>NC_081411.1:248556545-249203827 GCF_030272615.1 Cryptomeria japonica | reverse complement strand
TGACCCTTGAATAAAGAATCTGTTTGATTTATCTTATTTGTTATCTAAACTAGTGAAAATATGAGGGATTTGAACACATCCTCATAGAAGATACACTACTTGTTTAGCATAGGCAAAAATTGTTATCTCTTTTATATGTTGTGTTTTCAAGTTATTTTTCAGAAAAGCATCCATAAAAATCACAAGTGTTAGTTTTCAAAATAGAAAAAACAAAGAAATCAAGATAGTCGCGCATAGGAGCAACATCCTAGCGCATAGCAACCATTCAATAATGCATTTCAACCTAAACTTAGCACTTTCATTAGTCATATTATCGCATAACTAGTATCATACTGGTAAAATTTCTAGTAGTACCTTTTAGCATCAGTCTAGCACATTCAAACATCAGCATAGTGCATTCAAGACATATCATAGCACTTTCAATACAATCAATTGCACGCAATCAGGACATATTAGTGCATAACCCATCCCGAGCAGTCATTTTCAAACAGTCTAAACTAATGCGTAGGAGAGGAAACATGGCGCATAAAGAGATTTCTATAGTGCATCTTGAACATTCTTTAGTGCATTTAGTCTCCATCTTAGCTCATGATCAAAACTAGGAAAAACAAAGAGCAAATCAGACACTTTGGGAAAATTTTATCAATAGTCTCGAATACCCTTTCAGGTCCTTTAGCAAACTCAATAGTCAAACTTTGAATCTGATCATCAGTGAGAAAAATTCCAAACTCAACAAAATGCTCTTAGAACAAGTTTTTCAAATCACCAACTAGATTGAGATAAGATTTCATCCATCATAATCAGGAAGTATCAGAAACAGTGATCAAAGTTTCACCATCTAACAGACTCTATCAAAATAACATACCTAGTTTAATCCTTAAGTTGTCAAATAAAGTTTCCATATCGGAAGACTTTATCCATATCATTTGACATAATTTAATATGGAGGTGAATCTAACTAAACCTCTACTTGATAAAGTAAACTTGAGTATTCAAATGAAGTATCCAAATCCAACATCAATGTCAACTTTTGATCATTCATGTATGACCACTCCTCATATTGTGAGAAGAACAAGTCTTCATCACAAAACTAGGTTGAAGAAGAGACAACCTGGTTCTAAGTCACTTGCGAGAAATAATAAATTTCTCTATATCAATCGTCAACTCTTTGCATCACATTGTGAATTCTTGCATCACATGTGATTATATATCCAAGGCAAAACAAATGAGTTTGACAAGGAACCTTTGAGAAGTAGATCTTACATTTAGAAAGCGACATTCAACCAATGCCTAAATCATGGAGGAAAGATTAACCCCACTTTATTCCCATGGTTCTGTATCACTTATAATGAAGCTCAACCTAAACCACCAACACAACCTAGAACTCCCATAGAAGACGAAGAATTCATCACAGTAGAAATTTACTAAATGCCTATTGTCACTTGATCTCAGAGAAACAAACAAAAAGAATCACAACTAGAATCAAGTATGGGTATAAGATTATCTAATCCTTTTGATGAGTATGCCAATATGGGTGAAACATAAATCATCGAAGAACTTCTCCAAGAGTGCCAAGAAAATGCAGCATTCCAAAAACTCATGGAAAGACTTATTGAAGTAGACAAGGAAAAATATATACTCATGCTAACTAGAAAAGGAGTTAAACTTCATGAAGATTTTGATACCGAAAACTTAAGGAATATAGACAAAATAATTTTAAGAACAAGGTCTAGATATTATGCCTATCAAGACCAACAAAGAGAAGAGGAGACACATGATCCCAAAAACACACACGAAACAAACAACACCCATGAGCAAGACCATACCCACAACTAGGACAATATTAATAAAAGAGGGGAAACTCTCCCTCAGAGGACAAATGCACCCATGGTTGCTCTTACATAACAAACCCAAATACTGCAAAAACAAATGTAGGACATACAACAATGAAAAACGGTGTGATAATCCTTGGATGAGAGCTGTCCTTATCCTTTTGATAGGAGATTAAACATGGTACCTTTTCCCCCAAATTTAGATATACCAAATTATGACAAGTACAATGGTAAAAGTGATCCCTGGGATCACATTTGGGAATTTTGTACCATAAGCCTAGATTTTGCTCATGATGACACTTACTTAATGAGACTATTCCCAAGAATTTTGGGAGGGAAAACCATGGAGTGGTTGTCTAAACTTATCAGATCATTTGATGAGTTGGTAAAAAAATTTATCATGCAATACTCCTATAACATTCAACATGCAATCACCATGCTAGATGTGTGTAAGACCAAACAAAAGAACAATGAAACATTCATGGTGTTTCTTCAGCAGTGGAGACACATGGTTTCGAGATATCCTCAAGATGTGCTTGAAAAAGAAAAGATGGAGATCTTTTTTTGATAATCTAAATAATGAGATGAGTTATCAACTCAAACTCTAATGCATACCATCTTTTGCCAAGTTGATATAAAATGGAATCCAAGTGGAGGAAGCCTGCATCAAGAAAGGAATGTTGAAGTTATTTAAAGAAGGAGTTAACTCATCAAGCACTGACCCCTTTAACAATAAAAAAAACAACAACATTTTAGACAAATCCAGTGATGGGGTAGTTGATGCTAATAATGCAAAATCCAAACAACCGGTGTTATCTTTATCAGGTAACCCGCCATCCAACAAAAATCAAAAAGGTGTTAATTAAGGCACTAAAACTTATCTGCATATTACCAACTAAGGCACATCAACATCAAACACCAACAACAATAACCAAGGCACTTCAACATCAAACACCAATAACACTAACCAAGGCAACAACACTAACCGAGGGACTAATGCAAACCAGAGAGGCATCACCAACGCTTTCTCGTATCGATGCATCTACACACCATTGGGGCAAACCTTAGAATCAATGTTTCAAGAACTCTTGGTGAATAAGACCATCACATTACCAACCATGAACAACTTTCAACCCTAGTTCAAACCACCTTGGTAGAATGACTCACATTTATGTGATTTTCATCGAAACAAAGGATATCACACAAATGATTCCATGAGGCTTAAGAAAATTGTTCAGAACATGATCGATAGAGGTGATTTAAAAATTGATGGTCACAAAACAAATGGTGACTATGATGCCTTTAAAAATACTCTTCCAAATTACAACAAGGGAGGAGCTTCAACATCAAACGATACCGGAGGAGCTCATGTAAATCACCTATACAATAACACCATCAATCACATATCGACAAATGACACCAAGTAAATGTCATAAAAATCAAGGATAAACAAGAACATGCATTGATCAATGTGACAACCAGAGCACAAAAATATGTCTTGAAAGGGAACACATCAACATCCATAACTATCCCCAAGACTCAATATAACTTGGTTGATCAAGTGCAGAGAACTCTCGCTCAGATATATATACTCGAGTTGCTCAACCTCTTGTCAAAACACAAAGATATCTTAGAACAAGCACTAGTTGAAACAAACATTCCTAAAGATCTGGACATTGATAGATTCCAAGCCATGGTGGCTCATATGACAAGGCCTCATAACCTTACCTTTTCCGAATAGGATGATGTCTCCTTGAATAATTCACATAACACTCTGCTCCATATCAAAGTCTTAGTCTATAAACATCGAGTAAAAAGAGTGTTAATAGATGGAGAAGCTGGTCTCAATATCTGCACTTTAAAGCTTATCCATGCATTGAGATTATCTAAGCAGTCTATTGATCCAAACAAGAAGATCACCATCAAGGCCTATGATGATGAAGAAAGGTTATCTAAAGGAACAGTGATACTACCTATTCAAGTAGGACCAATACAAAATGACACCATGTGCCAAGTCTTAGACATACACTTAACATACAATATTCTATTAGGTCATCCATGGATACTTGAAATGCAAGCAGTGCCTTTGACATACCATCAGTGTATCGAATTCCCATATAATGGATAGGAAATTTCCATATCTATAGATAATAACCCTTTTCAACATTGTAATGCTATGGGGGAAGCTCAAGACAACCTAATTCCACACAACAGGGAGGCCCAAGCTTCCTCAACATCTAATCATCATCAAGAAGAACTCAAGTCTTTATCCATAGACTTTAAGAAAAATATGAAAATCAAAGATCAAGGCATGAGGGAATACTCTTTTGAGCCCTTATGCCTATCAAAATTTCCAACATCACCAAAATATTGTGGACAATCTTCTGCATCAACACATCAAGCAACACATCCCATCACCAAGTTTGATGGTACGTTTATCCAATTGGGCACACTAGCTAATGAATAAGAAGATAAAGACATCCTTAGTTGGCTATACAAGGATGAAGAAGAAGTCAGAGCTGCTACCATAGAGGTGGCCATACCAACACAACAATATGGAAAAGGATTCCAAATCATGCAACAGATGGGATACAATGACAAAGGACCTATCGGCAAGCATCAAGAAGGAATTACAGAACATCTGCAACTTCTTTCACAATTTGTAAGAGACAAAACAAGACTAGAATATGGACAACACGTACCACCTAGGTAGAAGAAAAATAAATATCAAAAACCTCAGTGGAAAGAAAAGAAGAAATATAATGAAAACTCATGGCAAGAGGCACTACACCAAGGAGAAGAAACGGCAAGGAAAGAGCAAGAACGTCATAAAAATGAGAAATGACAAGAGGAACTGGCCATTCAAAGCCAAGAAGCCTCTTATAAGAAAGTGTATCATGTTGAATAACTTGATCAAACCAAGGTAGAGCCACCACCTAAAGAAATTACTATTCACCGAAGGGAAATAGTGTATGAACAAATGCAAAGGGTACAAGTAGGCTCTGATTCTAAATCAGAAAAAGCTACAAGATTGGTATCAATTGTTAGAGATCTTTTCTCACCATACAACATACCTGTTAGAAGCATCGAGATACTCTGGGATAGTAATTTTGAAACTAGTTCTAATGAATATGAATGGGGATGTTGTCCAAATATTACCAGGGATATTGAGGAAGATACCATCCACTCATACACACCCCTTTCTTAGGAGGGGCAAGGCACACAATCTCGACCACTTAAATTCAAACCATGACATATCTACGAGGCTAGTGAGAACAAGCAATGGAAATATGAACAAGGCTACATCAAAGATAATACCATCATAGACCTTGACAATATCATAGACCTAACCAATATCCCAAACAACTATAATGAGGCCTATATCATGACACTTATCGCATCTGATCTCAACCCACCAAATGACTCCTTACCGCTCATATATCCTGATCTCATAGACTGAGAAGAACCTGAACACCATGATATACCAATTTTCCTAGATGATGAATCCATTATCCAGTATTTATGTTCAGTCAACTAGGAAACATACTCTACCAATGAACAAAATAATGATATCTGTGATCAGGGGAGTGCCAAGTCTCCCAGTTACAAAAATGAAAGAAACAGAGGAACTAAAGCTGAAAACCAGTCAATGGTAGTATTAAACCACAAAAAAGTAAAAATAAAGGAGGCATCTAAGGGTGAAAACCTTTTTGAGGCACCTAAAGATGGGAGACTTGACACTCTTCCTAAACATTATCAAGAAAGGTCACCCATATTGATTGAGCCAACTCAATCAATAAATATCGGTATAGAAGAAGGAGTCAAAACCATACACCTAGCTGAATCACTGGCAGAAGAAGAACAACTAGATTTTATCAAATTCTTCAAGGAAAAGAAAATCAATTTTGCTTGGTCTTATGTTGATATGCCTAGAATAGATTTGAACCTGATCATGCATTATTTATCCATCACTCCAAGAGCTAGGCTAGTCAAATAGAAAGTAAGAAAGATGAATCTGCATGTGGCATTATTGGTCAAAGCAAAACTAAAGAAGTTATTAGATGTCAGATTTATCTGACCTATAGACTATGCTGAATGGATTTCAAACATTATACCAATTTCAAAACCTGATGGAAGCATTAGATTATGCACAAATTTTAGAGATGTCAATAAAGCATGTCCAAAAGATGACTTTCCTTGGCCAACCATCGACATAATTGTGGATATAATAGCAAGCCACACAATGTTATCATTAATGGATGGTTTCTCTAGCTATAATCAAATCAAGATTGCCCCAGAGGATCAAGATAAAACTATGTTCACCTGTCCATGGGGAACATATTGTTGGAACGTCCTGCCTTTCATCTTGAAAAATATTGGGGCAACTTATGAAAGAGCCATGACAATAATCTTCCATGATATGAGGCATACCTTCATGGAGGACTATGTGGATGATTTACTAGCTAAATCATTCACCTAGGCAAAACATTTGGGCATATTAGATAAAATATTTCAAATATTGGAGCAATTCAAGGTCAGACTAAACCCTAAGAGGTGTGTCTTTGGGGTCACATCAGGCAAATTGTTAGGCTACATTATTTTAGAAAAGGGCATTGAAGTAGATCCAGTGAAAGTATAGGCCATCATGGAGATGCCACCTCCCAGGAACATTAGCCAACTTAGATCTTTGAAGGAACAACTGCAATCTATTAGACAATTCATAGCCCAACTAGCAGATAAATGTCTACCATTCAATCATCTACTACATAAAAATATACCTTTCAAATGGGAAGATAAGTGTGTGGAATAATTTTACCAACTTAAGAAATATCTAATGAATCCCCCAGTTTTGGTACCACCAATAGCAAGAGAGTCATTCATTCTCTACATATCAACAACTAAAGTATCATTAGGGGCACTGCTAGCACAAGAAGATCTGGAAGGCAAGGAATGAGCTATATATTACATCAGTAGAAGTTTAAATGGATATGGGATAAATTATACATTCATTGAGAAGGCTTGCTTAGCCATGGTTTTTGCCTCTCAAAAGTTCCACCACTACATGCTAGCTCACACAATCAAACTGGTAGCAAAAATTGATCCTCTCAAGTATTTACTCAGCAAAGAAGCTCTTACAGGATGATTGGCTAAGTGGGTCATGATTCTTAGTGAGTTTGATATCTAGTACACAGAACATTAGGCTATCAAAGGACATGTAATTGCAGATCATTTGTCTAAAGCATGACTACCAGATCAACAACCAATCTAGGTGGAATTTCTAGACATGGATGTACTCACTATCACACCCAAACAATGGACCCTGTACTTTGATGGATCCTATACACAATTCCATGATCTTATAGACTAATGTTTCTATGCACCAAAAACATCATTGAATATGAAGCCTTGGTAATAGGAATCAAAATGGCTATGGAATGGAGAATCACAGAATTGAGAGTCTATGGGGATTCTCAATTATTCATCAATCGGATTAACGATGAATATCAGACAAAGGATGATAAGTTAATGCCCTATAAGAGAATGGTGGATGATTTCAAACAACACTTTGTACATATCACCTTTGAGCAAATACCAAGATTGGACAATAGAGATTTCGATGCAATGGACACTATCGCTTCACTACTACAAATTCTAGAGAAACAAAGTCATTACAAGTTCCTAGTAGAGCAATTGTTTTCCCCAGCCTATGACAATTCTGCATCCTATGTCATATATACCTTAACTAGTTCATATTTACCTCTATATGGGACAATCTATGATTATCTTAAGAACAATACTCTCCCACTTGACTTGTCTCATAACCTAAAGCGCAGCTTCATCTGGCAAGCCAACCGTTATACCTTAACCACTAACATCCTTTACCATTGAGTTCTAGATGGTACTCTTCTCTGATTCCTCAATCATAATGAATCTAATTCTACCTTGCACGAGCTTCACAAGGGTATCTATGGTATGCATTCAATTGGTCCTACTTTTTCTAAGAAAAATTTGAGAATGGGATATTACTGACCGACAACAAAAAGAGAGTTATCAATTTGCAAAGAAATGTCCAAAGTGCCAAATTCATTGCAATCTTATCCATGCACCAGCACGGGAGCTACAGTCATTTACCACATCTTGGCCTTTCTGTCAGTGGGGACTTGATTTAGTAGGTAAAATTCATCCTTCTTCTTCAAATGGATTCAAGTTCATTATCATTGCAATAGAGTATTCCACAAAGTGGATTGAAGCAGTCTCGATGACCACTATAATTGGAAAACAAATCACCTCATTTATTCTCAATTATCTCATTTGCAGATATGGCATTCCCAGTTCCATCATCATCGACAACAGTCATCCTTTCAAAAATCAAGATGTGTGAGAGCTATGTGAAAGATTCAAAATCCAACGTTGCTTCTCTACACCTTACTACCCACACAGAAATGGTCAAGAAGAAGCATCAAATAAAACAATTCTAAAAATCCTTAAGAAAACAGTAAATGATGCAGGCAAGGATTGGCATTTACAACTCAATCTAGCACTTTGGGCATATAGGACTAGTATTTAGACACCTACAGGGGCTACACCATATTCATTGGTGTACCAATCAGAAGCAATTTTACCTATTGAGGAAGAAATTCCTTCTCTCAGAGTATCTTTGAAGGGCCTCATACCAGATGAGGAATATCGGGTAAACAGGTTGCATGAACTAGAGCTTCTGGATGAAAAATGACAACATGCCTATGACCATCTCAACGCATACTAGTAGGGAATATGTAGGAGCTATAATCACAGAGTCATCCCAAGGGCTTTCAAAGTTGGAGATCTTGTACTAAAAGAAAATCCCAGAAATTGGCAAGATCAAGAAAAGAAGGGGAAGTTTGAACCTAACTAGTTGGGTCCCTTTATCATCATATCGGCCTATAGATCATATGCCTATCAGTTAACAACTTCAAAAGGGGATGTTCTTGATGAACCAACCAACAAAATCCATCTAAAGAAATTCTACAGTTGAGTCGTCCAATGTACGGAAAAAGCAAAAAATAAAAAAAATAAAAATAAAATAAAAAAAATGCAGTAAAACAAGTAGAGAAAACCTAGCAACAGGCACTATTTGTGAGAGAATGGATCCTCTATCTATCAGTTCTCATATCTTTTACATCCATCTAGTCTCAGCTAAAGGCCATCGTCCAACACTTATTCATGCAGCATTATCTCGGACATACTTAGAGTAGTCACTATCCTTGATTATCCAAAAAATAGTTATCCATTGTTGGCAATTGACACTCATTGGATTCATTTTGTTGTCATTGCTGGCAACAAGATCAGATGAAGTCATATACCAGCACTAGGAGGCATATACCAGTAGATACCAACTTTGGAGCATTCAGGGCTACACTGGCACCAACATCAATACTTCATTGGAAGCTGACATCAAGGAGGATTTACTTAATAAATCATTTTATAATTATTGTCAAGGCTGACATTGAATATCTTTTGTAAATGTATTATAAGCTGATATAAGGCATATTATTTGTAATAGGTATATAGGCCACTCTGCTAGGTTATTTTTGAGAAAAGAGATAGATATGAAGTGTGTGGATATAGGAAAATATAGGAGAACTGTATAATGTGAAATGTAGGTATAAAGATCATTTTGTATGTGAATTTTATATCATGCAATTATCTGTAGATAGCTTGGAAATCATTCTTGGAGGAGAAGAGATACCGGTAGTAGTTCAAGGTTTATGAACCGGTACAAAGCAGAGACAAAATTGGAACTCTATTTGGCATAGAAAATGCATTCTTGAGTTCATTTTCAGTAATTTACTTTAGCAGAAAGCTTGTAGTCAGTGAGGCTCTTTAGTGATGAGCAGTATACTCTAGGCAGTGTGCCTTCCTGCATGTGCAAGCCCCTATTATATGTAATATCTTTTCATATAGCCAGTGAACTTATATTGTGGGTCACAAATCCCACCATGGTTTTTCCTCATTGAGGTTTTCCAAGTATAAATTATGTGTGTTATGGTGTTCATTAATGTGGATGGTTTATTTGCTTCTTGTTATATATCTATTTGTTTACTGGTTTATATATGCACAGTATAAAAGGTTAAAAACTATTCATACCAGTAGAACACTGATTCACCCCCCCTCTCAATATTCTTGGATCCCAACAATTGATATCAGAGCTTGGTACCTCGGAAGAAGTTTAACAGCTTGAGGATTATGATGCTGAAAGAATGAAGAACTTGAAATTGAAAGAAGAATTGAATTCTGCAAATGAATTCATTATTATCCTACAAGAAAGGTTATCATTTTCTCAAGCCAAGAGAAAAGAACTTTTGCAAAAACTAGATGATGATGAGAAGAATGCTCTTAAGGAACAATGTCAGAAACTAAGTCAAGTAAACATGCTCATGAAGAATGAAATGCAAGATCTGACTATGAGGTTATCAAAAGATATTGAGGATAGAAAGAAGAAGGAAGATAATCTTGTCATATATTTGAAGAACAAATTTGATGAATGTGGTAGATTGACTCATAAGAATAATTTGTTGAGATCTAACTTGGCACACTCCCAGAACAATCAACAAAAAATTGAAAGACAAATAACTAATCTGAGAGATGATCTGACTACTACAAGTGAGTATAAATAAAAGTTTAGGATTAGTGCTACACAGTTGGATGGCTTATTGAAAAGACAAAGATAGATTGATGATTCTAGAGGACCTGGATTTCTACAAGGTAAAAGCTCTGGTACTGCAAATCAAGATCAGACAATTGGTATGCAGAATTCATCAGAACAGATGAAACTAGTAAGGCAATCTAATGCTTATAAATTCAATGGTAGATGTTTTGTTTGCAATAAATTTGGGCATATGGCTAAACAATGTAGAAATAAGCGAAATCAAAACTACAATTCTATTCCTAGTCAATGCACAAACTACAAGAAATATGGTCATAGATCAGAAGATTGTAGAATGAATGTTAAATGTCATGCATGTGGAAAGTTTGGACATTTTTCTAATCATTTTAGGTCAAGAAATGATACTAGATATGTCAGAGAAATTCAGAAGAACAATGTTACATGTTATGCATGCAACAAAATAGGTCATATTGCTAAGTATTGCAGAAGCAAGACTCAACTGGTTAATAATGATAAAGATAATGAGAAAGGAAAGCGGAAGGTAGATGAAATAAAAAAAGATCAAACCAAGAGATGGGATAGAAAATCCATAGAACCAAGTGGAGATGGATCTACACCGGTAACTCCACCGGTAGAATAGGGTATTCCTCCACCGGCAAGAAATTCCACTAGTAACTAAGGCATAAGCCTTAGGGGTTGGCAAATTCATTGCTAAATTTTGCATATTACCTCAGAAGAGATCTAAGGAGATTAGAAAGAGATCTAGAGAGTTGTGTTCATCATCAATGAAGGTTTACCCAACACATGAATGTGAAACCGACATCTGTAGGGTTGTTGGTGAAGCATTTATTACAAAGAAAGATTAGGGTTTTATTTGCTAATAAAAGGAGGTAAGTGAAATCATTTTATCACCGAGCATTCAAGCAATCCGAGTGAAGAAAAGGTGAGTTAAGAGTGAGCAAAAGCATTGTGAAAGGATTTCAAATAGTTATCTAAAGCACTCAATGTTACACTGACATTCACTTTCAGGTATTTTTTAAAATGTCATCTGGATCTTCAGCTCCTACATTCATTGCAAATCCCACCATTGTCAAAGTCAAGGATAGGTCAAGGCCAGTATTTAAGGAGGTTCCCAAAATCTCTAAAAAGGAAGACTTTGCGAGAGCATTTTCTAGGGTTCCTGATGACGTAATGTATGTTGAAGATGTGAGGGCATACATTCACTACACCCTGGAGGATTTGGGCACAAAGGACATCAAAAGCATGTGTCAATCCATGATATTGGGAGACTCTGAAACCATCAAACTGGAATACAAAGCTATTGAGGATCTAGGGTTAACCGGTATTATGTACATATCAGAATTCAAAGATGAGGTTATCAGATACATTCTGAGAAGGGTTCACAACAAATTTATTTGCCTAGATAGGCCTTACATGATCATGAAGGAGGCTATTCAAGCTGTCACCAACTTACCCAAGGTCGAACAAGAACTAGGCAATAAAATATGCAACACAAAGGTTGAGAAACTCACCAGTGCTACACCTGATAATAGATCAATGAGGATAAGCACAATCACCAACACTAATGTAAAGTTTGCAAGCATGATAATAGGTTACAAGGTAACTCAATCCAACCGATTGAATTCTATTGCTAGTTCATGCATTCATGTTACATATTAGATTCTAAGGAACAATATGAAGTATGATTTATGTGAATGGATGAGAAGTGAGTTGATGTTGAACCTTGGTAAGATCAAAGGAATCAAGAAAGGTACTTTTAGATATGGAAATTTAATTGTTTGTTTAATGTTTTACTTCCTGAATGAGCTACCTAGTCTAGGGAAGAAGCATTGGGCTCATGACATACCGGTAGGTATGCAGATCAAGGAAGTAATCACCAGTCTTGGTACCAATAGAGATGAGAAACTTTGGGGGTATTTCAAGACATTCTAAGAAAACATGAGGCAAAGGGAGAGAATATCAAAGAACATTGTGAAGAAGTATTCCACTGATATCTATTTCATGGTTAAAACTGATGAAACTCCTATGGAAGTAGTTGAACCTAGGAAAATCTAGATTATTGAGCTTGGATATGAGGTGGATGATAGCATTTTTGAGCTCTATACAGAAATGTTGTTAGATGCCCCATTAGATGATAAGACAGAGCATTTTGGTACTGCAGAAGTGAAGAAGCCACAAGTTCACATTTCCCCTATCACTTTTGATTCTTTGTAATGCCCATACCCTAGTTAGACTTGTAAAACCCATTGACCATGATTGACTTCCTATGTGGCATTCTTGAAAGGTAGGTTAACTATAGTGAAATGTGTAGTTTAGATAATATAAATAACTGTACATACTTATTATTTTGCTTTTGCATCGATTCTCATGTAAATGTAATTGTTCCTAACCCTTGTGATAAATATTGAGCTGACGCCTTCATTGAATATGTATTTGTATATGCATGCTTGTATAAATTCCTGAGTGCAGGAGATTGCAGGTACAACACTGCTTGGGGCAAGGTTCATCTCCTTTGGAAATTGCAAGGTTGAGTATGCTCCTTCATCTTTAGAATTCGGATTTAGTGGTCATATAACTCTCGTCTTGCCTTAGCCATGGATAGGTGAGCATCATGTGTGGATTCATGGGTCTTGCTTTTCATTGGGATGCGTGTCAAGAGATTTGGAGGACTTCCTCGATTTGCATGCCTTGCACGAGGTAAGTGAGGTTTGTTCTCCTAAGTATTAAATTCAAAATTGATGAGTAGACGAGCACATTAGTAATTTAGAAATTTAAATGGGTAGCTTCCTTTATGTGATTAATCATTAATTTAAGAGATTGCCTTAAATTATTAATGTAGCAAGCTTAAGGTAATTAACTTGGGTTAGCGTGCTCATTTACGCATTTGTAACATTTACGCATTTGTAGTTGAGAAATTAGAATAAATAAGACTCGTGCATTAGATTAGTCATTTATTTAAAAATGTCGCTTTATTATGTTATAGCGAGTTAATTTAATAGCTAATTTTAAAATAGCAAATTTATTGAGTTATGCGTTCTGGAAAGGAAAAATTTAAAGTCATTTGGGAGATAGAAATAAATTACTTATTTTTCGCATTTTGGAAGAAAAAGGGTAAATTATTATTATTTAAAAGAAATTATTTCCTTTTTACTCGTATAGTTGATATAGTATAAAAGGATTGATTTTTAGAAAATAAAATTAACCAAAACGCCTTACCCGGTCAATAGTTTCGAAATAAGAAGTAGGCCTAAAATTTATATGGAGAAATTAAAATTTAAAACGCAATAAGAAATAGAAGTATTTTAATTTTAATAAGGAAAGCGAATAAGATGTATTAAATAATGAAAATGAATGATTTCCATTTTCATTTTCATTCATTTTATTTTAAAAGTAAATGCCTAATTTCGAAATTGAAAATTAGGGCAAAATTAGGGTTTCTCCTTTTAACCTAGTTTTGTAAGCATTTTGGGGGTTCTTTTTGCTTGGGAGTTTTTCTTGGAAAAAATGGGGGGGGATTTGCATTGGAGCAACAGATTGGGGAAGCTCTTCATCAAGATTCATGCCCGGAATTGCATTATGAGGTAGGATTCGAATCTACTCCTTTATTTGTTTGTTGAATACAAAAAATAGTATCACCCATGAATGTTTGAGGCTTAGTTTCAGTTTTCTCTCAATCTTGGTTGTTCTTGAATCAAACCCTCGTTCTTGATGGATTTTGTGATTTTAAACTTGTTAGGAAAATTTTCTCCCATAAAGGAGATTTTGGTATAAATCTGGAAATTCATTTTATGGCTGTGACTGTATTTGTTTTTCAAAAATGGGGTTTTTACATTCTTTTTTTTGTCAATCCTTTTGGTTTATTTCAATATTTAAAAAAAAAAAACAAAGAAGAGAAGCTGTTGGAAAATGAAATTTTACAGATGTATTCCATTTTTGCTGTGTGACCCTTTTTATTTTTGACAGTAAAAAAAAAAATTGTTTTAAAAAAAAAAAACTTCAAAAAAAAAATATATAAAACAAAAAATGCAGAAAACCCCATGGCGGGTATAAACCCCCACCACGGGGTGTGAGGCGCAGAGTCTGCTACCAAATGGTAGCAACGCTGCCATGGCAGCAGCTTGCTACCCTTTGGTAGCAGCCGCTACCCATGGTAGCGTGAGCTGCCTTCGGGGCCACGTGGAGTCCACGTGGAACCCCCACCCCAAATGCTATCTTGGTTTTTTTTTGGTATTTGTTTTAGATTTATTTTTAATTTAAAAAAAAAAAGAAATAAACAATTTCCACGATATAATAAAATAAATAATTTGGGTTTTATTATTAGTTTTTTTTTATAAAGTTTTTTAAATAATAATTAATTTTTTTATTAATATATATTAAACATGGAGATTATTATATGTGTGAATAAATAATAAAATTGAAATTCGAATGTTATTAGATAATACGATTAATATATATATATATATATATATATATATATATTTGAAGGAAATTTACATGTATATAGTGAATAGCTTTTTAACAATTGGTGATTTCATTTTTTTTTTTAAATATTGCGATATTCAGGAACAACTTGTGATTCGATCTGATCATGCTGTGAACTTAGAAATAGGAAACTAAATGTTAAAGTGTTTTAAGTTCATCATGATAATTTTGAAGAACTCAACTGATATGCTAACGAGATCATCAGAAAACTTAATAATGTGTCGATTTGAGGTTCGAAAGTGGATGATACCTTCTTTTAGTAAAACAGATAGTTTAGTCATTCCTCCCCCGATGAAGTGAAATAGATAATGGTAAAGGAGGCAAGTTCTTGCTAGGTTTGTTTTGGACTCTGCCACCGGTTTACTTGTGTTGGTCATAGCCAGTTACGTTCCTAGTCAAAGTATCGTCAGTCATTAGTACTTGTAATTTGCTTGAACTACTCAGTTGGATTCGCTTCAAAAGGGATCATTATGTAGATTCCGACCGAGTCGTCTGTTGTATATTGATTTTATACGCCTAAGTGGCAAGATGTAAAAGACTTATAGATCATGTATTCCTAATGATATAATTCCAAAGGGGTCTTGCAGTTGAGCAGACCCGGAGACGTAGCCCCTTTAGGGGTGAACTCCGAGATCATATATGTGTTATGCGATGTTTTAGTTTCCCTTGTTTCATGCTTTAAGTTATTCATGTATGGTTGCTATTCATAAGTGTATGATGGAAAATTAATGAATTTAAATCATATGCACAAAATCAAACATCTTGAGGAATGTAGTTATTTAGGTTCATAAAACTTCGTAAATTGTGATTATGGCAAAGTATTCAAAATATGTTAATTTAAATTGTAATAGTGGAAAGAATCTTGCTAGAATACTTCTTTGGATTAATTTGTTAATAAGTATGTTAATGGATTGAATGTAAAAGGGAAACAAGGTTAAAATTTATGTCACAACTCCTAGATTGAAATCTAAAGGATGCACATCATATAAATATCTACCTTTTTACCTTAGTAAATGAATCACGCCATGTTAATTATGTTTCATTGCATTGGAAGAATTTGTTAAGTTATTTCACGCAATCCTCACCAGATTAATTTGATAATCGTGTGGGCTCAACTAGGCCTCCATGTTGTATATTGGATGAATATACCTAATAATTTATGTTGTAATTATAATCAATAATCCTCACCAGATTAATTTTAAAAAAATGGGTTATCTCAACTAGTCTTCCATAATTATAACCCCAACAAATGAATTCCTCTATGATTGCTAAAGATGAACTGGAAAGGGAGGGATTCAATTAGCTGTTGATACATTAAATTTAGTAAAAGAATCCTCTCTCATATTATCTTCACCTAACAAAAAAAAAGTGATATGCAACAAGATAATTGTATTTCAATCCTAATGGAAGAACATCACTATGGTCTTATTATTCAAATCTTGAAATGATGAATACCATCTTGCTAACTATATCTTAAAGTTAAAGGATGAACTCATGTGGCCCTAATACATTTTCAACGTAATGATTTTAGCCATCTAGTAGTATTATTAAAACTTCAAAGAATTCGATGGCTTCTCACATTTTATCCTCCATAAAGCAACTATAAATCTTTAGTCTGGTTATGCTCAAACCTTAATGAGGGAACCACACTCTACTAATGGAAGTTTAATCCTTAAGGAATGAAATTTTCTTATTAACCATACTTTTTAATATTTAAAAAGAGATATCAAATGTGGGTGTATATTTTAAAATCAAATGAAGGAATCCTCATTTTATTAATCGCAGTCTAACCCTAAATGAATGAGTCTCATTAGGCATATTATTAACATTTAAGGAAGATGTCAAGTGTGGATGAGAACCTTAACCCTAATGAATGAACTTTGTTATCTTTAAAACGCCTGAACCTATTGGAGGCCTCTAAATGAAATTATGAATTTAAGTGCATTGAATAAATAACCCCTCAATGGCCTCTTAACCACCAAAGTAATTGGACGCCTCCTAAAATTATAAGATGTCCAACCATAGAACACATATATAATCAAGATCTATGCATTGTCTCGTAATTATGATATCCAGTTTTATGGATCTAATGACGAAAGTTGAGTTAGGTGTAAAGCTTGTGTAATCGCGTTGGGAAACTCCTTAGGATCGTTTTAGCCTTCCGCTGTGTTATCTAGTTAGAGATAACTTTGAGATAACATCCATCTATCTTAATATTGTAACTTGTCATTAACGCTCTTAATTATTATTTAAAAAAAAAAAATTTACACTCTAATTGAGTGTTTTTAACTTAAACCCTTTAGGGGTTTCCTGGCGGGGCATTACATTCTTATTCTGAGGATAATGAACCTCTAGCTTTTAGAAGGGTACAAAGGAAGAATGTGGTAAAACCACCGGTAGATAAGAAGAAGGCAGAGCCTAGGAGGAGACTTGTTAGAAAGGCAACTAAGCCTACTACACCTCCACCACCGACAAGGAAGCCTATGCAAAAGAGGAAACCAGTCACACCAGCAACCACAAGCAAAAAGAAGAAGGGTGATGTTACTAAAACCGGTAAGACCACAATGACCGGTGGTGAGCTTATTGATGAAATTACAAAAGATGGAATATTGAAAAATGTATCAAATTATTATAAAGATTTAGAAGAGAATGAACAAAAAGGAAATAGAAGAGGCTATTTTGTTGTATATAAACATTTATAAGAAAGCCTTAGTGGAAATTTTGAAGGAGATACCTTTATCCTTGTATAATAAACTGGAGGCTAGAAGACTTGATGCTATCAAGAGAGATAGGGAGATCAAGGAAGTAGCACTTTTGGAACTATGTGGTGCTATAAATAATGAAGAAATGAAAAGATGCATAGATACTGCAAATAGGATAGTTTTCAATAGTAAACCCCGACAGATAAGCCTTATGATGGAGAGTTAATGAGGTGATAAATGAGACTAGTAAGGGATGGACCAAATTCTTTCAGAAAAAACCCAAACTTTTTCACATCTCAAGAAGAATTTGCAAAGGCAACATCTTCCACCATTCCTGACAAATCAAAAGGGAAATGTATTTTGGGCAGTCCAACTCCAATTTTGACACAATTGGTAGTAACTATAGATATTCAGACACAACTGGCTATTAAGGAGAATGTACAATCTATACTGGAACAAACAATTTTTGAGCAAGGAAATGTACAAGACACTATAAATACTCCACCAGCATTAACCGACACTGCACCAAGTGGCGAAGCCATCAGTGCAAAAGAGGTTGAGATGGACAAGGTAAAAGCAACTTAGTCCATACTGACAGGTAAAACTGATTCCCCAACAAAGGTATTAGCAATTGACACTTCTCGGATTGAGAAGAAATCACTCTGAGTTGATTCCAACTGAATTGATGATGATGGCTACTCAGAAATTACTGAAGGAAGGTACTATAGATAAAGGAATAATTGATCAATCGGTCATAGTGTTGCACAGATTAATACCTGACTGTTAGATTGAAAATGGAGCAAGCCCTTCTGGCAAGCTCAAGACTCTAATAGAGCATATCTCAAACAATTTTCAATCTCTGAGGCAGATTGCAGATCGATAGGCTGTGGATAAATTCACAGCAGCTAAAAGAATAACTTTTGATCAGATTATAGAAACAAAGAAGAAGAAAATTGAAAATAAACTTATTTCTATTGATTTTTGTTTAAAACAATGTACAAATATCTATAGAGTGTTTTGTAACATAGAAATTCATATGGCTAATGTAGATAGCAGATTGAAGGAGCTATATGATAAGATAGCTAAAATTGCTAACTCTTTTGATGGACTGACTACACTGACCACATCTGTTGATCGACAAATTTTGTCTTTGCAGAATCAATTTTTTGCTTTTGAGAAGGAGAGAGGTAAAATCATGTGAAGAGCAAGAAGTCTAAGAGGACTGGTAAGTCCTAGATTAGATTCATTGGGTGTTCATAAGAGAGAGTGCATGGATATGATAGCTAAACCCACACCGACAGATGTCCAAGAGAAGGAAACACATGCCCACTTACTAAGTGGACTAGCATCCATTTTAGATACTTTCAGAACCAGCTAGGATACATATCTTCAGTTATTACAAAAAGCATACCCAGAAATCTTGAAGATGACTAAGCTCGAGTAAAACTAACCGTATTCTTTTGTTCTAAAATTATTTCAATTCTTCCACCGGTCTTTGGCATTAATGTCAAAGGGGGAGTATGCCTATATGTGAAAAATATCAGAGAATATATACCAGATAAAAACACATCGGAAGGATATTAGGATATCAGATGGAATGTATTTCTCAGGGGGAGCATACCAATAGGGAATCCAGTTTTCACATGAGTATTTCCATCAATGCCAAAGGGGGAGATTGTTGGCAATTGACAGTCATTGGATTCATTTTGTTGTCTTTGATGGAAACAAGATCAGATGAAGTCATATACCAGCACTAGGAGGCATATACCGGCACATACCATCTTTGGAGCATTCAGGGCTACACCGACACCAACATCAATACTTCATTGCAAGCCAACATCAAGGAGGATTTACTTAATTAAATCATTTTGTAATTATCATCAAGGTCGGCATTGAATATCTTTGGTGAATGTATTGTAAGCTGATATAAGACATATTATTTGTAATAGGTATATAGGTCAATCTGCTAGGTTATTTTTGAGAAAAAGGATAGAGATGAAGTGTGTGGATATAGGAAAATATAGGAGAATTGTATAATATGAAATATAGGTATAAAGATCATTTTGTATGCGAATGTTATATCATGCAATTATCTGTAGATAGCTTGGAAAGCATTCTTGGAGGAGAAGAGATACCGGTAGTAGTTCAAGGTTTTTGAACCAGTACAGCGTAGAGACAAAACTAGAACTCTATTTGGCATAGCAGATGCATTCTTGAGTTCATTTCAGTAATTTACTTTAGCAGAAAGCTTGTAGTCAGTGAGGCTCTTTAGTGATGAGCAGTATTCTCTAGGCAGTGTGCCTTCCTATATGTACAGGCCCCTATTATATGTAATATCTTTTCATATGGCCAGTGAACTGATATTGTGGGTCACAAATCCCACTGTGTTTTTTCCTCATTGAGGTTTTCCATGTATAAATTATGTGTGTTATAGTGTTCATTTACATGGATGGTTTATTTGCTTCTTTTTATATGTTTATTTATTTACCGATTTATATATGCATGGTATAAAAGGTTAAAAACTATTTATACTGACAAAACATTTATTCATCCCCCCGCTCTCAGTGTTCTTGGATCCCAACATCCATATCATATCCCACCATGGCTTGGTAATCAATGTGTATATCCACATTGATAAATATCTATGACTAGGAGCAACATTCCTCTCACTTTAACCATTCTGACAACAAACAAGGATCACAACATGCTAAGGAAACAATGTCAACAACTAATCATCAGGCTAGAAAACAAGACCATTATCCAACTGAAAACTTTAACACACACATGATGGTTGATTTTCTGAATTATGATTTTCTTACATATAGCATGAAGTTTTGACTATTTTGTATCTTAATTTTTGAAAATTAGATCTCCTGAGCTACTCGAGGATGCATTCATCTAGAGAAGCAACAAAGGAATCTGATATTTTTCTTTAGTTTTATGTCTATGAGGCAATCATTCATACGATATAAATCTGTCTCAAGACATGATTTGAAACATATCATTGAAGATATTTTCCACTTTGCACATACAAATGGTTAACTCTTGTCAGTTTTATGTAAGCAACACTCAGGTCACCTTGGTTCAATTATACCTCAATGCTTGTGCCACCTTGCAATATCAAAACATCCATGTAAGTTTTACTCAGGTTATTATGCTTCAATTATACCATGAGGCTTGTATAAACTTTCAACATATCAAAAGCTCAATGATGACAAACAAAAATAGAGAATAAACAAGTGACTGAACATGAATGACAACATTAAAGTGATCATTTAGTTGCACATCATTTTAAATCTTTCATTTAGTTGCATATAATTCTTAAAAACATGCATTAGTTGCACATCATTTTAAATATTGCATTTAGTTGCATATCATTCTTAAAAACATGCATTAGTTGCATATCATTGTAATCTTCCATTAAGTATCACATTATTAGCATTATCATACATCTCATTTTCAAGATACATCTCACATAATTAGCATTATCACACATCTCATTTTCAAGATACATCTCACATCATAATCATTATCATACATCTCAAGATACATCTCACATCATAATCATTATCATACATCTCATTTTCAAGATACATCATCATCAAAATCAAGGGCATTATTATCTAAGCATCACATCATCATAATAGAATCATCATATCAATGCATATCATCAATAATCATCAATAACACATGTGGATTAGAGAAAATTAGTGCTATATTTATATATTTGAAAAATGGTCAAAATGTACAAGGGATATCATGTCTGTCAAAATACAACAAAATGATCAAAATACAACAAGAGACAGGTCCCTCAGGGATGACTATCTCCTAAGGTTGACGGTCTCATAGTAGATGTCCCAACCCCTAGATCTCCACTAGGTGGATCATGTCGGGTAGGTCCGGTAACACCTCTACTTTCTGTCCTTGTATGACTATGGCCAGATCAACTAGAAGCCACTATTGCATAACTAGGAGCTCTGTGACTTTTAGGGACCACCTCTCGTATAAGCACGTATAATACTCAGCCTTCTTGGCCAAGTACTGTATCTCTCTCAGCGTGTCTCAAACTAGGGCACTAGCCATCACTCTCCCTTTGTATCCCACTCTGCGATTATCTGTATAATCTGGCACTACTGCACTAACACCTATGCCTATAGCTCCTGCACTGTGACCTGTAGTGCTCTAATCTATGAACCCTATCGATGGGTGAGTACCCTAATATGAGTGGGTACCTATGTCATGGTCCCACCTATACCTATCCCTATCTGAGGCACTAGTGGAGGTAGAACATCATATCTCCTCCTCAAGGTGGGTTGCCTGACATCCTTTATACCACCCACCGCCGCTAGCACTGCACCTACCCTACCAACCCCACTAGCACTAAGAATGAGCCCTCATCCTCTATCTGATCCACCACCTCCTCTATCTCCCCCTCTCCCTCTATCAAATCTACCTCTCCCACCTCCTCCACCACCCCCTCTCCCACCTTCTCCTCCACTACCTCCTCCATCATCTCGGCCTCCCTCTCCTACCTCCTCTTCCTCATTATCTGTCAGTTTGGCTCATCCTCGTCATCATCAAAAGTAGGTAGTATCTCTACCAGATCAGATATACATGCCACTACATGTGCCATGAAGTAACCTACAAACTCCTGTGTCATCCCAGCATCCACAACCCTAGCCCCATAATCCCAAATTTATCTTTCCAGTGTCATATACTCCTCCACCATTGCTACACTACCTAAAGTGGGTCCCCACTCTGGCACATCCTATCTCTGGCAAGTATATAAACAAGCTCCCTGTGGCATCCCCTACTTTCTACCATACTATCGTTGAACACAACTATGCAAGAATTGATCAATAATAAAGGGCATCCGCCCAATCAGGTACCTCGACATATACACATAAGGCATCTCTAGCCCATCCTCTACCCACATCTTGCAATCCATATACAATCTCCAAATGACTGTATCAATATCATCCAGTGCTCTTTGCTAATCCTCTAGTTTGTGCAACTTACACTAGACAACTAGACCTATATACCCATAAATAGAACCTCGCCCAACTGGCCTATCCTTGTCTGCAAGTGGTCTTGACACACGAATGTGCTCCTAGGCTCACATCTATAATGATTGCACCCTCGTTGATAAAATTGTGTATCCCAGGTGTACCACCTGGTGAAGCTATTTGTAACTATGGGCCAACATATAGGACCCCCATGCAAACTTGCATCCCTATGTCACCATGTCCTCTAGCACCAGCCCCCATCCCATGGCTAGTCCATTCGACCTACGGTCGGGACACAAAAATCCACCAATGAACCCTACTACTACAGATGACAGCGGAGTGTAACCAAAATCCAAAAACTCCTGCCATGGGATCTCATACCCGCTAATCTAGTCATCTTAGAAGATGTGACAAACAGCCTCTATACCACCCTCCTTAGTCTACTCATATGGCAACAAGGCCCCAACTATTGGAATCCAGAGAATCTGATAATAGTCCTTGTGTGTGACTATCATCTCGCCTGTAGCCAAGTGGAAGGTGTTCGTATCACTGTGCCACCTCTCTGCCAAAGCTATCAACAAACCCTAGTTAATGATATACTGAGGCATTCCTAGTAAAGAGGAAAACCCACATCTCTCAATCACATCTTTGTCAGCCTGTGATAAGCGCGGAATAAATGACCATGGTTTAGGAAACTGCTCTCGAGACTAGATCACGCCAAGCTCTACCTGCAAAACAACAAGTGTGCATCATCAGTTCCCAAATCTATCTGATATATCAAATCAAAGTAAAATCAACATGAAACAATGAAGCATCTCAAGAAAAGAACATCAATCAATGACCCATATCAAAAAAACAAGCAAGGAATCATATAAAAAATCATACCCATATCGAAACCATCAAATCAAAATCCATATCAAAAATCAAAAACCCATATCAAAAATCAAGACCCATATCAAGAAATCAATCAAAGATCCATAACAAAAGTATCAAATCAAGACCCATATTGAGAAATCAATCAAAGATCCATATTGCAAGCATCACATTAGACCCATATCGAGAAATCACAAATCTGACCCATATCAAAAATCAAGATCCATATCACAAGCATCAAATCAAGATCCATATCAAAAACATCAAATCCAGACTCATAACACAAGCAACATCAAGACCCATATCACAAGCATCAACTCCAAATCCATATCGCAAGCATCAAATCAGGAATCGTATCAGAAATCAAGAATCGAAACTCATATCGATGACATTAACTCAAAAGGCAAACATCAAAGATCCATATCAAACTCAAAATCAGGATCCACATCAAAAATCAATCAACTTGGCACTCCTTATCAAAGCAATTCACATTGGCTCAAGAACCATAATATAACAATCAATAGACATATATCGACATCTATGACACCTATCTACTCTATTTGACTCATGATGCTTTCTTCATGTTAGTCCCCCTCGCAATTTTCTCTTTTGAGTGTTCATACTCGCGGGTTGCCTTTTATGCCTTTTTATTTCATCAGGTTGTTTGTTTTCCTTCATACTTGAACCGTTGAACTCTTTCTAAAAATTTCAATAGGTTCAAGGTTCAAAGTGCATTTATAAAGAAATTCATTTGTGGTCTTTGTTGTCGTGTGAGCAAGCACGCTTTGTTTTACGTCTTGAAATTTTGAATCCATGAACTTTTGTCAAATGGTTCAAAGTTCAAAATGTCTTTTGTAAGTCATGGAAATGTATCATTGTTTAATGAGCATCGGTCCATATGTTTTAAGTTGATTTGTGGTCTTGAACCCTTAACCAAATCTCAAGCAGTTCAAAGGGTTCAAGGTTCACATTTAATAGTCATTGTTGTCACTCATTCCCGGTATTGTTGTGTGCCGCTCACTCACTATTAGATTTCTTAAATGAACTTGAACCATTAAACTTTTTGTCAAATGGTTCAAGGTTCATGAGTTCATTTCAAAAATAACTCTAAGGCTTTTTGGATGAAAATGAAAGCGGTGCGACAAGAAGGAATATTCCCTTTTTAGTAGTTTAAAATTCTAAATATTAAAAGTAATCATGAGTGCATCAGACTACTTGTGCGGAAGTGATGGATAATTAAGAAGGTGTTAGATTTTGGTCATTTCACCGTTACTTCGCACGCTTGGGTAAATCATGATGAAGCATGTGTGGATTTATAGATATTTTCCCATCTAATTGAAGGAAATATATGAATTTATTTCCATGGTTGAGAAGGTTGCAGCTGCCATACTTGAGAAAATTGGAGGCGCCGAAGGTAAAACCAGCTCTGATTTCTGAAGAATTTGCAGTTTTCATGGTGGCAATAGGTAAGTTCAAATGATTCTTTCTAAGCTAGATTTCTTTAAGTTCTAAAGATTTATCAGTATAGAAATAAAAATCTCAAAATTGTTGGAGTAGGATTCTACCTTGTTTTAGAATTTCTTGGTTAGAAGTATAGATAGGTAGTATGAGGCAAATTTTGCCAAAGCTTGGTCGGACCTTGCATCTAGTGAGTATTTTACCAGAGCTAGAAGACACCTCCTTAGTTCATGAAGATTTAGGGGATTTCCTAGAAAGAGCGAAGAACCCTCAAACTGGTTCATTGATGGAGAAAATAGTGAAAAGCGGTCTTTTGGAAGCTGTTGCATTCCCGCTTGTCGCACCATGTCTGGATTTAGTGATGGCTTGCATGAACCAATATGACATAGAGAACAGATGCATCAAAACTAGTAATGGTGAGTTGTTGGTCAATATAACCAGAGAAATAGTAGTGGTGACAATGGGAATTCCACACAAGGATGAATATGAGGACTGCACTATTAGGAACTCGTATGCCTACTTCTCGGAAAAGAAGAATAAGTACATGAGTGTGGTTGCTAGGAATTGGCTCCTAAAGTTCAAAAAGGAAGGTCATGGCTGCCAAAGGCCCTGACTAGATAACACTTCATCACAAAAGTGTGAGATATTGTGAAACTTCTAAACAAGGTGAAGCTAAACTCACATTATCTCTATTAGGAAGATTGGATGTACTTTTTCATCCAAGTGGTGTTATCTAGTGATAGGTATCTCGATTGGTCTCAGGTAATTGCAGAGAGACTTGATGAAGGGAGGAGTAATTTTGTGGGAAAAACAAGTTTTTATATGTCTTCTTATCTTTTCTACATACTAGCGTGTACAAGGGATTGGCTTGGTCTACCTAATGAACCTTGGGTAGATGGGATGAGGGTGTATAATGTTCATCCCCTATTAGAACAACAAAGAGATGTTGAGAAGATTCATAGATGGAATGGAGTCTTCATGGGAAGACTTGTTTCTGAGCTTCAGGGGAATGTGAACAAGAGGATGCCTTCTGAAGTAATGGAATTCATGAGCATATATGGTAGTTTATTTATTCAATTTCCCAAGTTTACTTCTCTACGTGTAAGCGGTTTTGAGGGCCAACCATTCAAGCTACCTAGGTATGATTTTGACAGTTATGTGCTTATAGAGGTAAGGAGGAAGCTAGCTTACATTGATAAAAGATTGGGAACAAAGGGCGAGTCTGGAGTTGTATTCCCTATTGAACTCAGATACTATAGCTGCAAATCTATATCACATGCCCTGAACCTGGAACTAGAATTCAAAAAGATGAACCTACAACCATATGTGGAAAGGTGAAAGTTTGATAGTAGGGGTTATGAAATGGATAACCTAAATGTAGATAGTCATTTTTGCCAAGAGCCTTAGTTGGAGGATTACTGGGAGAACTGCAGTGATGAATATGAGGTAAGGAAAAGACTATGGTCAATGTTCACTTTGCAGCAAATAGTTACCATGAAGCTTTGAATTAATATATCTAGAGTATCAGAAGATACAGGGGAGGATGTTTTAGATCTTGAGTTTGACATAGGGGTTCAAGGAAAACCAATTCTAGAAATTGTTTGGAACAAAGAGGAGGATGATAGTATCCAAGCTAGAACCTTCAATGTTGTGAGGAGAATAGAAAGATGGTTGAGAGACCAAAAGTTTAAGGAGGGACCTTACATGTCCTTGCATGAACTAAAAATTGATTCACACATTGTGACTCAATCTCCCATTTCTTCCACTAACGAAATTGTTAATGTTGCAGGTGTTTCAAGACCTATTGTTGAAAAAATCTAACCAAGGAGATCAAATAGGTCACCATTAGGTCTCACAAGTGCTCGAGTAACTCGCTCAAGGAGCAAGAAGAAGAGTAAGGAGCCCATATCGAAACATATTGTTGTAGACCTAGACCCTAGTGAAGAGGTTGAGGAGACAATGGATTCACAGAATCTAGATGAACCTAAAATGTAGGAAATGGACACGAGAAATAAAGAAGAAAGCCAACAGGACCCCATGAACACCATGGTTATTGTCACTTCACCCGATATACAGACAACTCCTCCACCTAAGAAACCTACGGGCGCACAATGATGGTTGGAAGATATTGTTGGAAAGAAATGGAGTGTAGTGCCGATTACAATCCCTATGGAAGACATGGTCAGCCGATGTTTAGGAAAGGCATCAAAGTCAAAGAAACTAAAGACGCAGACAATGCTTGAAGTGGATGAAGCAATAGGTCACTAGACGACCAAGATAGCCAAACTAGTTCCAACGAAGGATGTAGATAAAGCCACTGAAGAAAATTTTACCATTGAAAAGATAGATTTAGGAGTTGCTTCGCATGCTGTGGATGTTAAGAATTTGGAATCATCCACAAATAGAAAAATTTCAAGAACATGGAAGGACAAAAAGGACAAAAGAGAATTAAAACAAGTTGTTACTTTGATGGCCGAGTATATCAATGCCATCCATAGTCCAAATCCTCAACCTTTGTCATAGATATCGGTATCATTCGACCCTAAATATCTGGCGAACTAGAAAATGCTAGACCAGGTTCAAAGGAACAGGGTAGTTACAGAAATATTCAATAAATGGTTGGACCTGATAATACAACAGAGATCAGATTATATCATTAATCTAGTGAAAGTTTATAAAGACACAAAAACTGTGAGCAGGGAGATAGAACTAAATACAGTGGCTTGGGAGAAAGAAAGGATCAAATGGGTTGCAGTCCTTGCACAAATGAATGATATATAAAAATATGGGCTGATGAAATTCTTGGTTGAAAAACTGCTAGAGAACCTAGATGACAAAGTATTGTATGTGTCAAGGAAGAATGTGGAGTGCTGCAACTCGATCATCAGGCAAGGTCACGAAGAATCCACCAAATTGCTCAGAGGATTGACAAATTTGATTGATACGATGTAGAATGATCTCAAATGTATTGACATCCAGCTCATAAAGGATGGTGCCAAGACAATTGAGGAAGCTGTGGACATGACCAAGCTTTTGCAGGAGAGGATTCAATTCATTGAGATGATGAGATCTTTGACTGCAGATGACTTCTCAAAGGTGGCAAGAATTGAATCAATGCTCATAGTCTGTTCTGACCATTTGGAGGTTCACAAGGCAAAAGTAGCACAGGTAAACACAAATAAAGAGGTGTGGAAGCAAAGAATCCGACACATCGGTATTCCTTATTTTTAGGTCATCCTGAACTTCTCGACAGTGCACCTAGAATGGCGTGGTTCTACGACAAAGCAGGACATATCTATAACCTCCTCTGCCATAGTGGAAGCATAGTTGATCCAAAGATGAAGTGTTAGCCTCACAAATGGTTGTTGTTTTAGTTTTCTTTCATGTTGTTTTAAATGGTTTCTTTCACTTTGATCAAAAGTGAATGTAATTTGATTATGTAAAAACTATGAGCTTGGAGGCTATTTAAGCTAAAAAGCTTGTCTTTGTAAGGGTTCCAAAAAACTGTGATTTTGAGGAACAACAGATAATATTTTAGTTCTCATATGAATTGTTTGGAAATATAATGGTTGATTATCAATGAAATGCTATGTTATGCAATCTTTAAATCTATGTGTTTGAAGATTAATAATCTTTCTTGAGAAGGTGTTATGGGCATGATATACTTTCTGTGATTAGTTATCTTTGTATTTTCCTTAATTCATGGTTATCATTAGTTGTTAGAAAACTCGTACGTATTGGTTTGCCCGATCCCCCTTGCCCTGTGAGGCATGAGAGAGTATCAATCAGCCTTTAGTATTGTTGAGCCTCTGCTATGCTTTGAATTAATATTGTGAACATTTTTGTAAATTGGAGTCTGTGAACTCTCATTAAATATTCTTTAAGAAAATTTTCTATGTTTATGGTTTTGAAGCCATTTATTTGTGTTGTTGAATGAATGTTGAAGCCTTTCAATGCTCTCTGGTAAAAAGTATTATCATATCATTTGTATAGTAAATTCATTGCAAATTGTACGAGCAGCTGCCCTCTAATGCAGAGGTTGAATTTTTATCAATTCATCCAACTGTTGGTAGTTTGTCTCCTTTTATAAGGGCGAAATAGAGTTATATTTTTCCTTAAGGAAGATAATTGTTAAGATTTCAAAAAGGGGCAAATCTATTTACCAACAGATTTTTGGCGACTCTGCTGGGGAGTCAGATCATAAGATTGGTTGCCTGGTTGCAAGACTGGAGTTAAAGAGATATACTAGGTCCCAAAGAAGGGAGGGGGTAGTTGACTCTATTTTTCAAGAGTTACAAAACCTAAATTTTTAACCCACTTTCTCACCTCAGAGAAGGGCAAGAAGTAGCCCTCCTTCCCCATCACCATTATCTCCTGTGTCCTTAGTTTGTTAGGCTCTAACTTTGCATGGTATTGCATTACCAAATATAATCAACCTGACTCCACTCAATATCATACTTCCAATGGCAGTAAATAATCCTTGGGGGGCTACTATAGGTCCATTGAACTTAGGTTTGAATCTCAATCCCTTACCCAAAGGTTCTAGAGATCACTTGCCAAAATTTTGTGGAGATGGAAAAATCACCATTGATGAGCACCTAAATGCATTCAATGTGGCTTGTGGGATAATAGCGGTTCAACATGAAGATGTTGTTGTGAGATTGTTTGTCCAGACACTAACTGGAGTAGCAGCTGATTGGTTCTATCACTTACCAAATAGTGTGATAACAACTTGGCAAGATCTAAAAACAAGGTTTGAAGCAAGGTTCAAAGTGGATGAGGATGAACATTCTCTCCTTGCTCAATTATCCCAATTAAAGAAGTAAATTCCTGAGTCTATGAGGGACTTTGTAGCAAAATTTGATAAGATTCTGCACAAAATTCCAGCTAATCAAAAGCCCTTAGATGATAATCTTAATTGTTTCTTTATCAATTCTATGCCTTTAGAAATAGGTTTCCTAATTCACAGGCAAAGAGTTGCATATTTAAATGCTGCCAAAACACTTGCAGCTGAGTTGGAAGATGATTTGATCATGACGGGTAAATGGAAAAGAGAAGTGTAGACACCCATTTCCCAACCTTCAACTTCCTCTGACCCTGTGATCTAGCAACTAATGTATGATGTAATTACCCTTAAAAGACAATTGCCTAAAGCCAACACCTCATACCCATCTCCCTATCTAGATGTACCTAGGAGGAATACAAACTAGTCTTTGGGCTATGGGAATAAGAATCTGCAATTACCCCCTTCTCAGCAAAGATTAGCAATTGAAGCACCTCCACCTAAAGGGAGTATGTGTGTTTTTCATCTCACCGATGAACATGATGGTAGTTCCTATCCTAAGATGGTGCGTTACACACAATTGATGAATTCTAAAGATACCTCAAATGAGTGGGGTGAAGAAGAATCTTTAAAGCAACCTAGCGACTCTAAAATCCATTTCCTTGAATATGAGTTTGATTCAGAAAGAGGAGGTGATATTTTGGTTACTTTAGAAGATCCTTCATGCACTATGCTCACAAGAAATCAACAAAATGTAAAACCTTAGGGTGTTTCTTCATCATCTGTCGTGGCTTTCAAAGGTAAGGTGATTGAATCAAAATTTCATAATAATGATCAAAAGTTGCAAGAACCCTCATTTTTAAGGCCCATTGAAAAAGAAAGTTCATTTGATATTATAGAATTTTGAAAATCTTCCAAAATTCAAATCAAACCTGCCCAGTACCTTAAGTTAAATCCTAAAGAACTAGATAGGCTTGTACAGTTTGTAAAAGGGAATAATGTCCAACGGGCCAATGGAACACAATAGTTAGTACATGCCATATTGCCCTCGCATACAAATGAATTGGTTCATCCTTCAGTTTGTGAAAAGATACCTAAAATAATTGCTCTTCCAATAGATGATTCTATACCTACCCTTGAGTCAAAACCAAAACCCTTTTACATATCATTATTCATAAATGGTCATAGGTTGAATAATTATATTATAGATTTAGGTGCATCCGACAATATAATGCCCTCTGCAGTAGCCAAAGCATTAGGGATATCCTTAACTAAGACCTTTGGCAGATGCTATTATATGGATTCAAAACAAATTCCTCTCCTAGGCCAAATTAAGGATGCTCAAGTAGTTCTTGCTTCTCACCTGAATAAAAGAATCAAGTTGACTATTCTAATAGTTGATATCCCGGCTAGTTATGGCATGCTACTAAGTCATACTTTTTATAGGGATTTAGCTGGTGAAATTAAAATGGATTGGTCTCAAGCTACAATCCCTGTTGGAAAACAACGAGTCATTTTTGTAGCCTGAACCAAAGTCTAAGTTCACTGTTTTCCCTTCTGATGACCCAAGAGCTCAAATTCTGTACCATGATTGTCAATTTGGAAACTACATGATTTTGTTAGATAATGAGGTAGTGGGAGATCCATCACAACCTGAGGGAGAAGAAAACCTATGGTTAATGGAGTTTGATGGTAGTTGTGCAGTGTTAGGTTCAGGTGCAAGGGTAGTGTTAGTCCCACCTTCTGCCAATCATATTCCTGTCTCTTTTAAATTAGAATTCAAGAATACCAATAATATGGCCGAGTATGAAGCATTGTTGTTAGGTTTAGCTGAAGCTAAGAGATCAGGGGTGAAACTTCTGCTTGCTAAAGGAGATGCAGAACTAATTGTAAAATAGATTAGAGGGTTGTTTAATGTTAAAAATGAAAGATTGAAACACTATCAAAATAGAGTTTGGGACGAGATCGAAGGTTTTGATGCCTTTTCCATTGAAGCAATACCCAGGGAACTGAATTCAAAGGCAGATTCATTAGCAGTTTTAGTTTCATTGCTTGCCCCACATCCTGAATTTGTTGATGACATTTATAGGGTAGAGTTGATATATCGGCCTAGTGTCCTAGACAACTCTAATTTTTGGTAGGTGTTTGAGAGTGATAAACAAATCAATAATTTTATGCAAAGTGTAGACATGTTTTCTGCTATGTATTTTGAAGGTTCAAATACAAAGTGCAAAGAATTTTTGCCAAGACGAGCCAAGGAGTTGCCTAATGGAATCATGCAGTTGAAAGGACATAAGATCCCTAAAGGGCTGGTTTCATTGGAGTGTCTATTTGATCATCATGATGCCTACAAGGAGAATAAAGGTGACAAGTCCCTAGAGGTTCAGGATATTGGAGGTTATGAAAAGGTTAACATCGGTACTAAGAATGAACCTAAATATATCAACCTGGGAAAGTATTGTACACCTACAGAAAAGGAGAGATTCATTAGTCTCCTATTGGAGTTCAAGGATGTGTTTTCTTGGTGCTATGATGATCTTAAAAAATTTAGAGAGCAAAAATTTCAGCATCAGATTCCCCTAAAACCTGGAGTAAGCCCTTTCCGGAAAAAGCTTAGAAACTTCAATCGAAAAAGTAGCTGAGGCTATATTTCAAGAAGTGGATATGATGTTAAAAGCCAAAATTATTTACCCCATCCATCATTCTATATGGATAGCTAATATTGTACCTGTTCAAAAAAAATGGAGAAATAAGGATCTGTGTAGATTTTAGGAATCTAAATCAGGCCACCTTAAAAGATAACTATCCATTACTAGCCATGGACCACATTATACAAATAGTTTCAGGATCAGAGATGATGTCCATGCTCGATGGATTTTTAGGATATAAACAGATTAGTGTTCAGGATGATGATCAACATAAAACTGCCTTTATTGCTCCCTGGGGTACATTTTCCTATAACCAAATGCCTTTCAGTTTGATTAATGCAGGAGCAAAATTTTAGCATGCTATGGATTCATCCTTTGGTCACTTAAAGGATAAGATTATTGTTGTATATCTAGATGACTTAATGGTATTCTCAAAAAGAAGAGAACATCACCTGTGGGACCTGAGACAAGTGTTACAGAGGTGTCGTGAGCATGGGGTATCCTTGAACCCAAAGAAGTCAGTATTTGGAGTCATAGAGGGTAAGTTGCTCGGTCATATTGTTTCTAAGGAAGGGGTGAAAATAGATCCTAAGAGGGTAAGAGAAATTCAATAGCTAACTCTACCATCAAGTAGGAATGTCGTTAGATACTTCTTTGGACAGGTAAATTTTCTAACGAGGTTCATCCCAAATTTTGAAGAGACTACCAGATACATTGTGAATTTGATGAGTGAGAAACAAGTTTTTAAATGGAATGAGGAGGGGAAGAAGGCATTTGAATCAATTAAGAATGCTATTGGTCATGTTCCTGTTCTGGTTAATCATAATTTTAGCAAGGATTTTTTTGTCCATTGTTATGCCTCAGAGCACACTATGTCAAGAATTTTATTACAGAAGAATGAGGATAATGATGAAGTTCGGATATTATTCATGAGTGTACCACTAAAAAAGAATGAATTGAAGTATTCAATAATGGAAAAGAAAGCATATGCAGTTGTGAAGGTTGTAAAGCAGTTTAGGTATTATATTCTCCATTCCCATGCAATCATTTTTGTACCTCATTCAGTAGTCAAGAGTATATTAACACAGGAAGACATAGGATTGAATAATATAGCATCTTGGGTGTCAAAAATTCAAGAGTTCAATTTAGACATTAGGCCCACAAAGTTGGTAAGGGGGTAGGGTTTGTGCAAGTTGATTGCTGAGAGTAAGGAGGAAGTGATAGAGGAATTGCATTTAGTCTTGTTTGTTGGTCTTCAAGGTTCTTGGTTCGCAGACGTAGCTTATTATTTGACATATGGAGATTGCCCAGAACATCTTTCTGCAAAAGAGAAGAGGAACTTGAGGCTAAAAGCTGCTAAGTATGTCATTTTTAATGATGTATTATATAAGAGGGGACTGGATGGGACTTTCTTGCATTGTGTTGATAAATCGCTCGAATAGTCTCTTTTGAAAACATTTCATGACAAAGCCTGTGGCGGTCATTTCTCTTCAATGGTGACTGCCTACAAGATCTTAAGGAACTATTATTATTGGCCAAGAATGTTCAGGGATGCATATGCATGGGTAGCCAAGTGTGAAAAATGTAAGTTGTTCACAGGAAAACCGCAGCTTGCAGCATTACCACTCTGACCCGTGGTTGTGGATGAACCCTTCAAGCAATGGGGTTTGGATTTCATTGGTCCCTTGACACCTACCTCTAGTGCAAGACACACCCATATATTGATAGCTACATACTATTTCACTAAATGGGTTGAGGCCATTCTGGTATGAAAGACATCCTCGAAGGTTGTTTGTAATTTTCTGAAAGAGAACATCCTAGTTCAATTTGGGGTTCCATTAAAAATTGTGGCTGACAACACCACTAATTTCTCTTTTGCCAAAATTTCTTTATTTTTCTATGACCATAGAATCTCCCTTGCTCACTCATCTAGTTATTATCCTTAGGGAAATGGTCAGGCTGAGTCCAGTAATAAAAATGTCATTAATATCATGAAAAAATTAGTGAGTGAAAACATTAAGGATTGGCATACAAAACTGTATGAAGCCCTTTGGGCTAACCGTACATCACCAAAGAGGGCAATTGGGATGTCTCCGTTTGAACTAGTCTATGGTGTAGGTGCTCAGGTAGCACTTCCTTTGGAGCTGGTAGCTACTAAGCTACAAACTGTCATTAAAGATGCTTATTTCCAGAACTCTCTAGAAAAGCATATTATGCACTCGATGAGAATTGATGAAGAAAGGGATAAACTAGTGGACCGGATAATAGAACATCAGATGAGGGTGAAGAGGATATTTGACAAGCGAGCAAGGCCATGAAAGTTCATGCTACGCGATTAGGTACTGCTTTGGGACAGAAGAAGGGAACCCAAAGGGGCACCTGTAAAGTTTGAATCATTCTGGAAAGGACCATTCTTGATTCATGAGGTAAAAGGACCAAATTATTTCAAACTTGCATATTTGGATGGTACTATTCTTCCTCTGACCTATAATGGTCAACATTTGAAATTGTATCAGCTGTAAATGAGAGTCCCTCATGGTTTTGTATATAGTGTTTGGTTGATTTGCAGTTGTGTGTCTTTTCTGTTTAGTTTCTCTTTGAGTCTTTAAATAAAGTCTTCTTGTGAAACCAGGGATTCTGGAGTTCATTTCTAGTTCCTTCACAGTTCTAGTCCCTAGTCAGAGCCGATGTTAGTCCCCCCCACAATTTTCTCTTTTGAGTGTTCATACTCGCGAGTTGCCTTTTGTGCCTTTTTCCTTCGTCGGGTCATTTGTTTTCCTTCGTACTTGAACCATTGAACTCTTTCTAAAAAGTTCAATAAGTTCAAGGTTCAAAGCACATTTATAAAGAAAGTCATGTGTGGTCTTTGTTGTCATGTGACCAAGTGCGCTTTGTTTTACGTCTTGAAGTTTTGAGCCCATGAACTTTTGTCAAATGTTTCAAATTTTAAAATGTCTTTTGTAAGTTGCAGCAATGTATCATTGTTTAATGAGCGTAGGTCCATATGTTTTAAGTTGATTTGTGGTCTTTAACCTTGAGCCAAATCTCAAGTGGTTCAAAGGGTTCAAGGTTCATGTTTAATAGTCATTGTTGTTGCTTGTTCCCGGTATTGTTGTGTGCCGCTCACTCATTGTTATATTTCTTAAAGGAACTTGAACCGTTGAACTTTTTGTCAAATGGTTCAAGGTTCATGAGGTCATTTCAAAACTAACTCAAAGGTTTTTTGGTTGAAAATGAAAGTGGCGTGACAAGAAGGAATATTCCCTTTTCAGTAGTTTCAAATTCTAAATATGGAAAGTAATCATGAGTGCATCAGACTACTTGTGCGGAAGTGATGAATAATTAAGAAGGTGTCAGATTTTGGTCATTTCACCATTACTTTGCATGCTTGGGTAAATTGTGATGAATCTATTAGGTCCCAGAGACAACTGAGAGGGGGGGGTGAATCAGTTGTCTAATGAATTCAAACCAAAATTAACTTAACCAAAACTAAATGCTTAATACCGGTAAACCAAACTTAATGCCGGTAGATAGTTTATCAGTTAATTGCAGTACCGGTAAAGATGAATGCATGAAACAGAAAGACAATAACATCCACAACACATAACACCAATATTTGTACGTGGAAACCCTGTAAGGGGAAAAACCACGGTGGGAAACCTTACCCACAATCAGATGATACTACTGCAAATAGTATGTGTATACAATAAGGGGGTCTGCACATGCAGAAAGGCCAAGCACCTAGAGCTCACTGCTCAATCACAAATGGGAGTCATAGTGACTACAAGTGGATGGTTAGATCCAATAATAATGTACTACTCAAAATAGCATCTCCATATGCTAGATTCAGTACCGATTTAGATCAGATATGCCTTCTTCAAACCTTCCTTCCACCTTCAAATGATGTCTACATGTATAGCTCTGGTTATTCTCGCATATACCTTATTGCAATCCTTTTTGCATTCACATATGCATATTAATCTCACAAATGAGATCTTACATTTATACCAAAGCCTAAGACCAAAATGTGTAGGTCGGCTTTACAAAAGATATTACAATAAAAAGAATTTACAAGTAAATCAATAACCGATGCAATATCTGATATAACATGTTGGCTTAATGCATTTACAACAATAGTAAATCATCTCCATAACATGTAGTGCTGATCTGGAATAGATAATCCTACCGATGCTTATCCTGGACCTATTTGCCGGTAACAACAAATATGCAAACTCAAATATTTCAATGAACAAATCTCCAAGACAAAGTGTCCAAACGATGTCTTCGACATAACCAAGTATTCTTCATGTAATTCCAAGCGTCGGTGAACAATATATCCTACCGGTGAACCAAATACCGATGACTATGCAAAAGTCACTTGCTTGCCGGTGAACATAGCCAATTCTCCAAGTGCCAGTAGGTTGACCAGTGTTGATAAGTGTTGACATCAATGACAAAACCATATCAACATATCCAAAATACCAACAATCTCCCCCTTTGGCATTGATGGCAACACAAGATGGAAAAACCATCAAAGTGCCAAATAGAAATGCCAAATACCAAAAACCAATAATCTCCCAAAAGAGATCATAACCAGAAATCATAATATCTCTACTCAAGGTAACAATCTCTCCTCCAAGGGATAAAGTCTCTCCCCCTATCAATCACTACCCCTTTGACATCAAATGCCAAAGCAATACAAAAACCAGGTTCAAATACAAAATACCAACTCATTACAAAAAACCAACTACTCCCTCTGAGAAGTAGCTCTCATCATCAAAGCCAGAATAAAAAATTTCTCAATTAGTTCTACCGGTTGATGACAAACATCAACTGTCTAAGTCTCTACTGATGGGGGCATAACCCCAAGCTGATCTCTGAGATATTCAAAAGTCTCCTTAGGCAAAGGCTTAGTAAAAATATCTACAATCTATTCTTTAGTATTCACATAAACCAATTTTACTTCTTTTGCTTCAACATTCTCTTTCAGAAAATTCAATTTGATAGAAAGATGTTTAGTTTTTGAATGTAGTATCTTAGATATATCAATTATTGTTGTATTATCACAATAGATAGTTATAGGTTCCTTACATTTTACCTTTATGTCCTTCAACATTTGCTTAAGCCATAATACCTATGTGCAATTAGTTGGTGCTGCAACATATTCTGATTTAGCTATTGATAAAGATGTGCAACTTTGTTTCTTACTCAACTAAGAAATTAATCTACTTCCAAGAAAAAATGCTCCACCGGTGGTTCTTTTTTTGTCATCTACATCCGCTGCCCAATTTGAATCTGTGTATGCACATAATTCAAAATTTTCATCTCTAGGATACCATAAGCCAAGATTTGTAGTGCCTTGTAAGTACCAAAAAATCCTTTTTACTACTGATTCATGATTCTCATTAGGATTACTCTGAAATCTTGAAACAATACATACTACATTCATAATATCAGGTCTTGTTTGTGTCAAATATAGTAGTCCTCCTATCATAGACTTGTGCCTAGTTAGATTAACTGGTGTTGATTCATCCCTTAGTGATAATTTGTCAGTTGTAGTCATAGGTGTACTTACCAATTTAGAGTTTTCCATGCCAAATTTCTTTAATAACTCTTTCAAGTACTTAGATTGACTCAAGAATATACCTTTATTAGTCTGTGAAATCTACAATCCTAAAAAGAATTTTATCTCTCCAATCATAGACATTTCAAATTCTTGTTGCATTTCAATAGAAAAGTCTTTACATAATCCATCTTCTCCTCAAAAGATTATATCATCAACAAAAACTTCTATAACCAAGATGTCATCATTAGTCACTTTATAGTATAAATTGTTGTTAGTATTACCTTTAGAAAAACCAATCTTCAAAAGATATTTATCCAATCTAGCATACCAAGCTCTTGGAGCTTGCTTCAACCCATACAAAGCTTTCCTTAACCTGGAAACCATATCTTTGTTATCTATCAAAGAAAATCCATCCGGTTGTTCAATATAAACTTCTTCTTCAAGATCTCCATTCAGAAATGCACATTTAATATCCATTTGATATACTTTGTACTTCTTGTGTGCTACAAAAGCCAAGAATAATTTGACTACCTCAATTCTAGCTACCGGTGCAAAGGTTTCATTCTAATCAATTCCTTCTTTTTGTGAATATCCCTTATACACTAGTCTTGCTTTATTTCTGATTACCTTACCATCTTCATTAAGTTTGTTTCTGAATACCCATTTTGTTCCAATTACATTTTTGTCTTTAGGTCAGGGAACTAATGTCCATGTGTTATTCTTTTCAATTTGTTCTAATTCTTCTTCCATAGCTTTAATCCAGTGTTTATCTTCACATGCCTCATTAATTGATACTAGTTCAATTTGAGAAATAAGGCCTACCTCTTCATTTTCCAGTCTTCCTCTAGTCATAACTCCTTGATACTTGTTCCCAATTATCTGATCTTCAGAGTGGTTCAATCTTACATACCGGGGTGTCTTTGTTTGTTGTTGCTCTTCAGTTATTGTGGAATTTTTAGATGATACCAGTGTAAATGGATCTTCATTCTGTACCAGTGTGTTCATTGTAGGTTCATTTGTCAGTATCTCAGTTGCTGATTCAGAGTCTATATACCTTGAAGTTCCTCTAAACTGTTCATCAATTTTCACATTTGTACTCTAAACAATTTTTTGCAATCTCTTGTTAAAACATCTATATGCTTTGCTCTTAGATGAATAACCAAGAAATATTCCTTCATCACTTCTAGGATCAAATTTGCCAATATACTCATCTCTTCTAATATAGCATTTACTTCCAAATACCCTGGAATATCTAAGAGTAGGAGTAATACCAAACCATAATTCATGAGGGGTCTTACCAGTTTCACCTTTGATGTGAACTTTTTTGAATATGTAGACTGTTGTACTTACTGCATCTCTCCAATATACATGAGGTAGATTTGCTTCTGATAACATACTTCTACCTGCATCCAAGATAGTTGTATTTTTCCTTTCTACAACTCTATTTTCCTGGGGTGTCTGGGGTGCTGATAACTATCTTCTGATTTCATTCACTTAACAGAATGTATTAAATTCCCTAGATGTGAATTCACCTCCTTGATCTGATCTTAGACACTTGATTTTCTTACTGGTTTCATTTTCTACCATCACCTTGAATAGCTTGAATTTTCCAAGTGCTTCTGATTTCTCTCTGAGAAAGGTAACCCAACACATTCTAGAATAGTCATCAATGATTAGCATGAAATATCTATCTCCTTGTAAACTTCTAGTTCTAGCTGGACCACATAAATCAGTATGAATTAAGTCAAGAGCATTATTGGATTTTTCTGGAATACTTTTAGAAGATGCTCTAACTTGCTTTCCAAATTTACTTTCCTTACATACTGGATTGTGAGGTTTAACAATCCTAGGTAAATCTCTAACTGCTTTAGTTGTACTAATTTTCACAATGCAATCAAAATTTACATGACAGAGTTTGTTATGCCATAACCAACTTTCATCAATATGTGCAATCAAGCATGTCTTTTCACTATTGTTCAAATGAAAGATATTACCTCTAGTCTGATTACTGGTTGCAATTTCCAAACTAGTTCTATTCATGATGTTGCATTTGCCATTCTTGAATTGTAACTGAAATCCTTTTTCAACTAATTGACCAACAGTCAAAAGATTATGCTTTAAACCTTCAACATAGTAAACATTGTCAGTATTATGCTTACCATCAAGAGATATAGTACCTTTTCCTTTGATCAAACAAGATTTATCATCTCCAAATCTTACTAGACCTCCATTATATTCCTAAAAAGTTAAGAATTTACTTTTATCACCAATCATATGATGTGAACATCCTGAATCAATGATCCATTCATCCTTATCCTCAATTTTAGCTGCTAGGGCCTTTTCTACTAGTTGAATGGTAGGTGCTAGTTGATCTTCTGTTATAGCAACAAAGACCCATCCATTGTCTACCAAATCCTCATCAAGATCATCAGTGACTCCTTCATCAACAAGATAACAAGACTTGTCTCTATTCTTCTTAAATTTGTATCTCTGATATTCAAGGTTAGGCTTGTATGTTCTTCTAGCTTCTTCTTTCAATCTTGCATGTCTATCAGGACACCTAGATGCAATATGACCAATCTTATTGTAGTTAAAACATTTAAAGGGTGCTTTACCTTCATACTTACTTCCAACTAGACCTTTAGGCATTTTCCTTGCAAATAGTGCTTCAAGTTCTTCAAGTTCTTCAAGTTCTTCATTTTCTCTCCTGCTTTCTTCAAGTTCTCTTGCATAAAAGGCTTTCCAATAAGATTTATCAAATAATGATGATGATGTAGATGATGTGGATGCCTTAAAAGCTAAATCTGTCTTTATAGTAGCAACAGGACCAAATTCCTCAATTTCAAAAGTTGAAAGTTTTCCAATCAATGTATCTCTAGTTACTGATGTATTAGGAATTGTTCTCAATTCATTTATTGTAGCAAATTTCTTTTTGTATGCTAGTGGCAATCCTCTTAAAACTTTTGAAATGATTTCATCTTCACTTAAGGTTCCTCCACAACATTTAATACCCAAAATAATTTCATTTACTCTTTCCATAAAAGTAGAAATCCTTTCATCTTCTTCCATTTTCAGATTTTCATACCTGACCCGGAAGCTTTCAAGTTTTGCAATTTTGATTATGGAATCTCCTTCATTCAATGTTTCCAAATGGTCCCAAATAGCTTTAGTAGTAGATCTATCTGATAATCCCATGATTTGCTAATCTGATAGTGCACTCAAAAGTGCTTCTCTCACCTTGCAATCATTTTCTTCATCTTTAGCCAAGTTAGGTGGATTAGGTTGACCTTGAGTAGGTGCAGTATAACCATTCTTTGTAACCTCCTAGAGAAAACTGAGAGGGGGGGGGGGGGGGTGAATTAGTTGTCTAATGAATTTAAACTAAAATTAACTTAACCAAAACTAAATGCTTAATACTAGTAAACCAAACTTAATGCCAGTAGACAGTTTATTAGTTAATTACAGTATCGGTAAATATTAATGCATGAAATAGAAAGATAATAACATCAACAACACATAACACCAATATTTGTACGTGGAAACCCTGTAAGGGGAAAAACCATGGTGGAAAACCTTACCCACAATTAGATGATACTAATGCAGATAGTATGTGTATACAATAAGTGGGTCTGCACATGCAGAAAGGCCAAGTGCTTAAAGCTCACTACTCAATCACAAATGGGAGTCACACTGACTACAATTGGATGGTTAGATCCAATAATAATATACTACTCAAAATAGCATCTCCATATGCTGGATTCAGTACCGGTTTAGCTCAGATATGCCTTCTTCAAACCTTCCTTCAACCTTCAAATGATGTCTGCATGTATAGCTCTAGTTATTCTTGCATATACCTTATTGCAATCCTTTTCGCATTCGCATATGCATATTAATCTCACAAATGAGATCTTACATTTATACCAAAGCCTAAGACCAAAATGTGTAGGTCGGCTTTACAAAAGATATTACAATAAAAACAATTTACAAGTAAATCAATAACCGATGCAATATCTGATATAACATTTTGGCTTAATGCATTTACAACAATAGTAAATCATCTCCATAATGTGTCATGCTGATTTGGAATAGATAAGCCTACCTATCCGTATCCTAGACCTATTTGCCGGTAACAACAAATATGCAAAATTGAATATACCAATGAACAAATATCCAAGACAAAGTGTCCAGATGATATCTTCAACATAACCAAGTATTCTTCATGTAATTCCAAGTGTTGGTGAACAATATATCCTATCAATGAACCAAATATCAGTGACTGTGCAAAAGTCACTTGCTTGCCGGTGAACATAGCCAATTCTCCAAGTGCCAGTAGGTTGACCAGTGTTGGTAAGTGTTGACATCAATGACAAAACCATATCAACATATCTAAAATACCAACAGAATCATGTGTGGCTTTATAGATATTTTCCCATCTGATTGAAGGAAATGTATGAATTTATTTCCATAGTTGAGAAGGTTGCATCTACCATACTTGAGCAAATTGGAGGCATTGAAGGTAAAACCAGCCTTGATTTCCTAAAGAATTTCCAATTTTCATGGTGGTAAGGGGTAAGTTCAGATAATTCTTCTTAAGCTGTGTTTCTTTAAGTTCTAAAGATTTATCAGTATAGAAAGAAAAATCTCTAAATTGTTGGAGTTGGATTCTGCCTTGTTTTAGAATGTATTTGTTAGAAGTATAGATAGGCAGTATGATGCCAATACTATCGAAGCTTGGTCAGACCTCATGTCTAGTGAGTATTTTATAAGAGCTAGAAGACACCTCCTTGGTTCATGAAGATTTAGGGGATTTCCTAGAAAGAGCCAAGAACCCTCAAACCGGTTCATTGATGGAGAAAATAGTGAAAAATGGTCTTGTTGAAGCTGTTGCATTCCCGCTTGTCGCACTGTGTCCGGATTTAGTGATGGCTTGCATGAACCGATATGACACAGAGAATAGATGCATCAAAACTAGTAATGGTGAGCTGCTAGTCAATATCAATAGAGAAATAGTAATGGCGACAATGGGAATTCCACACAAGGACGAATATGAGGACTGGACTATTGGGAACTTGTATGCCTACTTCTCAGAATAGTAGAATAAGTATAGGAGTGTGGTTGCTAGGAATTGGCTCCTAAAAGTTCAAAAAGGAGGGTCATGGCTGCCAAAACCTTTGACTAGAGAGCACTTTATCATAGAAGTGGGAGATATTGTGATACTTCTAAACAGGGTGAAGGGAAACTCACATTCTTTCTATTGGGAAGATTGGATGTACTTTTTCATCCAAGTGGTGTTATCTGGTGATAGGTATCTTGATTGGTCTCAGGTAATTGCAGAGAGACTTCATGAAGGGTTGAGTAATTTTGTGGGAATGACAGGTTTTTATATGTCTTCTTATCTTTTCTACATACTAGCTTGTGCAAGGGATTGGCCTAGTCTGCCTAATGAACCTTGGGTAGATGGGATGAGGGTGTATAATTTTTATCCCCTATTACAACAATAGAGACACGTTGAGCAGATTGATAGATGGAATGGAGTCTTCACGAGAAGACTTGTTTATGAGCTTCAGGGGAATGTGAACAAGAGGATGTCTACTGAAGCAATGTAATTTGTGAGCATATATGGTAGTTTCTTTATTCAATTTCCTAGGTTTACTTATCTACAGGTAGGCAGTTTTGAGGGCCAACCATTCAAGCTTCTTAGGTATGCTTTTGACAGTTATATGCTTATAGTGGTAAGCAAGCATCTAGCTTACATTAATAAAAGATTGTGAACAAAGGGTGAGTCTGGAGTTGTATTCCCTATTGAACTTGGATACTATGGCTGCAAATCTGTATCAGATGCCCTGAACCTAGAACTAGAATTCAAAAGGATGAACCAAAACCTAAATGTAGATTGTCAATTTTGCCATGAGCCTCAGTTGGAGGATTATGGGGAGAACTACAGTGATGAATATGAGGTAAGGAAAAGACTATGGTCAAGGTTCATTTTGCAGCAAATAGTTACCATGAATCTTCCAATTAATATATCTAGAGTATCAGAAGATACAGGGGAGGATGTTTTAGATACTGAGTTAGACACAGAGGTTCAAGGAAAACTGATTCCAGAAATTGATTGCAACAAAAAGGAGGATGATAGTATCCAAGCTAGAACCTTCAACGTTGTGAGGAGAATAGAAAGATGGTTGAGAAACCAAAAGTTTAAGGAGGGACCTCACATGTCCTCGCATGAACTAAGAATTGATTCACACATTGTGAATCAATCTCCCATTTCTCCCACTAACAAAATTGTTAACGTTGCAGGTGTTTCCAGACCTATTGTTGAAAAAATCCAACCAAGGAGATCAATGAGGTCACCATTAGGTCTCACAAGTGCTCAGGTAACTCGCTCCAAGAGCAAGAAGAAGAGTAAGGAGCCCATATAGAAACAAATTGTTGTAGACCTAGACCCTAGTGAAGAGGTTGAGGAGACAATGGATTCATAGAATCTGGATGAACCTAAAATGCAGGAAATGGAAATGAGCAAGGAAGAAGAAAGCCAACAGGACCCCATGAACACCATGTTTATTGTCATTTCACTCGATATACAGACAACTCCTCCACCTAAGGAACCTCTAGGCGCACCATGATGGTTGGATGTTGTTGTTGGAAAGAAAAGGAGTGTAGTGCCAATTACAATCCCTATGGAAGACATGGTCAGCCGATGTTTAGGAAAGGCATCAAAGTCAAAGAAACTCAAGACACAAACAATGCTTGAAGTGGATGAAGCAATAGGTCACTGGATGGCCGAGATAGCCAAACCAATTCCAAGGAAGGATGCAGATAAAGCCATTGAAGAAGATTTTACCATTGGAAAGATATATTTGGGAGTTTCTTCACATGCTATGGATGTTAAGCATTTGGAATCATCCACAAAAAGAATGATTTCAAGAACATGGAAGGATGAAAAGGACAAAACAAAATTGAAACAATTTACACTGATGGCCGAGTATATCAATGCCATGCATAGTCCATATCCTTAACCTTTGTCACAAATACCGGTATCATTTGACCCTAAAACTTTGGCCAGCTAGAAAATGCTAGACCAGGTTCAAAGGATCATGGTAGTTATAGAAATGTTCAATAAATGGTTGGACCTGATAATACAATAAGGATCAGATTATATTATTAATCTGGTGAAAGTTTATAAAGATGCAGAAACTGCAAGCAAGGAACTATAACTAGAAATAGTGGCTTGGGAGAAAGAAAGGATCAAATGGGTAGCAGTCCTTGCACAAATGAATGATATATAAAAATATGGGCTGATGAAATTCTTGGTTGAAAAACTGATAGAGAACCTAGATGACAAAGTATTGTATGTGTCAAGGAAGAAAGTGAAGTGCCGCAACTCAATCATCAGGCAAGGTCACGAAGAATCCACCAAATTGCTCAAAGGATTGACAAATTTGATTGATACGATGTAGAAGGATCTCAAATGTATTGACATCCACCTCATAAAGGATGGTGCCAAGACAATTGAGGAAACTGTGGACATGACGAAGGTCTTTCAGGAGAGGATTCAATTCATTCAGATGATGAGATCTTTGACCACATATGACTTCTCAAAGGTGGCAAGAATTGAATCAATGCTCATAGTCTGTTCTAAGCATTTGGAGGTTCACAAGGAAAAAGTAGCACAGGTAAACATTAACAAAGAGGTGTGGAAGAAAAGAATCCAACACATCAGTCTTCCTTATTATTAGGTCATCCTGAACTTCTCAGTGATGCACCTGGAATGGTGTGGTTATGTGGCAAAGCAGGACAGATCCATAACCTCCTCTGCCATAGTGGAAGCATAGTTGATCCAAAGATGAAGTGTCAGCCTCCCAACGGCTGTTGTTTTAGTTTTCTTTCATGTTGTTTTAAATGGTTTCTTTTACTTTGATCAAAAGTAAATGTAATTTGATTATGTAAAAACTATGAGCCTGGAGGCTATTTAAGCTGAAAAGCTTGTCTTTGTAAGGGTTCCGAAAAACTATGATTTTGAGGAGTAGCAAATAATATTTTGGTTCTCATATGAATTGTTTGGAAATACAATGGCTGATTATAAATGAAATTGTATGTTATGCAATCCTTAAATCTATGTGTTTGAAGATTAATAATCTTTCTTGAGAAGGTGTTATGGGCATGATATACTTTCTGTGATCAGTTATTTCTGTATTTTCCTTAATTCATGGTTATTATTAGTTGTTAGAACACTCACACATATTGGTTTGCCTAATCCCCCTTGCCCTGTGAGGCATGAGAGAGTATCAATCAACCTTCAGTATTGCTGAGCCTTTGGTATGCTTTGAATTAATATTGCGAACATGTTTGTAAATCAGAGTCTGTGAACTCTCATTAAATATTCTTTCAGAAAATTTTCTATGTTTATAGTTTTGAAGGCATTTATTTGGGTAATTTAAGCAAGTTGCATCTATTTGATTGAAATAAAGTAATTTTATTTTAATTAGAATCCTTTTTCCTCCACTTGCATTTTCCTACATCTCCCACTTGCCTCATAAACCCCTTCTAGATTCTTCTAATCACTTCCAATTTATCCTAAGCCATCTCCTAAATATTGTCACATCCCTAAGGAAAGAGAAGTCACTTCTCAAAGTCTCCAAAGTCTTTGAAAATAATTAAAGGCTTATGTCCTCAACAAGTTAACCCTCAAAGTCTTCCAAACCATTTAAGGCTCTTACAAAAACCATTAATGGTTAACTCAACCTTCTTGCATGATTAGAGACTTTCTCTCTAACTCAACCCTCATCTAACCTAATGGTCTCATCAAGAATGCATGGCTTTAACCTCTTGTAGAAGAGTTTACCTCTTGGGTAAAAGCTTTATCCATTGGATAACCCTAGTATAACCTTAACCCTTACTTCCTAGGGTAACCTTCATGTCTTCTCAAGCATTTAATGCTTCTTTCATCTCCTCTCAAGAATCCTCTTATTCACAATTGTCACCATTTCATTGGTGAGAATTGTAAACATGGATTAATTAACTTTCAATCCTAGCCCTTACTAAGATTATTCAATCTTGACCATCCATTGCCCTATTTTTCCTATAAATAGATAGCTCATTCTCTCACAAGTTTTCATGCATAAAACTTATAGTCATTCACTAAGCATTTTAGCCTCTCTTTGTTAAATCATCATAATAGCATTTAGAATCATTCTAATATCATAGATTATCCATGTTATACTAGTATATCATTGCTAGGATAATTATCTAAACTTATCATCATCTTTATGCTAGATTAATCATCATAGTTTCAATATCATACATATCTAGGAATGCATTCATGCATACTAATCAAACATCACTCATTCTTGGAGTTGTCATTCCTAAGTCACTTTTCTCAATGATGTGAGAGCTAAGGTATTGAATTTAGGGATCCTATGAGGTAGAGAACAATGGGACCCCCCTTGGGAAGTTGAGATATCTTAGATAGTTCCTATAAGTTGCACCAAGAGTCTCATTGGTGTGTGGGCCTTTTGAATCAAACTTTTACATTTTTGTCGCCTTCATTTCCCACACACAGTTCTCAATTCATTAATTGCAGTAGCCTTCATCTTATAAGCTGATGGAAAATCTCTCATAAATTTAGAAACTATTTTATCTTCACTTAGAGATCCACCACAACATTGAATATCCATGACAATTTCATTTTCCCTTTCCATACATGCAGTAATCTATTGATCTTTTTCCATCTTCAAGTTTTCATATCTCACCTGGTAACCATCAAGTTTAGTAATCATAATAGTGGGGTCACCTTCATTAAGAGTCTCCAACTTGTCCCATATAGCCTTTGCTGATGATTTGTCAGTCAATCCCATTATTTGTTGATCAGAAAGTGCACATAAGAGGGCTTCTCTATCTCTACAATTAGTCTCAAGCTTCTTATCCATTTTTTCCAGAGGAGGATTGCCAAATGCCGAATTAAAAGATGTTACACCATTCTCTATGGTTTCCCAAATTTCCTTACCAAGACATCTCAGATGAGTCTCCATCTGAATCTTCGATACTCTGTAATTTGTTCCATGAAGCCTAGGAAATTCTCTCTGAAAGATAGCTGTAGATGAACTAGATGAACTTGAACTGTTAGATGCCATAGGATCTTCCTCAAGTGGTTAAGCTTCTACAGAGAGGACTAGAGCTCTAATACTAATTATTAGACAATTCAAATTACTAGAAGACAACTGAGGGTGGGGGGTTGAATCAGCTGTTACCAGATTACCAGAACCTTAAAAAATTAAAACATTGTTACCGGAACACATAAGATCAATCCTTAAATACATAAACCAATTACCAAAATAGAAGATATATCAATTAAGCACAACCAACAATTAGAGAATAAATACCATCCACACGACACCAAGATTTGTACGTAGAAAACCCGGCAAATGGAAAAACCATGGTGGGAAGCCTACCCATAGTCAGATGATACTTCTGCAGTAAGTATGTGATTACAAATTCAAGGGCCTGCACTTTTAGGAAGGCCAAAATCTTAGAGCACACTGCTCATTACAAAAGGAGTCTGACTGACTACATAAAAATCCAGACTACAATTCAGAAGGAAGAAAGACCTACAATAATAGCATCTCCTATGCTTGAGTACAGTTCTAGTTAAGCTCATTATCAGAGGACTTAATCCTCTTACATTAACCCAACTCAATCACCAATGATTGACCAAATTGTCTGCATGAATGATTATTATATTATTCGCTTGCATACCATTCCATACCATGATCAACAATGAGATCATACACATATATATACAAACCCTCAACCTTAAACAATTAGGTCGGCCACCAAACAGTAAAACATGTTACATAATTATAAAACATGTCATCCTAAGACCAAACAAATATTATCTGACCCATAAGTCATCCTGGAAACACATCGAGAAGGCCAATCAACACATTACATTAAGCCGGTCCAAAACCTAGATAGAACAGAATAGGTCCAGTTCTAAATACAACATCACCAATCAACTGGAACATGAACATGATAACCATCAGCATCCTGAAACTCTACTAGAAGCCACACCAACATCACTTATGCATAATATCAAAAGATCTTCAATCAAGCTCTATCGCTGAAACCCTCACCAAATCAACAAACCAGGTTTACCAGCATATAAGATAGCATCTGATCACCAAATCAATACCAACTGATTGAACATGTATCTGAGTAGCATGAGTAGCAGATCTAAGTGAATTCCATAAGACAGAGCATACTAAAGTATACTGGATCATCATGATCATACCAACCAGAAACTAATCAACCTACTAGGACCAAAAGGATACGGGTAAACAACCAAAGTAGCTAGTGTTGACATCAATGAAAAAACATCAATGCAACACATAATCAATTCCTCCAAATAGACAACAATTATGAACCACTATAGTTTCATCAATACTAGGCATATCCTCATATGACCAAGCAAAGATATCAAATATTGATAAAAAATATTGAAATGTGATTTAGCCTCTTATGAGGAGAGACATTTCCCAATAATAATCACCTTCTCATAGGACTTAGGATCCATCATAATATTGGTAGCATCTTCCTTAAAAAGTGTACTACTGTCTTCAAGATGAGGTATAGATGTATTTTATTCATCAAAAGATAGTGAATCCTCCTAATTCACACTCATAAAAAATTCACCAAAATATGCCTTACTATTAAAACAATAAGGGAATCAATAAAGGAATTTCAATAAAGAACTCTCCAAGTGCTTCCTCTAAAGAGAAAACATCTAGAGGAATTTCACTAGATGTTGATGCAAAATCAATGTATTCAAAATTGACCAACTTAAGAGGAAGACGCTCAATCAGAATCATGTTGATAGTTAACCATGGTTTTCCCTTGTAGGACATATGATGGTATCCAAGTCTTATATTATGATGATGGAGCTCAGGTTCCAAAGGGACTCAGATACCATGTACACTAGGTTCAAAACCTCTACCACCATAGTGATATTTAAAAACTAGATTGAAATTTGACCCATAAATGCAACACAACTTTCCAAGGGCTAGGAGATTGGTGTAAACAAGATGATCAACATGATAGGTATTTCCTGGATTTATGGATGCATAATCATCCTTCATAGTTGGGGTGAATGAAATATTCAGAATCTTTAGATGTACTAGATTAAACTTATATTCACCAACATGAGCATCACTAAAATCCAACTTGACCCCTAGTCATCACCTAAACATACATTTATTTTAGATGGATAAGATGGTTTAGCGAGAGATTGAGTAGAAGTTGATTGAATAAGGGTTGAATCAGGAATTTTTTCCTAGGAGTATCTACCTTTGATGGATCCTCCTTAGGAAGATCCCACTAACCAATTTGTTCCTCTTTAGGTACGACTTCCTTCTTTGAGGAATCCCCTTTAGGGGATTCCATAGAAGTAGAAGTCATTACATTAAAAGATAAAGATGAAATATAGGTTTAAAAATATGCAGTAACCATAGTTTGACGTACTACTACCATTTGACATTAGTGCATAGTGTTGTCTTCAAAATCTGATTCCCTTTAACATCTTTAGAATAATATGTTTAAACTCGGTGCAGAAGAGACATTAAAGATAAGGAAATTCTCAAGACAACATATGACAAGGTTTGATTGAACCTTCTACACTTCGGACTTACTCAAAGCCTAGGTGGGTATACCTTTGTGAATTAAATTCACACTTTCTAACATAAACCCACAACAAACCAGTCCAGAAAACTAGTGGATCTATTCACCTTGAAATCAACTGAAAACAAAGAATGGAAATTGTACTTAAATTCAGCATTTCAATCAACAAAGCATGCAATAAACAACTTCAATTAATACCAGTGCCTTATCCAAGGTCAAAGAGTCATCTAAACTCAAATAAAACTCCTCAAACAAGACATCTTCATGCTTCTCGTTGGCTTGGTTTTTATTAATCCTTGTATATGCCTGACACCTACAAGAATTCAAGCATTCCAAACTAAGCTATGGTCATCAAAAATTCAAAATTCCTTCCAAAGAATTTACTGGTATGAGTGATCCTCACATCTTTAATTTCCCTCCTAAAGGGAAAAGCTAATGAACACTTATACTAAAATTGCTTTGCAATTCCATTCAAAAAGAACAACCCTGGATTATTCAAAATGAAAACAGTAAATAAATTTGTGAACAAACTTGAAGACAACACAACACAAAGCTTTACTCAAAACCGATGGTCTGTATATTGATATTTAGTTCAAGAAATGTTACAAGAAATTTTGATTCTCCTTTAAACTTATAAAAGCTCAAATAAATTTCTGCAGTGTTTTCTTACAATTTTTTGTGATCTCCTTTCCTCTAGTCCTGGTATCCATTTATAACAACATGGATGCACAAAGCTTAGAACTTCTTCGAGGAGAGTTTGTTACTACCATTTCTTTCAAAAATAAAGAGGTTACAAGCTTTTCACAAAGGTAGTTACATGCTCTTTTCAGCCTCTACAGTTTCTTCAATAGGTTGTTCGGTTGCAACCTCTTCTATCTTTTCAGGGGCACTCTCCAACTGCTCTGGATCATGGGTGGCATATTTAATTGTCCACTCATTATACACCTCTTCTGTCGGCCACGAGAAATTAATCACTTGATCTTTAGTCTTAGTCAACCTTTCCCAAGAATTTCTCATATTGTTGACTTCTAAATTGAGAAAACCATAATGTGACTTAATTTTCTCTCTCTTGTACTGTCACAACAAAGAAAGAAGCATCATCAAGATCAATAATTCCTTTAGCTCTTGCTGACAATTTAGCTTCTATCTCCTTAAGCCACATTTGTTTGTCCTTTAATTGATCCGGGCTAGCAAAAATTCCTGGGAGCAACTCAAAAACTTGATCAGTGTACTCCATCTTGCAAAAATTAGCCTTCCTATCCACATTATCCACCTTTGCTGCTAATTGTACTAAGAGTTTAGTGACATCAGAAGTGGATTTGATGATGGGATTGGCCCTTGCCTCATCGCAGGATACACACATAAACTCTAAATCTTGCTCCCTAGGCCTCCATCTGTCAAAGATAGGTGTCAAAATGGCCTTGTCTCTCCTAAGCTCATTCCATATATCCATAATTTTACCTACATTGTTGTAGAGCAATGAGGCACTTATTGTATTTGCAAAACTGAAAATTGTAGCCCTTACGCTCTCCTCATACTTCTTTGCATATAAGGCCTGAGCCTATTTCAAATTTTCCAATTCTTGAGGAGTAATTTCAATCATTTGAGAGCTGGAGGGTGCTGGAGATGGTGGAAACTCAATGATAGGGCTCGAAGGTGGAGGCCTTGCAGGAGAAGAGGAAATCATCAATGTTGAAGACTCACCTTGATGGTATTGTCCAGTCAACTAGCTCTGCAACTTGGCAATGATGCTATCCTTACCTCTTACCTCCTCCTTGGCATTGTCATAAGGCTTTAGAACTGTTTCTAGCTTGATTTGGAGGGCCTCTTTCTCTTTAGCTTCCTTCTCTACTGCTACAACACTAAATTTTGTAGTTTCTAGCACAATGCTAGTAGCCTCCACTCCCCCTATACTCTGCACTCTCTTCACCATCATTCCACCATGGTAACTTGACCCTGGGGTGTCTTTTCTTTTCTTACTCTCATTTCTCTTGAGAGACCACATGACAAGTGCAACATTATCCTTATTGAAAGTAACCCCCTCCATAGGTTTAGTCTCTTTTCTTACTGCATCTAATACTAGGGCATCTGCAATATCCCATTCAGGTAAGATAAGCACTCGAACTTGTGCTACCATATCTCTTCCCTACTCAGGGGTGATGGTTTTGAATTCTTCCATCATCTCTTGCTTTATTTCCTCTTCCACCAGGGTTGGATCTTTATTGGGTTGCTCAGCCTTTCTTGTTTCACATCTAGCATTATATTTATCTATGTGTTTTTTCCATAGAAACTGCATAAATGCTTCTGATGTGACAAAATTGTTATTAGCTAGAAAGGCACTACTTGCCTGCTTTATTTCAGGATCCCACTCTTTTCCTTTAAGTTCAATGGAGGTGATATCCAATTCAGCAGCAATAGGTTCTTCTGGCATCCCTTCCTCCACTTCATCATAAGTGTATGCAATTTCCCCTAGACTACCCAACTGTAAGAGTTGCTCAGCTACTGCTTGCTCATTTCCTATATGGATAGGGGATTGGGATGGGGAATACAAAGGTGTATCTGATTGCACTTCTTTTCCCACCCTTTGCTTCTTTGGGCTCTCTTGGATGTCAATGACATCTTGTATCTTCCTCTTTTCTTTGGAGGTAGAGGGCTCCCCTATTGTAGGCATCAACACAGTATAACTGGATTTCTTATGCAGTGTGTAATCACTAGGAGGGATTGCCTTGCTGGAAGTTGACCTACTTAGGTTTATTCTTGCCTTCTCAGGGTTGCTCTTGATTACAGCTTCCCTCTTCTCCTTCAGTGTCTACATCACATCTTCAAAGCAAACAATCAAAAACTTTATTTTCTCTTCCAGTGGGAAAAAGCTAGACAATGGGTCATAGCTAGCATCAAACTGATGCACAAAATCCAAGGCTTTCTTATAAGCCACCCACTTTTCTTTCCTTAGCTCGTGCTCATCTAGATCAAACTCATTTCTGATGAGGTCTTCAAGAAACTGGAACTGATGAGGCTTACCTTTGCATGCTACCTTCTTCCTAAACATACCGTTGAAGAAGTCTTTTGGATCAGCACACCTGGACACTCTAGTGGACAAATGATAAGGCTTGAGGAAAGCCTCAAAGCAATTCCAACCTCCCTTGTTATTACAAATTGGTGGGCTATGGTAGCTACAGGGAAAATAGTTCCTTTACCCCTGCTTGTCAACTCTGCCTCTTGTAAGTCACCAATTTGTCTAAGTCTCTCTGCGATTCCTACTTTGAGAGGGACCTAGTAAGGTAACAAAAATGGGGTGCCTCTGAAACCAAAAATTCTGAAAACTGTGGAGACTGGATATAAATAAATGTCACCCCAGTTATGAACAATTTTTATGTTCTCTGTGAATTCTTTTGGTCTTATGAATTCCAGAAGAACCTTGGGGATTCTTGTGTTCTCAGAGCAGAGGAGAGTCCTTATTTTAGATGCAAAATATTTATCAAACTTCAAAAAACTAGCATCCTCTCTATCCCATGATAACACAATACTCCACAATTGTACTGCCATTTTTTCTCCTTCCTTCTCCTTAACTAGGTCCAGTCCAGTAGCAAAATAATCACCACCTTTGAAGAGAAAAAGATGCATTAGGAGTGAGTACCATCCGAAAGGCCTATCCACCTTTCCATTCTTGATTCCTATTAACCCTCCATGGATAGCATCAGCAATAAAAGAGGCATAATCAAATGTGATTGCAAGAGAAGGATTCAAAATCTGGGCAATCATTAACAAGTAATGATTTGGCATATTTGCTTCAACATCTTCAGCCAAAACTTGGCAAAGTGCCCAATACATTCCTTTAGCCATCAGGGTGAACATACTTAATGAAAAGGGCTCTTGTGTGTTGGGTCCTACAACTATTAACCCTCCTATTTTTACAAAAAATTCCTTGAGAGGCTCATTCCTGAGATGACTCCTCTGTGCACCATAGATTTGGGCTAATGATGTGAAATTTATAGGTTCTAGGAAGTTCGTGAACTCATTCAGCCCAAATGTTGTCCTAAACTCTTCGGCATTAATTTCAACAAGGGTTTTCCCATTTACATTCTGAAAGCTTCATGTGACTAGATCATAGTTGAATGCAATTTGGGTCAGTAAATCTGTGTCCATGAATACCCCTGGGACTACTAATTTCTCAACATCTAATTCCCAGATACTATTTTGTGGGGCAGGAGAATTTCTCATTCCGAATCCAACTTTAAACAACCCCAACCCAGACAGTCCAACCTGTGGGTTTCTCAACCAATTACCCTTGTCATATAATCCTTCTCCTATCTTTAGATGGGGAGCCTTGGGCACTAACTCTTTTGCCTTTGATGCCTGATTAGTTGACAACGTCAACTATTCTAAAAAATCATCACAAACACTCCTTTCTAAATAGTTAACTTTGCCAAAAAATTCTCATTTAGGAGCCATTTTGAAAATGAAAGAAATGAATACCACTCTTAGACAATTCTGCGACGAATCAATTATCTTATTTAGAACACTACATAAGAATTGCTGCACAAAAATATGAGAGAACTTGATCTTTGCTTGAAGGAATTTTCTTTGTAACTGAACCATCTTGCTCTATATATGAGGAAAATAACTCTACGTCTGCTCTTCTGCAAATTTTTTTAAAAGATATCTTCACCTGGTTGATAGGAAATCAAATATTTGTACTCAGGGCCTTAACTATAACATTGATTCCGCATGCTCTGGCCATCCCTTCAAAATTGAATTCATACGAGAATTCATATTTTTCGCTCCAATGGGTCACAACATTCCTGCAAGTGTTTCATTTTTCTCTTTCACAACTTCGTGAAGCATAACTATCGGGCAACTTAGTCCTATGAAATAACGCCAACCGTTCGATCAAAAGAAACTTGTTCGAGCATTAGATTAACTAACGGCTTTGGCTTTGCTCTGGGTCCCAGTTTTCTATTGGCTATATAAGATCATGTGGCATCCTACCATTGGCCTTAAAATTCCTTTCACATTCCACTTGACACTGGCCACGTGTCTTTCTTTTATACCACCGGTTCCACCTTGGTGGGCCCACACTTTCTTGTTAGACCACATGTCATCATGACACATGGACGGCTCTCGTTCATTCTTGCTATTTTGTGGGGTATAAAGATCGAGCATCTTACCCTTGCAAAATAGGGTGGGCCGTTGGATCATCTCTGAAGCTGATCGGCTTTTAATCCTCTAAAAAGGCTCTCAGGAGGGGTGGCCCACTGACTCATTGTGAACACCTAGCGCCCCGTCACTTTTGGAGCTGACTTGTCACTCTGTGATATGCCAAAATGAAACCACGAAGCCCCACTTTCTTCTTAATAGCTACATCCTCTAGGTCATCATCATGACACGTGGATGGCTCTCGTTCACTCTTGCTATTTTGCGGGGTATAAAGATCGAGCATCTTGCCCTCACAAAATAGCGCGGGCTATTGGATCATCTCTGAAGCTGATTGGCTTTTAATCCTTTGAAAAGGCTCTTAGGAGGGGTGGGCTTGCTGACTCATTGTGAACACCTGGTGCCCTGTCACTTTCAGAGCTGACTTGTCACTCTGTGATACACCAAAAGGAAACCATGGGGCCCCACTTTCTTCTTAACAACTACATCCTTCAGGTCATCATCATGACATGTAGACGGCTCTCGTTCACTCTTGCTATTTTGCGGGGTATAAAGATCGAGCATCTTACCCTTGCGAAATAGTACAGGCCGTTGGATCATCTCTGAAGCTGATCGACTTTTAATCCTTTGAAAAGGCTCTTAGGAGGGGTGGGCCCGCTAACTCATTGTGAACACCTGGCGCCCCATCACTTTCACAGCTGACTTGTCACGCTGTGATATGCCAAAAGGAAACCATGGGGCCCCACTTTCTTTTTAACAGCTACATCCTCCAGGTCATCATCATGACATGTGGATGGCTCTCGTTCACTCTCACTATTTCATGGGGTATAAAGATCGAGCATCTTACCTTTGTGAAATAGCACGGGCCATTAGATCATCTCTAAAGCTGATCAACTTTTAATCCTCTAAAAAGGCTCTCGGGAGGGGTGGGCCCATTGACTCATTGTGAACACCTGGCACCCCGTCACTTTCGGAGCTGACTTGTCACTCTGTGATACACCAAAAGGAAACCACGGGGTTCTAGTAAATTATTGATAGCTGTACCTACCAGGTCATCTCCACCTATGACCTGACTCACCTCTGGGGCCTGCCTTTTAGCCTTTAATCCTGACCCACTGACTGTTGTGACTTGTGCCATGTGCCACCATCTTACTCACTGTCAACAACTAGCTGGACCGTCTATGTGGCATGCCATGTGATTTTCGCAACTTCGCTGGTTTTAAACTATGCACAACTTCACCTAGCGAAATAACGCGAGCCGTGGATCCATCCGCGAGATGCGCACTAGTTACTGGGCTCGACAACTTTAGAAGAAAAACATACAAGGCATAAAATTTTTGATTAATTAACATAACCACCTAGGAAAACAACAAGGGGGGACACTTCCTACGACCCCACGACCCATTAATTAAGTGAATAAAGTAGCAAAAGATTAGAAACCAGAGGGTTTAAAATGAACACGAGAGGATCTAAAATCACAAACCCTTAAACCCTTGAGGTCTAGAACAAAGCTGAAGTATTTGGAACGACACCCTATTCAAAAATTCAATAAAACATAGCCAATCATGGGAAAAGAAAAGCCCATTTTTAATCAATGATAACAGTAGCTCTGACTGGGGATGGTTGATTGCAAGGTTAACACAAGAAAACTCTGAAACTCTGGAGAAATAGACCAAAACACAGACCAAAACAGAAAAGCAGGAAAGGAACAAAATATGTACAAACAAAGGACCTACCGTGCATGGACATTAAGAGAAATAATGCTTCAGGAATTGTCCATGCACTGGAAATTCCTGCATTTCATCATCCATATTCTTCAAGAAATATGAGTCCTTACCATTTAAATCACATACCACAAAAGGGCCAATCCATAGTGATTCAAATTTCTTATGCTTTCCCTTATCTTGTCCTTTTGCATTCCACTGAAGAACTATGTCATCAATTTGAAACTTCCTTTGTGATGTCCTTTTATCAAAAAGATACTTTGGCTGCAACTGGATCTTCTGATTTTTCTTATGGGCAGAAGTCCTAAGCTCCTCCATTTCTACAATTTGGATCATTCTGTTTTCCATTGGTTCAGATACCTCCATGTCCTCATTCTGCAAAAACTTATACACTGGAAGAAGGTTATTTACCAGCAATCTGGCTTGGGCACCATAAACTAATTCAAAAGGTGACATTCCAATTGATTTCTTAACTATTATTCTATCTTCCCATAGAGCTAACTTCAACTTTTGATCCCAAGATCTTTTATTTTCTTCTAGGATTTTCTTGATGATATTCAATAGGCTTTTATTGTTGGATTTTGCTTGTCCATTCCCTTGAGGGTGATAAGGTGAAGAGTATGACATGAGTATACCATGACTGGTACAGAAGCCTACAAACTCTTCTGATCTGAAACACATGGCGTTATCCATTACCAATTTTGCAGGTGTCCCAAATCTAGTTACAATATTATCCATCAGGAAATCAATGACAATTTTACTAGTAGCTCTTCTTGTAGGGATGGCTTCTATCCATTTGGTGAAATAATCAGTGGCCACTACGATCCATCCATGACCTCTCCCTAACTTCTCAACAATTTCTCCAATAAAATCAATGCCCCACTGAACAAAAGGAGCTCCTACAGAGACTGGATTTTGGGGTAAGGCTCCTTCATACTTGAGCTTAGATGAGAATCTTTGACATGGATCACCTCTCCGAACATATGTATGAGTATCTTTAAATAAGGTGGGCCAATAATACCCAGCCTGGATTATTGTACTAGCAGTGGTCTTAGCAGAATAGTGACCTCCACATACTCCATCATGCATTTCAGTCAACACCTGTTTAGCTTGAAATTCATCCAAACACATTAGTAGCTCTCCATCTCTTTTTCTCCAGAAAAGATCACCCTGAATGAGCACATATTTTTGGGACTTAAGTTTCAGAGTTCTTTTCTGACTATATGTCATTTCTTCTGGGAATGTATCACCTCTCAAAGTTTGGATTATCTCCATGTACCAAGGTTGCCTCTCAATACTAGTGACAAAAGCATCTCTAACCTCAACATTGTGTATTTCTACATTCATGAGATTTGACTCAATCATAAGCTTAGCCAAACACAAACCTCTCACCAATTTGGTGATCTTTATCTCCAAGTTGAATTTTTGAATTCTATTAATCCATCTGCATCTCTTTCCAGTAACCTCAGACTGAGACAAAATATCTTTAACTGCAGCATGTGGGACATAGGCAATGATATTTGCATTCACTAAATATGGCCTAAAAGCCATAACAGCTTTAACTAGGGCATAAGCTTGTTTCTCCATGGTTTCATATTTTAGTTCTGCCGCCTGCAAAGACTTACTGTAGAAGGCTATGGGATGTTCATATCCTTCATTGTCCTTTTGTAGTAATACTGCAGTCACCGTATGATATGAAGCAAAAGAAAATAGAGAAAAAGGCTTACTATAATCAGGGGATTTCAACACTAGTGCCTCCTGGATTGCCTTCTTAATCTCAGCAAAATCTTTTGAAGCTTCTTGATCCCAATGAAATTTTGTATCCTTGTTAAGCAATTTGACGATAGGCTTCACTATCTCTGCGAAGTTTGCAATGAATCTTCTGACAAAATTTACTTTACCTAAAAAGGATTGGATACCTTTCACATTTTTAGGTTCAGACACCTTATTGATTGCCTCAATTCTCTCAGGGTCTATTCTTACCCCCTCCTTGGAAACTATGTGTCCCAGTAGCTTTCCCTCAGTGACCCCAAAATGACATTTCTTGGGATTCAATGATACACCAAATTCCAAGGCTTTATTGAACACCTTCTCTAGATGTCCACAATGATCATCAGCTTTCTTAGAGAAACAAGTAAGGTCATCTTGATACACCACCATGATGATGTTTATGAATTCTTTGAAAGCTACATCCATAGCTCTCTGAAATGTAGCTCCTGCATTTTTTAATCCAAATGGCATTCTCACATATACATAAGTTCCCCATGGAGTAGTGAAAGTTGTCTTGAACTATTCAGACTCCTTTACCAACACTTGATTATATCTTGAGAAACCATCCATCATGGATAAAAGATCACATCCTGTCACTCTCTGTAGCATGGCTTCCATATTTGGGGATGAGTAATTATCTTTCAAGGAAGCAACATTTAGATTCCTAAAATCTACACACAATCTAATGTCTCCATTCTTCTTCCTCACTGGGACCAAATTGAAGACCCATGAAGAATGCCTTATTGGTTTGATAATCCCCCCTTCTCTCAATTTGGTCAACTCTTGTTTCATTTTAGTTTCTAACAAGGGATTGATAGGTCTCTGTTTCTGTCTGAAAGGCTTAGCATCTAGAAGTAAACGAACTTCATGCTGAAAAAGATCTTGTCTATATGCCTTTAGGTCTTCATAAGACCAAGAAAAGACATGCTTATACCTTTTCAATAAATTAATAAGGTTAATCCTAACATGAGGGGGTAATTTCTTTCCAATATATACCAACTTAGGGGATGATTTTGTCCCCAGGTTTACCTCCTTTAACTCTTCCAACTTGGTGGTAGATTGCTGATATAAATGACTATCATTATAGCTAAACATGCTCTCTAGCTCTACCAGCCCTTAAGGTATTTCATTGGTTTCCAACTGGACAACATCATTTCGAAACACTGTCTCTCTATTGTCTACCACTTCCACCAATGCATTACAATCAATCTTTTGTCCATCATAATCATCAGCACATTGAATAAACCTAAGAATGTCTTCATCATCAGCAAAAACTTGCCAATTGTACACATTATCAGGAATAGCAGGCCTAGATTTTATTTCCACAGTGGAAATACCGGTTAGCATTGCATCATCATTTTTCAAAGCAACATTAGCTAGGAAATCTGCCATAATATTTTTTGTTTTCTCTATCCAATTAATAGAGAATGCATCAAAATGCTCAATAACATCCCAAACAACATGCTTATACTTTTTTAATCTATCATTTTTGGATGCATATTTAGATCTCACTTGAGAGACAACCAATTCTGAATCCCCCATTACTTTCAATAGTTGGATTCCATGCCTTTTTGCAACCTCAAGTCCTAGCAATAGGGCTTCATACTCTACAGTATTATTTGTGCACTGGAATGCCAATAAAAATGAGTATTTAAAAGTTATACCTGACGGGGACACAAAAAGAACCCCTGCTCCAGATCCTTCTTTGGAGCAAGCTCCATCAAAATACATCTGCCACAACCCATACTGTTGTGCTTGTAGCTCGACTAAAATTGGGTCAGTATTCTTCAGTTGAGGTGAAATTGGTTGAAGTCTAAAATTATCTAAATCTACATCAATCATACAATTAAGCATACTAGGGTCTACATTTTCAATTACCCTAGGAGCTCGTGGTTCTCTGTACAATTTGACCTGATTACCACCAATAGGAATGGTAGCATAAGATAAGTCCAGTTGAACATTTCTCCCTACTGCTGCTGCCCATTGTCTGGAAAGTAACATACCATAGTGGGGTTTAGTGTCAGTAACAATAACATCCATTTTGTAAGTGGCTTCAAGAAATGCTGCTATTTTTACTTCTACATCTTTCATTATACCTATCACAGGTACTTCTCTGTTATCCATGGCATAGCATTTCCCATACATAGTGGTTACTGATAACCCTAATTCTTTCATAACACCATAGGGCATTACATTAGCAACAACTCCTGAATCTATCATGCAGTTTTTAATCAACCGGTTATTGACTAACAAAGTAACATAGAAGGGATCTACCTAAGAAGGCTCCTGAGTGATAGTGGTTCCAACATAAACCTCTGGGCTTTGGAACTCTTGATCCTTTCCAACTTTAGCTAAACCAGTGGGTAATACTATGTCACTATCAAATATACTAGAGAATAAAGACAAAGTTGCATCCTTATGCTCTTCAATCTTTAGCAATTCTACTAATGGAACAGTGACTTTCATTTGAGTTAAAGCTTGGGCCATATCAAATGTAGAATTATTGCATTTTTCAGTATTAACCCTAACCTTTTCTGTTTTGAATTGACTTGCTTTTCTTACTGTCTCTGCTCCTTGTACATCACCAACATTTTTATCATCTTTGCCTTTATGTACATTTTTAATTTGTTCTCCTTTCTCTTGACCGACCTCAGGAACAGTAGTAGTACTACTTGATACCCTCTTTTTTGTAACTTCCTTTACAAACATAGAACCTAGCTCACCCTGATCAGTGTCTCTCTTGGTGCTTCTTAGATTATAGTTATGTTTTTCTTTGGCAATTGCAGCCTTAGTGAGATTTCTGACTTCTTCCTCACTGGGCCTTCTAAGATGAACCTCTTCATCTTCAATTGTTACCACATTCAATGTAGGATGCCAACCTAAGGCTAACTATCCTTGCACTAACTTTTCATTATCTAGCACATCACTGTATTCACTTTGCACAGATTCCTCATCACTTTCTATGATGGTTTCAAACATATTAATGTCAGGCTCTGCTTCTGGTCTCATAGATTCTTCAAGAGCTTGAGCCACTGCACACTGATGAGGGGAATGTGGTCCATCACAAGCAATACACCAAGGGGTATTTTCTATATTGTGAATAGTTTTCCCTTTCAAGGGATCAAGTGTGTCTTGACTTTGGGCAATTTTGGGCTTCTTAATTTGGGGTTTACCATCCTTCCAATTGGTATTATAGGGTATATCATGTAATCTAGGGGGCCTATCTTGCCAGTTATAATGAGGTTTATCATTCTTGTTAACCTTAGCAGTCAGATATTTCATAGCAGTAACCAATTTTTCTATCTTATCATCCTCCTTAACAACTTTGTTAGGTTGCTATTTGGTTTCTTGCCATAATCTACCATCTGTCCTTCTTCTTAATTTTCCAGATGCTTTTCTGTTACTTTCTACATTTATGGCATTTCTAAAAGCATCTCTCAAATTATGGGGATTTTTATCTCTTAAGATATAGGCCATCTTGGAATCAAATGCATTGTAATATGTATTAAGACACATGTTATCATCTAGCCTCATCACCTGATACAATCTGTGCATAGCTTTCTGGAATCTGGCATTGAAATCAGTGACCATTTCATTTTCAGATTTTCTAATATTGTTGAACTCATTTAGCATGAAACTCACATTAGTCTTGTCACCATATTGTTCTTGAAAGCAGTTTTTAAAATCTTCCCATGAACCTATGCTATTGATTGGAAGACCTCTGTACCAATCTCTTGCATCATCAACTAGGGATTGAACAAATAGTTTCATAATAACATCTTCATCTACTATCTCATAATAATTTATTAAATCCCCAAAAGATTTCAGATGTTCCTCAGCACTAATTGCATTGTTCCCAGCAAATTTATGGAGTCTATCTCTTAACTCAGTGGGAACATGATTCGGATATCCTGGGATCCCATCAAAGAGCAATTGCCTATATTGTTCCAGATTGATTGGCCTTCTTTGAAAAAGGGTAATAGCACTATTATTTCCCATGGTCATTTTAGCTTTTGGGATTGGAGATTGAGGTGTTGGGGTGTACTGCTTATTCATAGGTAGTTGGCTTACCGAGGCAATATTAGTCTGTACTGTAGGTTGAACATTAACCTGAGGAAAGGAAATGTGTTGGGGATTAGGCTTGCTAAGATCTTCTGATGGGAATGTAATAGGGGGAGCCTTTAAGTAATTAATCTTTCTTTTTACTTCTTGATTCGCTACTTCTAACTCAGCCTTTTCCAGTTCCATTTGGAGATCTTCCTTTTCCTTCCTCATCCTTTCCATCTCTCTCTCATGTGCTAGAATCCTATGAGAAATCTCTTCTGTAGTTTTAGATTCTATTCCATCATCTACCCATTTCTATTTTCCTTTATCTAAATTGGCTTTAGGAAGCTCGGAGTCATTAGATACTTCCCTAATTGGCTGGGCTAATGACTTACAAGCTTGTCTAGTTTTAGGGATTAGGATTTGCCTAATCACAGGGCCTTCCTCATCACTTTTTTCCTTTTCCTTAGCAAGTATTTCAAGATCAGCTATCTGTCTAAGAAGCCTATCTCTTTCCATTAATTTGGCTTTAACTTCCTTCTCCTTATTTGCCTCCTTTTGGGCTCTTAGGGAGATTAAATGATGGACTCTTTTATTTAAATCTTCAATCTCTTGAGACATTTTATCCTCATCACGGAAGTTTTCTTCAGAGTCTAATGCATTAACTTGATCATTGTCAATCAGACTAATGTTCCCATCAATTGTCCTAGGAACAGAATGCCTAATTGCATTTGAACGAGTTCTATCTTTTGCAAAAACACTAACATGAGATAGATCTTGATTTAAAGTAGGTGCATCATCAATATTTCCAAACAATCCTGAATGAAAACCTAAGATATCATGCTCTGAATCTCTGGAGGATGAATTAGACTTTGCATAAACAGGTTGGCCAAGCATCTTACTAGTATTATTGTTTTTCTCCACCCAAGCAACATTTGATGACTCATGCAACACGGATCTCTTCTAGCCTCTTTGTGACTGTTTTGGCAAACCTTCTTGCAAAGTTTCATGAGGATGTTTTTTCATGAATGATCTTGTGTTTTTCGCTCCTTGCATCTTGCTTGTCTTCCTTTCAAAAAGATTTGTATCTCACAAGGACTGGTTCAAACTAATAGAGTCACCACCCACAGAGCTATGGGAATTATGAAAACAAGCAGCCTTATCCACAAACACAATAATTTTCTTTACAACCTTTCAAAATAGATCTGTGTTTATATCTTTATTGTAACTCTCCCCAGCAGAGTCACCACTTTTGTTGTCTTCAAAATCTGATTCCCTTTAACATCTTTAGAATAATATGTTTAAACTCGGTGCAAAAGAGACATTAAAGATAAGGAAATTCTCAAGACAACATATGACAAGGTTTGATTGAACCTTCTACACTTCGGACTTACTCAAAGCTCAGGTGGGTATACCTTTGTGAATTAAATTCACACTTTCTAACATAAACCCACAACAAACCAGTCTAGAAAACCAGTGGATCTATTCACCTTGAAATCAACTAAAAACAAAGAATGAAAATTGTACTTAAATTCATCATTTCGATCAACAAAGCATGCAATAAACAACTTCAATTAATACCAGTGCTTTATCCAAGGTCACAGAGTCATCTAAACTCAAATAAAACTCCTCAAACAAGACATCTTCATTCTTCCCATCGGCTTGGTTTTTATTAATCCTTGTATATGCATGACACCTACAAGAATTCAAGCATTCCAAACTAAGTTATGGTCATCAAAAATTCAAAAATTCCTTCCAAAGAGTTTAGTGGTATGAGTGATCCCCGCATCTTTAATTTCTCACCTAAAGAGAAAAGCTAACGAACACTTATACTAAAATTGCTTTGCAATTCCATTCAAAAAGAACAACCCTGGATTATTCAAAATGAAAATAGTAAACAAATTTGTGAACAAACTTGAAGACAACACAATACAAAGCTTTAATCAAAACTGATGGTATGTATATTGATATTTAGTTCAAGAAATGTTACAAGAAATTTTGATTCTCCTTTAGACTTAGAAAAGCCCAAATAAATTTCTGTAGTGTTTTCTTACAATTTTTTTGTGATCTCCTTTCCTCTAGTCCTGGTATCCATTTATAACAACATGGATGCACAAAGCTTTGGACTTCTTCGAGGAGAGTTTGTTACAATCATTTCTTTCAAAAATAAAGAGGTTACAAGCTTTTTGCAAAGGTAGTTACAAGCTCTTTTTAGCCTCTGCAGTTTCTTCAACAGGCTATTCGGTTGCAACCTCTTCTATCTTTTCAGGGGCGCTCTCCAACTACTCTGGATCATGGGTGGCATATTTAATTGTCCAGTCATTATACACTTCTTCTATAGGCCATGAGAAATTAATCACTTGATCTTTAGTCTTAGTCAACCTTTTCCAAGAATTTCTCATTTTGTTGACTTCTGAATTGAGAAAACCATAATGTGACTTAATTTTCTCTATCTCTTGTATTGTCACAAAAAAGAAAGAAGCATCATCAAGATCAATAATTCCTTTAGCTCTTGCTGACAATTTAGCTTCTATCTCTTTAAGCCGCATTTGTTTGTCCCTTAATTGATCCAGGCTAGCCAAAATTACTAGGAACAACTCAAACACTTGATCAGTGTACTCCTTCTTACACAAATTAGCTTTCCTATCCACATTATCCACCTCTACTACTAATTGTACTAAGACTTTAGTGACATTAGAAGTGGATTTGATGATGGGATTGGCCCTTGCCTCATCGCAGGATACACACATAAACTCTAAATCTTGCTCCCTAGGCCTCCATCTATCAAAGATAGGTGTCAAAATGGCCTTGTCTCTCTTGAGCTCATTCCATATATCCATAATTTTACCTACATTGTTGTAGAGAAATGAGGCACTTATTGTATTTGCAAAACTAAAAATTGTAGCTCTTACCCTCTCCTCATACTTCTTTGCATATAAGGCCTGAGCCTGTTTCAAATTTTCCAATTCTTGAGGAGTAATTTCAATCATTTGAGAGCTGGAGGGTGCTGGAGATGGTGGAAACTCAATGATAGGGCTCGAAGGTGGAGGCCTTGCAGGAGAAGAGGAAATCATCAATGTTGAAGACTCACCTTGATGGTATTGTCCAGTCAACTGGCTCTACAACTTGGCAATGATGCTATTCTTACCTCTTACCTCCTCCTTGGCATTGTTATAAGCCTTCAGAACTATTTCTAGCTTGATTTGGAGGGCGTCTTTCTCTTTGGCTTCCTTCTTTGCTACTGCAACACTAAATTTTGCAGTTTCTTGCATAGTGCTCGTAGCCTCCACTCCCCCTGTACTCTCCACTCTCTTCACCATCATTCCACCATGGTAACTTGACCCTGGGGTGTCTTTTCTTTTCTTACTCTCATTTCTCTTGAGAGACCACATGACAAGTGCAGCATTATCCTTATTGAAAGTAACCCCCTCCATAGGTTTAGTCTCTTTTCTTACTGCATCTAATACTAGGGCATCTGCAATATCCCATTCGGGTAAGATAAGCACTCCATCTTGTGCTACCATATCTCTTCCCTGCTCAGGGGTGATGGTTTTGAATTCTTCCATCATCTCTTGCTTTATTTCCTCTTCCACCAGGGCTGGATCTTTATTGGGCTGCTCAGCCTTTCTTGTTTCACATCTAGCATTATATTTATCTATGTGTTGTTTCCATACAAACTGCATAAATGCTTCTGATGTGACAAAATTGTTATCAGCTAGAAAGGCACTACTTGCCTGCTTTATTTCAGGATCCCACTCCTAGCCTTTAAGTTCAGTGGAGGTGATATCTAGTTCAATAGCAATAGGTTCTTCTGGCATCGCTTCCTCCACTTCATCATAAGTGTATGCAATTTCCCCTAAACTACCCAACTGTAAGAGTTGCTCAGCTGCTACTTGCTCATTTCCTATATGGATAGGGGATTGGGATGGGGAATACTAAGGTGTATCTGATTGCACTTCTTTTCCAACCCTTTGCTTCTTTGGGCTTTCTTGGATGTCAGTGACATCTTGTATCTTCCTCTTTCCTTTGGAGGTAGAGGGCTCCCCTATTGTAGGCATCAGCACACTATAACTGGATTTCTTATGCAGTGTGTAATCACCAGAAGCGATTGCCTTGCTGGAAGCTGACCTACTTAGGATTATTCTTGCCTTCTTAGGGTTGCTCTTGATTACAACTTCTCTCTTCTCCTTCAGTGTCTGCATCACATCTTCAAAGCAAATAATCAAAAACTTTATTTTCTCTTCCAGTGGGAAAAAGCTAGACAATGGGTCATAGCTAGCATCAAACTGATGCACAAAATCCAAGGCTTTCTTATAAGCCACCAACTTTTCTTTCCTTAGCTCCTGCTCATCTAGATCAAAACTCATTTCTGATGAGGTCTTCAAGAAACTAGAACTGATGAGGCTTACCTCTACATGCTACCTTCTTCCTAAACATACCATTGAAGAAGTCTTCTGGATCAGCACACCTCGACACTGCAGTGGACAAATGATAAGGCTTGAGGAAAGCCTCAAAGCAATTCCAACCTCCCTTTGTTATTACAAATTGGTGGGCTATGGTAGTTGCAGGGAAAATAGTTCCTTTACCCCTTCCTGTCAACTCTGCCTCTTGTAAGCTACCAATTTGTCTAAGAATCTCTACGATTCCTACTTTGAGAGGGACCTAGTAAGGTAACAAAAATGGGGTACCTATGAAACCAAAAATTATGAAAACTGTGGAGACTAGATATAAATAAATGTCACCCCAGTTATGAACAATTTTTATGTTCTCTGCGAATTCTTTTGGTCTTATGAATTCCAGAAGAACCTTGGGGATTCTTGGGTTCTCAGAGCAGAGGAGAGTCCTCATTTTAGATGCAAAATATTTATCAAACTTCAAAAAACTGGCATCCTCTCTATCCCATGATAACACAATACTCCACAATTGTACTGCCATTTTTTCTCCTTCCTTCTCCTTAACCAGGTCCAGTCCACTGGCAAAATAATCACCAACTTTGAAGAGAAAAAGATGCATTAGGAGTGAGTACCATCCGAAAGGCCTATCCACCTTTCCATTCTTGATTCCTATTAACCCTCCATGGATAGCATCAGCAATAAAAGAGGCATAATCAAATGTGATTGCAAGAGAAGGATTCAAAATCTGGGCAATCATTAACAAGTAATGATTTGGCATATTTGCTTCAGCATCTTCTCCCAAAACTTGGCAAAGTTCCCAATACATTCCTTTAGCCCTCAGGGGTAACATACTTAATGAAAAGGGCTCTTGTGTGTTGGGTCCTACAACTATTAGCCCTCCTATTTTTACAAAAAATTCCTTGAGAGGCCCATTCCTGAGATGACTCCTCTGTGCACCGTAGATTTGGGCTAATGATGTGAAATTTATATGTTCTAGGAAGTTTGTGAACTCATTAAGCCGAAATGCTGTCCTAAACTCTTGAGCATTAATTTCAACAAGGGTTTTCCCATTTACATCCAGAATGCTTCTTGCGACTGGATCATAGTTGAATGCAATTTGGGTCAGCAAATTTGTGTCCATGAATACCCGTGGGACTACTAATTTCTCGACATCTAATTCCCAGATACTATTTTGCAGGGTAGGAGAATTTCTCATTCTGAATCCAACTTTAAACAACCCCAACCTAGACAGTCCAACTTGTGGGTCTCTCAACCAATTACCCTTGTCATATAATCCTTCTCCTATCTTTAGATGAGGAGCCTTGGGCACAAACTCTTTTGCCTTTGATGCTTGATTAGTTGACAACGTCAACTATTCTAAAAAATCATCACAAACACTCCTTTCTAAATAGTTAACTTTGCCAGAAAATTCTCGTTTAGGAGCCATTTTGAAAATGCAAGAAATAAATACCACTCTTAGACAATTCTGCGACGAATCAATTATCTTATTTAGAACACTACACAAGAATTGCTGCACAAAAATATGAGAGAACTTGTTCTTTACTTGAAGGAATTTGCTCTGCAATTGAACCGTCTTGCTTTGTATCTAAGGAAAATAACTCTGTGTCTTCTCTTCTACAAAATCCTTTAAAAGATATCTTCACCCGGTTGATAGGAAATCAAATATTTGTACTCAGGGCCTTAACTATAACATTGATTCTGCATGCTCCGGTCGTCCCTTCAAAATTGAATTCATACGAGAATTCGTATTTTTCGCTCCAATGGGTCACAACATTCCTACAAGTGTTTCATTTTGCTCTTTCGCAACTTTGCAAAGCATAACTATTGGGCAGCTTAGTCCTACGAAATAACGCCAACCTCTCGATCAAAAGAAACTTGATCGAGCATTAGATTAACTGACGGCTTTGGCTTTGCTCTAGGTCCCACTTTTCTATTGGCTATATAATACCATGTGGCATCCTACCATTGGCCTTAAAATTCCCTTTGCATTCCACTTGACATTGGCTCATTGTGAACACCTAGCACCCCATCACTTTCGGAGCTGACTTGTCACTCTGTGATATGCCAAAAGGAAACCACGGGGCTCCGGTAAATTATTAACAGCTATACCTGCCAGGTCATCTCCACCTATGACCTGACTCACCTCTGGGGCCCACCTTTTAGCCTTTAATCCTGACCCGCTGACTGTTGTGACTTGTGCCATGTGTCACCATCTTACTCACTGCCAACAACTAGCTGGACCGTCTATGTGGCATGCCATGTGGTTTTCGCAACTTCGCTGGTTTTAAACTACGTGCAACTTTGCCTAGTGAAATAACGTGAGCCATGGATCCATCCACGAGATGCGCACTAGTTACTAGGCCCAACAATTTTAGAAGAAAAACATACAAGGCATAAATTTTTTTATTAATTAACATATCTGCCTAGGCAAACAACAAGGGGGGGACACTTCCTACGACCCCATGACCCATTACTTAAGTGAATAAAGTAACGAAAGATTAGAAACTAGAGGGTTTAAAATGAACACAAGAGGATCTAAAATCACAAACCCTTAAACCCTTGAGGTCTAGAACAAAGCTGAAGCATTTGTTATGACACCCTATTCAAAAATTCAACAAAACATAGCCAATCATGGGAAAAGAAAATCCCATTTTTAATCAATGATAACACATAGCATCAAGATTAGCCTTGATCGTAACTACCTAATTATTACTAACAAGCTTAACATAACCATTATTAGTAGATGAGACAGTTTCTAAGGCATATAGCAATGACTTGCCCAGAAGAAGACTATAAGGTAGAGACCCTAGCATCATATATATCAAAATTGGAACAATAATTGGTCTGATTCTCAAAGGAAAAATTACAATGCCTAAGGTATTCTTACTAGATTATCAAAACCATGGATAAACAAAGGTGTAGTAGGAGAATTTGGATCTACTTTGATTTTTGGTAATAAGTCCAAACTACAAATGTTGAGTGATGTACTAGTGTCAATGAGAATCTGCCTAATTCTAACACTATTAACATAAATAATTATCACTAATGGGTCTAATTTTTTCACTTTTGGAGGAAAAATTTCATGTGAGTAGAACGTGATATTTAGTGTATCTACACAAATATTCAATCCATCAACACATTCAAATCTATCAATTTAGCAAAACAAGGTAACAAAATCTTTTGAAGAGCTTCCTGAAGTATATGCTAATACGCTAGAGTAATCTAAAGTAAATCCCATAGTGACATCTTGGAAAGAGCAACACAAAGTTTCTCAACAAGATCATACTCACTGGGTTGCTTGGTTATGGGCTTAAGTACTTCAAGAAGGTCAAGTTGAGAATATGGTAAAGAAGTACATGGTTGATCAATATTTTGCTTATTTCTTCTTGTATTTCAAATATCCATAATAATATTATAATAATTATTCTTAGATGGAGTAAATTTCATAAATAAACCTAGAGAATTACATTCAAAATGTTTACCATATATAAATGTAACTTTCTTTGGAGAAGGACTAGACGTAATCACATAAATGACTGGTCTCTTAAGCTATTGAGTTGTAAAAAACACAATAACATTTAAGGACTTTCCATTATCCTATGAAAAATATTTTACACATGGGTCACTCTTAGAAACCTCATGATCAAGAGGGGATGCCTCTAGAAAATCATCCAAGGTATCATCTAGCATATCACAATCATCTTTTGAGAACATCTTATTGAATGTATCAAACTCTAAGAGTAAATGATTCAACATAAGTTGTTCATGTTGGGATCACCAAAATGTGCAGGATGGGATTTACTACTCTCAAGATGATGAGATCTCAAGGAGAAAGCCAACCTTCACTACCTCACTAAACTAATGCTCTAGTGAGCTAGGAGGATACAATAATAAAAGAAATGAAACTATACTCACATACAAGTAAAACCTACTAGAGGATAGAAGTATAAATTATAGATGTTTTAATTGTCAAGAATGAAAACCTAACATAACGCAAATGCTACCATAAATCTAGCAGAGTCTTGGTTTCGGGTGCTAGTTCATTGTTGGGATGTTTGCATGCCACACTATTGTATATACAACTTAAAAATAGAGATCCTCCAAAGTCCACTCTAAACATAACTCTATGCTTTGAATCTGTTTACCACCTATACAAACTAAGATGGAGGAAAAATGTTGGGATTATATAGGGGCTTGCCTCATTCAAACCCCTACTTTAGTGTTTACACCTCCATAGACAACCAAATAGATAGATTTGGATAAAATAAAAATAAGATAGCATAATAGAAACACACTTCTTAATAGAGGAAAACAGGTATTACAAGAGATAAAATAAATACTGTAATAGAAACAAACCTCGCTTAATGGAGGAAAACCCTATTAGCAAAGATAAAATGATAAACAAACTAAATGCACCTAGATAATAGATATATGCATAGACTTGATAAATGAGATAATAGAAAAATACAATAGATAAGAGAGAATAAGAGTGTTACATAGTTTGAACCTCTCTTTTAAGATAATAATATGATTATACTTTGATAAAAGATCAAGAAGATGACATCTATTGAATGTATATTTTGATAGAGCTTTGCTAGGAGCATGAGAAAAAGAGAGCCAAGAGTGAGCCCTCCATCAAAAGGAGGAAGAAGAAAGATTTTAGTTTCTCTTGATGGGCAAGAGAAACTATTTAGATGTGTACAAGTGAAGGGACACATGTTGGCACACACACATGTTGGCCCTTGATGTCGTTTCCTTTCCTAGAAAGCCCAAGGGGAGTTATAAAAAGGATTTTGATCATTTCTTTGAACCTACGGAATGGATTTCCAAGCTTCAAAGTGGTTATAACAAGGAATAACTACCTTGTATTCGGATAGAGGCAACCCTTTTATTCATGAAGTACTTCACCCTAGACGAAAGGGAAAGGAGGTTCCATTTGAAAATTTTTCCTATCTTGAATCATCTTTGCCATAGAGTAAGAATGAATTTTCCCTTTTGGGTTTTATCATCTTTATCTCAATCTTACTCTAAAGCTATTGTTAAGAGTAAGCCCCATCTCCACCAAGGCCTCATTCGTAGGTTGTATGATTTTCACTTGGCCTCAACCCTCTTCGGTAGGATCCCATCTGTTGAGATTAGGTCCACTTATGACCCCATTTTATATGTTGATCTTATTGTTACTCCTTCCAATTTTGGTGAAGTTTCACATTTGGTTTTGAAAATTCCTACTGAAAAAAACCATGCACATATGGCCAAATTTAAGGTCATTTCTGCCAATAAAATGGACCAAGATCTAGATACCCAACCTAGAACATATAAGAATGTGGAGATTTTTGAGTCACACTTTAAGTGTCTTTCCTTAGATGAGTTAGAATCTTTGAAAACCATGAGGTTGGATTGGTCTCGTGCCAATACTACTAATGTTGATGCTAACCCTAGCCTTTCTCCCATAAACCCCTCCCTCCTTTTGCTAATACCAAGCCCCCAAGTTCTATTTTAGTCATTGCTAATATTGTGAAGGACCTAGAGGATGATGTGAAAAGATATGATGACCTATTAAAGTGCATATTTGCATAGGTGAATGTGGTCACCAGAAAAAAATAATCATCTTGAGGCGGTCGCAAAGGCACAAGCTAAGGCTAACAAACAGGTGGATGATTTAGATGAGGACAAAGTCTGGAAAATGGTTAATGACCTTATTGGCATCATGGGGTAGTGGGACAAGGTGGGTGGGAAGATTGATGATATGGAATCCAAGATCAAAATGGGAGGGACCAAAATCAAGTTGGAAGAGGTCAAGAAATCCCAAGAGGCCCTTGGAAAGAAAATTGAGGAGGTTAACATTACCTGTAGGAATGTGACTAATTTGCACAATGAATCCTTATGGGCTATCCAAGAAGAAAAGAAAAGGAAAGGGGAAAAGAAAAAAAAATGCATGGAGTCCCTAGCTACGAGTTTTAGTCCCATGATGTCTCTACCTAAAGCTACCCCTGATTCCACATTGGTCTCCTCTAGCTCTAGGATTGGATCAATCAAAAAAGTTTCTTTTTCTGATAATGTGTTAATTTTGTGTTAGGATTGGCAAGAAAAGGGTATCCCCATGTAGTATACCATCTCTTTTTTTTTGTACTAGGTGGTTGTTCTCTATTTTGTGGGTTTCAATTTTTCTTTGGTTTGTTGGTTTTTTAGTTTAGTTGTGTTGGAAAATATGCTTGATTTGGTTAAGTGTTATCCTTGAGGTCAACACTGTATCTCGGTTAGTCTTGGTGATCATTTTGGCTTTGGTTGTATTTCTGATTTGGTATGATTAGATCTCTAGAATCGGTTATGGATGCTTATTCTGGTGGTTATATGCTTGGTATATTTTGGTAGCTTTATTATTTGGTCATTTCTTGTAGTATCTACCGGTTACCAACTTGCTCCCGGCTTGCTTTTGCCTTTACTAGCTTTTGGCATTCTCGGTTAGCTTTACTGGTATACACTATTTGGTGACTTCATTTCTGGATTTTGGGTCTGACTATGGATTTGGTTTCTATCATGTTGTTGGTGCTTCTTGATCATATCTTGAGTGTTTTAAGGCTTTGCATTAGATAATATGTTGTTAAGGTGGTCCGATTTGGATCTAGTTAAACTTTCACTGAGGGTTTCTACTGGCAAGTAAAGAGTGTTGGATTTTGGTCTTGGCATAATTCCCAGTGGATTTAATTGTTTGGTTACTTGATTTAGGTCCATGCTATGTAATGTAAATCATAATATTGATCCATTGATATCATGTGATGTAACGTTTGTAATTATGGGTTTATGGGTTTAGGGTTTAGCTGACCTTGTCAATAAGGTTGATGATCTATATTTATAGGTGACTTATTTATGGAATGATATAGGATTGGATATGTGATGGTTATGGTTGATTAAGTCTACATTATTAGAGATTGATTAATGAGAGAATAAGGTCATATCATTTAGAGAAGGTTTAAGGAAGGTTTTATTGGAGGGCAGATATCATTCCTTAATCGGAACTGTATCAGGCATTTGTAGATGCTACTTTCACAGTTCATTGTATTTTGGATTGTAGTTCAATGATTTTGTAAGTCAGTGAGACTTCTGTTTGTGATGAGTAGTGTAGTCTAAGTTGTTGGCTTTTCTAAATGTGCAGACCCCATTGTAATCATTCACAATAATACTGTACAATTTTCATCTGATTATGGGTAGGGTTTCCCACCGTGGTTTTTCCCTTTTCAAGTTTTCCACGTCAAAATATTGGTGTTATGTGTGTTGTGCTTCAGTTTAAGGTTTATGATTGAATTGATTGTTGTTATTCTTAGTAAATTGATTCCCCCCCTCTCAGTGTACTCTCAGTATCAGAGTTGTCTAGCTATTGGTATCAGAGCAAGGGCCTCTCTGTAGAAGCTTAACCACTTGAGGAGATCTGATGGCATTGGCATCTAGTTCTACATTCAATCCTTACTAGAAGGAGAGTCCCATATTTAATGGTACAAATTACAAGATATGGAAGGAGAGGATGAAGATTCATCTTAGATGTCTTGAAACTGAAGTTTGGGAGATAGTAGAGAAAGGATATATACCTCATGATCCTAATTCTAGTACACTGACACTTGTTGATGAACAGAAGAGAGCTGAAAATGATGTAAGAGAAAAAGAAGCTTAGTTGAGCACCCTATTTGATGAAAATCTATTAAATGTCATAGAATTGGAGAATGTTAAGCAGATTTGGTTGAAGCTTGAAACTCTTTATGAAGGTGACTTGGCAATAAATATTGCTAAACTTGAAGGTTTCTAGGTAAGATATGAAACTTTGAAGATGCAAGAGGATGAGAAGATAAGTTCTTTTATGGATAGAGTCAATGAAATTGTCATGGGTATCAAATGATGTGGCAGATCAGTCAATGAAGATGAGATTGTGTCAAAATTTCTAAGAGTTCTTCCTATGGCTTACAAGATGAAGGCTACTGCTATCAATGAACCCTGAATAATGTCAAGTACCCCTGTGACTAGAGATACATTACTTAGGAAATTGACTGCTTTTGAACTTGAAGAACTTGGAGATCAGAATGCTGCTAAAATTGAGACTGCTTTTAAACCATCTACATCTAGTAAACAGAAGATAGATTGGATAGAGATATATTCTAAGGATATGGAGGAAATTGAGAGAGAAGAACTAGATCTTGAAGAGTTGGAAGCCTTGATTGCTAGAAGAATTCCTAAAGGACCATTTGGAAGTAAGTATGAAGGAAAAGTCCCTTTTAAATGTTTTTCATGCAATAAGATTGGTCATTTTGCATCTAGATGTCTTGAAAGAGCTACTAGGAATCATGAAAGATTTATGAGGAATTATAAGCCTAATCCTAAATATCCAAGAAGACCTAGGTTCAGAAGGATTAAGGATAAATCATGTAATTATGTTGGTGATGATGATTTTGGTATTTCTGATGATGATAATGACAAGCCTATCAATGGATCCGGTAATGGATCTTCCTCTGGCAAAGATGAGGTCTTTACTGCTATCAAGGATGATTCTCTAGAATCTATCATTGATGGTACACATACTGAGGAAAAGGCTTTGGCTGCTAAAATTGAAGAAAAAGATGAATGGGTTATAGATAGTGGATGCTCACATTACATCACTGGTGACAAAAGAAATTTTCTATCACTGCAAGAATTTGATGGCAGATTGGTCAGATTTGGAGATAACAAGGCATGAAGAATCAAATGGAAAGGAACAATATCATTAGATGGTAAGACAAATACTGATAATTTTTTCTATGTTGAAGGATTAAAGCATAATCTTTTGAGTGTAGGTTAGATGGTGGATAACGGATTTCATTTACAATTCAAAGATGGTAAATGCAAGATCATTAATAAATCCGGATAGGAGATTGCTTATGGAGCTCAGACCAAAGGTAATATCTTTCATTTGAACTCCAGTGAGAAGGTTTGCTTGATTGCTCAGATCAATGAAAGTTGGTTATGGCATAAGAGGATGTGTCATGTAAATTTTGATTGCATAGTGAAGATCAGTTCAATACCGACTGTCAGAGATTTGCCTAAAATTGTTAAACCTCATAATCCGATATGCAGAGAATGTCAAATGGGTAAGAAATTTAGAACCTCTTTTAGAAGTATACATGATAAATCTAATGAAATTCTTGATCTTATTCATACTGATTTGTGTGGACTGGAAAGGATTAAAATTTTTCAAGGAGATAGATATTTAATGTTACTTATTGATGACTATTCTAGAATTATGTGGGTGGCATTTTTGAAAGAAAAATTTGAAGCTTTTGAGAAATTCAAAATCTTTAAGGCTATGGTTGAGACTGAAATAGGAATGAAGATAAAATGCTTGAGATCAAATCATGGTAGTGAGTTTACATCTGATGAGTTCAATAAATTTTGTGAAAGGAATGGTATTAGGAGACAATTTTCTACACCTAGAACTCCACAACAGAACGGATTGGTGGAAGGGAAGAACAAAACAATCTTGGATGTTACAAGGACTATGATGACAGGAGCTAAATAACCTAATATTTATTGGAGAGAGGCTATCAATACCATTGAATACACTTTCAATATAGTACACATTAAAGGTGATACCAGTAAGAATTCTTATGAGTTATGGTTTGGTCTTACTCCTACTGTCAGATATTTCAAAAAATTTGGAAGAAAATGTTACATTAGAAGAGATGATGCATTAGGAAAGTTTGATCCTATAAGTAATGAAGGAACATTTTTGGGTTATTCTACTAAGAGAAAATCATATAGATGTTATAAAAAATGATTGAATAGGATAATGGAAAGCATAAATGTCAAGGTGGATGAGCATGGGAGCAATTAGATCAGATCTTATGATTATGGACCAGAAGATGAATTTATCAGACCTAAACTAGTAATACAAGAATCAATTTAGAATAGTGAACTAGTGACTCCGGTAACATCAGAAAATTCAACAGTGATAGAGGAACAACAGAATAAGTCAACAAATCAAGAAAACTCAAAGACTCCTAGGTATTTAAAACTAAATCATTCTGAAGATTAGATCATTGGAGATAAAAGGAAAGGTGTGACGACTAGAAGAAGGTTAGTTGCTGAAGATGTATGTTTAATATTCTCAAATTAAACTAGGATCTTTTATTGAGGTAAATAAGGATGAAAATTGGATAAAAGCAATGGAAGAATAATTAGATCATATTTGAAAGAATAAGACATGGGAACTTGTACCTAGACCTAAAGACAAGAACATTATTGGAACTAAGTAGGTTTTCAGGAATAAATTAAATGAGGAAGGTAAAGTGGTAAGGAACAAGGCTAGATTGGTTTGCAAAGGCTATTCATGAGACAAAGGTGTTGATTATGGAGAGACTTATGCTTTGGTTGCTAGAATTGAAGCAATAAGACTTTTTCTTGCTTATGATGCACACAAGAACTACAAAGTATATCAGATGGATGTTAAATGTGAATTTTTGAATGGATATCTTGAAGAAGTTTACATTGAGCAACCTGATGGATTTTCTTTATCAGAAGACCAAGACATGGTTTGTAGGTTAAAGAAAGATTTACATGGACTAAAACAGGCCCCTAGAGCATGGTATGCTAGACTGGATAAGTTGTTAGGCCCTACCCCGAGTCATCATAGCATCGCAATTATTTTCATGTTGGACCTATTATTGATACTTTATTTTGATGCATTACGGATATAGAATTTATTAGATACTTGATCAGTCCCAAAGACACTGAGAGGGGGGGTGAATCAGTGTCTAACCAGTAGATGAAATATTTAAACTTGTTTGCAACTTTACAACCCAAATTAATGTACCGATAAACAAGCAATAAAGCAATAAAGAGAAATAATAGTATAACCATCAATGCACACCATAACACAAATATTTTTGGTGAGGAAACCCGGTAGGGGGAAAACCTCGGTGGGATTTGTGACCCACAATATTTACTCACTAACTAATATGAATAAATATTACTGATAAAATAGGGGCCTACACATGCAGGAAGGCCAACAGCCTAGAGCTCACTTCTCAATCACAAAAAGGAGTCACACTAACTACAAAATTGGATGATTAAATCCAATGATAATGTACTGCTCAAAATAGCATCTACAATGCTTGATTTAGTACCAGTTTAAGCTCTATCAAATACCTCTGCCATAAACCTTTCTTCACTCTGCTCTGCTCTTATTCACTCATCAAAATTATTACATCAAAATGTATATATAGATATTTGCTCTCATTTACCGTTTACATTAATTACCTATACATATTTTGCATACCTATCACACTTACAAAATGACCTATAAGATCTCATACATATATGAGTCTTTACAATACATAATGTCGGCTATACAATATAATTGCAATACAAAACAATATAATTTCCATGTCGGCTGGGGTTTTGGTAAGATCTTTTGTTGGTGTAGACTAGGTGCCAGTGAGAATAATCTAGTTGTGCATGTTGGTGCCGGTAGATGATGTTTGTTGCCGGTGTAAGCTATGAACCATGTTACCAGTTAGTTTTCATCAATGACAACATCAACTATTCTCATCTGAGTGTAGAATGCCAACACATTTTATATGATCCAGTGGTTGGATAACATTGATATAATGTATGTCATTTATTTCTAATTTGTAGTACTTTATTTATGATGTTAGAAAACATGGATGCATGCCTTACAAATGATTGAATTTCATGATAATTATGATGATGCCATTAAGTAAATTATTTCATGTGGATTCTATTGGATAATTGATAATTTGATTGTTATGATTTAAATTGTATGCAAAGTGTCTGATTTGTATTCTTTTCATATATTAATATTGTATATGATTATTTGAGATTACTAATGTGCAAAGTGAGATGTGAAGGAAAACTAATCCATGTGACTATGGAAACTATTCGTAGAATCAAGCTAAACCTATGTGTGTTTGTGAAGCCAAGGGTTGTCTATTTAGAGAGACAACACCTCATATGTAATGTGGTTATTTTTGTAAATGTGAATGCTTGAACATGTGTTTAATTTGTATTTATTGTTGGTATTATGGATGTGTTGTATTGGTTTTATCATTGATGTCAACACTTGTCAACACTTATTAGCACTGGAGATCTTTGGTTATGTTCACCGACATGTTCAGTGACTTATACACAGTCACTGGTATTTGGTTCACCGACAAGTTATATTGTTCATCGGCACTGAGGATGATCTGTTATCATCAGGAGATTACTTGGTTATGTTGAAGACATGGTTTGGACACTTGGTTTTGGTGATTTGTTTATTGGTCTAATCGAGTTTTCATATTTGTTGTTACCGGCAAATTGGTCTAGGTTATGGACTGGCAAGCATTATCTATTTCAGATTAGCATGACACATTATGGAGATGATTTATTGATTGGTTATTATTGTAAATGCATTAAGCCGACATGATGCAACGCATATTGATTCATTTGTAATTGATTTAATTGTAATATTCTTAGTGAGCTGATCTACACATTTGGTCTTAGGTTTTGGTATATATGTAAGATCTCATTTGTGAGATTATGTAGTAGTAGTAGTAGAAGTGGAAGAGGATTGTAATAAGGTATATGCAAATATAAGAAGAACTACTCACACAAACATCATTTGGAGATTCAAGGAAGGTATGAAGAAGACAATTAGAGCTTAACTGGTACTGAATCCAACATATGAAGATGCTATAGTGCGTAGTACATTATCATTGGATTTAACCATCCATTTGTAGTCAGTGTGACTCCCATCTTGTGATTGAGCAGTGAGCTCTAGGTAGTTGGCCTTTCTGCATGTGCAGACCCCATTTGTACACATACTATCTGTAGTAGTATCATCTAATTGTGGGTAAGGTCTCCCACCGTAGTTTTTTCCCTTATAGGGTTTCCACGTACAAATATCTGTGTTATGTTTTGTGGATGTTATTTGTCTTTCTGTTTCATCCATTAGACTTTACCGGTACCGTTATTAACTGTTAAACTGTTAATCGGCATTAAGTTTGGTTTACCAGTATTATGCATCAAGTTTGATTAAGTTATATTTGGGTTTAAATTAATAGAGAACTGATTCACCCCCCTTCTCAGTTGCCTCTGGGTCCTAACATTTATTAAATTTGTTAATTCCAAAAAGGGACATGCCATGCATATTATAGTATTGTGTATTTTTATGGTGTCACTTGACCCTTGTGTTGTGAAGTGAGTTGGAAATGACATGTCCCTTGGAGGGAATTTGTATAACCAATGCATTATTCAAAATATCTTAGTGTGGTCCCAATAGAGTCTTGATTAGAGAGCCATTAGAATGCTCAACTCAAGTTTGACCCATAGGCAAACTTTAGGTGAGTTTCTAGAGGGTCAAACTAACTCCTAAGGTTAGGTTTGGGGCATTTTTGAACGCTTGTATGTTATACCTATGGGTAAAGGTCAATTTTAACCATGTGACTGTCAAGTCACCTCAAAAGTGAGTTTTCCAAGATGGACAAAAACTCAACTTTTGAGGATTTTTCTTTGGTTAGACAACCTTCCATTTGAGTGATAGTTGTTCTTCCCCACCTTCTCTTACCTTTTTCAGTTTCTATTTTTAGAAACCATGTAAGAGGTTGGGAAGACCAACCTATGAGATCTCACATTTTTTCCAAAGAATTTGGAAAGTGTGAGAAACCTACTTAGAGAAGGGATTCAAACTTACGATTTTGATCACCCACTCTCCAATCTTGGAGACTTGGAGTTGTTGTTGAAAATTTGGATTTAGAAGTTACATTTTTGGTTTTGGGAAGAAAAGACTAGTGGATTGGGCAGCTCTCCTTCAACCATTCCTCATACCTTTTATAGGATCAAAGGTTGGTAGTGTTCTTACATGCATTTTGAATACCATTGTTAAATGTGAAGGAAAATTGTTTTTGTATTTAGCTTTTGTTGTTCATGTGTTTTGTGGAGTTGAATGTTGAGCTCCTTTGTGTTCATTTTTGTGATTTGTGTGACTATTTTGTGTTATGGGTGTTTCAAGGCCATACTCACCCTTGGGAGGGTAGAGTAGCCTTAGGGTGAAGGGTTGCTTGACAACCTATGAGTGTAGAGACTCTCTTCATGGAAGAGAGAGATACACAAGGGTTATGGGACCCTTGCTGCATTATTTTTATGCTTATGCAAAAGGAGGTCATAAGGGAAGATATGGACTTGTAAACCATGGGGGACATAAGGTTTGTTTTGGGTCAAGTATGTGACTTGAGTTGGTTGCATTTTAGTAGCCTTGTGAAGGCATTTGTTCCTCTTTCCTACAGATCTCCTCTACGTGCCTAGTCCACCTTCACCCCACAAAGTTAGTCACATAGTGACAATGTAAATCTTTGGATTGGGAGTGTATGTGTTGTTTAACTCTTTCTTGCATATGTGGTTGAGTTTGTTTGTAACCCATTTAGCCTTAGTTCTCCTAGCTTGGGGGTGGCTTCTTGTAAGCCTAGGTTGGGAGGTGAGCCTCCATGGTCACAACCTATAATTTTTATTTGCAAGTTTTTCATTTGGGATAAAGGATGGGGAAAAGCCAAGTTCATGTGCAAAGTCTCCTATTAGATTTATTTGGAATTCTAAAAAAAAAAGTATTGTAACAAGTGTTTATTCTTGTACAGTAGAAGAGAGGCTTGAAATTGTAATTTTGTTATTATTGTAAAGTGGATTAAAAAAGAAAAGAATGTATATTTACTTTGTTGTATATTCATTTCAAAGAAATCAAAGAAGCATTTAAATAGTATTCCTATATTGTTATTTATTATCATGAAATGGAGTAAGAAATGTAAACTTATTTTCTACTTTAATGTCTATTGAAAAAGAAATATATATAAAAATAAAAGGGTAGATAAACATTTAAATAAAATGCATCTTTATCTCATTACTCAGTTTTATAAAAAAAAAAAAAAAAGAAACTTGCTTAGTATAAAATCTAGCATGCAATGTTGAATAAAGTTACTTGCACTTCATTTATTTAATCTAATCATTTTCTGGATGTGTATTATGTTAGTTGTAAAGTTGTTAATAGAAAGGAATTTTATATCAGAATACAGATTAAACATAAAACACTTCATTCTATTAAATCATTATTGTTCAGTTAGAAATATATTTGTTGTATTTTTATATATTAATATAAGCACCGTTTTTCATATAAAAAAATATAGAGAAGGATATTCCATTGCTGCTATTCCATGATAAAGAGAAAATCTACTCCATATGTTTAAACTTAAATTGACCCATTATTTGCATCTAGTTGTATTGCTGGTTAAATAAGAAAATAATATCTTGCTAGTTAGAATAAACAGATCTGGATATATAAATGGAAAGAAGTTCACTATGTTTACAGAGTGAGTGTAAATTTTATTGAATATATTCTTTCTCGAGAAGAAGTTGGTTTCATTACTTAGTAAGAAAAAATCATGCACTTCATTGTCTACTGCTGAAGCAGAATATGTTGCAGTTGCTACCAATTGTACTCAGATTTTATGGATGAAACAAATGTTAAAGGACATAAGGGTGAGTTGTGATGAGCCTATTGCTATTCACTATTGTGAGAATTTGACAAGATTGAGGGCACAATGTAAAACATAAAAAGAGAGACAACAGTATGACAAGAACAAATTGTATTCTCATCAATATACAAATGATCAACTGGATTAACCAATACAATGAATATAGGCCTACATATATAGGCAAGGCCAAATGGATATGTGAGCACACAATAATGACATGTGGCTCGATGAGAAATAAGGGCAGGTAAGAAAAAGTTGGGGTAGGTAGGAGAAATAATAAAATATTCCACAAGAGGTGGATGACCCACCGAATGTGGAGTGTAACAGCAAGATAAGACCATGAAAGGTGGAATTTCTCCTACAAGCTACATCCCTATGTGCACAAATCCCTAAGTGTCTCATATCCAAACTATGATGAGATACTTTATCCTAAGCTAACTTAAGTAAAGTGTAATTATATCCTATAAGAATAAATAATTACACCAACACCCCCCCTTAAGTGCAACTTAGGGGAATGAAGACTCAAGTCAACAATGCAAGATGGGTCCTAGCTACTAGGCCATAATACGTACCCCTGTACAATATGAAAATGCAAGCAAACCTATGCAATGAAATCTCTCAAAAATGGAGAAAGGGAAAAAACCCAGTGGGAAAAAGCTCCCCCCCAAAAGAGAGATAAATGTAACAAAGACTCTCAAAGAAGAAGGACAAAACCTCAAAGAGGAAAATGCCCCCCCAATAAGAGAGGAAGGAGAAGTCAGCTAACCCCCCCTAATGAGACATCCCGCACCCCCAAGAGAGCTTGCAACTGTTGAAACTTACTCTCAGTGAAGGGTTTGGTGAATATGTCTACAACTTGCTCCACAGTAGGACAATACTACAAATCAATGATCTGCTTCTGAATCAGCTCTCGAATGTAGTGCATATGAATATCGATGTGTTTGGTCTGCTGATGTTGAACTGGGTTCTTCAAGATTGTAATAGCACTCTGATTGTCACAATGTAGAACTATGAGTATATGTTGAAGCCAAACTCTGTGAGTATATGTTGAAGCCAAATACTCTCAGTCGCTGCGTTAACAACCCCTCGATACACAACCTCAGTCGAAGAGAGCAATGTTGGTATTTTGGATATGTTGATATGGTTTTGTCATTGATGTCAACACTTGTCAACACTTGTCAACCTTATCAACACTTGGAGATCTTTGGCTATGTTCAATGATAAGTCAAGTGACTTATGCACAGTCACTAGTATTTGGTTCATTGGCAAGTTATATTGTTCACCAGCACTTGGAATGACTTGGAGACTACTAGGTTATGTCGAAGACAACATTTGATCACTTGGTTTTGGTGATTTGGTTATTGGACTATTTGGGTTTGCATATTTGTTGTTATTGGCAAATAGGTCCAGGTTATGCATCGACAAGCATATATATTCCAGATCAACACGACACATTATGGAGATGATTTATTATTATTGTAAATACATTGAGCCGACTTGATGTATTGCTTATTAATTGATTTGTAATTGATTTTATTGTAATATCTTTTATTGAGCCTACCTATTCAATTGGTCTTAGGTTATGGTATAAATGTAAGATCTCATTTGTGAGATTGATATGCAATTGGAAAAAGGATTGTAATAGGGTATATGCAAAAATAAGCATAGCTATACACGCAGACATCATTTGAAGGTTGAAGGAAGATTTTTGTGAAGGCAATCAAAACTAAACTGATACTGAATCCAACATATGAATATTCTATTTTAAGTAGTAAATTATCATTGGATTTAACCATCCAATTGTAGTCAGTGTGACTCTCATTTTGTGATAGAGCAGTGAGCTCTAGGCAGCTGGCCTTTTTGGATGTGCAGACTCCATATTGTACACACATACTATCTGTAGTAGTATCATTTGATTGTGGGTAAGGATTCCCACCATGGTTTTTCCCCTTACAGGGTTTCCACATACAAATATTTGTGTTATGTGTTGTGGATGTTATTGTCTTTCTGTCTCATGCATTAATCTTTACCGGTACTATAATTAACTAATAAAAATATCTATCGGCATAAAGTTTGGTTTACCGATATTAAGCATTAAGTTTTGGTTAAGTTAATTTTGGTTGAATTTATTAGACAACTGATTCACCCCCCCCTCTTAGTTGTCTCTTGGACCTAACAATTGGTATCAGAGCCTTGTCCTCTTTTTGCAGAAGTTTAACAGCTTGAGGAGATCCAATGTCTTCTAACTATTTCAGGAAGGACAGTCTGAAACTTGATGGAACTAACTATGGCATATGGAAGATCGGGATGGAGACACATTTGAATTGCATTGGAAAGGACATATGGGATGTTACAAAGAATGGCTATACTAGCCCTACTCAAGGTCAACCTAATCCACCTAACTTGGCTAAAGATGAGGAAAATGACTGCAAAGCAAGAGAAGCACTTTTGAGCGCATTATCAGATCAGCAAGTCATGGGATTATTAGACAGATCTACTGCTATAGCTATTTGGGATAAATTGGAAACATTGAATGAAGGAGATTCCATAGTCAAAATTGCAAAACTTGAATGCTTCCAGGTCAGGTATGAAAATCTGAAAAATGGAAGAAGATGAAAGAATTTATGCTTTTATGGAAAGAGTAAATGAAATTGTTTTGGGTATACAATGTTGTGGAGGAACCTTAAGTGAAGATGAGATTGTTTCTAAAGTTTTAAGAGATTTTCCATAGGCATATAAAATGAAGGTTACTGCTATAAATGAATTAAGAACAATGCTGAATGCATCAGTATCTAGAGACACCTTGGTTGGAAAACTTTCAGCCTTTGAACTTGAGGAATTTGGTCCTATTAGTACTATTAAGACAGATCTAGATTTCAAAGCATCATCATCAAAGAAATCTAATTGGAAAGCTTTTTATGCAAGAGAACTTGAAGAAAGCAAGAGAGAAAATGAAGAACTTGAAGAACTTGAAGCACTATTTACAAGAAAAATGCCTAAAGGTCCAATTAGAAGTAAATATGAAGGTAAAGAACCCTTTAAATGTTTTTACTATAATAAGATTGGTCATATAGCTTCTAGATGTCCTGATATACATGAAAGACTAAGGGAAGAAGCTAAAAGAACATATAAGCCTAACCCTGATTATCAGAGATATAAGTTTAAGAAGAATAGAGACAAATCTTGTTATTATGCTGATGAAGGAGTTACTGATGATTCTGATGAGGATCCGGTAGACAATGGATGGGCTTTTGTTGCTATAATAGAAGATCAACTGGTACCTATTGTTCAACCAGTAGAGCAGGCCCTAGCAGCTAAAGTTGAAGATAAGGATGAATGGATTATTGATTCAGGATGTTCGCATCACATGACTGGTGATAAGAGTAAATTCTTAACCTTTCAGGATTACAATGGAGGTCTAGTAAGATTTAGAGATGATAAAGCTTGTTTGATCAAAGGAAAAGGAACTATATCATTTGATGGTAAGCACAATACTGATAATGTTTACTATGTTGAAGGGTTGAAGCATAATCTTTTGAGTGTTGGTCAATTAGTTGAGAAAGGATTTCAGTTACAATTCAAGAATGGTAAATGCAAAATCTTAAATAGAACTAGTTTGGAAATTGCAACTGATAATCAGACTAGAGGTAATATCTTTCATTTGAACAATAATGAGAAAGCATGTTTGATTGCTCATATTTATGAAAGTTGGTTATGGCATAAGAGACTTTGTCATGTAAATTTTGATTGCATTATGAAAATCAGTACAACTAAAGCAGTAAGAGATTTACCTAAGATTGTTAAACCTCACAATCTAGTATGTAAGGAAAGTCAATTTGGAAAGCAAGTTAGAACAACTTTCAAGAGTATTCTAGAGAAATCTAACAATGTTCTTGATTTAATTCATACTGATTTATGTGGTCTAGCAAGAACTATAAATATACAAGGAGAAAGGTATTTTATGCTAATCATTGATGACTATTCTAGAATGTGTTTGGTTACTTATCTCAGGGAGAAATCTGAAGCATTTGGGAAATTCAAACTATTCAAAGTGATGGTAGAGAATGAAACCAGCAAGAAAATCAAATGTTTGAGATCAGATCAAGCAGGTGAACTTACATCTAAGGAATTTAATACATTCTGTAAAGTGCATGGGATCAGAAGACAGTTATCAGCACCCCGGACACCCCAGCAGAATGGAGTTGTTGAAAGAAAAAATAGAACTATCTTGGATGCAGCCAGAAGTATGATATCAGAAGTAAATCTACCTCATATATACTGGAGAGAATTGGTCAATACAGTAGTTTATACATTCAACAGATTTCACATCAAAGGTGAAATCGGTAAGACCCCTCTTGAACTATGGTTAGAAAATACTCCTACTCTTAAATATTTTAGAATATTTGGAAGTAAATGCTATATTAGAAGAGATGAGTATATTGGCAAATTTGATCCTAGAAGTGATGAAGGGATATTTCTTGGTTATTCATCTAAGAGCAAGGCATATAGATGTTTTAACAAGAGATTGTAGAAAATTGTTGAAAGTGCAAATGTGAAGATTGATGAACAATTTAGAGGAAATTCAAGGTACATGGACTCTAAACTGGCAATAGAGATAATCACAAATGAACCTACTGTGAGTACACTAGTACAAAATGGTGATCCAATTACACCGGCATCATCTAAGGATTCAACAGTCACTAAAGAATAGTAGCAAGTAAAAACACCTCAGTATGTAAGATTGAATCACTCTGAAGATCAGATAATTGGAAACAAATTTCAAGGAGTTATGACTAGAGGAAGATTGGCAAATGAAGAGGTATGTCTTATTTCTTAAATTGAACCTACATCAATTAATGAGGCATGTGAAGATAGATATTGAATTAAAGCTATGGAAGATGAATTGGAACAAATTGAAAGGAATAACACTTGGTCATTAGTTCCCCAACCTAAAGACAAAAATGTAATTGAAACTAAATGGGTTTTCAGAAATAAACTTAATGAAGATGGTAAGGTAATCAGAAACAAAGAAAGATTAGTGTGTAAGGGATATTCACAGAAAGAAGGAATTGATTACAATGAAACCTTTGCACCAGTAGCCATAATTGAGGCAATCAAACTTTTATTGGCTTTTGCAGCACACAAGAACTATAAAGTATATCAAATGGATGTTAAATGTGCATTTCTGAATGGAGATCTTGAAGAAGAAGTTTATATTGAACAAGTTGATGGATTTTCTTTAATAGATAACAAAGATATGGTTTGCAGGTTAAGGAAAGCTTTGTGTGGACTAAAACAAGCTCCTAGAGCTTGGTATGCTAGATTGGACAAATATCTTTTGAAGCTTGCATACACTAAAGGTAATGCTGACAACAATCTATACTACAAAGTGACTAATGATGACATCTTGGTTATTGAAGTTTTTGTTGATGATATAATCTTTGGAGGAGAAGATGGATTGTGTAAAGACTTTTATAACAAAATGCAGCAAGAATTTGAAATGTCTATGATTGGGGAGATAAAATTATTTTTAGGATTTCAGATTTCACAGACTGATAAAGGTATATTCCTATGTCAATTCAAGTACTTGAAGGAATTACTAAAGAAATTTGGCATGGAAAACTCTAAACCGGTAAGCACACCTATGACTACAACTGATAAACTATCTTTGAAGTATGAATCAACACCTGTTAATCCGACTAGATACAAGTCTATGATAGGAGGTTTACTATATTTGACACAAACAAGACCTGATATTATAAATACAGTATGTATTATTTCAAGATTTTAGAGTAATCCTAAAGAAATCATGAATCAACAGTGAAAAGGATTTTCTAGTACTTACAAGGCACTAAAAATCTTGGTTTATGGTATCCTAGAGATGAAAATTTTCATTTATGTGCATACATAGATGCTAATTGGGCAAGAGATGTGGATGATAGAAAAAGCACCACCGACGAAGCATTTTTTCTTGGTAGCAGACTAATTTCATGGTTGAGCAAGAAACAGAGTTGTACATTGTTAGGGTTCCCATAGATACTGAGAGGGGGGGGTTAATCAATATCTGACCAGTAATGAAATTTTCTTAAAATTGAATATGTAAAATATAAAGTAACAGTATATCGGTATGCAAGAATTAATGCAAATAACAGAATCAAAAGCATCCACATGAAAAGAACACCATAACACAAGATGTTTAATGAGGAAACTCAGTGTGGGAAAAACCTCGGTGGGATTTGTGACCCACAATATTCACTTACTAGCCAATAAGAGAATATTACTTACAATAGGGGCCTGCACATGCAGGAAGGCCAACTGCCTAGAGCTCATTGCTCAATAAGAAGTCACACTGACTTACAATGAGGATTTACATAAATCCAATATTCTGTATTTCTTTACAATAGAATCTTCAATGCCAGATTCAGTACCGGTTCTTGCTCTATTCTTTACATATACCCTTGACCTACAATTCGCATATTAGGTCTGCCTTATAATTTTATTTATTACTTTCTATCCATATCCTACAAATGCCTACAATGATCTCTTTTATATACAAGAGTCATTTTACAATTTGCCAAGTCAGCTTACAATGATAAAGAAAATATTACATATCAAAAATCCTATCGGCCTCTATGCCGGTATACATATTTCCTTCTATGCCAGTGTACATCTTCTGTGTCAGTGCCGGTGTAGATTGATTTTATTGATGCTGGAGCACTATTTTGTTTGAGTAATTCTTTGCCAGTACAATGTCTTGTCGGTGCCATAGGATTGCAAGGTTGCCTGAGTAATGCTTTGTCGGTGCCATAGGATTGCAAGGTTGCTTGAGTAATGTTTTGGCGGTGCCATAGGATTGTAAGGTTGCCTGAGTAATGCTTTGTCGGTGCCATAGGATTGCAAGGTTGCCATCAATGACAAAACCTTCAATCACACACAATGTCTCATTGGAGTGTCCATATGCCAACAATCTCCCCCTTTGGCATTGATGGCAACACTCATGAGAAATTTCAAAAAGATATCCAAAAATCTGTAGACCAAAAAAATGTTACCAAAAATGTGAGAGCTCCCCCTGAGCATGTGATCCCTGTGTTTTGAATTTTCTCATCTACTACTCCCCCTTTGGCATCAATGACAAAGGTTAGTAGATTTTGTAGTTGTACCAATTCATAACCTCAACCTTGTAGTTGGGTAGTTATTATCTGAAGAATATCTCCCAAAATTAATTTTATGCCATCCATAAACTTCTTGCTCTCCTTTATTGCTATCTCAGTTCTGTATACTGTACTGGTGAGATGTTGCAAGTGCTCTACCGGTGTTCTGCTACCCTGTGTTAGTGCTTCTAAGATTTCCTTACGCAGAGATGCTAAATAGTCCAATTTTTTACTTAGTTTAGATCTCAAAAATTTTGCCTTGTTTATTATTTTCTCTTTTTTTCTTTCTAATTTGAGCAATTCATCCTCAAAATTTGTTATCTTTTCCTCAAAAATTGATAATGTATCGGGTGAGTTAACAAAATTATAAGCAAGTTTATTGATCTCTTCCTGTACCTTGCTCATCTTTTTGTCTACATCCGTGGTCAAAAAGTTTATCTTACACGCATCTTTGTACAGAGTTTTGTACTCTTTCAATAAATTGCACAGTTCCAGTAGAAGTGTGTCAAATTCCCTGTTACACTTCTTTATTCCTTCCTCAAAGAATTTTTATTTCTCTTTTTCTACACTTTCCTTTATAGTTTCTACCTTTGTTTGCTCAAAATTTCTAGAAATATATTTACAAAGTGTATCCAACTGGCCTAAAGAATCTTTCTTGGTTATATTACAATTGGGAGCTATTGATTTCAAAACTGGAATTGAATCATCTATCACTTTATAGGCTTGTGAGCTATAATCAGTTATTTTCTTGATAGATTCAAGCAATACCTTTGTTACATTTGATGGTGACCCAATAAATTGAGTGTCGATGGAAGTAATCATGCTAGTATTGACCTCTGGTAGGTTTGTTTGTGTCTCCATCTCTTTAAGAACAATTTTTCCTACATCATTTCTTATCGGTGGCATCTGTTCTGGAGCCTTTAGCTCTATTGGTTGCTTTGTTTGTATTCTAGATTCCATCTTTTTCTCTGAATCTGCTACTATGTTGATTTTTTGAGTATCAACATTCATAGTATATAGGACTTCAGGATTAGGATTATTATCCTCTGTGTCCATGCTCTCAGCTACCAGTTGATCTTTTGCAGTTGTTGTTTTTACCGGTGGAGTATTTAAAGGAGGTAGGGGTAGGTTGTCTCTAATCTTGATACTTGGTGGTTCACCAACCTTACCTTTCCCTTTGTCCTTTTGATATACCAGAATGGGCTTGGGATTCCTATATTCTTCTTGTTTTTCTTTTTCAACCAAGAATGTATCCCAACCATTTTCTGTTTCAGTTGAAACTTCAGTTACTCTACCTGCCATTAGTGATATTTGCCAGTGTGCAGTGGAAAAAACTATCCGGTTGGCCTGAGCTATCAAATCATCAATTTCCTTAGGTGAGTTGACTAGGTATACTGCAAGTAATTTTTCTATTTTAATTTTCTTATCCAACTCAACTATTCCTTGCCTTCTGGCCTCAAGTCTTTTATATTATTCATCAGGAATTTCATTTAGGACTTGCATCAAAAACTTTTTATACATGTCCATGTGTAATATAACACTTTTCTCGACTTGTCCTTTCTCATCATCTGATAGGGTGTCATAGATTTTCCCTATGTTTTTCAATTTACCTTCCTATGTGATCTCATTCAGTAATATGTCAAAAGGGGCCAAGTCAGTGTTTGTCTTCTTCTTCTTTTTGGGGGTCAACTTTTTCTTAGGTGTGGCTTTCTTGACTGGAGACCTCACAGCTTGTTGCTTATGTCTTGTCCTTCTAGGTGAAGGAGTGGATATCGGTGAGGGGTTTCTTTTCCTAACAACTCTTTTGAAAGTTGCCGGCATATCTCCTTCTGAGGAGGTATCTACCGGTGATAGATGAGTTTCAGGCTATTTGGCTACCAACTCTTCTTCTGTTATGCCAGTTTTCTTTAATACATCATCTTTTATGGCTTTTGCTTGCCTAGTTCCTTTCCTCACAACTGCCTCAACTTTCTTTACTCTCTTTTTAGATTGAATTTGACTTTTGATGGTCTCGGCACTACCAAATACTTCTTCCTTTGGTTCATTGGGGGCTTCTAGAAGTGCTTTGGCATAAGTTTCCACTATGTGGTCATCTGTTTCATACCCCATCTCTGTAACCTAGATTGTTCTTGGGATGACTGCTTCCATCCAGATCTCATCCTTTTTTATTACAAAGCATATATCATCCTTGTATTTGTTGACAATTTCCTATGATAGTCTGATCCTCTTATTCATTTTGACCTTTAGTGCTTGAAAATACTCATTGATATCCTTTTCTTTGTTTTCACCCATGTTGTTGAATAAGTCAGACAATTGTTTTCTTACCGATATGTCGAATCTAAAATCCTTATAGCCTATACTAGAAGCCTGTTTGGTTATATGTAACATTAAGCATACAAGAAAATTTCCAAATCTAAAGGTTCCTTTCTTATCCTTCTTGATTTTTGCCAAATTGTCAATTAACTCATCTTTTAACCATTCACAGATATCAATTTTTGCATTATCCTTAACCATGTCATAAGCACTTTTTATGCATAAACTGGAAACAGAGTTAAGCCTATTTGCATGAGTTGCTTTGTAACCTAGAATCATGCTACTGAATCTCACATTTGTATCGGTCACATCATTAACCCTCAATGATCTTTTGTCGGATGTTGCACCAGTTAATTTCATTACTAGGTCATTGGAGACCTTCTTGGTTTTGTCGGGTCTAGTACTAGTGGAAGGTAACCCTGTTACTACTTTCATAGCTACCTTTGTAATTTTATGCACTGAGTCAAGCCAAAAGAATGAGCCATGTACCCTGCTAAGAACTATCCTAACCACTTCCTTGGGAAATTCAAGAATGCAGAGGATTTTAGTGAATCCTAGGGTTTCAACAATTTTATGTTCAGGTTTCACATTTCTGGCATTGTCACATATAATAGATTTATACATGTTTTTGATTTCTTCATCACCTAATTCCTCTATTTTGCAATGAATATACATTCTAGGGTCTTCTGCATAAACAACACCCTTTGGAATTTGGGAAAAAGCACCTGTGTTGTCATCTTTCTTAGCTACCTCGGGAACTAGCTCAAACACGGGCCTAGTTTATTTTATAACCTTGACTACTATAGGGTTTGCTATGAATTCAGGTGCAGAGGAGGATGACATGATGATAAATACCTTTTTCTACCTTTGGATGGATTGATTGCTAAAGTGCTTTGCCTCTTTGCTCGGAATGCCTTAGCTCAGAAATCTTCGCGCTCTCTAAAAGTTTGAATTCATGGTGAAATGAAATGGAGCCAAAAACCTTATTTTATAAAGTCTTTTCGGCTACCTAACACATTAATTGTTTGCTGGCAATGTATTAACTCAACTTTATTTGTCGGTAATGAAGGATTTTCAACTTCTTTTCTCTAATTGAGGGAATAATAGCACATGTGTCATTAAATTTCCAAACCCTCAAGATAATTTTCTTCAATTTGATGAAGAACATCCTGTCGGTGGAGCATTGCTCTGTCCTGCCGGTGGAGCATCATATTGTCCTGCCGATGAAGAATTTGTTGGTTCTACCGGTGGAGGAGTAACCCCAATATTTAGATCACCTTTTCTAATCCATTGCTTTGAAAATTCTTGCTTAACCTCTTCAACCTTTTCTTTACCTTTCAAGCTAGTACTTTTGTTATCTACCGGTGTACCTTTACTTCTATAGAATTTAGCAATATGACCAATCTTGTTACATGCATAACAAGTTACATTATTTTTCTGAATAGCTTTCCTATAACCTATGCCAGTTTGTGTTCTGCATTTATTTGATAAATGACCAAATCTTCCACAAACATAACATCTTACATTCATTCTACAATTTTTAGAGTTATGACCAATTTTGTTGCATTTGGTGCATAGACCGATGGGAGGATTGATGTTCTGATAATTCCTAGATCTACATTCATTTGCCCTATGACCATATTTATTATAGTTAAAGCATTTTCCATTGAATTTGTAAGTATTAGAGGGTCTTACCGGTTTGCTTTGATCTTGGGTATTTGTAGTACCAGAGCTTTCTCCAACTTCAAATCCAACTCTAGAAGTGTCACCTTTGGGTTTTTGATTCTTCAATAAGGTACCAAGTTCTTCTAAGCTTATCTTGAATTTTTCTTTGTATTGATTTGCAGTTTCCAATTCCCTTTCCAAGATCTCTTTTTGTCTCATTATTTCATTCGAGTCATTTTGAGTATGCATCAGATCTGTCTTCAACATGTCATTTTTATAGCTAAGTCTTGTGTTCTCATTTGTTGCATCACTTAGTCTTCTGGTCAATTCTTCTTCATTCTTCTTTCCGTCCTCAATCTCTTTGCAGAATCTCATAGTCATATCCTGCATTTCATTTTTTGTTGTCATGATCTCTTGTTTCAATTTGCTTATCATATCGTTTAGTGATTCCTTTTCATCATTTTCATTTTGCAATTTTTCACAAAGTTATCTTCTCTTGTTTCTTGTAACAGTAAGATTTTCTTGAAGTGCCTGAATAATGTCCTGAGCTACTTTTAAATCATCTTCTAATTTGATATTTTTTAACTTCTTTGCATCATAGTCAGTAAGAGCTCCTTCAAGTTGCTTCATCAGATTTTCCATCTTTACCGGTGTCTAGATCTTCCTCAAGCTGTTAGGCTTCTAAAAATAGAGGACCAAGCTCTGATACCAATTGTTAGGGTTCCCATAGATACTAAGAGGGGGGGTGAATCAGTATCTGATCGGTAATGAAATTTTCTTAAAACTGAATATGCAGAATATAAAGTAATAGTATACCGGTATGCAAGAATTAATGCAAATAACAGAATCAAAAGCATCCACATGAAAAGAACACCATAACACAAGATGTTTAACGAGGAAACCCGGTGTGGGAAAAACCTCAGTGGGATATGTGACCCACAATATTCACTTACTAGCCAATAAGAGAATATTACTTACAATAGGGGCCTACACATGCAGGAAGGCCAACTGCCTAGAGCTCACTTCTCAATAAGAAGTCACACTAACTTACAATGAGGATTTACATAAATCCAATATTCGGTACTACTTTACAATATCATCTTCAATGCCAAATTTAGTACCGGTTCTTGCTCTGTTCTTTACATATACCCTTGACCTACAATTCGCACATTAGGTCTGCCTTATAATTTTATTTATTACTTTCTATCCATATCCTACAAATGCCTACAATGATCTCTTTTATATACAAGAGTCATTTTACAATTTGCCAAGTCGGCTTACAATGATAAATAAAATATTACATATCAAAAATCCTATCGGCCTCTATGCTGGTATACATATTTCCTTCTGTGTCGGTGTACATCTTTTGTGCCGGTGTCGGTGTAGATTGATTTTGTTGATGCCAAAGCACTGTTTTGTTTGAGTAATGCTTTTATGATATAATGTCTTGCCGGTGCCATAGGATTGCAAGGTTGCCTGAGTAATGCTTTGCTGGTGCCATAGGATTGCAAGGTTGCTTGAGTAATGCTTTGTCGGTGCCATAGGATTGCAAGGTTGCCATCAATGACAAAACCTTCAATCACACACAATGTCTCATTGGAGTGTCCATATGCCAACATACATCACTATCAATAGCAAAATTAGAATATGTTGCAGCAGCTACAAATTGTACACAAGTATTATGGATCAAACAAATGTTGAAGGACATAAAGGTAAAATGCAAGGAACCTATAACTATTTACTATGATAATATGGCAGCAATTGATATATCAAAGAACCCAGTATTTCATTCAAAGACTAAGCATGTTTCTATCAAATTCAATTTTCTGAAAGAGAATGTTGAAGCAAAAGAAGTGAAATTGGTTTATGTGAATACTAAAGAGCAAATTGCAGATAGTTTTACAAAGCCTTTACCTAAGGAACCTTTTATATCTTAGAGAGCAGCTTGGAGTTCTACCCCCACTGGTAGTGACTTAAACTGTTGATGTTTGTCATCAACCAACATAATTAATAGAAAAATATTTTTCCGGCTTTGATGAGGAGAGCTACTTCTCAGGGGGAGTAGTTGGTATGTTGTAATGAGTTGGTATTTTATACTTGAATCTGGTTTCTGTATTGCTTTGGCATTTGATATCAAAGGGGGAGAGATATTATGGAAAAACATTTTGGGGAGAGATATCATTTTGGGAGAGATTATTCCTAGGGGAGAGACATTATGTATTTTGATTTCTGGTTAATGATCTCTTTGGGAGATTGCTGCTTTTTGGTTTTTGGCATTTCTATTTTGGCACTTTGATGGTTTTTCCATCTTGTTGCCATCAATGCCAAAGGGGGAGATTGTTGGTATTTTGGATATGTTGATATGGTTTTGTCATTGATGTCAACACTTGTCAATCTTATCAGCACTTGGAGATCTTTGGTTATGTCACTGGCAAGTCAAGTGACTTATGCACAATCACCAGTATTTGGTTCACCAGCAGTTGGAATGACTTGGAGACTACCAAGTTATGTCGAAGATATTATTTGATCACTTGGTTTTGGTGATTTGGTTATTGGACTATTCAGGTTTGTATATTTTCTATTACCGGCAAATAGGTCTAGGTTATGCATCGGCAAGCATATCTATTCCAGATCAGCATGGCACATTATGGAGATGATTTATTATTATTGTAAATACATTGAGCCAACTTCATGTATCTCTTATTGATTCATTTGTAACTGATTCTATTGTAATATCTTTTAGTGAGCCAACCTTCAATTGGTCTTAGGTTATGGTATAAATGTAAGATCTCATTTGTGAGATTGATATGCGATTGGAAAAGGGATTGTAATAGGGTATATGCAAAAATAAGTAGAGCTATACACGTAGACATCATTTGCAGGTTGAAAGAAGGTTTTTGTGAAGGCAATCAGAACTAAACTGATACTGAATCTAGCATATGAAGATGCTATTTTAAGAAGTACATTATCATTGGATTTAACCATCCAATTGTAGTTAGTGTGACTCTCATTTTGTGATAGAGCAGTGAGCTCTAGGCAACTAGCCTTTCTACATGTGCAGACTCTATATTGTACACACATACTGTAGCTTAGGAAATTGGAAATCATCACAAACAAGATAAACACACTAATCATTAGCTCAATCATGAAAACTCATTGCAATGATCTATCCTAAACACATTCAATAGAGACATAAAGATTGAAACATTCAAAAAGATTAATAATATGCAAACCATATGCAGATCTGAATGCTTCCTTCATGCGGCTCCATTGTTCTTCATTCCTCTTCAAATAGTTTGGTTGTGGATCTCACCTACAAGTGCACATACATGATTGAAAGCATGTAGGTAAGAAAATTGTTCAAAATTACTCGAAGCGTGATTGATTAGAAATTCGATAATCTGATTAGGGATCAAGAATCAAGGGGTTTGATTGAAGAAATTCATCCAATTTATAGACAAAATGGAGAGTTGGATCAAATTAGCATGATTGTGATTCAAATGGAAATTCAAATCAAGAATAGAAAAATTATGACATGTGTATGACAAATTGCTATGCAAGGATTTATGACAATTTATGACAATTTATGACAAATTGCTATGCAAGGATTTATGACATGAATTTGAAATAGAAATAGACATTTAGGAATTTAGGAGAAATTAGAAAATTAGGTAAATTAATTAATAATTTATCATTTATTAATTAATTCACAAAGATGAATAATTAGCCAATTAAATGAACATTTAATTATGACAAGAAAACTTAGGATAAATAAATAATTTATTAATCCTAAAGGAGGAAATGACAAACCAGGTTAAATGATGAAATCACAAAACCTTAGAAGATGAATTAGCAATGCAAGAATGACAATTAGGTCTTGATTGAAGATAATTGATATTGATCATGATTTTGAATTGATAAATGACCAATGTGATAAATGATTTGATTGAGAAAATGCGCCAATTGACGAGGAACAATGACAAATTGATCCAAATTGACATAACTGAAACAAACAATGATCGATGACAAATCGATCACAAAATGACAAGATCAAACAAGAGGACAAGAATCAATGAAAAAATAGATTGCAAAATGATAGGATTGAAAATGACCACGATCAATGACAAATCGATCGCAAAATGACAAGATCGAACATGACAACGACCGATGACAAATCGATCATTAAACGACAAGATTGAAAATGATAAGGATTGATGATAAATTGATTGCCAGATGACAAGATTGAAAATGAGGACAATGATCGATGACAAATCGATCGCAAGATTTAAAGGAGGACAAAACCCTTAATTAGGATTGACGATGTCCAAAATAATGACAAATGAGCATGCACATTGATGCGATAGGATAAGATCGATCAAAATCATGACTGGAGATTGTTGTCAACAAGACCAAATTTGAAAGCGAGATGAATGAAGAATGTAGAAGAATGACTCGATGCTCACAAATGATAAAGACCAAGTGCGTGACATAGGAGAAAATGTTAATGCGACGCAAAAACCTAAAATGAGGCAATGCGCAAATGTTAAAGTATGACTCCGCAAGCATTGACCATTTTTAGCTGTCTACATTTTGCCCCTCTTTGAGACAATGCAATTTTAAGTGTTGTTTCAAAGAACAGTAATGAAAATGCCCCAGACAATAATAATGACATATGCATGCCCCCTCGAGGAATTGGCCGGAAACATGCAGAAAAGAGGCCAATTGATCGATAAAAATGATAGGATCGAACGGACTGACAATCGAAGATCGGATGCATGAAGGACAAGCAATTTAAGATGCAAAAGACCGTGACCAACATAAGATGGAGAGGGTGCACGTCCATCTATGCACTAAAAAAAATCTATAAATGGGACCAAAAGAGTGACAATTTGCTCATTTGCACTAGCCAAAGAGGAGGATTTGTTGCTCTGGACAAGGACACTTGCAGATAGATGGTGAACATTCCAATGGTGGATCACCTCGGGGAACATGTACGCACTTATAGATGATCAGACGATGTAGGAGCAGCGATATGGATCTCAAAAACCCATGTTTTCAATTTCATGAATTTTGATTGCTTGCGGGACATTGCGGGGCCCACAGAGGATGCCGAAAAGGACTCCTGCGCTTGTGTAGGGCGAATCCTGTGCTTGTGTGGGGTCTTCTACACTTGTGTAGAGAGACACAGGCGTAGGTTACCTAACACAGACGCAGGTTACCTTACACAGGCGCAATTGTGCAATGCAAACCCTAATTTTGGTCAAAATGACATGCAAATGATCCGAAAAAAGGGGACAAGGGTAGGATAGGTCAGATTAGATGAAAAACACCCTGGTTAGACATGAAAATGAGGAAATGCAACCCATGGGAGCAAACCCTAAAACTGACAAAAATATGCCCCAATTGTGATGCAGAGTCGATAGTATCCGTTGATCACACGAGAGAACCGACCTGACTGCTTCATGCTACGACATAGACTCAGGAGCACAAACAAAGATACATTAGCAGGACTTGGGATATACTATGTCACATTCATGCCCGAGATTAGGGCAAACATAGGACTGCTTACCGCATTGGTAGAGAGATGGCATTTAGAGACTTCCTCCTTCCATCTAGCGACTGGAGAGGCGACGGTGACACTGGAGGATGTATGGCGTATCCTCCGCATTCTGATTCATGGAGAGATGATAGAGTATGACCCAGTGATAGGGAGAGATGCATTGTGCAGATTGTTTGAGTGCGATGCAGATGATCTGGATATTGTAGAGAGGGAGATTGGCTGGGAGACCATGGCATCAGAGTATGATCGATGATATGTGGTGATAGCCATGGTGATAGCATGTCTACTAGCAGGAGACAGATGAGGACATGGATTCCCTATTGGATGGGGAAGGGTGCTGGAGCGGATGGTGACATAGGGGACGGTCTATGCATGGGGACATTATTTACTGGCTATGCTGTATTTTTAGCTGCATCAGATAGCATATCAGGGAGTTTAGACATTGAGCTGTGGGGTTACATTACTACAAGTATGGGCATTTGAGCACATAGCCATATGTCGACCGATTACATATAGATAGGTAGTACCACACCGACCATATGTGTACTGCTATGGGGGAGCACTGAGACAGGGTCCTTTTGGATACATATTGTACTAGTGACATGAGCTAGACCGACTGAGAGAGTTCATATGGAGGCCATATCATGATTGTCCAGGATGGTTAGATGATAGTGAGGAGCTACCGTATTGCAGACAGGAGAGGTACTTGATTGGGAGACCAGTGAATTGCCAGAGAGTGATTGAGTTGTACCTACCAGAGAGAGTCAAACGACAGTTTGGAGAGAGGCAGGATGTACCTAGGAGGACTGCACACTTTGCTCGATCTCACAGAGAGACGAGTCAGTGTGGGAGTATGATTCAGCCACACACAGCATATGCGGACTTCTCACAGCTACAGCAGAGACAGTGGGATTGGGGATCAGATGTGGTGGATGCCGGGATGACAGAGGAGTATGAGAGGTGGTTTGCATGATGACGGCCAGTGCCATTGATAGATCCGGATATTCTAGTACCGAGGCGACAGGAGGACTTCCCACTCATAGGAGAGGAGGAGGGAGATGATGAGGATGAGGAGGAGGAGGATGGTGATGAGGATGAGGGGGATGATGAGGACAGAGACGAGGAGGGTGGGGATGAGGAGGATGGAAAGGAGGATGAGGATGACGAGCAGAAGGCATGGCAGGATATACCCATAGAGTCAGAGATAGCTAGGACAGAGGAGGTGGAGATGTGCAGGGCGACCATAGCAAGTTAGCAGGATCACATTGCAACATTAGAGAGACAGCAGGACCAGTTCAGAGTGGAGATAGCCAGACTCACAGTGGCTCGAGATACAGCTATAGCGCAGGCACAACGAGAAGAACAGAGAGTCACTAAGTATATTGGGTCGATTCGGGATGCTAGTGCATGAGAGATGGCATAGATGCTAGTAGAGACCGGAGAGGAGATACGCCATTGGAGGACACTATATGAGAGTGCAGTTCCACTAGAGTAGAGAGCACCTTCATATTGGGCACGATCGAGGACAAAGAGCAGGGCACGCTCTCAGAGGTCATTGAGCAGCATGGGGGTGAGTGGACCTATGAGACCACCACAGCCAGGACCAGGAGGGACATCATCTACAAGACCTTGCAAGGACGAGGAGGACAGAGGGAGCACCCAGTGATAGAGGCATGTGCTCCTTACGACAGATAGTGGACATTATGTAGTTTGACATGTTGTAGTCAGCTTGCGGGCCATACTTACGACAGACATTCCAATTTTGTACTCCAATACTATTGTGACATATGATATGATACGCATTGATATGATGGGATGCAATGTGTTACGACTTATGTGATTTTATATGTATGGATGACTTATGCACTGTTTATGTACCATTGTGGAACATGTATGGATGTATTTTTTTATGTGTTTTTGATGCATTTATAATATGGAATGGATAAAATGCTTGATGTGATGCTTGATGTGATGAAAATGTACTAACCAAATGGATGCAGGATGCAGCATATGTGTGCGGGGAAATCAGAGCACTAGACTGAACTGACTATCCGAACTGACGGAAGAAATGTTAGTAAGAAGTGATGAGATAGAAGACAGTTAGAGATGAAGAAAAACTTTCTTTCAGTAATGCACTTTGTAGGTGAGAACCTTTATTTTTATGTAGCAAAACGGATGCGTAGCATCATGGCATTGAAGGCCAGAGCTGAAATGCAACCCTTTTTGCAAAAGATAGACACATCACAGACAAACAACAATCACAAAAAAGAAAAGGACCATGAACCATCCCGGTCACTCTAAATCACTCAGTGACATCATCGAGCAACATAGGAACATGACCGAAGCCAAAGATAAATCAATAAAAAGATAAGATGCACAAATTCCAACAAATCAAACAAACATCTTGATCTTCGTTGTCAAAAGTTGAAAGTGCTGATAGGACGATCATGCTGTCTGGTTTCAGGACATGCGGTACCCCGTCTAAGACAAGAGATAGTCTGGTTTCGAGTATACCACACCCTGTATAAGACCCATGATAGTAAAGACAAGGACAAATGATTTTGAGGTTGACTGATATGACAATTTTGATCAGTTTGAATGTCTGGTTTGAGTGAAAAGGTTCATCTGTTTAAGCATGATTTCATTAAAGTACGAGTTTAATTGGATGGATGCTCGGTGATTTGTCTATGCACAAAGGGAATATTTATTTCAAAATTCATGTTTTTTGATTTTAATGTTTTGAAAAAAAAAAATTTGTTCATTTTTTCTTCGATTTTTATGACTTTTTAAGAACATTTTTCAAATTTTTTGGATTATTTCAGGACATTTTTAAATTTTTATGATCTTTTTTCAGGACATTTTTCAATTTTTATGATCTTTTTTCAGGACATTTTTAAATGCAAAAGTTCCAATGATCGATCATGACAAGGGAAACACACCCAATGCGCATCTAAAAGATATACATAGACCGGGACCAAAACATATGTACAAGAAACCGGGGTCTGCAAGACAATGATGTTGACCAATAATAGGCCTGGAAGAGAACATTGGGTCAAGACAAAGATAGACGTGAGAAACCAGCCGAGAAAAAGCATAGCTGAGAGGTCATGATAGATGACAGAGCAACGATCGCATTTTACACATGGCACCTATTTACTAGGTTTTCACCAAGGTACTTCCCCCAAGCGCCTATTTGCCAGGTTTTCACTAGAGGGCAAACCATTTTTCTTTACTTTTTTGCTTTTTCACTCTTTTTTGTATTTTTTTTGCTTTTTTGATTTTTTTTTTTTCAGGATCATATTTGAAGAAGTACTGATAGAAAATTATGCCCAGTACTTGCGAAGATGCATGCTGTTTATAGGATCGGATAGAGGTTCACCTTCTGGGGTAGCAAGCTGATATGCCCCTGAGCCATATGCTACAGTTACGATGAAAGGACCAACCCAATTAGGTTCAAATTTACCTTTGATGATGTCAATAGACTATACATTCTTAGGGTTTGCCTTTAAAACCAGATCTCCCACTTCGAAGTGTCTCCCTTTGACCTTCTTATTATAAGAGCGACAGAGACGGTTTTGATATGCTTGCAAATGTGTCAGAGCTGTCTGACGTTTCTCATCTAACATCTCAAGCTGATGTAGCTAAGAGACTCTATGTGTCTCGTCATCAATCAAATGTTACAAAGAAACATGCAAGGAAGGAATCTCCACTTCCAAGGGTAAAATAGCTTCCGCACCATACACCAAAGAATAAGGTGTGGCGCCAGTAGGTGTGCGGATAGAAGTGCGATAGGCCCATAGTGCTGGATTTAACTGTACATGCCAACCTCGACCAGTGGCATTGACTACCTTCTTTAGGATCTTGATAATGGTTTTATTTGATGCTTCGGCTTGACCATTCCCCTGTGGACAGTATGGACTGGAGAAATAGTGTTGGATATGAAACTTTTCACAGAGTTCTTTAACATCTTTATTCTTGAAAGGATGACCATTATTTGTGACTATGGCAAGGGGAACCCCATACCGGCATATGATATAATTCAGCAAGAATTTTGAAATTTGGACACCCGTGATATAGGTCATGGGGATAGGCTCGATCCATTTTGTAAAATACTCTGTAGCTGTAATGATGAACTTGTGTCCATTTGCAGATGTCAGGTGAATCTTGCCAATAAGATCCAATCCCCATTGAGAAAAAGGCCACGGAGATATGACAGAATGAAGCTCTTGGGCTGGTGCATGAATGTAGTTTCCATGAATCTGGTATTTGTAGCACTTCTTAACAAAATCATGAACATCTTTTTCCAGAGTGGGCCAATAGTACCCAGCATGAATCAACTTTTTGGCTAAGCTTAGACCATTGAAATGGCCCCCACATATACCATCATGAACCTTGTGTAAAGTCGTTTGTGCTTCGTCAGAATCCAAACACCTGAGGAGGGTATGGTCAAAGGAACGGCGGTAAAGGGTGTCGGCGATGATGACATATTTGGCTGTCTGTCGAATAAAGGCTCGGTGTTGGTTAGCGGAAAGATTGGGTGGTAAGGTTTGGGATTTTAAATATTGATAGACATCATTGTACCATGGGGAGTCGGGACCAACAAGAACGCACATCACATCCGCCATCGGAATGTCAAAAGAAGGAACCAACAATTGTTCGACTAAAAATTCACATTTGTCCATATTGTTTGGCATATTCAACATGGAAGAAATTGTAGCCATCACATCTGCTAACTTGTTTTGCATTCTTGGAACTTGACTGAAATGGATAGCCGTGAACTTGGTCTTGAAGAAATCTACCATATGCTTATAGGGAATAAGCTTTTCATCTTTTGTTTCATAGTCATCATTCACTTGACGGATGACTAATTGAGAATCTCCATAGACATGCAAATGTGTGATGTTCCAGTGGACTGCTACTCGGAGTCCTATAACCAGTGCTTCATACTCTGTAATGTTATTGGTGTAGTGGAAAGTTATTCTGTAGGTCTTTGGAATAGCATCACCTTGAGGGGTGACAAACAAGATGTCGGCTCTGGATCCAAACTTAGTATGGGACCCATCAAAGTATAACTTCCATTCATTAGAGGATGTGAGAGAAAAGACTGATTCATCTAGAAACTCGGTCAACATGGGATGATCATCAGAAATAGGAGCCTCTGCAAGTTGATCTGCTATGACTTGTCCTTCTATGGCCTTTTGCTCCATATACTCAATGTCAAATTCACCAAGAATCATGACCCATTTTGCTAGGTGACCCGTCAAAGCTGCTCGGCTAACCAAATATTTTAAGGGATCAATTTTTGCATATAATGTTAGAGTTTCTGCATTGCAAATATCACTGCTAAGCATGCCCTTTCAATAGTTGAGTAATTTAGCTCATAGCCTACCAGTGTCTGGCTGATATAGTAAATGCCTCGCTCTTTGTTGTTCTCATCTTGTTGGGCCAAGAGAACTCCTAATGCCATTTTAGTTGCAGAAATATACAATAAAAATGGATTTCCATCTATCGGAGGCATTAGAATAGGTGGTGACAACAAATATTCTTTAAGAGCTTGAAAGGCTGATTGACATTGCTCAGTCCATTTGAAAGTGACACCTTTATGCAATAGATGCTAGAATGGATGACATTTGTTGGCCAATTGAGCTATGAAGCGATGGATTGACTGGAGCTTTCCTTGCAGACTTCTTAATTGCCGGAGGTTTGAAGGTGGAGGCATATCCATTATTGCTTTGACTTTGGCAGGGTTGACCTCAATGCCTCAGTGAGAAACAATGTATCCTAGTAATTTGCTAGCTGTGACACCAAAGACACACTTCTTTGGATTGAGCCTGAGTTTGTAGGTCTCCATTCAGTCAAAGATCGAGCCCAGGATGGCTAGATGACTATCTCTGGTGACAGATTTGCATAACAAGTCATCAACATAGTCCTCCATCAAAGTGTGCATGAAATCATGAAAAATTGTCATCATTGCTCTTTGATATGTTGCACCTGCATTTTTAAGACCGAAGGGCATCACATTCCAACAGTAGGTACCCTAAGCACAGGTGAATGCTGTCTTATGTTGATCTTTAGGAGCAATGCGAATTTGGTTATAGCTGGAGAAACCATCCATTAATGAAAGCATTTCATATCCAACCATCATGTCCACTATGATGTCTATGTTTGGCAATGGAAAATCATCTTTAGGGCATGCTTTATTGAGATCCCTAAAATCTGTGTAGATTCTGATGCCCCCAGTTACTTTGCTAACTGGTACTAAATTTGAAATCCAGTCTGCATAATCAATGGGTCTAATGAAGCCCACATCTAGTAATTTTTTTAGTTCCACTTTGACCAAAAGAGCCACCTGGGGATGCATTTTCCTTAGTTTCTATTTGACAGGCTTGGCATGAGCTTTTAGTGGCAAATGATGAAGAACCAAGTCTGGATCAAGGCCAGGCATATCGGCATAGGACCATGCAAAGCTGATCTTCTTCTCAAGAAAGAAATTGACAAAATCTATCTTTTCCTGTTGTGATAGAGAAGCAGCAAAATGAATGACCTTAGGGTTGTCAGGTGTACCCAAATTGATTTCCTCGATCATTTCCACTAGCAATGTTGATTTGTCCTAACTTGATAGGGGTATGTCCACTCTTCCACCTTTGGGTGCCTCAGAGAGGTTTTCACCCACAGGTACGTCTTTTATTTTGACTTTTGTATGATCAGAGAGTGCCTTACGGTTTTCACCCAAAGATCTATTCTTTTGATTTTTTACTATTTCTTTTCTTTTTTTATTTTGATGATTGGAAGAGGGAGTTGACTCCCCAAAATATGCTGTGGAATCCAGGTGAATCATTTTTTTCTTTACTTTTTTTTTCCTTTCTTTTGTCTTTTTTTTTATTTTTTTCACTTTTTTTTTTGTATTTTGAATTTTTCAATAGAAGATGGACAAATGATAGGGGATGGAAGAAGGACTCAAGCATCTTTTCATTTGGATAGTAGCCTTGAAAAAAAAATGGACCATGACCTTTAAAAGTATGCTCAAAGACGTTGGTCGGATAAGGACATGGAAAATAAGATGAAACTAAGGCGAGGATTTATGCAAAGGATTGGATCAAAGGGATGGAAGGATGGAAAATATGCATTGGATAATGGATAGGGTATTGGAAGAACTAGGCTTCAGTGGATGGAAATGTTGGCAAGATTGACATTGGCACACACCTTGAGGGGTGATGGACTGATGGAGGAAAGACGTATTTTGGATATTGAGATTTGGATGGAGGAAAGGAAAGTGATTCTAGGACATAATGGCCCAAAATGGATGAAGAATATGATGGAGGAATAGATTTGAGAGGTTTGGATGGAGGAATAGCAATTTTGGATGCCAAGTTGGATGTTTCTTTAGGCTTTTGTGCTTCAAGGAGCTGCTTAGGGATCCAGATGGTTTTTGATTTTTCATGATTTTGTGGTTCCTTGGAGTGCATTGCTCGCACAAGGGATTTAGGAACCCATATATATTTTGACTTTGCTTTATTTTTCTCAGTGGGCCTTTGTGGCCTTTTGGATTTTTCTGTTTCTTTTTGGATCATATTTTTCTTTGCTTTGACATGTCGATTAGATTGGACATGTTGATCCTTGAATACATATGGATTGCTAGACTTATGATGCTTATACTTGGCATCCAAATTGCTTGGAGGGGGAAAAGAATGCATGGATGGATATGAATGAAATGGAGTTCTTTTGGATGGATGAAATTTACTCAAGGATTTGTGCCTTTGCTAACCTTGCATAGAGGATGAAGGAATATAAGGACCTAAGATGGATGGAAGGTATGATGGGGAAGGTGTATGTTTTGATTTTGAAGGAGGGATACCAACATCTTGAGAGTGAGTTTTGTAGACATGAGCCTTAAGATCTTCTTTGATATGGAGGGGTTCTTTCTCGTGAAGGTCTACTCCTTTTCCTTTATGAATATCTTTACTTGTAGGATACTCTTTTATTTGGGAAGAAGACGCAAGTCCATTATGAGGTGGATATGATATGAGAGAAATAATGAGATCTTGAAGTGGATCAGATTGCACCAAAGTGGAAGAACCCATTATGCATGTCGAGGGTTCATGAAAATCTTGCATTGACACGTTAGAATCATGAGGGGGATTAGGATCATGAGGGGGACTAGGATTGTGTAGTGGACATGGTTCAATGATAGGCTCTTCAAGAGATGGAATGGGAGAAATAATGGGATCATCAAAAGAAATGCGATCTTGGAGTGTATATGGAGCATTAGGACAAGGAGATGGAGGAACAAGTGGATCTTATGGAGGATCTGAAGGAATAATTTGATCTTGACAACGTGGAAGATCATTGGAATCCTCTTTAAAGGTGCTTTGCTCTTGAATTTCAATGGGATCATCAGAAAGGATGGAAAGGATATCTTGATCTTTCTCAGGAAGTGGAATGTCAATGGGATTTGAAAGGACATTTTTTTCATGAAATGGAAGGGGATCATTTGGGATTAGATGAACTGGGATATCTTGATCTTGCTCGGGGAATGGAGTGTCAATAGGACTTTGGATAGGATGGACAAGAATAGGGGAATCATCATGAGTGTCTAGGAACATGGGGTCCTGGTCAACAATTGGATGGGATGATAAGGTTTTGGGATCTTGATCTTGATCTATTTTAAGACACATTTCTTCATGCTCTAAATTATCCTCTTGACATGGGGTTGGACTTTGGATATGCACAAGGGATTCTGACAAGGGCTCAGTGTTTTGGGATGAAGGAAATGCACTTTGAACATCTGTGATTGATTCTGGCAAGGAATCAATGCTTAAACATGAGGAAGAGGGACTTCGAATGGGGTCCTCTAAAATAGGTAATGGCAATAAAGTGCATGGTTGCATTGGGTCTTCTATTTCTGAAACATGACAAGGATGTGCATCATGAATTGGATTATCTTGGCAATTAATTATGGATAGCCCTTGGCTAATTGCATCCTTGGGTGTATTATTTGATGAGGACAATATGGAAGGTTCTTGTGAAACTTCTAGAGGTGTAGGGATAGATGCCACTGGAGAGTCAATTTGTTTGTGTGGGGATGAGGCATTGCTAGACATAAGTGTATTATTTTGATCTTCTTCAAAGAACTCACTTGGTAATTTCCTTAAGATCATTGCAATAAAGCCACCTTTCTTTCGAGGTTTTGACATAGTTGTATCTGGAATTTGAACTTGTTTGGCAAGAATTTGGTCCTTATCTGATGTCATGTTTTGATATTGGACTTGGTACAATTGTTTCGACATGTTTGAAACTTGGCTTGGTGTGTGCTGCAACCTTTGTTTTTGAATGTTTGGTTGTTGTTGTTGACATTGATATTCCACCATTTGTTGACATTGTATAGTTGGTTGGACATATTGTTGAAATTGAACCATTGGTTGTGTTGGTTGAATATGTTGGAGCTGTTGAACAATTGGTTGTGATGGTTGAAAATTTGATTGATAGTAAACACCTTCTTGTTCTTGATGTGAAGGCACATAATGTTGTTGTCTCTTTTCTTGAAATTGTTTCATCATCTCTATTTGGGAGAGGAGAGATGGTATGTCTGATCGTTCAAGAAGAGATCTTACATTAATTGGCTCAATCTTTAGATTTTGACCTGGAAATTTTCGAAACACTTTGGACATTTGTGATCTATTCTTCTCAATGTTTTTCACTCTTTGTTCCAATATCTCCTCTTTGTGAGCTAGTTTCGCCTCTAGTTTTTGTATTTGGAGACTTGTTTCATCATAAAAAGTTTGATCGATATTGCCTTGTTGTTGGGTTGGATAGAATTGTGAGTGCATTGTCGGTTGATATGTCAAACTTTGTTGCATCATTGGTTCTTGGAACCTTGTTTCAATAGACATGTCACTATGCAAATGCAATATTTCTGGAATTTTTCAAGGGCAATATATGATATGCAACTAAATGCAACCTAAATAGGTGAAAATGCAATCTATGGCAAGAATGCAATCTATGTTTTTGGTTGTTTTTCCAAGATTTGGACAAACTTTTTGGAATGCAAATCTAAAAGAGACCCTTAGGAAATTGAAATGATGTCTAGACCTCAAAGGACAAAAGGACATTGATGACAAAAAGAGAAAAGGTTTGATAAGGTCTAGACCTCCTAACAATGACTTAGGGTTTATCAAAGATTTGGATTACTCAAGTATGACAAAACCTAGTTTTGACACTATATGCAAAGGGACAATTACTATGCAAATGACCCTAATATGATATGATAATGACCTAAACTTAATCAAGAGACTTAGGGTATGCAAATATGAATGTGTGACAATGTCAACCTAAGGTTGAATTATGAAATGGTATTACTCTAATGCAAGAGGACACATGCAAATTGATGACCTTTATTGATATGCAAAGGAGTATGACCTAGATGAAACTTAACTTTGGTAATTGACAATGAATTTGCAAAATGCAAACCTAGGATGAACCTAAATATAAGTGACATGAATGTTGATACAAGATTTTGAAAAATGTTTGACAACCATGTTTGAAAGTGTTTTGAACCTTGTTGGATGAAATGTTCTTGTGTTTAGCCCTGTTTTGAATCAATTTGTCTTGCTTTTGAAATGAGATGTAATTCAACTTTTGACAAGTAAAGAAGACAAGATATTTTAACATAGACTCAAGACAATCATGCTCATTCCCACATTTCTTATGGTAGGCAAGGACATTAGGTACTTGAGAGGTAGACGTGTTATGGGATTCAAGGAGAATACATAGATGCTTGACCCCACGGGCTCCCCTCCACGACACTCACTTCTCAGGGCAGCCAAGCATCAGTCCCCATGGAAATCTCCCCATGGAAATCTCCCCATGGCGAACTTAGTATCTCTTCCAAGTATCTGAACTTGTCCTTCTCAAGCAACTAGAAGGGTTTTTGGCCTCTAAATACAAGGTGTTTAGTAAGGATTTCTATTAAGTGTTACTCCTTTATGTCATGCAAGTGTGATTGAGACATTAAGCCCACCAAGATACCAAACAAATGTATTCATGCAAGCATGATTTAGACCCATGAGGCCCTACTTAGATGTTGATATGAGAAAGAGTTCAAGGGTCATCACTTCCCAAGTAACTGCAATTCCCACGTAACCCTTCCTTCAAAGCTTTCGCCCATCAGGTATTTTTTTATAGTGAGTTAGAATGCCAAGGGATTCTAGCCATACTCACTTTGGGTCATTCCCTTCTCACGATTATCACTTGCTTGCAAAAGCAAATGGTCGGGAAGGCAGGCCCTCTAAAGGTGACACACAATCAAAGACACGAGCATGGTATCGAAGATCTGGATTTCTGATCACCCTAAGAAGGATGAGAGCATACTCTCCTACTCCAATGTCACACTCAACAATCAAAGCAAAAACATATTCATTCCAACCTATTTAGAAATCACTAGCTGCCTAAAACATTAATAACAAACACCAAGTTTAGTTGTTTCTCCAAGGCAACCTGCAAAACCCAAGTTAGACGTTTGAGAAATTTATTCTTTGACTATCGATTCTGCATAACACATGTTATTAGTTTGATTTGTTGTCTTTGCCATGCATATGCCAAGATTATGCATAGATAATTAGTACCAAAAACCAAAACACAGAAAATAGAATGCAAAATCAAGACAATTTTCAAGTAAAACAGTGCATTTTTACCTCTATTTTGGACTTTATACAAGTGTAGAACTCAGGACACAGGCGTAGAATGCAGGACACAGGCACAGAATGTCTTCAACATAGGCACAAGTTGCTTCACACAGGCGCAAGTTGCTTCACACAGGCGCAGAAGTCTCCAGAAAACCCTGCATGACCTTGTTTTTGGGTTTTTCGCCTGCAAATCAACTTGAAAGCACTCAAAAACACCATAAAGGGGTTAGATGGTTACTGTTCACGTCGGGTTCACCAATTAATGTAGCTTAGGAAATAAGAAATCATCAAAAACAAGATAAACATACTAATCATTAGCTCAATCATGAAAACTCATTGCAACGATCTATCCTAAACACATTCAATAGAGACATAAAGATTGAAACATTCAAAAAGATTAATAATATGCAAACCATATGCAGATCTGAATGCTTCCTTCATGTGGCTCCATTGTTCTTCTTTCCTCTTCAAATAGTTTGGTTGTGGATCTCACCTACAAGTGCACATACATGATTGAAAGCAAGTAGGTAAGAAAATTGTTCAAAAGTACTCGAAGCGTGATTGATTAGAAATTTGATAATCTGATTAGGGATCAAGAATCAAGGGGTTTGATTGAAGAAATTCATCCAATTTATAGACAAATTGGAGAGATGGATCAAATTAGCATTATTGTGATTCAAATGGAAATTCAAATCAAGAATAGAAAAATTATGACATGTGTATGACAAATTGCTATGCAAGGATTTATGACAATTTATGACAATTTATGACAAATTGCTATGCAAGGATTTATGACATGAATTTGAAATAGAAATAGACATTTAGGAATTTAGGAGAAATTAGAAAACTAGGTAAATTAATTAATAATTTATCATTTATTAATTAATTCACAAAGAAGAAGAATTAGCCAATTAAATGAACATTTAATTGTGACAAGAAAACGTAGGATAAATAAATAATTTATTAATCCTAAAGGAGGAAATGACAAACCAGGTTAAATGATTAAATCACAAAACCTTAGAAGATGAATTAGCAATGCAAGAATGACAATTAGGTCTTGATTGAAGATAATTGATATCGATCATGATTTTTAATTGATAAATGACCAATGTGATAAATGATTTGATTGAGAAAATGTGCCAATTGACGAGGAACAATGACAAATTGATCCAAATTGACATAATTGAAACAAACAATGATCGATGACAAATCGATTGCAAAATGACAAGATCGAACAAGAGGACATGAATCAATGACAAAATAGATTGCAAAATGATAGGATTGAAAATGACCATGATCAATGACAAATCGATCGCAAAATGACAAGATCGAACATGACAATGACCGATGACAAATCGATCGTTAAATGACAAGATTGAAAATGATAAGGATTGATGATAAATCAATCGCCAGATGACAAGATTGAAAATGAGGACAACGATCGATGACAAATCGATCGCAAGATTGACAGGAGGACAAAACCCTTAATTAGGATTGACGATGTCCAAAATAATGACAAATGAGCATGCACATTGATGCGATAGGATAAGATCGATCAAAATCATGACTGGAGATTGTTGTCGCCAAGACCAAATTCAAAAGCGAGATGAATGAAGAATGAAGAAGAATGACTCGATGCTTGCAAATGATAAAGACCAAGTGCGTGACATAGGAGAAAATGTTAATGCGACTCAAAAACCTAAAATGAGGCAATGCGCAAATGTTAAAGTATGACTCCGCAAGCGTTGACCATTTTTAGGTGTCTACACATACTGTCAGTAGTAGTATCATTTGATTGTGGGTAAGGATTCCCACCATGGTTTTTCCCCTTACAGAGTTTCCACATACAAATATTTGTGTTATGTTTTGTGGATGTTATTGTCTTTCTGTCTCATGCATTAATCTTTACGAGTACTGCAATTAACTGATAAAACTGTCTACCGGCATAAAGTTTGGTTTACCAGTATTAAGCATTAAGTTTTGGTTAAGTTAATTTTGGTTGAATTTATTAGATAACTAATTCACCCCCCCCCTCTTAGTTGTCTCTAGGACCTAACAAGAAATAGCATGTTGCTTCTTACTCTACCAACAAATGGGGCCTAAACCAAGGTGGAAGTTGTAACCAAAAGTAGACTTAATATCATCAAGATCGCCAGCCCAATCAGAGTCTATGTAGCCAACCAAGCAAAGTCTTGTGCCTGCTACATAGTGAATCCCATAATGATGTGTACCCTGGATGTAGTATGGCATCAACTGGTGGAGAAGAGAACCTAGCCTCAAGCTTGACTCCTAAAAGAAAGGGAGTCGATGCAGGCTTACAATTAGACATATGAAAGCGTGCAAGTAGATCAAGAGCATACTTGGGTTGCGAAAGAGTAATCCCAGAAGATGACTATGAAATCTCTATCCCAATAAAGTAGTGCAAAAGACCCAAGTCATTCATAGAAAATCTGTCATGCAAGGAAGATTTCACACTACTAATGATGGATGCGGTACTCCTTGTAATGATCAAATCATCAACATAGAGAAAAAGTATCAAGTGTGAATCATCTTGTCACACAATGCAGACATTCAGATTAGAATGACACCTGGTGAACCCTACTGAGAGAAGGAAGGAATCCATATTGGTGTACCAAGCCCTAGGGGCCTACTTAAGGCTGTAGAGACTCAGAGAGAATTCCTCAGTCTGCAAACCAAGGAAGAATCCTAGATGAAACCTTGTGGCTACTCCATATATATCTCCTCATCAAGATCCCCATGAAGAAAAGAACTCTTCACATCCATTTGATGTACAACCCAACCATGAGTTGTAGCAATAGCAAGTGTCAAGCAAATGGAGTTCATCTTGGCTACGGGTACAAAGGTCTCAGTATAGTCAATGCCTGGAACTTATGAGAAACCTTTTGCAACAAGATGAGCCTTATACTTATCCATGCTACCATCTGCTGCAAACTTGGTCCGATAGATCCACTTACATTGAACCATCTTTCTTCCCTTAGGGAGAGGGACTAACTCCCATGTGTTGTTCCTCATCAAGGAACTATACTCTTCCTCCATAGCTTGGTCCCACTCAAGATCCCATGATGCATCCTAAAATATCTGTGGATCGGAAGCAGTAGCATTATATGCATAAGGTCCTGATGCTGTGAACAAGTTCTCCATGTATCTGAAGGATCCCCAGCAAGAGAACCCACTAACTCAAGTTTTTGTTGAGCCCAACAAGGTCTAGGTGGAGGTGGAGAATGAGGCTCCTCAACGGCAAGTGGACCCTATGGAGGTATAACCTTGCGAGTTGGAGTTGAAGGAGTCTCATCATCTTAATCACTCGCATAACTATCCACAATGGAGGAAGGTAGAGGAGGAAGAGAGGCTAAGCTAGGAGAGATTTCCTCGAAATGAGTACTCCTCTCAATAAACACCTCATGTGTCTCAAGATCCATCAATCAATATGCCTTAACACCCTCGAGATATCCAACAAAAATACAAGGCAGACTTTGAGGTTCCAAAGCCTTGCGTTTCTATGGAGGAATGTGAGTCCATGCTGGACACCCAAAGACTCTAAAATGTCTCACAATCAGTTTCCTTCTAGCCCAAGCCTCAAAATGAGTAATACCTATCAAATCTTTGTCAGGAACCCAATTTTGGATGTGTGTGGCACAACTGATAGCCTCTACCCAAAAGGTGGGATCAAGAGAACGTGCATGTATCATATAGCTAGCCATTTCTTTGAGAGTTCTATTCTTGTGTTCTACAACTCCATTCTACTGTGGAGTGTAGGGAACTGAATGCTGAAAATCATGTTAGGTCCCGGAGACAACTGAGAGGAGGGGGGGGTGAATTAGTTGTCTAATAAATTCAACCAAAATTAACTTAACCAAAACTTAATGCTTAATACCGATAAACCAAACTTAATGCCGGTAGACATTTTATCAGATTTTTTGTAGTACCGGTAAAGATTAATGCATGAAATAGAAAGACAATAGTATCCACAACACATAACACCAATATTTGTACATGAAAACCCTATAAGGGGAGAAACCATGGTGGGAAATCTTACCCATAATCAAATGATACTACTGCAGATAGTATGTGTATACAGTAAGGGGTCTGCACTTGCCGAAAGGCCAAGCGCCTAGAGCTCACTACTCAATCACAAATGGGAGTCACACTAACTACAATTGGATGATTAAATCCAATAATAATGTACTATTCAAAATAGCATCTTCATATGCTAAATTCAGTACTAGTTTAGCCCTGATATGCCTTCTTCAAACCTTCCTTCAATCTTGAATGATGTCTATGTGTATAACTCTACTGATATTCGCATATACCTTATTACAATCTTTTTTCCTCACATACATTAATCTCACAAATCAGATCTTACATTTATACCTTAACCTAAGACCAATTGTGTAGGTCGGCTCACTAAAAGATATTACAATAAAATCAATTACAAAGAAACAATATTTGATGCATGATGTCAGCTCAAATGTATTTACAATAATAACAAATAATCTCTATGACATACCTTGTTGATCTGGAATAGATAAGCCTACCGGTGTGTAACCTGGACCTATTTGTCGGTAGCAGTAAATATGCAAGATCAAATATACCAATGAACAAATCTCTAAGACAAAGTGTCCAAATGATTTCTTTGACATAAACAAGTATTCTCCATGTGATTCTAAGTGCTAGTGAACAATATATCCTGTCAGTGAACCAAATACCAGTTACTATGCATAAGTCACTTGCTTGTTGGTGAACATAACCAATTCTCCAAGTGCTGATAGGTTGACCAGTGTTGATAAGTGTTGACATCAATGACAGAACCATATCAACATATCCAAAATACCAACAATCTCCCCCTTTCGTATTGATGGCAACACAAGATGGAAAAATCATCAAAGTGCCAAAACAGAAATGCCAAATACCAAAAACCAATGATCTCCCAAAAGAGATCATAACCAAAAATCATAATATCTCTCCCTAAGGGATAGAGTCTCTCCCCCTAGGATTAACATGTCTTTTTCCATATCAATCTCTTCCCCTTTGACATCAAATGCAAAAGCAATACAAAAACTAGGTTCAAAATACAAAATACCAACTACTCCCCCTGAGAAGTAGCTATCCTCATCAAAGCAAGAATAAAAGATTTCTCTATTAGTTCTGTCGGTTGATGACAAACATCAACTATCTAAGTCTCTATCGGTGGGGGTATAACCCCAAGCTGATCTCTGAGATATTCAAAAGTCTCTTTAGGGAAAGGCTTAGTAAAAATATCTACAATCTATTCTTTAGTACTCACATAAACCAATTTTACTTCTTTTGCCTCAACATTCTCTTTTAGAAAATTCAATTTGATAGAAACATGTTTAGTTTTAGAATGTAGTACCAGATTCTTAGATATATCAATTGTTGTTGTATTATCATAATAGATAGTTATAGGTTCCTTGCATTTTACCTTTATGTCCTTCAAAATTTTGTGCAATTAGTTGCTACTGCAACATATTCTGATTCTGGTGTTGATAAAGGTGTGCAACTTTATTTCTTACTCAACCAAGAAATTAATCTGCTTCGAAGAAAAAATGCTCCACCAGTGGTGCTTTCTATATCATCTACATCTCCTGCCCAATTTGCATCTGTGTATGCACATAATTCAAAATTTTCATCTCTCGGATACCATAAGACAAGATTTGTAGTGCCTTGTAAGTACCAGAAAATCCTTTTTACTGTTGATTCATGATTCTCTTTAGGATTACTCTGAAATCTTGAAACAATGCATACTGCATTCATAATATCAGGTCTTGTTTGTGTAAAATACAATAGACCTGCTATCATAGACTTGTACCTCATCAGATTAGCAGGTGTTGATTCATCCCTTAGCTATAATTTGTCAGTTGTAGTCATAGGTGTGCTTACTAGTTTAGAGTTTTTCATGCCAAATTTCTTTAGTAACTCCTTCAATTACTTAGATTGACTCAAGAATATACCTTTATCAGTCTGTGAGATCTGCAATCCTAAAAAGAATTTTATCTCTCCAATCATAGACATTTCAAATTCTTGCTACATTTTAATAGAAAAGTCTTTACATGATCCATCTTCTCCTCCAAAAATTATATCATCAACAAAAACTTCTATAACCAAGATGTTATCAGTAGTCACTTTATAGTATAAGTTTCTGTCAGCATTACCTTTAGAAAAACTAATCTTCAAAAGATATTTATCCAATCTAGCATACCAAGCTCTTGGAGCTTGCTTCAACCCATACAAGGCTTTCCTTAACCTGCAAACCATATCTTTGTTATCTATCAAACAAAATCCATCTTCTTCAAGATCTCCATTCAGAAATGCACATTTAATATCCATTTGATATACTTTGTAGTTCTTGTGTGCTGTAAAAGCCAAGAATAATCTGACTACCTCAATTCTAGCTACTGGTGCAAAGGTTTCATTATAATCATTTCTTTCTTTCTATGAATATCCCTTACACACAAGTGTTGCTTTATTTCTGATTATCTTACCATCTTCATTAAGTTTGTTTCTAATTACCCATTTTGTTCCAATTACATTTTTGTCTTTAGGCCAGGGAACTAATGTCCATGTGTTATTCTTTTCAATTTGTTCTAATTCTTCTTCCATAGCTTTAATCCAGTGTTTATCTCCACATGCCTAATTAATTGATGCTAGTTCAATTTGAGAAATAAGAGACACCTCTTCATTTTCTAGTCTTCCTCTAGTCATCACTCCTTGATACTTGTTCCCAATTATCTGATCTTTAGAGTAGTTCAATCTTACATATCGGGGTGTCTTTGTTTGTTGTTGTTCATCATTTACTGTGGAATTTTTAGATGATACCAGTGTAACTAGGTCTTCATTCCATACCGGTGTGTTCATTATTGGTTCATTTGTCAGTATCTCTATTTCTAGTTCAGAGTCTATATACCTTGAAGTTCTTCTAAACTGTTCATCAATTTTCACATTTGTACTCTCAACAATTTTCTCCAATCTCTTATTAAAAAATCTATATGCTTCGCTCTTAGATGAATAACCAAGAAATATTCCTTCATCACTTCTAGGATCAAATTTGCCAATATACTCATCTCTTCTAATATAGCATTTACTTCAAAATATTCTGAAATATTTAAGAGTAGGAGTAATACCAAACCATAATTCATGAGGGGTCTTACCAGTTTCACCTTTGATGTGAACTTTGTTGAATTTGTAGACTATTGTACTTACTGCCTCTCTCCAATATACATGAGGTAGATTTACTTTTGATAACATAGTTCTAGTTGCATCCAAGATAGTTGTATTTTTCCTTTCTACAACTCCATTCTGTTGGGGTCTCTCGAGTGCTGATAACTATTTTCTGATCCCATTTACATCACATAATGTATTAAATTCCTTAGATGTGAATTCTCCTCCTTGATCTGATCTCAAACATTTGATTTTCTTACCGGTTTCATTCTCTACCATCACCTTGAATAGCTTTAATTTCTCAAGTGCTTCTAATTTCTCTATGAGAAAAGTAACCCAACACATTCTAGAATAGTCATCAATGATTAGCATGAAATATCTATCTCCTAGTAAACTTCTAGTTCTAGCTGGACCACATAAATCAGTATGAATTAAGTCAAGAGCATTATTGGATTTTTCTGGAATACTCTTAAAAGATGCTCTAACTTTCTTTCCAAATTGACATTCCTTACATACCGAATTGTGAGGTTTTACAATTCTGGGCAAGTCTCTTACTACTTTAGTTGTACTAATTTTCACAATGCAATCAAAATTTACATGACAAAGTTCGTTATGCCATAACCAACTTTCATCAATATGTGCAATCAAGTATGTCTTTTCACTGTTGTTGAAATGAAAGATATTACCTCTAGTTTGATTACTGGTTGCAATTTCCAAACTAGTTCTACTCATGATTTTGCATTTGCCATTCTTGAATTGTAACTGAAATCCTTTTTCAACTAATTGACCAACACTCAAAAGATTATGCTTTAAGCCTTCAACATAGTAAACATTATCAGTATTGTGCTTGCCATCAAGAGATATATTACCTTTTCCTTTGATCAAACAAGCTTTATCATCTCCAAATCTTATTAGACCTCCATTATATTCCTGAAAAGTTAACAATTTACTTTTATCACCAGTCATATGATGTGAACATCCTGAATCAATGATCCATTCATCCTTATCCTCAATTTTAGCTGCTAGGGCCTTTTCTACTAGTAAAATAGTAGGTGCCAATTGATCTTCTGTTATAGCAACAAAGACCCATCCATTGTCTGCTGGATCCTCATCAGAATCATCAGTGACTCCTTCATCAGCAAGATAACAAGATTTGTCTCTATTCTTCTTAAATCTGTATCTCTGATATTCAGGGTTAGGCTTGTATGTTCTTCTATCTTCTTCTTTCAATATTGCATGTCTATCAGGACACCTTGATGCCATATGACCAATCTTATTGCAGTTAAAACATTTAAAGGGTGCTTTACCTTCATACTTACTTCCAACTGGACCTTTAGGCATTTTCCTTGCAAATAGTGCTTCAAGTTCTTTAAGTTCTTCATTTTCTCTCTTGCTTTCTTCAAGTTCTCTTGCATAAAATTATTTCCAATCAGACTTGTCAAATGATGATGATAATGATGCAAATGATCTTGATGCCTTAAAAGCTAAATCTATCTTTATAGTAGCAACAGGACCAAATTCCTCAATTTCAAAAGCTAAAAGTTTTCCAGTCAATGTATCTCTAGTTACTGATGTATTAGGCATTTTTCTTAACTCATTTATAGCAGTAACTTTAATTTTATATGCTGGTGGTAATCCTCTTAAAACTTTTGAAACAATTTCATCTTCACTTAAGGTTCCTCCACAACATTTAATACCCAAATCAATTTCATTTACTCTTTCCATAAAAGCAGAAAATCTTTCATCTTCTTCCATTTTCAAATTTTCATACCTGACCCAGAAGCTTTCAAGTTTTGCAATTTTGACTGTAGAATGTCCTTCATTTAATGTTTTCAAATGGTCCCAAATAGCTTTAGCAATAGACCTATCTAATAATCTTGTGGTTTGTTGATCTGCTAAGGTGCTCAAAAGCGTTTATCTTGCTTTGCAATCATTTTCTTCATCTTTGGTTAGATTTGATAGATTAGGCTGACCTTGAGTGGGGGTAGTATAACCTTTCTTTGTAACCTCCTAGATGTCCTTTCCAATGCAATTCAGATATGTCTCAATCCTGATCTTCCATATGCCATAGTAGGTTCCATCAAGTTTAGGACTGTCCTTCCTGAAATAGTTTGAAGACATTGAATCTCCTCAAGCTATTAAACTTCTATAAAAAGAGGTCTAGGCTCTGATACCAATTGTTAGGTCCCAAAGGCAACTAAGAGGGGGGGGTGAATCAGTTGTCCAATGAATTCAAACCAAAATTAACTTAACCAAAACTTAATGTCGGTAGACAGTTTATCAGATAATTGCAGTACCGCTAAAGATTAATGCATGAAACAGAAAGACAATAACATCCACAACACATAACACCAATATTTGTATGTAGAAACCCTATAAGGGAAAAAACCATGGTGGGAAACCTTACCCACAATCAGATAATACTACTACAGATAGTATGTGTATACAATAAGGGGTATGCACGTGTAGAAAGGCCAAGCACCTAGAGCTCACTGCTCAATCACAAATGGGAGTCACACTGACTACAATTGGATGATTAAATCCAATAATAATGTATTGCTCAAAAAAGCATCTTCATATGCTGAATTCAGTATCGGTTTAGCTCTAATATGCCTTCTTCAAACCTTCCTTCAATCTTGAATGATGTCTACATGTAATACTCTACTGAAATTCACATATACCTTATTACAATCTCTTTTCCTCACATATATTAATCTCACAAATGAGATATTACATTTATACCTTAACCTAAGACCAATTGTGTTGGTCAACTCACTAAAAGATATTATAATTAAATTAATTACAAAGAAACAATATCTGATGCATGATGTCGGCTCAAATCTATTTACAATAATAACAAATCATCTCTATGATGTGTCGTGCTAATCTGGAATAGATAAGCCTGCCGGTGTATAACCTGGACCTATTTGCCAGTAGCAACAAATATGCAAGCTCAAATATACCAATGAACAAATATCTAAGACAAAGTGTCCAAATGATGTCTTTGACATAACCAAGTATTCTCCATGTGATTCTAAGTGCCGGTGAACAATATATCCTATCGGTGAACCAAATACCAGTGACTGTGCATAAGTCACTTGCTTGCCAGTGAACATAACCAATTCTCCAAGTGCTGATAGGTTGACCAATGTTGATAAGTGTTGACATCAATGACAAAACCATATCAACATATCCAAAATACCAACAGATCAATCCCCTCAAATGTACAAAAATCCTCAAGTCTTTTGTTCACATATTCCCTTCTATTATCTATGTGAAGAATCTTGACCACTTTCCCGGATTGCTTCTCCACATGATCCTTGAAGTCTAGAAATCTGTCAAACACTTCACTCTTATGAATAAGAAAATAGACCCAAGTGAAGCGGGAGTAGTCATCAATGAAGGTGAGGACATAGTGGTCCCTACTAAATGAAGGTGATTGAAATGGACCTACTACATCACTGTGAACAAGTTGAAGAACTTCCAAAGCTCTCCAAGCTTTCCCCTTATCAAACTTCTCCTCGAGATGCTTGCCCATGGAACACCCTAAACATACACCCTCTAAAAATTTTATTTGAGATAGACCCGTGACCATGTCTTTAGTGCTAAGCTACTGAAGATAGAGATAGTTGAGGTGACCAAACCGCTCATGCCATAGCTTACTTTCTAAATTTGAATGAGTGAGCAAGGCCCTAGAAGGAGAACTTGATGCAAAGTGGGAGAATTAATAGAGTCTTGAGTTGTCATTGACTTGCCCCACTACTACCAAGGCATCATTATCAAGTTCCTTTACCACAACTGAATCAGGTGTAAACTCAACCTTTTTCCCATTCCCATAGTGAGTGATTTGGTAGATAGAGAGAAGATTGGTAGACAAGTTAGGAACATAAAGAACATTCTCAAATGTTCCATCATCCATGTCAACTAAACCTTTCCCTTCAACCTCAACTTGTGTATCATCACCTATGTAAATGTGAGGTACCTTTGATGGTTCCAATGAAGAAAACTACTCCTTTGTAGAACCCATATCATAAGAGGCACCTGAGTCAAGTATCCACTACTGTGAAGAACCTATTTTAGCCACAAATGCTTTCCCTTTTCCCTTAGACTATGAGGAAGTGGAAGGAGATGAATCCTTCTTGTTGTAGGAAGATGGAAAATTGGTGTTATTCTTCTTAAGAAGATTTGTGAACTCATCAAATTGCTTGGTGTGGCATCGATGCTCATCATGACCATACTTCTTGCAATAAGCACAAGTTGGTTTATCCTTCTTAAGTGCAGTCCCCTTCTTGGAAGAGGATGAAAAATCACCTTGTGATGGAGAGGATTATTGTCCTTTTTCCTGATGTGGCTTTGACTTAGATTTCTTCTTGTTATTGTTGGAATCTTTGCCTTGACTCCCTTGACTCCCTTGATTAGCCACCAAAGCCTTAGACTTTGAAGACTTGATAATCCCCATGTTCAACAACTTAGATTGTTCCAACATCAACATTTCTGTGAAAGCATCAAATGAAGGCATGGTGTAGGAACTCCCCACTATCAAACGATGAGTTTGGAAGCTAGAAACAAATGTTGCATATTCAGGTGCAAGCTTGTCCAACAAGTTGAATATCAACTAAGCATCCTTTTTGTCAATTCTACAATCCTTAATCTTTGTTCTTAGCTCATTTTCTTTGGTGACATAATCTTGGATTGTATCAAAACTCTTGGGATCCAAGTTGGTGAGCTCATTGTCAATATTGTAACCTTTGATTTCATCAACTTGACCATACAATTTGTGAAATATTTCCCAAGCCTCTTTGATTGTAGGACACTTCTCAATGTGAAAAATGAGGTTATCTAATACATACTTACGCAAAGTTCCAAGAGCCATACAACTTTTAGTGAGCCATTCTAATTGAGCATTAGGATCATCCTTAGGATCTGGTGGTGCTGCTATTGTTCCATCTATGTAATGTGTGAGTCTTTTTTCCATTAGTTTGCTCCATGCTTTAATTTTCCAAGATGCATAATTATGAGGAGTTAAAGGTGGAAATTTATGAGGACTCATAGCAAAAAAATGAAAGAGCACAAGGAAAGAGAGGCACAATCACACAAGACACCCCCCCAAATTCACTCAATCAAAGAACCCCTCCACCCAAAATGATGATTTGGCACTTTATACTTAGTGCGTGTACAATGGGCCACTTGAAAAAAATGACAAAGTGGACTTCTTATTTCAACTTTAGAACTGCCTTAAAGAGGCCAAAGGAGACTCAAACTGAAAATGCAAGAGATCTAAACTAAGATCCAAGCACATTACAAGTTCCAAGTAGGCCAAAAAGGATCAATATATGAAAGTACAATATCCACTCAAAATCTATAAAACCTGATCACAGATTATGAAAGTAGATGAAAGAATATGCACTTTCAAAAAAGACGACACCTAAACAGGAGGTCGTATGAGCCCCAAAAAAGCCTTTGAAGTTGCAAAATTGAGGAATCGGTAGGTATAGCTGAGAGAATCTTAAAAATCTAAAACACCTCTACACCAAAATCACAAAATAACCACACGACTGCGGAGAGCATGGAAAATTAGCCCAAATAAAAAAAATTACACCCAAAAAGGAGAAAAATTGAGTAAGTTATGAGCCTCCAAAGTTGACCCAAAAAACCAAATTAATCAATAGAGAGGGGTCTAAAATTTTAAAAAAAGTGTTGAGGCAGGCAAATGTCAAAAAATCATTATGTTAAATTTGATGGTTGTATGACCGTCAAAATGGCGATTGCACCCCCTGGCTAACTGTATAGAAAAGCTGACGTGGCGCTAACTAAGCAGATGACATGTCAAAAAGTTTCCCATGGGCTAGTGGCCTCCTGCCACATGGCGGATGTGGGTTCGCTAGAGGGGTGATGGAGCCTGACATGGCAGCGACTGCTAGTGCCAAAGCAGGTGACTTGGCCGGCGTCGGTGACTAGCTGACAGGTTGCGGGTTGCCGAAGTCAGTGAGGTGCTGGTGGCTAATGGCTTGTCAAGGCCACTATCATTGGTAGCTAGGGGCCGCTGTCGCTGGTGGCGGTGCTGGTACCGGTTGCAGAGGCTGGCAGTAGCAGGGTGCCGAGCCGGTGGGAGGTCAGGCGACCGATGTTGGAAGTTTGTGCAGTACGGTGAGTGACAGTCTGCAGAGCTGGAGGGGGGTTGGCAATGTTGTTGAGGACGACGTACGGTGAGTGGTGTGCCTTTAGAATAAAAAAATATTTTCCAGAAATCTATACTGTACTACCCGAATAGGGTAAAAAATTCCTCGAACACCCAAAATTCGACTTTCACTAGAAAAGGTCAAGTTTATACTCAATTTTTATGGAAATAGCCTACTAGACGCAATGGTGAGGTTGAAAATGCTCTAGGATGCCTCCAAAATGTGCAGTACCTCAGATCCAAAAATAAAAGACTTCCAAGATGTCTCCCAAAACCAAATAATGAAGCCCCAATTGCTTTGATACCATGTGAGATGTTGACAAGATCAACAACACAATGAAAAGCATAAAAAGAGAGACAATAGTATGACAAGAACAAACTATATTCTCATCAATATACAATTGATCAACTAGATTAACCAATACAATGGATATAGGCCTGCATATATAGGCAAGGCCAAATTGATATGTGAGCACACAATCATGACATCTGGCTCAATTAGAAACAAGGGTAGGTAAGAAAAAGTAGGTGTAGGTAGGAGAAATAATATAATATTCTACAAGAGGTGGATGATCCACCGAATGTGGAGTGTAAATAGCAAAATAAGACCACAAAAGGTCGAATTTCTCCTACAAACTACATCCTATGTGCACACTTCCCTAAGTGTCTCATATCCAAGCTATGATGAGATGCATTATCCTAAGTTAACTTAAGTAAAGTGTAATTATATCCTATAAGAATAAATAATTACACCAACAACTATGATAATATTGCTGCTATTGATATGTCAAAGAATTTAGTATTTCATTCCAAATCAAAACACATTTCTATAAGGTATAATTTCTTGAAGGAAAAGGTTGAAGCAAAGGAAGTCAGATTGGTTTATGTGTCTACTAAGGAATAGATTGTAGATATTATAACTAAACCATTACCTAAAGACATTTTTTAATATCTCAAAGATCAATTGGGGGTTACCAGCCTTCCAGAAGAGACTTAGAGATGCAGGGATGCATCAATCCGGTGAGCTTATCAGACATACTCTTCTAATCTGGGTTGATGAATTTGGTGCTACTACTCAAGGGGAGTAGTCAGTAGTCTAGTTCAGTATTCTTGGTTTGCTATCCATCCTTTGTCGTTGACATAAAAGGAGGAGAGAGGTATCCATATGAAAAAATTATCAGATCTTTTGGAGAGAGGTATTCATGTTCACCTTTTTGGAGTGTGTTGGCATTCCTTGGCACTTGGATGTTTTTCACATTCAGTGTTACCATCAATGCCAAAGGGGGAGATTGTTGGCATTATGCTTGATTTTATTAATTATTGTCATTGATGTTAACATTGTACCCCAGTTAGATCTATCCTGATTAGTCTTCATGATCATTTTGTCTTTGGCTGTGTTTTTGATCCGGTATGATCAGATATCTAGAATCGGTTCTCAATGCTTATTCTAGTGTTTATATGCTTGTTGTATTCTGGTAACTTTATGATTTTCTCATCACTTATGGTATCTACTAGTTACCGGCTCATTTCCAGCTTTCTTTTTCCTTTACTGGCTTCTGGTGTTCCTGGTTAGCTTTACCGATATGCATTATTTAGTGACTTCATCTGTGGATTTTGGGTCCGGCTTATGGATTTGGTTTCTATCATGATGTTGGTGCTTCTTGATCATATCCTGAGTGTTTGATGGCTTTGCAATGGATAACATGCTATCAAGGTGGTCCTATTTGGATCCGGTTAAACTTTCACTAAGGGTTTCTACCAGCAAGTGAAGCATGTTGGATTTTGGTCCTAGAGGGATTCCTGATGGATTTAATTGTTTGATTACTTGATTTATGTCCATGCTATGTAATGTAAATCATAATATTGATCCAGTGATATCATGTGATGTAACTTTTGTAATTATGGGTTTATGGGTTTAGGGTTTATCCAACCTTGTCAATAAGGTTGATCTATATTTATAGGTGACTTATTCATGGAATGATATAGGATTGGATATGCGATGGTTATGGTTGATTAAGTATGCATTATTAGAGATTGATTAATAAGTGAATAAGGTCATATCATTGAGAGAAGGTTTAAGGAAGGTTTTATTGTAGGGAAGACATAAGTTCTTAACCAAAACTGTATCGAGCATTCGTAGATGCTACTTTCACAGTTCATTGTATTCTGGATTGTAGTACGATGATTTTGTAAGTCAGTGAGAGTTCCCTTTGTGATGAGAAGTGTACTCTATGTTGTTGGCCTTTCTACATATGTAGACCCCATTGTAATCATTCATAATACTATTGTAACGTATTCATCTGATTGTGAGTAGGGTTTCCCACCATGGTTTTTTCCCTTTTAGGTTTTCCATGTCAAAATATTGGTGTTATGTGTGTTGTGCTTTCATGTTACAATCTTCATTAAGTTGTGCTTTGGTTTAAGGTTTATGATTGAATTGATTGTTGTTATTGTGAGTAAACTAATTCAACCCCCCCCCCCCTTAGTTTACTCATGGTATCAGAGTTGTCTAACAAGTTGTTGGCTTTCAGGTTGCCATGTTGGGTTTTTGCTATGTTTTGGTGGTGGATTTTTTTGTTGGTTGCACATGCTGGAATGATCTGATACCAGGAGAAAACTGAGAGGGGGCAGGTGAATCATTTTTTTCACAAGTACAATAGTTAATATAAATTATACAATTTATATTGGAGCACAACACAATGAAAGATAAAGCTATTGGTATTTTGGTATGGTTTTGTCATTGATGTCAACACCTACTAACACACCTACTTTGGAGATCCAACAACATTCATCGGCAATCAATGAACTGTTCAAACAATCAATGGTATATGGTTAACCGGCAGGATATAATGTTCACCGGTACCTGCAATGACATGGAAGACACTTGGTAATGTCAAAGACATCATGTGGACACTTTTCCTTGAAGTAATATCATTGGTATATTCTTATTTGCATATTTGCTTTTATTGGAAAATAGGTCCAGGTTATCTAGGGTTACACCGACAGGTTTATCTTTTCCAAGTCAGCATGGCACGCTATGGAGATGATTTATTATTGTTGTAAATGCATTAAGCCGACATGTTCAATCGGTCATTGCATCGGATATTGTATTATTTGTAAAAAAATTTATTGTAATATCTTGTAGAGCCGACCTACTAAAATTGGTCTTAGGGTATGGTATAAATGTAAGATCTTATTTGTAAGATCAAATGTGGAATGCAAAAAAGATTTAAGGAAGGGTATATGCGAGATCAAGCAAAGATATACACGAAGACATCATTTGAAGGTGAAGTTAGGTTTTTACAAAAGCATATCAGCATTACATCGGTACTGAATCTAGCATATGAAGATGCTATTGTGTGCAGTACATTCTCATTAGATTTAACCATCCAACTATAGTCAGTGTGACTCCCATTTGTGTTTGAGCAGTGAGCTCTAGGCTGTTGGCCTTTTTGCATGTGCAAACCCCTCTTTGTACACTTACCATTTGCAGTAGTATCATCTAATTGTGGGTAAGGTTTCCCACTGTGGTTTTTCCCCTTACAGGGTTTCCACGTATAAATATTTATGTCATGTGTTGTGGTTGACTTTGTGCTTATGTTTCATGCATTAATTCTTATTGGTATAGTATTTTCTATTAACACTGTTTACCGGCATACTTAACTATCTTACCGGTACTAAGCATTAAGTTGGTTAATAAGATTTTGGTTTGAATTTATTAGACAACTAATTCACCCCCCCTCTCAGTTGTCCCTGGGACCTACAAAAGCATGAAAGAACAATACACATGACTACAATATTTGGACGTGGAAAACCTAATAAAGGGAAAAACTATGGTGGGAAACCCTACCCACAATTAGATAATACTTCTACAGCAGTATGTGAAATAATTACAATGGGGATTGTGCTTGCAATTAGGCCAATAGCCCAGAGCTTACTACTCATCACAAAAGAGAATTCTCATTGACTTACAAAACATTGGACTACAATCCAAAGAAAATGAAATGTGAAGGTAGCATCTACTAATGCTAGATACAATTTCAGTTAAGCATAGATATCTTCCCTGCAACACCAAAACCTTCACAACCTTCACTGAATGATCTAACCTTGTTTGCACAAAAATCTTTCTCTGATAATGTAGACATAACCATACTGATACCAAATTACATGAATAAGTCACCTATAAATACATATCATCAACCTTATTGATAAGATCGACTAAACCCTAAACCCATAAACCCATAATTACAAAAATTACATCTCATAATACCACCAGACCAATATTATGGTTTATGTTACATAGTAAGGACCTAATTCAAATATCCAAACAATTAAATCCATTTAAAATTCTGCTAAGACCAAAATCCAACACATTTCACCAACCGATAGAAACCCTAAGTGAAATAGCATAGAAAGTCTAATCGGATCCAAATAGGACCATCATAATAGCACACCAACCAATGCAAATCCACCAAAAAATTAGAACATAATCAAGAAGAACCTTCAACATGATAGAAACTATTTCCATAAGCTAGACCAAAATCTTCTAACCAAATCATCAAATATCGCTAACCGGATAAACTAATTGGTACTACGAAATATCAACTGGGAACATAAGTGATAGCTACCACAGCACCAAATCATGAACCAATAGAAAATGGCAAGCATATAACCATCCTAAATAAGCATCCAAAACCGAATCCAAGAATATGATCATACTAGATCAGAATCGTAGCCGAAACCAAGATAAACACCAAGTCAAATCAGGATAGGTCCAACTGAGATAGAAAAACCATATCCAAATGAAATATAGCGTTGATATCAATAAAAACACTTAACCAAATCTATCATATGCCAACAATCTCCCCGTTTGGCATTGATGGTAACACTGAATGTGAAAAACATCCAAATGCCAAGGAATGCCAACAATCTCCCAAAAGCTTTTTGAAATATATCTATCCTTATATGAGCACCATCTCTCCTAAAGATTGACTATTTTTCACATGAACACCATCTCTCCCCCTTTGATATAAATGACAAAGGATGGATACCAAACCAAAAATATTGAATCAAATAGCTGACTACTCCTACTGATTAGTAGTAACACCTCATCAACTCAGATCAGAAGAATATATTTGATAAGCTCACCGGATTGATGCATCCTTACACATCTAAGCCTCTTCTAGAGGGGTAGTAACCCCCAACTGATCTCTGAGATATTAAAAAAAATCTTTAGGCAATGGTTTTGTTATAATATCTACAATTTGTTCCTTAGCAGGCACATAAACCAATCTGACTTCCTTTGCTTCAACCTTTTATTTCAGGAAATTATTGTTGAACACAATGTACCACTAAGAGGGGGGTGAATCAATGGTTCCTAAGAAATCTTTTACTTTTAAACCAAGCTTTGAGTACCGGTTAATAACCTAAGCTTTATGCAATCAAACCGGTAAAGTAAGAGAAGATATTGAAAGGGAAAAAACACACATGCACAACCCACAACACCAGATATATGAGTAAAACCCAAGATGGAAAAAACCTCAGTGAGAAATGTTGTTGGAGACTACTGCTCCAATCTAGCCTCACAATGAAACAATGGATTACAAAATTTTTAGGGCACCAACCCAAGTGTTAGGTCCTGGAGACAACTAAGAGGTGGGGGGGTGAATCAGTTGTCCAATAAATTCAAACCAAAATTAACTTAACCAAAACTTAATGCTTAATGCCAGTAAACCAAAATTTATGCCGGTAGACAGTTTTATCAGTTAATTGTAGTACTAGTAAAGATTAATGCATGAAACAGAAAGACAATAACATCCACAACACATAACACAAATATTTGTATGTGGGAACCCTGTAAGGGGAAAAACCATGGTGGGAAGCCTTACCCACAATTAAATGATACTACTATAGATAGTATGTGTGTACAATATGGAGTCTTCACATGTAGAAAGGCTAGATGCCTAGAGCTCACTGCTCAATCACAAAATGGGAGTCACACTGACTACAATTGGATGGTTAAATCCAATGATAATGTACTGCCTAAAATAGCATCTTCATATGTTGGATTCAGTACCGGTTAAGTTTCGATTATCTTCTCAAAACCTTCATTCAACCTTCAAATGATGTCTGCATGTATAGCTCTGCTTATTTTCGCATATACCTTATTACAATCTTTTTCCCAATCGCATATCAATCTCACAAATGAGATCTTACATTTATACCATAACCTAAGACCAATTGAATAGGTCAACTCACTAAGAATATTACAATAAAATCAATTACAAATCAATCAATAAGTGATGCATCATGTCAGTTCAATGCATTTACAATAATAATAAATCATCTCCATAACGTGCCATGTTGATCTGGAATAGATATGCTTGCTCGTGCATAACCTGGACCTATTTGCCAGTAATAGCAAATATGCAAACCCGAATAGATCAATAACCAAATCGCCAAAACCAAATGATCAAATAATGTCCTCGACATAACCAGGTAGTCTTGAAGTCATTCCAAGTGCTGGTGAACAATATAACCTATCGGTGAACCAAATACGGGTGACTGTGCATAAGTCATTGACTTGTCGGTGAACATAACCAAAGATCTCTAAGTGCTGATAAGTGTTGACAAGTTTGACAAGTGTTGACATCAATGACAAAACCATATCAACATATCCAAAATACCAACACCAAGGAGCACCAACCCTTGCACCAAGCACCAACTCGATTTAATACAATATAAAATTTCAATACAATGAAAACACCTTGCTGCAAATGAGTTTTGCAACACTTGAATAAAATTTTGTCTGTCGGTTACTGCACTGGTTTACTAGTTCCATCATAGAAGATCCACAACTACTTACTTAATCTCCTAGCAATTACACTCTGCCTTCTCTTCTTCTTCTCTGATTCACTCCTCACATTGCACTATGCTACTCTTGGATTCTTCTCAGCCAATTCACCCTCTACTGATTAGCATGATTGTTAAGTCTCTCAACAGATCACTAGTTACTCCAACTCTGCCAGTAAAGGCCTCTTACAAGTACTCTACTACCTCCAATATTTGACACTTCTTACAGGAGCTCACAAACTGATTGTCTTTTATCTTGCTTGAGCTCACACTCTCATCAAATCTTGCATCCAACATCAACCCCTTCATTGTTCAGTCCACATATTTTTTATCTCAAGGTTCCTGCCAAAACACCATTCAAATGGTGGCGTGTTTAGGGTTTTCTCCATCAATTTCAAGTCATATAAGATGAGATCAGTTATGATCTCATCTTGACATTCACATCCTACATTGGATCAAACCACACAACAATATTTTTTGCTTCCATTAGCACGTTTTATGTGTTCAGTGACTACACTCAGTTTGCCAATCATACTCTTCCTTAGTTTTTTGGCCATGCCTTTTGTCAGACATATTAAATGCTTCAATTATTTTATTCAAGATTAGATCAAGCATCCTACAAGATCAAATCAAACATCCTACCACCCAATCTTCTTCTAGACACAACACACTACCATTAACTCGTGATTTGTGGGTTCTCCATCAATATTGATCTACTTGTCAACTACCATGTTGACATGACATTTCACGAACCTCTGCATGCTCACCACCTATCATCCTTGTCGACATCCACCTCTGCTCAGATGGCTAAGTTGGTTTGGCATCCTTCACCGACCAAGACTCACTATTAGTTCAACACACCTTACCAACACAACCTAATCGGTTCTCCTCCATACCTACCAACATGTCTTCTATCGGTAGATCCACTTGGCTTGGCATCAATCATACCAGTCCTTTCATTAAGGTTGTTTACTGGTTTTCCTATTTTCTTGCGTTCTTTCTTGCATGTGATCCCTCTTATTGATAGATGATGCACTTCAAGTGTACCGGTAAGATACCATTTTTGACAGCTTACACAATCCATCCTTCATACCAATTGCCTACACATACTTCACCTCTGGTGTTGATGTGATTCTTGTAACATTCTATCTCTTCATCACAATCAACATCCTAGCATCTTGTATACTTCTTCCTACATGTCAGTTGACATCACATACATTCTCACTCATATTGGTCACCTCTACTTACTGATTGGTGACCATTTGATACCGGTTGAAATTAATGACAACCTAATGCCAACAATCTCACCCTTTGGCATTGATGTCAACACACCAGCAGGTCTCCATAATGGTAGATTTCTCCCCAATTGACAACAATGGCAAAGGGTCAAGGTATTGCATTATCTGGTTTATTCTCCCCCTTTGACACAATATACATTTTGTCATAATAGGTCCATTCTCCCTTTAATTCATCTTCAACCAGTTTGACTGTGTATACTCCCTCTTTGTCAAATCTCCTCTGTATGATCACAATTGATACTAAGGGATAAATTCCTAAACTCCCCCTGTGATCATCATGTGGTTCAAGAGATACAGATGTAGCTATAAACTCCCCCTGAACCATACATCTCCTAACTGACTTAAGAGCATGAGGCCGGTGTCACAACTCCCAACTTGTGTCTCAAATACTCAAAAGTGCTTACTAGTAATGTCTTCATGAAGATATCTACCACTTGTTCACTAGTGGGGACATATTCCATCATGACCTTCTATCCTTCAACCATTTCCCTATGAAAATGATACTTGATGGCTATATGCTTTGTCCTGGATTGCATCACCAAATTCTTTGATATGTTGATGGTGCTTGAGTTATCACATCAGATGGGAATAGGATCAAAGATATCCATCTATATGTCCTTGAGGGTCTACTTCATCCAAATCACCTGAGATCAGCATGTAGCAGGAGCAATATATTTCACTTCAGCAGTTGATAGAGAAACTAAGTCCTATTTCTTGCTATGCCATGAAACCAATTAGTCACCTAGGAATTATGCACCATCGCTTGTGCTCTTTTGGTCATCAATTCAACCTACCTAATCAACATCAATGTATGCCTCCAAAGTGATTTCTCCTCTCCTGGGGTACCATAATCCATAGTTGAGTGTCCTCTGCAGGTATCTAAACATTCTTCTTACTGCATTCATATGTGAATGTTTTAGTGTTGTTTGAAACCTATCCACCATGCATATTGCATGCACTATGTCCATTATAGATGTCGTTAGGTATAGCAAGCTTCCTATCATAGATCTAAACAAGGTCTGATCGATGATTGGTGACTCATTATTTTTGTTTAGTTTGTATCCAGTTACTATGAGAGTACTCACTGGTTTGATGTCCTCCATTTGAAACTTCTTCAACATGTCTTTTGCATACTTGGTTTGAGAGATGAATATCCTCTTTACAAGCTATGAAATTTGCAAACCAAGTATGTCAAGTCACCAAGCATCGACATTTCAAACTCTGATTGCATTTCATAAGCAAAAATTCTGCAAAGGGTATCCTTGTTGCCACCAAATATGAAGTCATCTACCTACACTACCACAATGATCATGTGGTTTCCATCTGCTTTGATGTATAGGTTGCTGTCAGCACTTCCCTTTTTGAATCTCTGTTCCTTTAGGTACTTGTCTAGCCTAGAATACCAAGCTCTAGGAGCCTACTTAAAACCATATAGGGCTTTCTGCAACCAACACACAAAGGTTTCATCATCATGTAACAAGAAACCTTCTAGTTTCTCCATATACACTTCTTCTACCAAACTTCCATTGACGAAGGCAGATTTTACATCCATCTGATACACTTTATATCCTTTGTAGGCTGAAAAAGCTATAAACATCCTAATGGCTTCTAGTCTAGCTACCAGTGCAAATGTTTCTTCAAAATCAATGCCCTCTACTTGAGAGTAACCCTTGCACACAAGTCTAGCTTTATGCCTAACAATCTTACCTTCTTCATTCATCTTGTTCCGATAGACCCATTTGGTGCCAATGATGTTCTTGTCTATCGGTCTAGGGACTAATTCCCAAGTCTTGTTCTTCTCAATCTATTGCAATTCTTCTTCCATTATATTCATCCACCTCTCATCCTTGCTTGCCTCATTGAACATTTTTGGTTCCATCTCTATCATGAAACATAATTTTACCTGCTCATTATTTTGGGTTAGTCTTCTCATTTGTGCACCATCATATCTATTTCCTATTATCTACTCTTCTAGGTTTATTCTACACATACCGGATGGGGGACTTACCAGTTTCATCTTTCGGTTCATTGTCAGTCTGAGTTTAATTGTCTTCATCACTGGCATCATCATACCAGTAGTCTTGTGGTTGTTTTCCTTTGTGTATATCTTCATCAACTCTAACATTTATACTTTCAATGACTCTTCTCAGTCTCTTATTGTAGCATTTGTAGGCTTTACTATGAGTTGAGTACCCTAGGAAGATGCCTTCATCACTTCTAGAATTAAAACTACCCAAACCATCCATGTCTCTCTTGATAAAATATTTACTTCTAAACACCTTGAAGAGTTTGACTGATGGTTTCCAATCATACCACAACTCATAGGGTGTCATATCACTGTTTGTTCTCAACTACACCCCGTTTAGAGTGTACACTACAGTATGAACTACTTCCTTCCAATAGATATCTTGTACATTTGCTTCATTCAGCATGGTTATATCCATCTCCTTGACTGTCCCATTTTTCCTTTCCACCACCCCATTTTGGTGTGGTGTCCTTGGGGCTGAGTACTGCCTTTTAATTCCATGTCTCTCATGGTAGTCCTCAAACTCTTTTGATATAAATTCTCCACCATGGTCTGATCTTAGGCATTTTAGATCAAAACCACTTTCCTTTTCTACCATCTTCCTAAAGATCTTGAATCTCTCATAAGCCTATGATTTGTCTTGGAGGAAAGTCACCCATGTCATTCTCAAGTAGTCATCTATAAAGAGCATAAAATATCTCTCAATGGCAAGAGCTCTTGTCCTAGTTGGACCATATAGATCTGTGTGCACTAATTCTAAGGGCTTTAAGGTGTAATGTTCTTTAGTCTGGAATGACACCTTATATTTCTTTCCTTTAACACATTCATCACAAAATGTTGTTTTTGGTTTAATGATCTTTGTTATATGTCTCACATAGCCCTTTTTGCTTATTCTGACTAGGTTGTCAAAATTTATGTGACCTAACCTTCTATGCCACAACCAGCTCTCATCCACTTGTCCCAACATATATTGGGATTCAAAGCATTCTTTAAGATTGTATACATTCCCATTTGTCCTTTTACCTTCTGCTACAATCTGACCGATATTCTTCTTCCTTATCTGGCAACTGGTAGAATCAAAGGTGAAATTATAACCTTTTTCACACATCTAACTTACACTCAGCAAATTGTGCTTCAGGCCTTCTACATAATACACATCATGAGCCTTCAATTTTCAATCAATATTCAGAGTACCTTTTCCCTTTATCTTGATTGATGACTTGTCTCCAAACTTCATTGAACTACCATTCCAATCCTCAAACTTAATGAACGTTTACCTGTCTCCGATCATGTGCTTGGAACAACCACTATCCACTACCCATAGATTTCTTCTTTCTACATGTAGGGGAGTCTGCACAATTAGACTTGATTATGATGTGTCCTTGTTCTTCTCAACCCATACCGATTGAGTTTCCTTCTTCTTTCTTGCAACAACTTCATGTTACAATTTTGCTACCAGTTCTTGATCAAAAGTTGTCTTCTTCTGCTTGATTTTCCCATTCTTGTAATGCTTTGCAATATGTACAAACTCATAATAGTTATAACACTTCATATTTGTATTAAAAAATGAGTTTGAAATCATTTTGTAGGAAATCGGTTGACTTCTCCTACACTCATAACTCTTATGACCCATACCATTGTAATGATAACACACAACTTCCATATCATGAAGTGCAATAAATGGATTTCTATTTGTAAAACTATCAGGAGGCTTGTTTATCAATCTACAATCAGATATCCTATGACCAAACTTGTTACATCGATAACAATAACCAAGAAAGTTTGGAACATACCTGTTTGGTTGCCTTGGTCCTGCAAACATCTATCTCACTGGGGGTCTTCTTTTCAAGTTGCTACCTCTATTGAACCCTTCATAATCAGCCTTTCCTTTGGTTCTAGGATCTGTATTCTAGTACATTGGGTGTGGCCTCCGATTCATTGATTGAGCATACTGGTTTGTAGGGCGGTTTCTAACAGCTGCTGCACAACTCTTCTTATCAGTATCTTTACTTATAGTGAATGTTTCCTTCTCTTCACCTACACTTGAAGAAGTGAATTGTATCTCCTTACCAAATGTGTCTATGTTGTTTGAATTGTGTACTTCAAACCCTAAGCCACCGGTATCCTTTGATTGATTTTGTTTGCTCAAGATATTGTTCAAGGCTTTAGTATTGCCCTAATACTTGTTTCTCATTTTCAGTTCTTCCTTTCTCTATTCAAGCTCCTTTATGAGCTTCAATATTTCTTCTTCTAGATCTTGATGCTCCTTTTCCATTTTTTTCAAGTCAGCGAATGTGACTTCACATACCCTCTTAGTTTCTTCCAATTGGAGTTTCAAATCAGAGATTACTTCCTCTGACTCACCTAGTGATTACTCCACCTGCCTTTGATATTCTGCAGTAGCATGCCTAACCCTTTTCAGTTCTTTTCTTTTTTTTCTTAATTCTTCAAGGGCACTCATGAGTTCACTTCTAGGTCCACCTCACCTTCAATGTCCTTATCTTTTTCTTCTTCATTTTCCATTTCATCTACTACCATAAAGAGATTGAATACTCTTTCTCCCTCACAACAGTCATCCTATGTTGCACTCTCTTCATCTATGGAATCATCCTCAATGGTGTATAGGATTGTCCTCTTCCAGTAGCTTCTTCTTTCTTGCCGGTAAACCCTCTTTTCTCAGTTCCTTCCCAAAGTTCTGTCAATTCTTTGTGGCTCTTCTTCATCAATATCACCATAAGGACATTTTGTAGCAAAGTGTCCTATTTTACCACAGTTGAAACACTTTAAAGGTAGTTTACCCTTATACTTGTCAAAACCTCTCTTGAGATTCCTCACAAAGTTTTCCACTTCTTCATCAGAGTCCTCACTAGATTTTCCATGTGCAGTATCCTCTTTTCCTTTCTTGATGGAGTTGAATGCAGTTTCTCTCTTAGAGGTTCCTTCACCAGTTGTCCTTATCTCATATGCAGTTAAGGAGCTGAATGAAAAATCCATTGAGAATTTTTTTTAGATCCTTGGCTTCTTCAATAGCAGAGACCTTTGTATCATATTTGGAAGTGAGTGTTCTAAAAACCTTTTTGACAATAGCTACATCTGCAATATCTCCTAGCCCTCTGATAGCATTTGTAGTTTCATCTACCCTATGAAGATAGTCTACACTCTTTTCTTCTTCTTTGATCTTCAGGCCTTCAAGATGACCTCTTAGAGCTTGCAGTTTGGCTTCCTTGACTTTGGAATCTCTTTCAAACATTCTTTGTAATTTATCCCAAGTATCCTTTGCGGATGAGTAGAGCATGACCTTAACAATCTCATCATCTGACAACCCACTTAGAATGGCATGCTTGGCTTTACAATTGTTCTCATACTCCCTCTTACCATCCATGTTAATAGGAGGAGCATTAGGGATAGTGTATCCATTTTTAACAGACATCCATACATCAAAACCAAGAGAGGAAAGATAGGTTTCCATTCTTTTTCTCCTGAAGGCATAGTTAGTTCCATCAAACATAGGGGCTTTGGAGGAGGCAGACTTATTTCTTTCCATTATGTTCTTAGATAAGAATCTACCCAAGCTAGAGAAAGCTTTGACCAACTGGGAACCTAAGGCTCTGATACCAATTGTTGAGCACAATGTACCACTCAGAAGGAGGTGAATCAGTGGTTCCTAAGAAATATGTTACGTTTAAACCAAGCTTTGAGTATCGGTTAACAAACTAAGCTCTATGCAACCAAACTGGTAAAGTAAGAGAAGATATTGAAAGAGAAAAAACACACATGCACAATCCACAACACTAGCTATGCGAGAAAAATCCAAGATGGTAGAAACCTCGGTGAGAAATGTTGTTGGAGACTACTACTGCAATCTAGCCTCACAATGAAAAAATGGCTTACAAATATTTTAGGGCACCAACCCAAGAAGCACTATCCTCTATTGTTTTAGGGCACCAACCCGAGGAGCACCAAGCCCTACACCAAGCACCAACTTGATTTAATAAAATAGATATATAATTTCAATACAATGAAAACACCTTGTTATAGATGAGTTTTGCAACACTTGAATAAACTTCTATCTGTCGGTTACTACACTGGTTTACTAGTTCTGTCACAAAAGATCCACAACTGCTTACTTAATCTCTTACCAGTTACACTCTGCCTTCGCTTCTACTTCTCTAATTCACTCCTCACACTGTATCATGCTACTCTTGGATGAGTCTTAGCTAATTCACCCTATACTTGTTAGCCTTATTGTTAAGTCTTTTAACAAATCATCGGTTATTCCAACTCTACCTGTAAAGGCCTCTTACCAGTACTCTACTACCTCCAATCTTTGACACTTCTTACAGCAGCTCACAAACTAATTGTCTCTTATCTTTCTTGAGCTCACACTCTCTTCAAATCTTCATTCTTCAATCCACATATATTTAATCTCAAGGTTCTTGCCAAAAACACAATATTTTTTCCTTCCACGAGCACATTTTTTGTCTTCAATGACAGCACTTAGTTTCTCAACCATACTCTTCCTTATTTTGTCAGTGATGCCTTTTGTTAGACATATTAATTACTTTAGCTCTTTTCTTCAAGAATAGATCAAACATCTTGCAAGATCAAATCAAACATCCTGTCACTTAGTCTTCCTCAAGCTGCAACACACTATCATTGACTCATGATTTGTGGGTTCTCCATAAATATCAACCTACTTGCCAACTACAATGGTGACACAAAATTTCATGAACCTCTGTATGCTCTCCATCTATCATCCTTGTTGACATCTACCTGTGCTCAGACTACTGAGTTGGTTTGGCATCCTTCATCGACCAAGACTCACTATTGGTTCAACACACCTTACCGGCATAACCTAATTGATTCTCCTCCATACCTGCCAACATGTCTTATGTTGGTGGATCCACTTGGCTTGCCATCAATCATATCGGTCCTTTCATTAAGTTTGTTTACCAGTTGTCATGTTTGCTTTCTTTCTTGCTTGCATGTAATCCTACTTACTGATAGATGTTGCACTTCAAGTGTACCAGTAATATACCATTTCTGCCAGCTTACACAATCCATCCTTCATACCGGTTGCCTGCACATACTTCACCTCTGGTGTTGATGTGATTCTTGTAATATTCTATCTCTTCATCACAATCAACATCCTAGAATCTTGTATACTTCTTCCTACATGTCAATTCACATCACATACATTCTCACACATACCAGTCACCTCTACTTACTCACCAGTGACCATTCCATACTGGTTGACATCAATGACAACCTAATGCCAATAATTATACCTTATAGAAATGTGTTTTGATTTGGAATGAAATACTAAATTCTTTGACATATCAATAGAAATAGTATTATCACAGTGAATAACAATAGGCTCATCATAACTTACCCTTATATCTTTCAACATCTATTTAATCCATAAGATCTAAGTAGAGTTGGTTGCAGTAGCTACATATTTCACTTTAGTAGTAGATAATGAAGTGCATGATTGTTTCTTATTAACCCATGAAACCAAGTTCTTTCCAATAAATGCATTGCCTATAGTGCTCTTTCGGTCATCCATATCTCCTGTCCAATCAGAGTTTGTATAGGCACATAGTCTGAAATCATCATTGTTTGGATACCATAACCCAAAGTATGTTGTACCTACCAAATATTTTAATATCCTCTTGACAATAATATCATGAGTTCCTTTAGGATCTGACTAAAATCTAGAAGCAATACAAATTACATTCATCATATCAGGTCTAGTCTAAGTTAAGTACAACAATTCACCAATAATTGATTTGTATCTACTTGGATTCACTCTAGGAGATTCATCATCCTTTGACAATTTGCAACAAGTTATCATAGGAGTACCGACATGTTTAGAATTCTCAAGTCCAAATTTCTTAAGAAATTCCTTCACAAACTTAGTTTGACAAATGAAAATTCCTTTATCAGTATGAGGAATCTGTAAACCTAAGAAAAATTTCATCTCACCAATTATAGATATTTCAAATTCAATCTTCATATTATTAGCAAATTTCATGCATAGAATTTCTTCTCCTCAAAAAATGATATCATCCACAAAGAATTCAATAATAAATATGTCATCATGCTTAATTTTATAGTATAGGTTACTATCAGCATTACCTTTGCTAAAACTGAGCTTTAAAAGATATTTATCTAATCTAGCATACCATGCTCTAGGGGCTTGTTTTAATCCATATAAAGCTTTCTTTAATCTATAGACCATGTCCTTGTCTTTTGATAATGAAAATCCATCTGGTTGTTCAATGTAGACTTCCTCCTGAAGATCTCCATTTAGAAATACACATTTGATATCCATTTGATATACTTTGTAGTCCTTGTGTGCAACAAGGCAAGAAAGAGTCTTATCGCTTCAATTCTTACAACCAGAGCGTAAGTCTCACCATAATCAACTCCTTCATGTGAATAACCTTTGCAAATTGATCTAGCCTTGTTTATTACAACCTAATCTTCCTCATTTAATTTATTCCTAAAAATCCATTTAGTTCCAATAATATTCTTATTTTTAGTTCTAGGAACTAATTCCCATGTCTTATTCTTTTCTATCAGATCTAATTCTTCTTCCAGTGCTTTCATCCAATTCTCATCTTTACTTGCTTCAATAAATGATTCTGGTTTAATCTGGGATTTTAAACATACCTCTTCAGTAGCTAACCTTCTTCTACTCATCGTACCTTTCCTTTTGTCTCTAATGATCTGATCTTCAGAATGATTTAGTTTCACATACTTGGGAGTCTTTGAATTTTCTTGATTTACTGACTCTTTACGTTGTTCAACAGTCACTATAGAATTATCTGATGTTTTTAGAGTCACTGGTTCAATGCTCTGAACAAATTCTTGCATTACCGGTTCTGGTCAGATAAATTCATCTTCTGGTCCATAGTCATATGGTCTAATTTGATTATTGCCTTGCTCATCCACCTTAACATTTATGCTCCCCATTATCCTATTCAATCTTTTGTTATAATATATATATGCTTTTCTCTTAGTATAATAACCCAAAAATATTCTTTCATCACTTCTAGGATCAAATTTTCCTAATGCATTATCTCTTCTAATGTAGCATTTAGTTCCAAAAATTCTGAAATATCTAACAGTAGGAGTATGAACAAACCATAATTCATAAGGAGTCTTACTGGTATCACCTTTTATGTGTACTTTGTTGAAAGTGTATACCACAATATTTATAGCTTCCCTCCAATAGATATCAAGCAATTTAGCTTTAGTCATCATTGTCCTTCCAACATCCAATATGGTTCTATTCTTTCTTTCCACTAATCCATTCTATTGTGGGGTTCTAAGTACATAAAGTTGTCTTCTGATTCCTTTCTTTTCACAAAAGTTGTTGAACTCATCGAATGTAAACTCACTGCCTTGATTTGATCTTAAGCACTTTATCTTAAGTCTTCTTTTAGTCTCAACCATAGCTTTGAAGACTTTGAATTTTTCAAGAGCTTCTGATTTTTCTTTTAAAAATGCAACCCACACCATTTTGGAATAGTCATCAATAAGTAACATAGAGTATCTATCACCTTGAAAACTTTTAGTCCTTTCCGGTCCACACATATTAGTATGAATAAGATCAAGAAATTCATTATATTTATCATGTATACTTCTGAAGGAAGTTCTAACTTGCTTACCCATTTGACATTCTCTACATACCAAATTATGAGGTTTAATAATCTTGGGCAAATCTCTAACATCTTGTGTTGAACTGATCTTCACCATGCAATCAAAATTTACATGACACATCCTCTTATTCCATAACCAACTTTCATCAATCTAAGCAATCAAACAATCCTTCTCACCAAAGTTCAAATGAAAGATATTTCCTTTGGTCTATGTTCCATAAGAAATTTCCAATCCAAATCTATTGATGATCTTGCATTTTCCTTCCTTGAATTGCTCCAATACTAGTCTTACCATCCAATGATATTGTTCCTTTTCCTTTAATCCTACATGCCTTGTTGTCTCCATATATGACTAGTCTACCATCAAATTCTTACAGTGTTAGAAATTTTCTCTTGTCACCGGTCATGTGATGTGAGCTGCCACTATCTATAACCCATTCATCCTTTTCTTCAATTTAGCAGCTAAAGCTTTCTCCTTAGTATGAATTGCTTCAATGACAAGTTCTAGAGAATCATCCTTGATAGCAATAAAGACCCAATCTTTACCATATCTTCCATTGTCAGTTCCACTTATAGGTTCATCATCATCAGTAATACCAAAATCATCATCACTAGCCTAATAACATGATTTATCCTTATTTTTTATAAATCTAGGTCTTCTCTGATATTCTATATTAGGCTTATAACTCCTTACAAATCTTTCATGATTCCTAGCAGCTCTTTCAGGACATCTAGAAGCAAAATGACTAATCTTATTGCACGAAAAACATTTAAAAGGGAGTTTTCCTTCATATTTACTTCCAGCCAGTCCTTTAGGAATTCTTCTAGCAATCAAGGCTTCCAAATCTTCAAGTTCTTTGTCTTATCTTTCAATTTCCTCTAAATCTTTAGCATACAACTCCTTCCAATCTATCTTCTTTTTTCCAAAGGTAGATGTTTTAAATGTAGTTTCAGTTTTAGTAGCACTCTGATCTCCAAGTTCCTCAAGCTCAAAAGTAGTCAATTTACCAAGTAATGTATCTTTGGTAACAGGGGTACTTGACATTGTTTGGAGTTCATTAATTGCAATAGCCTTCATCTTGTAAGCCAAAGGTAGATCTCTCAGAATATTTGACACAACCACATCCTCAGTAACTGATTTTCCGCAACATTTGATTCCCATGACAATTTCATTTACTCTATCCATGAAAGAACTAATCTTCTCATCTTCTTCCATCTTTAAATATTCATATCTTACTTAGACGCCTTCAAATTTTGTAATATTTACTACTTGGTTGCCTTCATAAAGAGTTTCAAGTTTCAACTAGATCTACTTTGCATTCTCCAACTCTATGACATTCAATAGATTTTCATCAGATAGGGAACTCAACAATGCTTCTTTTTCTCTAACATCATTTTCATCTCTCTTCTATTCATCAATAGGTGTTAGTGTTCTAGAATTAGGATCATGAGTTATACACCCTTTCTCCACTATATCTCCCAAACTTCAGCTCCAATACATCTTAGATGAATCTTCATTCACTCCTTCCATATTTTATAATTTGTACCATCAAATATGGGACTCTCCTTCTGATAGGGGTTGAATGTAGAAATTTATGCTAATGCCATTGGATCTCCTCAAGCAGTTAAGCTTCTATAGAGAGGACCTTGATCTGATACCAATTGTTGGAATGATCTGATACCGGGAGACAATTGAGAGGGGAGGTGAATCATTTTTCTCACAAGTACAATAGTTAATGCAAATAATAAGACTTATACTGGAGCACAACACAATGAAAGATAAAGCATGAAAGCACAGTACACATGACACCAATATTTTGACATGGAAAACCCGATAAAGGGAAAAACCATGGTGGGTCACCCTACCCATAATAAGATAATACTTCTATAGGAGTATTTGAAATAATTACAATGGGGATTGCACTTACAATTAGGGCAACAACCTAGAGCTAACTTGGTGTAGTCACCGATTAGGAGGAACCTCAAAGAGATCAGTCCAGACCGGTTAGCAAGAGTAAACACAATGGAAACACAAAAAATATGATGGAGGAAATGTACAACAGATTGAATTATATCATAAAAATTGATTACAACCAACTAGTAACAATCGAGTTACAAAAACCAGTTCACAGGACTGCTAAAACATGCTCAAAATACAGAACAGGTCACAATCGGGACCTCAAATTTTAAGATCTATCTTCTATGTTCTATATCTTAACTTATCTCCTTCTAATGCTAGATTAAAATGATTTCTATAATCCAAAGGGGATCCAGTCAGTCTAGAAAGGGATCAAAACCCAAAGAATAAGACCTAACATGTAAAATCAACAAGGTCAGCCTCTACCAAAGAAATTCCTTTAGAAAATCCAAAGAACAAAGTGAGAATCAAAGGGAAGGTTGGCCACATGCCAAGGAAAAATGGAATCAATGCTCAAGGCTCTGCAAGCTACGGAAAGGATCTGGTAGATCACCAATGAAAATAGGTCCAAGCAACCGGTAACAGAAAATTGTCTCAAAAAACCGGTAGCAATATCTTGCCAGAAAATGATCCAAATGCTTTATGGTTTGGCAAAATGGAAGATAATCAAGTCTTCAAGCAAAATCCAACTCAACAAGTTCCGGTGAGCCAAAACTAGGAAGTACAGAAAGAAATTTTGAAACTGTAAATAGAAAAGGAAAAAAGAAAAAAATATTTATTTGGTTGATGAAAGATTGCCAAGAATCGAGGATGCTCCTGCATCAAAAATCCGAGGTTGTTGAAAAAGTGAGTCTCCCACTTTTCTGGGGTCAAAGGAAAATCAAGGCGATCTACCTCTGCCTGAGAAATCCAAGATGAGTCTTTAGGTGGTCTTCCTTTCCACTTCACAAGATACTCTTTATACTAACTGCTCTGTGTACTATGTCCAATCCTACTACCCAAAATGTCTTCAATTTGATCTAATTCCTTTCAGGGCAACTGTTTCTCCAAGTCTGCAATACTGTTCTCACTTAATTCTGGGTCATGATACTGATGTAGATCAGGAATATTGAATATAGGTGAAATACTCAGATCATCTGGTAACTTGACTTCATATGCATTTTCGGAACTGAATTTCCTCCAGATCTTACAAGGTCCAAACCTCCTCATCTACAACTTGTTATAGGTTCCAACTGGGAATCTCTCTTTTCTCAGATACACCATCACTTTGTCTCCAACTTCAATTTCCTTATGTCTTCTCTTCTCATTTGCTTTCTCCTTATACTTTCTATTCATGTCCTCCAAATGTTGCTTAACGTGAATATGCAAGGCTGCCATGTGATCTGCAAAGTCTTCTACTTCTATACTTCTCTAATCCTCACTACTGATATCTCTTAGCTGTGATATACCTCTAGGGTGTGCTCTGGTAACTATGTCAAAGTGCATTCTTTCGATACTCCTATTCACTTAATTATTGTAGGCAAACTCTTCTTGTGCAAGAATCAAATCCCAACTTCCAGTTTTGTCTCCAACTAAACATCTTAGTAAATTTTCCAAGCTTAGGTTAACTACCTCTTTTTGTCCATCAGTCTATGGGTGAAAAGTAGAACTGAATTTCAAATCTGTCTTCATCTTCTTCCAAAGTGTTCTCCAAAAATAACCAACAAACTTAGTATCTCTGTCTAAAATTATTCTTTTAGGTAATCCATGCAATCTAACCACTTCTTTGAAAAATAGTTCTTTTATATGTACTACATCTGATGTCTTCCTACAAGGTATGAAATGAGCCATTATTGAGAATCTATCTACCACCACAAATATAGCATCATTCCCTCTCTGTGTTTTAGGCAATCCAAGTATGAAATCCATGCTTATATTCTCCCAAGGTCTTACCGATACTGTCAAAGGTTTATACAATCCCACATTCTTACTACTCCCTTTTGTAACTTGACAAATTCTACAATTCTGCATAAATTTCCTAATATCCTTATGAATCTGGGGCCAGAAGTAATGCTCACTCACCAATGCTACTATTTTGTCAACACCAAAGTATCTGACTAATCCTCCACTATGTTTCTCCTTTATCAAATTCTCCCTCATATAACTCCTAAGTATACATAGCTAAACTCCTCTAAATAACATCCCATCCTGAATGAAATAATCCAACCACTTACTCCTATCTGACATAACCAGTTCTCTACATGCTTTCCAAGGTTCTACAAAATCCAGGCCATCATCATACAAGGTCTTCAACTCCTCAAATCCTAATATTGTCGCTCTCATCTATGTCAGCAAATTCCTTCTTCTACTCAATGCATTGGCAACTTTCTTAGATTTCCCACTTCTATGCTTCAACACTAGCCCTACAAAAATTCTACCCATCTCATGTCTCTGATTCAACTTACTCTGACTATTCAAATAATGCAAGACTTGATGATCTATATGATAGTTCTAATACTAAATGTTTAGTACAGATGCCAAGCCAACAAGATGAGAGGGGGGGTGAATCATACAAACTTAATCTTCCATAAAATCAACAGATTCAACCTCGGTAACCTTATCAGAAAAACTATAAAGCATGCAAACTCATAAACAAATAAGATCACAAAACATATAACACCAAATTTAATGTGGAAACCCAAATAAGGAAAAACCACTATGGGATTTCAGACCCACTAAGAAATATACTCTTCTAGAGTATGCTCGGCTAAAAGCAAATCCTATTAAAGATTACAAACACATTGCTAGATGTGACCTGGTTAAGAAATTTCCCTTAGATCTATTAGGATCTTCACCTTGGTAGAAGTGACCTTGTTAAAGGATTTCAAACACTCAATAAGAATGTCACCTTGCTAGAGAATTTACAAATAAGACTATTAAGTCCACTCGGCTAAGAGATTTTTTGTCACTTTACAAAATAACAATAATAAAAATATATCTACAACTTCACATCTAAAAATGCTAAAGCAGATTCTTATTTACTCAATACAATCTAGTCATAGGGCTTATCTTGTCCCTCTACTGGGCTCTATACTCTGTTATCAAAATAGCTCTTCAAGCTTCAGTGCTCGGTAATCACTATGTAGCATCCCTGTGCTTACACTTGCCCACATACATTGTTTATCAACAGTTCCTTATTTATAAACAATTTGCCAACTGCTTAATCTCCTTGATCACATTTTCCATGATCAATCATAGCCATCAGATCTTCAATCTTGACCAGGTTTAATGTATCCTTCAATCTGAAAATGTTTTACCTCACCTTGGAACTTGTGCCAAGGTATTGTGGTTCAATCTAAGCTATAGATCTTCTTGTTGATCTTCCATTGTCATAGATTCTTAACAAAATTCATGCATGGATTACCAATCATTTAATCAACTCTAGCTCATTAGCTTCCTTCATTAAATAATGCTTTTATTCATTCAATGCATTATGTTATTACTCGGTTGCAACTCGGTAAATACTAAACTTCACTCGATAGACATTCTGCCTTCATTAACCGATAGCGATAACCTTAGGGTTTACCGACTAGGTTCTTTAGGGTTTACCGAGTAGGTTCTTTGCTTGGTAACATAGTATAGTATTAACCTTACAAACAATAGCATATGTAGGATATCAAAACAATATAAACATCATGATCTCATCATTGTCTAACTCGGTAATAGTTGCCCATTGAATAACTTATTCCTCCCCTTATTCATCACATTCTTTCTATGTCTTTTACCGACATCTTAACTCTCTTCAAATCATACTTCTTAAGATATGGCAACATCATACTGAATTAGAAAATCAATTTCTTGACATCAATGACAAAATAATAATATTAAGACAATGAACATCCTTAATCAGTTATATCCATAGTCATCAACAACCTTCTCAATATCCTTATTGAAATGCCAACAATATCCCTTGCCTGTTATAATGCCAACAATCTCCCCCTTTGGCATTGATGGAAAAACCAACTAATTTGACCTAAATGATTTGAATTACTATAAAATTCTGAAATGCTGAAATGCTCCCCCCTGTCATTAGTCTTCTCCCCCATACATTAGTCTTCTCCCCCTTTGACAATAATGCCAAAAATGAAAAAAACTAAAACATAATTTCTTCCGTTGAGATGTGAATTCCTTGCTATTATGTATCTACTCAGTCTCGGTCAGAGCATTTTGTCTTCAATTCCTGTTCCTTGTTATCATTTCCTAAACACCTTTAGAAAACCTCCTAAAGTGTGTAAATCAACATCAACTCCTAAAAGATATTCTGTAGAGTCATCGAATTGATTCTTTCACCAAACTCAATTAGTGAATGGAAGATAGGGGTAGGACCCCTAACTGACTTCTGAGATACTCAAAAGTGTCCCCTGGTAGTGGTTTAGTGAAGATATCTGCTATTTGTTCCTTTGTGCTAACATACTCCAATACCACTTTCTTCTCTTGAACTTCTTCTCTAAGATAATGATACTTGATAGAGATGTGCTTTGTCTTAGAGTGCATAACATGATTCTTTGAAATGTTTATGGCACTAGTATTATCACAGAATATAGTTACTGGCTCGATAACTTGCTCATTTATGCCTTCCAACAGTTTGATCCATGCTATATTAGTGCAATTCAATGTTGTAGCAACATATTCAGCTTCTACTATTGACTGTGAAACACATCCTTGTTTCTTGCTAAGCCAACTCACTAGTCTTTCTCCTAAAAAGAAAGCTCCTCCACTTGTGCTTTTCCTGTCATCAATGTTGCCTTCCCAATCAGCATCAGTATAAACTTTTAAATAAAAAACATTTCCTTTCTGATATACTAAGCCATAATCTTCAGTGCCTTTCAGATATCTGAAAATTCTCTTGATTGTTGTCATGTGTGTTTCTTTGGGATCTACAGAGAATCTTGCAGCTATACCTACTACATGTGCTATATCTGGCTTGCTGCAAACAACATATTGCAACTTTACAATCATAGATTGGTAAAGTGTCTCATCACTAGATGCAGATTCATCATTCTTTGATAGTTTACAGTTGGTAGTCATAGGAGTACTTACTGGTTTTTAATCCTCCATTCCAAATTTCTTCAAGATTTCCTTTATGTACTTGGATTGGGTAATGAAAATCTCATCTTTCATTTGCAGTATTTGTAGACCTATAAAATACTTTATCTCACCAATTATTGACATCTCAAATTCTTTGCTCATTTCATTTCCAAAGTTTTTGCATAGAGAGTCATTTCCACAAAAGATAATATCATCAACAAATATGGCTGAGATCAGTATTCCATTTTCATCATTCTTCATGTACATGTTGTTTTCACTTGTTCTTCTAAAACCAATTTTGATCAAATATGAGTGCAATCTCTCATACCATGCTCTAGGTGCTTGTTTCAAACCATATAAAGCTTTGTTCAATCTACATACCTGATCATTATTCTTTCCTTCAACAAATCCTTCAGGTTGTTCAATAAAAACTTCTTCTTCTAATATACCATTCAGAAATGCAGATTTGACATCCATTTGATATACCTTGAAATTTGTGTAAGTAGCATATGCCAACAATGTTCTTACTCCTTCAAGTCTTGCCATAGGTGCAAAGGTCTCACCATAATCAATTTCTTCTTCTTGAGCATAACCTTTGCAAACTAGTCTTGCTTTATTTCTAATGACCTCACCCTTTTCATTCAACTTGTTTCTGAAAATCCACTTTGTATCGATTACATTTTTGTCCTTTAGTCTTGGGACTAGTGTCCATGTGTCATTATTCTTGATTTGATCAATCTCTTCTATCATAGAATTTATCCAATCTTCATTGTTAAATGCCTCTTTCACTATCCTCGGTTCAAATTCAAATATCAGACATGTGTTCTGTCTCAGTTTGTTCCTTGTCATCACTAGATCATTCTTATCTCCTATAATATGACTTGATGCATGATTCCTTCTGACATACTTGGCTAATACAGGCTTGGTAGGCTTTGTATGATCTTCTACATCACTTGGTAACTGGATATTCTCTTCATTTCCTTCTGCAGTCTTCTCGGTAGGACTTCTCGGTTGAACATAAACAAATTCTTCATAATTCTCTAGTTCTTTGGAGTTTCCTTCATCATTTCTTTCTATAAATTCATCAATTTGCACATTTGCACTTTCTACTATTTTGCTAGATGATTTGATCAAACATTTAAATGCTTTGCTTCTAGAAGAATAACCTAGAAATGTTCCTTCTTCACTTTTCTGCTCAAACTTAACATTTTTGTCATCTTTGTGAACATAGCATCTACTTCTAGAGATTTTAAAATAACTTACATCAGGTTTCTTGTCATACCAGATTTCATAAGGTGTCTTCAAAGTTCCTTTCTTCAGTTGTCCTCGGTTCAGGGTGTAAACTATTGTGCTTATTTCTTCTCTCCAAAATGTTTGTGGCACTTTCTTTTCAATCATCAGGGTTCTGGCACAATCCACAATAGATCTATTTGTTATCTTAGCTATCCCATTTTGCTGTAGAGTTCTCAGTGTAGAGACTTGTCTTTTTATACCATGATCATTGCAGAATAAGTTAAACTCATCAGATGTGAACTCTCCTCCTCTGTCTGATCTAAGACATTTCAGTTGTCTTCCTGTTTCATTTTCAACTCTTGCCTTGTACCATTTAAACATTTGAAAACCTTCTGATTATTCTTTTAAAAACATTACTGACATCATCTTTGAGTAATCATCCACAAATAATATGAAATATTTATCACCATAATAACTCTGAACTTTCATAGGACCACAAAGATCAGTATGCATAAGATCTAAAATTCCCTTAGAAGTGCAGGACTTACTTGTAAAGCTTGATCTTGTCATCTTTCCCATCTACCATCCTCGGCACATAGCATTCTCAGGTTTTTCAAGATTTGGTAGACCTCTTACTTGGTGCTTCTTTCTTATTTTGATCAGATTATCAAAATTTACATGACAAAACCTTTATGCCATAACCAGGTATCGTCTATCTTTTCATATAGACACTTATTCCGAGTTGAGTCAAGGTGAAATGTGTTACCTTTTGTTTGTGTCCCGATAGCAGCCAACTTTCCATGTTTGTCATGAACTTTGACAATTCCTTTCTGAAATTCTATTCGGTAACCTGTGTTGTTTAGATGTGCTACACTCAACAAATTGTATTTCAAACCTTCAACCCAATAAACATCATTGCATTTTGCATTGTCAAGAAGTGCTATAGATCCTTTACCTCTTACCAGACATGGTGCATCATTACCAAATCTTACATAGCCTCCATCATAATCTTTTAATATAACAAACTTGTGTTTATCATCTATCATGTGATGTGAGCATCCACTATCTATGATCCAAGAATCATTAGTATTTATATGAGATATTAAAGCTTTTTCTTCATACCTTTCTTCATTTGATCCATCTTTGATAGCCACATAAACAACTTCCGCTATATAGGTTTCATCTGATTTTTCATCATTAGATTCCTCATCAGCTATTAAGCATGTCTTTTTATCTCTTCTCTTGAAGTCTCGGTGTCCTTTGTAATGATTATTTTTCTTCTGTCATCTCAGTAATCTCTCTTTTCACTAGATTCTTTGTCAGGATAGTTAGAAGCCATATGTCCAATTCTATCGAAGTTAAAACATTTCAAAGACAACTTTCCTTTGTACTTACCTTTTCCTCTCGGTAGCCTTCTGGCTAAAAGTGCTTCAAACTCTTCTTGCTTTCTGATTTCCTCATATAGTTTGTGTACCTCCTCCATGTTTTTGTGAAATCTTTCACTTGCTCCACTGTGATTCCCTTCAAAATACTTATACTTTCTATCATTGTAATCATCAGATTCATCAAGATGGAAAGAACTAAATGCAGACTCAACTTTATTTACTGAAGACCCACTATTATCAAAATTACTTAACTCAAATGCATGTAGCTTACCAATAGTAGCATCTAAAGAAACTAGCATATTTGGTACAGACCTTAATTCATTGATTGCAGAGACTCGGATTGCATAAGCTAGTAGAAGGGTTCTTAACAACTTACTTGTTACATCCTTTTCTTCAATAGTTCCTCCTGCTCCTTTGATTTGATTGACAATCTCCTTTAATCTTGTATTGTACTGGGTTATGTTCTGACCTTCATTCATCCTCATAGATTCAATTTGTCCTCTTAGACTATCCACTTTTTCTCTTTGAACATGTTCATCTCCACCATACACAAATATGAGCTTATCCCACATTGCCTTTGCATCATTGCAGCCTTCTAGGTCATTAAACTCTGAGTCGATCAATGCAGATATTATTTCAATCATTGCTTGGATATGTTCTTGCTTTGCCTTTATCTCTTCCATTGTCAATGGATAGGTGCTCGGTGTGATGAAATCATTCTCCAGATAATATACAACATATTCTCCAATTCTTGATAAGTGCAGCTTCATCCTTTTCTACCATGTAGAGAAACTAGACTTGTTCAGCTTCAGCGCATCCCTCTTATACATATTTGGATGTTTACCTCAAGTACCTTTAAACTTTTCTTTCGGAGTCCAATGCTCTAATACCAATTGATAGTTCTAATACTCAATGTTTAGTACAGATGCCAAGCCAACAAGATGAGAGGGGGGGTGAATCATACAAACTTAATCTTCCATAAAATCAACAGATTCAACCTCGGTAACCTTATCAGAAAAATTGTAAAGCAAGCAAACTCATAAACAGATGAGATCACAAAACATATAACACCAGATTTAACATGGAAACCCAAATAGGGAAAAACCAATGTGGTATTACAGACCCACTAAGAAATATACTCTTCTAGAGTATGCTCGGTTAAAAGCAAATCCTGTTAAAGATTACAAACACATTGCTAGATGTGACCTAGTTAAGGGATTTCCCTCAGATCTATTAGGATCTTCACCGTGTTAGAAGTGACCTTGTTAAAGGATTTCAAACACTCAATAAGAATGTCACCTTGCTAGAGGATTTACAAATAAGACTATTAAGTCCACTCGGCTAAGAGATTTTCTGTCACTTTACAAAATAACAATAATAAAAATATATCTACAACTTCACATCTAAAAATGCTAAAGCAGATTCTTATTTACTCAATACAATCTAGTCATAGGACTTATCTTGTCCCTCTACTGGGCTCTATACTCTGTTATCAAAATAGCTCTTTAAGCTTCAGTGCTCGGTAATCACTATGTAGCATCCCTGTGCTTACACTTGCCCACATACATTGTTTATCAACAGTTCCTTATTTATAAACAATTTGCCAACCACTTAATCTGCTTGATCACATTTCCCATGATCAATCATAGCCATCAGATCTTCAATCTTGACTAGGTTCAATGCATCCTTCGATCTGAAAATGTTTTACCTTGCCTTGGAACTTGCATATATTTCTTGGAACTTGTACTAAGGTATTGCGGTTCAATCTGAGCTGTAGATCTTCCTGCCGATCTTCCATTGCCATAGATTCTTAACAAACTTCATGCACGACTTACCAATCATTTAATCAAATCCATCTCATCAGCTTCCTTCATTAAATAATGCTTTTATTCATTCAATGCATTCTGTTATTAATCGGTTGCAACTCAGTAAATACTAAACTTCACTTGATAGACATTCTACCTTCATTAACCAATAGCGATAACCTTAGGGTTTACCGACTAGGTTCCTTAGGGTTTACTGACTAGGTTCTTTGCTTGGTAACATAGTATAGTATTAACCTTACAAACAATAGCATATGTAGGATATCAAAAAAATCTAAACATCATGATCTCATCATTGTCTAACTCGGTAATAGTTGCCCATTGAATAACTTATTCCTCCCCTTATTCATCACATTCTTTTTGTGTCTTTTACCGACATCTTAACTCTCTTCAAATCATACTTCTTAAGATATGGCAACATCATACTGAATCAGAAAATCAATTTCTTGACATCAATGACAAAATAATAATATTAAGACAGTGAACATCCTTAATCAGTTATATCCATAGTCATCAACAACCTTCTCAATATCCTTATTGAAATGCCAACATTCTCTCATTGCAATTGGAATGCCAACACTGTATACAACAAAAATTCATTAGGCAACAAGTAATGTCTCAACTTCTTCAAGGCTTGAACAATGGCATATAATTCCTAATCATACACTGAATATCTCCTTCGTGCATCATTCATCTTCTCACTAAAATAAGCTACTGCTCTCCCTTCTTGACTCAAGACTGCTCCAATTGATGTTCCACTTGTATCACAATCAACTTGAAATACTTTGTTGAAATCCAGTAAAGCTAACATAGGCTGCTCAGTCACTTTCTGCTTCAACATTTGAAAACTTTTGTTTTCTCCAGTGGTCCACTTGAATTTCTTCTTATCTCATCTGATTGTCTCAGTCATAAGGCTACAAACAAAACTAAAATTTTTGATAAACTTCCGGTAGAAACTAGCCAATCCATGAAATGATCTTACTTCTCCAATGCTTTCCAGTGTAGGCCATTCAACAATTTCTTTCACCTTCTCAGGGTCCATCTTTAGTCCATCAGTAGATATCACAAATCCCAAATAGACTAACTCTTCCTTCATGAAAGTGCACTTCTTCAAGTTTATCATCAACTTCTCTTCTCTTAACCTCTACAAAACTTGTCTCAAATGCAACAAATGCTCTTCTTTTGTCTTACTAAAAATCAGAATGTCATCGAAATAAACAATAACAAATTTACCCAATAATTTCTTCAATACCTCATTTATTAACCTCATGAAAGTACTCGGTGCATTAGTCAACCCAAAAGGCATCACCAACCATTCATACAGTCCTTCATTTGTCTTGAGTGTTGTCTTCCACTCATCTCCTTTGATCCTGATTTGATGATATCCACTCTTCAAATGTATCTTTGTAAAGTATTTGGCTCCACTCAAATAGTCCATTATATTATCCATCTTAGGCAAGAGAAACCAGTATTTCACTATGATCTTGTTTATTTCTCTAGAATCGGTACACACCCTACATTCTCCATTCTTCTTAGGTGCCAACACTATCGATACTACAAAGGGTCTTAGACTATCTCTAATCAAACATTTCTTTAGTAACTCTTGCACTTGTCTATTCAACTCATCATTCTCTACTAGTGTCATCCGGTGTCTAGCTTTGTTAGGCAAACTAGCTCCAAGAATCAAGTCCATACAATGACTGATACTTATTACTAGTGGTAATCCATCAGGCACAGTCTCTAAAATGATGTCTTCATATTCTATCAGCAACTTCTTTATCTCCTCCTGTTCTTCTTCTTTAGGTTTCAGGTTTCAGGTTCTCAGTCTTCTTAGGAACTAAGGAAAAACATACATTCTCATGTCTTATTCCATCCATAAATTTTCTTCCATCCACCAAATAGATCCTAGCATTCATACAAATTTCACTCTTCAAAGGCTCCTCCAAGGGTAACAAGATTTGCTTTATCCCATTTGCCACAATAGTGTATATGTTCTTCCTCCAATCATGTATTGCCTGTCAATCAAATTACCAAGGTCTACCCAACAAAAGGTGACAAATATCCATCGGTATATTGTCACACAAGACTTCATCATGACAATTCCCAATTTTCAATTTTACCAAACATTGCTCACTTACTAACAACTTATGTTCATCCTGAATCCATGCTATTTGATAAGGCTTAGGGCGTTTCAATCTTTCCAAATTCAACTTAATCACCACTTCATCTGAAACAAGGTTATCTGAACTACCACTATCAATAACAACTTTATAACACTTACTGGATACCTTACATTTGGTCTTGAACAAATTCCTCCTCTGCAAGGGCTCCTCATCTTCTCTGGTATGACACAAAACTCTCTGCATCATCAACAGTTCTCCATCTTCTGATTTGTTAGCTGATCTGGTGGGGCTTTCTTCCACCAATGTGGTTCTCCTAGTATTCTCAGTCTTCTTACACTCAAAATCATGATGTACTTCTCCACATTTAAAGAAAGTGCCTCTAAACACTCTATTGTCTTGTCTTCTGTCATCTTTCCCAAAATTCTCATTCCAGTAGCCATTAGGTTCACTTCTTCGGTAGAAATTTCTATCATCCTTCCAGTATGAACTACCATCCTTTCTTACCTCATTGTCCTTGTTCTGATCTATACAGGCACCTCTTCCTCCTTTAAATATTCTTTCAATAAACCTTCCACCTTTACCTCTCTGTCTCTACTCATGTCTTTTGTTCAGTTGCTCTTCCACTTTCAGGGCATACTGGTAAGCTTGTTCAACACTCTGCAACTTGATCAAAATGAGTTTTTCTTGTATAGACATCCACAATCCATTCACATATCTAGCAACTTGTTCAACTTCATCATCAACATGTTTCTGATTTGATATTAAACTTGCAGAATGCTTTAGGTATACTCCTTCACACTAGATTCCTTCTGCTTTAGATTTTGCAGGTTCCAAAATAGATTCACTTGATAATTAGCTTGCATAAACTTTGATTTTAACTTTGCAACCATCTAAGCCCATGTTTTGATCTTCTCTTTCTCTCCCTTATCTATCAACTTGCAAATGTTCCCACCAAAGAGATGCATGACTTTTCAACTGGGTACAAGCTTACTTCACCTTCCTTTCCTCTGCAGTGTTCTCAAAATTAAAATATTTCTCCATCTCTGAGATCCAATCCATAAATTCATCTAAGTCCAACTTCTCATCATATTCCAATGGGGTAAAACGTGGTTCAGTATTTTCCATACTCAAAACCCTTAAGAACCTCTCTTCATATGGATCAATCGCGGTCGATTTCCTTGTTTTGCTGAGGCTTCTTCTCTTTCATCTTCACTTACATCTTCAATATGTTGGCCTCTTCTCCGGGCTTTCTCCACGGATTCCAACTGGGCTGCAATTCCTCTTAACATTTCCATCACAAAAAGGTCTGCATTCCCACATGCTCCACCATTCCTATTTCCTCTTCGCGCCATATTCATGCTAGTCCTCTACAGTTGCAGATCGGATCCACAATCTGCCACCCCACAACAAAATTTCTTAGGACAACTGAAGCAGTCACCGATGAGGAGGGACCTCAAGGAGATCAGTCCAAACTGGTCAGCAAGAGTAAACACAATGGAAACACATAGAGATGATGGAGGAAATGCAAAACAAATAGTTTTATTGCATGAAATTTGATTACATCCAACTAGTAACAACTGGGTTACAACATACTGACACACAGGCTTGGTAGAATAGGTCACACTGGGACCTTAAATTAAAAGATCTATATTCTAGGCACAATCTATCTTTGATTAATCCTAATTGATCTTCAATTTATTACATTCTAAAGCATATTACAAACATATATATCGATCCAAAGGATCCAATCAGCCCAAAAGGTTCAAAACTCGAAGAACAAGACCTAACATGCACAATGAACAAGGTTGGCCTCCACCAAGAGATTCCTCCAGAAAATCCAAGGATGAAACATAGAAGGTCAGCAACATACCAAGAAACATCGAGATCAATTCTCAAGGCTCTGCAAGCTTCAAAATGGGTTCTAGTAGATCACCAGAATAGGTCTTAGGCAACCGGTAACAAAGGAACAACTGGCAACAAGAAACTGTCATGTAAACTGGTAGTGATATCTTACCGAAAAGTGATCCAAATGAGATGCAGTTTGAAAGCAAGAAAGATGATCAAGTCTTCAAGTAGAATCCAACTCCACAGGATCCGATGAGCCAAAACTGGGACACACAGAAAGGAAAACTGTAACTACAAGTAAAACAGAAAGGAAATGTTTTTGGTTGATGCAAGATTGTTGTGAACTGGGGATGCTCCTACGTCAAACATTCGGGGTTAATGAAAAAGTGAGCCTCTCACTTTTCTGGAGTCAGAGGGGAACCAAGGTGGTCTACCTTTTCCTAACAAATCTAAGATGAACCTTTAACTAGTCTATTCTTCCACTCCAAAAGATATTCTTTGTACTAACTATTCTAGGTACTATGCCTAATCCTACCATCCAAAATCTCTTCAATCTGATTTGGTTCCTTCTGGGGCAATTGTTTCTCCAAGTCTGTAACACTGTCCTCACTAAATTCTAGTTTATGCTACTTATGAAGATCTACAATGTTGAATATAGGTGAAATACTTAGACTATCTGGTAGCTCCACTTCATATGCATTTCCAGAATTGAACTTTCTCAAAATCTTATAGGGTCCAAATTTCTTCATCTGCAACTTACTATAAGTTCCAACCAAGAATCTCTCTTTTATCAAGTATACCATCACTTCATTTCCAACTTCAAATTACTTATTTCTCCTATTCTCATCTGTCTTATCCTTATATTTGTTGTTCATGTCTTCCAAATGTTGTTTAACCTGAATATGCAATGCCACCATGTGATTTGCAAAATCTTCTACTTCTGAACTCTTCTGGTCTGTACTGCCAATGTCTCTCAATTCTTCTATTCCTCTAGGATGCACTCTGGTAACAATCTCAAAAGGTGTTTTTCTAGTACTTCTATTCATTGAACTATTATAGGCAAACTCTTCTTGTGCAAGGATCAAATCCCAACTTCCGGTTTTATCTCCCACTACACATCTCAACAATTTTCCTAAACTTCGGTTAACTACTTTTGTCTGTCTGTCAGTCTATGGATGAAAAGTAGAACTAAACTTCAAATATGTCTTCATCTTCTTCCAAAGTGTTCTCCAAAAATAGCCAACAAACTTAGTGTCTCTGCCTAAAGTTATGCTCATAGGTAATCCATGCAATCTCACCACTTCCTTGAAAAATAGGTCTACTATATGTAATGCATCTAATGTCTTCTTACAAGGTATGAAATGAGCCATCTTCAAAAATATATCCACCACCACAAATATAGAATCATTCCCTCTTGGTGTCGTAGATAATCCAAGTAAAAAATTCATGCTTATATCCTCCCAAGGTCTTAGCGGTACTGTCAAAGGTTTATACAATCCCACATTTTTACTACTACCTTTTGCAACTTGACAAAATCTAGAACTTTGCACATATCTCTTAACATCCTTATGAATCTAGGGCCAAAAGTACTACTCACTCACCAATGCAATTGTTTTGTCAATGCCAAAATGTCCAGCTAAACCTCCACTATGTTTGTCTTTGATTAGGTTCTCTCTCATGGAACTCTTAGTTGTGCATAACTGAACTCCCCTGAATAACATTCCATCCAAAATGAAATAATCCAAGCATTTTCTCCTATCAACCATAACCAGTTCTCTACATGCTTTCCAAGGTTCTGCAAAATCTGGGTCTTCATCATATAAGGTATTCAAATCTTCAAAACCTAATACTTTCATTATCATTTCTATCAGCAAATTCCCTCTACTACTAAATGCATCAACAACTTTGTTAGATTTCCCACTTCTACGCTTCAACACAAAGGTGTAACTCTGTAAGAATTATACTCATCTCATATGTCTCTAGTTCAACTTACTCTAACTGTTCAAATACTACAAAGCTTGATGATCTTTATACAACACAAACTCCTTAGGAAACAAGTTGTGTCTCCATTTATTCAAGGCTTGAACTATGGCATAAAATTCCTGATCATATACTGAATATCTCTTTTAGGAATCATTCAATTTCTCATTGAAATATGCTACTGCTCTCCCTTCTTGACTCAAAAATGCTCCTATTCTTGTTCCATTTGCATCACAATCTACTTGGAATATCTCATTGAAATCTGGTAAAGCTAACACACATTGCTCAGTCACTTTTTGCTTCAACAATTCAAAACTTTTTTTTGCTCTAGTGAATTCCTTCCAATCTCCTCTCATGGTCTCAGTCATAGGGTTACAAACTGAACTAAATTTTTTGATAAACTTCCAGTAAAAACTAGCCAATCCATGAAATGATCTTACCTCTCCAATGCTTTCCGATGTAGGCCACTCAACAATGACTTTCACTTTCTCCGGGTCCATCTTCAAACCATCCTTAGATATCATAAATCCCAAATAGACTTGTTGTCCTTGATTTCAGTTTGGCCAAAATCGTGAGGCAACCCTACAAAACTGGTCCATTTCATACCCTATGGTCTCCGAGAGAGCTTAATCGACTTGGTCAGTTAGTTCGTTTCATTCTTTGCTTTTCATTTTTATTGTTTTCCTTGTTTCTTAGGATTGCAGTTTAACCTAAAGTCCAAACTACAAGGGTCTTTGTTAATGAATTACACTTCAGACTTTAAATTCTGAAGTGTATTTGTGATTTGTTACAGCCTGCAGTTCAGACTTTAAAGTCCGAACTACATGTGGTTTTAACTCCAGTTCTGGTTTTAGAATCTGAACTGTGGTTTGTTTTGGACTACAGATCAGGTTTTAAAACTCGAACTGCATGTTGTCTTTGCATGCAATTCAAACTTTAAAGTCCAAACTGCATGGGGTTTTTGTGTTAGCTTGCAAGTTAGACTTTAAAACCCGACATGCAACTGCGAGTTATATTAATTAGTATTTATTGCTAATTAGGGTTTTCTTAAAATCTTTTTAAATTTAATTTTATGCATTTTAATTTTCATTGTGCTTCGTTTTCTTCTTCCCCGTGCACTCCTTTGCTCCTGCTCATTGTGATTCAGATTTCCCTTGCCTGATTGTCGAATGTTTTTCATTGGTGAATTGGAAGAGGTAAGCTCTTCTGTTTTCAGGTTTTTATTTTGCCTTTGTTTGTTTGTTTCCATGTTCTCTTTTTGTTTTTGTTTGTTTTTCGGATTTGGATCTGGAGGGCAATTGGATTTTGAAGTTTGATTACACTCTGGATCTAAGGAGGCAATCGGACTTCAAAATCCGATTGCCCTCGGGATCTAAATCCAAAAAACAAACAAAAACGAAAAGAGAACATGAAAACAAACAAACAAAGCCAAAATAAAAACTCAAAAATAGAAGAGCTTACCTCTTCCAATTCGCCGATGAAAAAGATCTGACAATCAGGCAAGGGAAATGTGAATCATGATGAGTAGGAGTAGAGGAGGGCACGTGAAAGAAGAAAATGGAGCACAATGAAAATTAAAATGCATAAAATTAAATTTAAAAAGATTTTAAGAAAACCCTAATTAGCAATAAATGCTAATTAATATAACTCGTAGTTGCATGTCGGGTTTTAAAGTTCGACATGCAAGGTAACACAAAAACCCCATACAATTCAGACTTTAAAGTCTAAACTACATGCAAAGACAACATGCAGTTCAGGTTTTAAAACTTGATCTACAGTCCAAAACAAACCGCAGTTCGGACTCTAAAATCCGAATTGCAGTTAAAACCACATGCAGTTTGGACTTTAAAGTTTGAACTGGAGACTATAACAAATCACAAATACACTTCAGACTTTAAAGTCCAAAGTGTAATTCATTAACAAAGACCCCTGCAGTTCGGACTTTAAAGTCCAAACTGTAGGTTAAACTGCAATCCTAAGAAATAAGGAAAACAATAAAAATGAAAAGCAAAGAACGAAATGAACTAACTGACCAAGTGGATTAAGCTCTCCTGAAGACCATAAGGTACAAAACAGACCAGTTTTGTAGGGTTGCCTTATGATTTTGGCAGAGTCAATTGGCAGGTATTCTGTGCTAACCAATCCCAAAGCCAAAAATATGGAGGAGAAAATGCAGTGGAATACCATGAGAAGATTCAAGGCCCGAACCGATTTTGATTTTCGGGGTATAAAGAGAAAGCTCAAAAGGACAAACACTCATGTTTATAGGTTTGAGGATGTTTTGGTGGATTGTTAGAATGAGGAGGATATAAGAAGGATGGACTTCAGCCACCTTACTCTAGAACAAATTGAAAATCTAGATCTAGCTAAGATCCCAATGACTATGGAAGACACAGATGACATAGTGGATCATGTTTACTATGAGAAGAAGATTGTTGATTCCCCACTTCCACCTATGCAATGGTCAAAGAAGGAAAGCAATTACATTACACAAAGGATCTCTCCCATCATAGCAAACACCAATGCTTGGTTTCTAAAGAAGAATCTCAGGATGAAACTGTAGACACCCAAAAATGGTCAACGCTTGCGAGGTCATACTTTAACATTTGCGCATTGCCTCATTTTAGGTTTTTGCATCGCATTAACATTTCTCCTATGTCACGCACTTGGTCTTTATCATTTGCAAACATTGAGTCATTCTTCTACATTCTTCAATCATCTCGTCTTCGAATTTGGTCTTGTCGACAACATTATCCAGTCATGATTTTGATCAATTTTACTCTGTCGCATCAATGTGCGTATTCATTTGTCATCATTTTGGACATCGTTAATCCTAATTAGGGTTTAGTCCTCTTATCAATCTTGTCGATTTATCATCAATCCTTTAATCTTGTCATTTTACGATCGATTTGTCATCGACCGTTGTCATGTTCGATCTTGTCATCTTGCAATCCATTTTGTTGTCGATTCTTGTCCTCTTGTCGATTTTGTCATTTTGCAACTGATTTGTCATCATTTCACTATCAATCATTATCTGTCTCAATTGTGTCAATTTGGATCAAATCATGTCAATTGGCGTATTTCTCAATCAAATCATTTATCGCATTGGTCATTTATCAAAATCAAGTCATGACATTAATTATCTTCAATCAAGACCTAATTGTCATTTTCGCATTTCTAATTCGTCTTCTAGGGTTTTATGATTTAGTCATTTAACCTAATTTGCCATTTCTTCCTCCAGGATTACTAAATTATTTATTAATCCTAAGTCTTCTCATTACAATTAAATCTCTATTTAATTGGCTAATTATTCCTCTTTGTGAATTGATTAATAAATGAAAAATTATTAATTGATTCACTAAATCCTAATTTCTAATTTCTTTCAATTTCTAATTCCTAATTTGTCATCAATTTCAATTTTTCTAATTTTTCAAATTTCTAATTTCAAATTCCTCCTATTTCATCTCCTAATTCTATGGGAATGACATTTCAATTTGTCATAAATTGTCATAATTGACAATCAATCAATTTTGACATAGAATGTGTCATAATTTGTCATCAAATTGTCAATCAATCAAATTGTGCATGGAAAGTGCATAATTTGTCATAATTTGTCATATTGATTTGCAATTTCCATTTGAATTGCATCATGCCAATTTTGTGATTTCTCCAATTTCTCTATAAATTGGATAATTTTCTTCAATCAATCACTGGATGAATCTCGAATTTTTACCGAACCTTCGTTTCTAGTACTCTTGAGCCTTTTTGCTTTCAATTGTGTGAGCACTCGTAGGTGAGATCCACAAAACTATTGAAGAGGAAAGAACAACAATGGAGCCGCATGGAAGAAGCATATGGTTTGCATAATTTTACTTTTGAATGCTTTGTTTCCATACCTCTATTGAATGTGCTTTAGAATTAGGTTCATTTCAATGAGTATTCCTTTGATTAAGCTATCATATTTTGTGTTTTGATTGATATACTTATCTTTTGATGATTCCTAATTTTTATGCTACATTAACAGTTTCCCACTAGTTCAGGAGATGATGACAACAATGATGGTCCATTGGGAAAGATAGCGATAGCTGAAACAAGAACCAAGAATAGGGCAGACTCACAAGCACTATCCTCAGCTCCTATGGTTCAATCAAAGGGTAAAGGACCCAAAATCAAATTTACAGTTAAAGGGTCAAAGCAAGGCGAATCATCATTGGCATCATAGGAGGCAGTGGTGAAGGAGCCAGAACAACCACTTGTCAGTGAAGCTAGAAAAGGTAAGGAGGTCAAAGAAGGTGAAATTCCTCAACAAGAGGAAGTACAAGTAGAAGAAGTACCACATTCAGTTGAAGTAGACATGACAACCACTTCACAAGTACTCATTCACTCTATTGATTCTAACAAAGAAAATGAAGATGTTCATGAAGATGGAGATCTAAGTATGGGCATGTCACAATCAGAGACCATTGGTCAATTTTTTACAATAACCAACCTCTCTAATTTAGATGACATCCCTTCATCTACTTTTGAGTCTACCATGATGGATTTTAATGAAACCTTGCAAGATGCACTTGCAGAACAGGTTTTAGTAGATTTACCGGCCATTACTACCACCGTCACAACAATCCCTTCATTGGTAAGTACTAAAGTTACACTCACAACACCCTCAACTCTTCCACCTATAGCTGAAGGGGTAGTAGCAACAAATGTTCCACTAGATGCTTCAATATTAGCACTATCAGTTACACTCACAACTGCTCCAAGTTCTAGTCAACCTACTCCAGAATCTTTGACCCCAAGTCAGCAAGGAGCTACTAATCCATCATCCAATCCAAAACTACCCCCTTGGATGGAAGTAGTGGCCCCTAAGAGGAAGAAACAGGTAATATCTTCTGATGAATTTGACTTTGAACTTTTGGTTCCTCCAAAGCCTAAGGGAACAAAGAAGCCAAAGACAATATCTCGGGTGGTAGTAGACCCGGCTTCCAAAAGAAAATACGCTGAAGTTATGGTGCCATCATTAGACAAGGACAAAGGCAGCATACGATCAGAAGATTATACCATGCAGGTTGTGGAGCTCGGAGTGGAAACACATGAAAGTGTGAAATTAGATTCTCAGACAACCCTTAATTCTTTGTTAAGAAGACTAGATCAGGAGAGGGATGAGAAAAATATCCTGAAGCAGAAGTGTGAGCAGCTGACCAACATCCTCTTCAAGGTAACACAATCTTCTCAAGAGGTTGAACCTATAGGATCATCAATAGATACTGAAACTCTCAAGAGGATTGAGTAGGTAGGAGCTAAAGGTTGAGTAATGAACGAATGGATCTTGCGCCTAAGGTCAGAAGGCTCTCATCTTCTGAGTTCAATAGTGGAACTATTGTCTGATTATGAAGTGATCCAGAGTTGGATGCAAAGACTTAAAACCTCTTTATCCCAGGAAGTTGAGGAAGTTGTGAAAAGTACTACCCTTTGGAGCAAAATGGAGTATTTCAGGATAGATGTCCTAGTTGAGAACAAGGTAATTCCCAAAAGGGAGAAGTATATTCAGGTCATGTCATTATTGTCTCATAAACAAGAGACAATGAAATTAATGATTGCAGAGCTGGATCACGAAAAGAAAGAAGGTGATGACAAGGTTGACCTTATTTTTGCTAAAGTAGGTGATCTCCCTTGCTATTTGTATGATGGTGATCAAAATCTCGTCACTGCTGAAGTCGTCACCCAAGAATTTCTTTCCTTGATGGACCAATGCACGTGACAAGACTTCTCACTTGATACATTTGATAAATTGTTATAAATTTAGGTCAGCTTTGAAGTCCTCACATCCATGCTAAAGGATGTTAAAAATAAATAGGTGAAGATGCAAGATGCCATGTCCCATATCCAAATCATCACAACTTCCACCTTGATGCCAAGTGAAGTAGAGGTTAAAGCCATTCTCGCTAAATTTGAAAGCTTTCAGAAATCCAACGAAGAAGAGAATCAAGAATGAAGTTCCCCCTTTTGACACTCTTTCTTCATGCAGCTGCATCGATATATGTTGTCAATTTTTATGCAGCTGCACATTTTCTTTATGTAGTAGTTGTAGTAAAATGGGACTGTGCAGTTGATCAAGTCAACTGTGCCCACCTTTTTGTCAACTTCTTTTCCTATATAAGGAGGACCTTTTTGTAAATATTTTATCTTTTTCATGCTTAGCGAAACTCTATTGGATTTTTCTCCCAATTAAGACTTTGGGCTTTTGTGGTGAGAATTCAATCAAACAAATAAAGAAAACATTTTTGTTGATTGCAAACTTTGTGTTGTATCAATAAATTTGTTTATATTATTTAAAGTTCCTATGTCCATTGAATACATATTATCTTTACTTATGTGATCTTTAAGATATTGCTACATGATTAAAGAGCTCTCAAATATTGCCAATAGACTTTGTGCTCTTAGCCTACTTGAGAAATCTAGTGATAAAGGAAGTAACTTGTAGTAAGCTTTGTATTGTTCTGGTTATTAGTAGTTTAATGGATTAGAAATCTATACTTGAAGACTTTGTGCTTTAAGCTAAGTTTCTACTTGTTTAATTTCTAACGATCAGTGTGAATTAGTGTTACCGTAAAGGAGACTTTGTGCTGCTTAAAAGTAACTCTGTGTAATTTGTTAGACTAATAGTTCTTTTCTTTAAGTATCTGAAGAGGTAGAGAGACTGTAACTAGGTGAAGGGAGAATACATAAACTCTGAAAAAAGAGAGTTATATGCCCAACACCAACCCACAAATTTAATTTCTTGTTAATTAAAGGAGAAATTTCATAGGGAACCTCCCCTTGATGAGAGGAGAGATTAATTTCTTCGCATAGCATTGTGTGAATTATATGTTTTGTCATTAGTATGTTGGTGACAAAACATTCACCCAACAAGACTAACTCATCCTTAATGAAAATCAAAATGTCATCCAAATACACCATAACAAACTTACCCAAGAATTTCTTTAATACCTCATTCATCAGCCTCATGAAAGTTCTTGGTACATTAGTCAATCCAAAAGGCATCACCAACCATTGATATAGTCCTTCATTTGTCTTAAATGTTGTCTTCCACTTACCACCTTCTCTAATCTTGATCTGATGATATCCACTCTTCAAATCCATCTTTGTAAAGTATTTTGCTCCACTCAAACAATCCATTATGTCATCCATCCTAGGCGAAGGAAACCAGTATTTCACTGTGATCTTGTTTATTGTTCTTGAATCGGTACATATCCTCCATTCTCCATTCTTCTTAGGTGATAATACTACTGGTATTGTACAAGGGCTCAGACTCTCCCTGATCAATCCTTTATTCAACAAATTCTACACTTGTCTATTTAGTTCTTCATTCTCTATCGGTGTCAACCGGTGTGCAACTTTGTGAGGTAAACTAGCTCCGAGAACCAAGTCCATGAAATGACTAATAGTTCTAATAGGTGACAATCCATCAGGTATATTATCTGAAATGATGTCCTCATATTCTATCAACAAATCTCTTATCTCTGTCAGGTGTTCTCCTTTCAGTTTCGGTCTCTTAGTCTTCTTAGGAATTAAGGAAAAACACACATTCTCATGTCTCAATCCATCCATGAATTTACTTCCATCTACTAAACAAATTCTGGAATTTGTACAAACCTAACCCTTCAAAGGTTCCTCTAAAGGTAACAAGGTATGCCTCATCCCATTGGCCACAATAGTGTATGTATTCTTCCTTCTATCATGTATTGCATGTCTATGTAGGGTCCACCCTTGACATGACTTGTTTTGACTAGAGTTGACTTTTAATTCATGTGTGATAGACATTATTGGGCAAAGGCTATTTCAGATGATTTATATGATGTTGAATCTATCATTATTGATCATGTGTTTTATTAGACACTATATACTTATTATGTGATTTGATGAGGATAAGTGCTGATGGGTTTTACATGCCTTACTATAATCATGAATTATACTAATCATGCACTTGATGATGTTTTTATGTACTGACCATATTTAATGATTATCTATGATGAGTTGATCTTATGGTGTGTTTCACTGTCTTTAGGATAGAGACAATTCCACATCACTCAGTGCGAGTGGGATGTGTTCTTGCGATTCTCTAACCCTTGTTTGTTATAATATATACATGCATATGTCATATCGTTGCTTTGTGGATGCAGGATTTGCAGGTACCAGACACTGAATCCACCTAGCTCCACAGGTCTGAGCATGTCTTTAAATCCCAATGGTATGTGCCAATCCTCACATACTCTAGGTCTAAATTGTTCATTGTGAGTCATCAATGTCTTGATGCAAGTCACCATGTCATTTAGTAAGCTGGGTTCTTCTGTGTATTGAGTATGTTAGTATTGGCTGGTTAATCCTATTATGTTGAAGCTGATTGATTATTGATGTGAGATTATATAGTTAATAATGTTTATTTTAATTATTTTGATTAATAGCGATTTGATTATTTGATTATCTAATGTTTAATTTAATTTATTGGATTCTTGCCCTTTTGGGTATTTCAATACTTGATATTTAATGTTTATTTATTTTAATGATGATTTAATATCTATTTAATATTTATTGTTTATCTTATGTTGTGGTTTTTATATTTATTTGTGATTTGACCTTTTATTGGTATTTAATTGTGTATTTATTTAATTAATCATCTATGGTTTAATATTTATTTGGTATTTAATGTTTATTTGCTTCCTTAATTCATTTATGAGCCTTTGGTTTATTTAATTTAATTTCCCCATTTGATTTATTTAATTGTGGCTCATGTTTTATTTATTAGTTTGACTTTTACATTAAGTGGGTTGTATAAACACACTTAAAAATAAAATAAAAAAATGTTCCCATCTAATTGTAAAAGCATGATTTATATTTAGCTTACCTACCCTCTTCTCTTATTGGTTGAATTTAAAAGGTAGGTAAAATTATATTATATGGTGGGGTTGGTAAAATATATTATAGATTGGAATATTTTGATTGGTTGAGATTGAGGCTAGGGTTTTTGGTTATTGTTTGGCTTTTTATTTTCTCTCCCATGAAGTTTTTGGGGGTTGGCTTCTTCTTTTGCAAAAAATATTCTCTGCAAGAGTTTTCTTGGGGTTTTGGCTTTGGATTGTTGCTAGAGTTTCTTGGTTTGGCTTTGGATTTGGATGGAGCTCTACCTCAACTCTCATCCATGACTCAGGGTGTAGGTTGGGTTCCTTGTCTCTATTTATTTTCATCTTTAAAATTTCTCTGTGTATGCTCCGTGTTTGAAAATGTCTTCTGGGAGCTGGTAATGAAATATTTAATTTATTGTAGTTTTCAGATTTATATATGGTGGAGAAAACTTTATTTTATATGGGTGTTTGTATAGTTGTATTGGAGAAATATTTGGTCTCTTGTATGTTGTTTTCCACGGCATTGAAAAGTCTGGATTCATGGCTGCCTGTAGTGAGATCCTATTTCATTGTCTGGATCATGTGATTGGTGTTTTGTTTGATGTAGCTTTGGCCTTATCTGTTGTTAGTAGAGTCACCTGTGTATTTCAGACTCAAAATAAGTCTCTATGAATGAGTTCTGGGTCTCCCAGTTGTGGATGTGTTTTCTCGAATCTCTCCCTCTATATTCTATTAAACTTTATTCTATTTATTTCTTCTTACTTGTTGGTTCTAGGCGACTCTATGTATATGTTTTTCAAAACCTTATGTTTTAAGTTTGATTTTTAATCTCTACCGAAAGTTTTGGGTTTTCTGTTCTATTTATGCAAAAGCACTGATTCTGCATTTGCGTTGTCCTTTCATTCATTTGCACTATCCTTATATGCATTTGCACTGTCTTTCAGTGTATATGCATTGTCCTTTGTGCAAACGCATTGTCCTTATCTGCACAGGCGCTAAATTATTTAACATAAGCACTAACCTATAATGCATAAGCACTAACCTGTAATGCAAAAATGGTAAACTTCAATACAAAAGTGTTGTTCTATCTGTCTTTGGTGTTTTTACTATTCTCCCAGTCAAATTTGGATTTTTCAAGTTTCATTTCACTCCAGAATCTTTTTGGAATTTTTGTAGACATTTTTTAGCTTCTGTTATTTATCAGTTAGATGCAATTTTATGTATTATATGCTGGAACAGTCTTGGTTTATTTATTGCTAAAGATTTGAGTCTTTTCTTATATTGAGATGTTGCAATGGAAAAATGGTATTGCTGTGGAGACAACAAGATAGTATTGTTGTGGAGACAGCAAGATGATATCACTGTGCAGACAACAAATTTGATATGTTTTATTGAGAGAATATCTCTTTTGATATAGATTTCCACATTGAGGTTCATATTGCTTTTTTAATGGATTTAAGCCCTTTACATTCGTTGGCTATGGTCTTCCTTGTATGCTTTATGTGTTGTTGGGCTGCATGATGAAGTTATGGATTTTTTCTTGGAATTTGAATTGGAGCCTCTTATGATTTATTGTTGGGCCATGTTAGGAAGAGTGGGCTTCCTTGTGATGACCGGGATCACAAGAGATAGGCTTGCATGAGGTTCCTTGTAAGGATGCATGAAGTCTAGACCACCAGGGCACATTGGAGTTTTCTATGATTTGTGATAACATTAATAATGAATTAATTGGAATGGGTAATTAGATCTCATTAAAACAAGATAATTAAAAGTTTGAGCCTCATGGCTAATTCCTAGGGAGGATGTTTTAGGACAAGCATGAGAAGGCTGTGAAGATGGTAAATCAAATCTCCCTTGATTCTCTCATGGCTAGAAATGACTCCACATGTCTATCGGGGTTATGCCGTGAAGATTTGTGTTTTGGCAATATTATGGGGGAGGATAGCATGTGATGACACTCTGCTCCTACATGTGTCCTTGCTTGAGATGTATTGATGCCTTATTGATTTGTGCGCCTCTGGGAGTTTTCTTTATGTGCTATCTTGTGATTGGCTCTTACTTGAGTTTCCTTGTATTGTTGAGTCTCTTTGGTTTAAGTGCTAGCCTAGATGTAGAGTGTGTGTTGGGACCTTGTGTCATCTCCTATCATGGGGGGTGGTTCCTTTGGTTCCACATGGTCGGGTGGTTGGTACTTTTAAACCATTGGGATGTTCCTATCTTTGGATTCTTCTTGCATGGATGCAGATGCTTCTTCAGATTGTTCATGGATAATAATTACAGCAAGAATGTAAATGATGATGTAATTTATGTAATGAAATTTTTATGTAATGGTTGTAAAAGAAATCATGTTTATGAGAATTGACTATGTTGTTCTAGTTGTAGTGATAACTCTGGTTATGGTAGATGAATGTAATGATGAACCTTCAGTTGTATTGTAATGCATTTATATTTATTGAAATGGATGCATGAGATGTGGATAATTAATATGGTTTGGAGTTAAAAGATGCAATTTGTATTCTTGATGAGCCATGTTAAAAGGAAATGGTGTAAATGTTATGATAATGGTATTAGTCTTGAAATTATTTTTTTTATTAATTCTTTCAGTAGAAGAAATGCTATGCCTTGATAGGATGTATGAGCATGAGTAATATTGGAAGATATCTTAGGACATGTTTATGAGTTGTGATTCAAGAATTTGAAATTATAGTATCATACTTCGTAGACAATGATCTAATGATTGAATTGAAAACTTATAATTCTTGGGATGTAGTTGAATGTTCCTTATGAAAATATTGTATGGATGTTCTTAATGAATGAATTACAAATATTATTAATGGAAATTACTAGTAAGTGTATGGATAGACAGTAAAATGAATGCTTGTCTTCTAGGGAAGGTTTAGGATGTATCATGTGTTATGGTTTAAGATTATATCTCCATTTGGTGGATGCTATTAGAGGTTATGGAATTAGGATGTTGTATCTTAGTTTGTGTTGAGATGAATTCGTGTAGTTCTTAATTTGTAATAAGATGATTGTTGGTTTTTTATTAAGGAAAATTAGGTTTTAAGGGACCCAAAACCTACTTACATAATAGAGGATAGGCATGAAAGAAACAAGAGAAGACATGACTAAAATAGAAAAGCTGCAAAAAGACCAGCAGAAAACCCAGCAGCTAGAAATAAAACAACATAGAGCCAACGAGAGACTGGCAACCAAAGACCAGAATTACATATCAAATAAAAACTTTTATGGACTCCTCTACATTCTTAACCAATAGCATCATATCCTTTGCAGCTTCTCTCAGATCTTTGTTCTCCTACTTTAGCTGAATGTCTTTCATCTTTGTCTCCAAATCACAGGTCGTCTACCTGGTCCTTCACCTTGAAATTTGGGGGGTAGAGCTGGAGGTCGATGTCATGCCCACTCTTGGGCATGAACGGAAATTTTTTTTTTTTTAAAATACTTAACTAATTATCGACTAACTAAATTAAAATAATACAACTTAGTGCGATTAACTTAAATAAATAACGCATTCGGGTCGGGTCTTAACTGTTTTAATGTAAATCGGGTAATTTAACCCAAATGGAAATCATGGTTTACCAAGTCTACTGTGAGCTAAAGTCTCTCCCAACTAGATTAACACCAATCTTCATAAATTAATAATTAGAGATCTCAAATATAGTGTTTACTCCTGAATTAAATTCTCTTATGAAATTCATTTAATCCTTCCTATCCTTCTAGGGTTTCTAAATTTATTTATCCGGGTAATTTAAAACACCTTAATTAATTTAAGCCCCCATAGTCTAAAATCACTTTACTAAAATAATAACCTCTTGAAATAATATTCTTTATTTAATTGAGACCTCCATGAGTTAAAGTTACGTTGCATTCATATACTAAATTTGGCCCTATTTGGCCCTACTAAATCTTAGTAATTACACCCCTTTTATATTTATTTAAAACTAATTCACCTAGGTACTTAAATCATTTTACAACGTTCCTTCTTCTTATTATCACAAGTGTTCAAAATTTATCTTCACATCTATCGACTTTAATACCAATTAATTACCAATTTAATCCTACTAATTTCATATATATTTTGAATATAAAATAGATATATATATATATATATATATATATATATATATATATGTATATATATATATTTGAATATATATATATATATACATATATATATATTTACATACTTATCCATACGCGCACTTAAAATTTTTTTTTTAAAAGAAAGGGTTTATAATTACTTATCGTAAGAGGAGGGGAAAGTAGTGCTTTTTATCCGTTTTAAAAAAAATCACTTTCCCCCTTTTATATTTAAACGCACAATATAAAAATGCTGTGAGTGTTGCCCTAACCCGAAATTAGGGTTAGGGCGAACACGCATTTCCCACTTCTCTTTTTTTTTTCTGTGTGTGCGTTTGTGTGAAGAGTGCAGGGTGGAGGCCGAGCGGGGCAACGTTCACGCAGCGGTGAAGGGTTTGCACTCAGCGTGACGAAGGGGCTCACACCATCCGCAGCGTGGTCAAGGCAAGGAGGGGGGGGAAAGGCGGGGGAAGGCTGGCAGCGGCACCGCCGGCTGCAGACGGCGCCGCCGCAGGCTGCGGCCTCCGCAGGCTGCGGCGTCGCCGCTCGCAGCCTGTCGGTGCCGCAGACTATGGCCGCCGCCGCCGCCTAGCACCACGACGCCCCCTGCGCTAGTGTCTTGTTTGTTCTTCTCTGTGTATATTTCCTTTGCGATGATGATTAGAACGGGTTTAAAACCCCCGAAAATGTATGATGTGTTTTTTTTTTAAACATGTTTTTTTTTTTTTGTTTTAAAAGAAATAACATTTATGTATATATATATATATATATATATATATATATATATATATATATATATATATATATATATATATATCTGTTCTGGTAAAATACATGCATAATATCTTCTGTATAAACATGCAGTTTCTTAAACAGGGTTTTATAAATATTTATATATATATATATATATATATGTATATATATATATATTAGGGATATATATATATATACACATAAATATATATATGATTTGGTGAACTAACTTGCCCAAAATAGGCAGAACTCTTATAGAGGAATAAATAAACATATTTATAAATATATATATATATATATATTTACATATATATATATATGTATTTATACTTCTATTTAAATCTTATTATCAGTTTTCTCCTTTTTTTTATGTAATATTAAATCTGTAATGAGACATTGCTGTATCATTTTGTTATATCTGAGTCTGAAGAACAGTTATAAAATATATATATATATATATATATATATATATATATGTTTTGCATAATGCCACTTAAACTACTTGGGAACCCCTTATTTTTAATCATAAAGAACCAGTCATATATTCTTGCAGATTTATTAATGAGAAAAGAGCATTTATATATATATATATATTTTTTTTTAAATACTATAAGGCTAAATACAAATCTCTTAGAAAATAAATAAACTACAACCATTAGGATTTCTTCTTTTTTTTCTGCAAGTAATGAAAAATAATTTACTGTCTTTTAACTAAATATACAGCAGCATATTCATTTTGAGGAAAATGGTGTAACATCTAACTTTAAATTCAGTTTACTCACAATCACATACATTCCTCTCTTTTCTTTAGGCAAACATTAAAAGCAAGATGCAAACTAACATTTTATTTTCCTTTTTGTAAAACTACCAAGTAGGAACAGTATGTTTATTCATTGACAAATATAAATACAAAATTGATAAGGGTACAAATTAAATATTAATACAAATGGGATGAAATCCCAACAATACTTTTTTTTTTTCAAAACATAATAACTTGGAAATAATACAACTTTTTTTTTTTTTGAAGGAGAATACTACTACATAGAATCCTTCCATTTCTTCCCTATATATATTTTTTTTAAACATCTCTTTTTCTGCAACACAAAAAAAACAGCAACATAACCCCTTTGATTTTTTTCTTTTTCCCTTCCTCATGCAACCTGCAATAAAACACATTTGACCATGGGAAGCTCACCTCCCAGCCTAGGCTTACTAGAAGCCACCCCCGAGCTTGGAGAACCAAGCACTAGACGGGTTACACACATACAAAACCACTACAAAACGTAGGAACACATTTACAATCAAATTTCCCCTTCCCAAGCTTCACATTCACCACTTTCATGGTGACTCTTCCATGGGTGGAAGTGGACCAAGTACCTATGGGGAGAATGCATGCCAAAAACAATACTACATTAGCCACCTCCTGGCAACACAAATGCAACCCAAAGACTTTCACAACCTTATGCCCCCCCCAAAAAGGCTCAAGGCCATATATGCTCCCCTTATGACCCCCAAATGCATACACAAGGCTATGCATCAAGGGTCACCAAGGACTCCCTTGAGAACACTCTCCATAAGGAGAGCCTCTCACCCATGGCTGTCAAACTCCTTCCCCCCCAAGATCTTCCTACCCTCCCAAGGATAGGAGATCTTGGACACTCCCAAAAACCACAAGAAAACACAAACAAATACATAGAAAGGAAAACTACACATATTAACTTCAACCAAAAACTTCATAAGCACAATCTTACAACAACTCTTTCATTTCACAAAACAACACAAATTATCATTTACAACATAACAAGAGAAAGAAGGGAGTAACCAACCTAATTCTGCCAAAAGGTTTGCTAACTTTAGTTGGGGATGAGCTGCCCAATCTCCACTATCTTTTCTCCCAATATTCCACTAAAAATGCCAACTCCTACTAACTTTTTTCAAAACAAGCAAAATCTCCAAGAAAGGAGAGTGGGTGATTACTCACTAAGTTTGAAAAATCTTGCCTAAGAAGGCCTCTCACACACTTCCCAACCCCTTGGGTGAGGTGTGAGTTCCCATTGGTTGCCCTTCCCAAACTCTTGCACATTACTCAAATTGGAAAGGGAAAAGGTGGAAGAAGATGGGAAAGAGAGTTTAACTCCTAAAGGGAAGGTTCTCTATCCTAGGGAGAACTTTCTAAGTTCAATTTTCGTGCATCTTGGAATTATCACTTTTTGAAGTGACTTCATAGTCACATGGGAGAAGCCACATGTTGCAAAACACCCCTAACCCATAGGTATACCCTTAGGACCTTTGGAAAAGCCTAAAAACTTACCCTAGGAGTCCATTAAACCCTTTGGAAACTCCACTGAAGTTTACCTACGGGTCAAGCATGAGTTGACCACTCCCATGACTCCCTACCCAAGACAAATTTGGGACCACACTCATGTTTTTTTTTGAATGGCTTTGGTAGAAACAAAACTCCCTCCAAGAGACAAGTCAACATCAATGACACTTAATCAGCACATGTGTCAAGTGACACAACAAAAATACAATATAAAAATTACACATGGAATATGTCTCTTGAAGGATTACACATTTACATATAAATTAAATTTTACACTCAAGCAATATACACATTACAAATAAAATACATTACAAGGGGAGGGGTGTTGTCTCTCCAAATAGACAACTCCCGGCTTAACAAACGCACATTGGTCTAGGCTTGATTCTCCATAAATTCCATGGTCACATGGATAATTTCCTGCGCATCTCAATTAACACATTAGTAACTCCAAATAATCACAATTATTCATAATCAAGTACATGGATTCCATTGCAATTCAAACACTCATACATTAGGCAACAATAATTCAATATCTCATTTGTTTTCAAATTCAATTTCACATATACAATTAACATAATTTCCCAACATTGAACCATTCATGATTAAGCATCATTTTCTTTCATCAAAATAAAATCCTGCAAATTTCCAATAATGACATTCACCATCATAATGTAATTCTATTCTAGAAATCATATCTAAAGTTTCATAATCATCATGCATGAAATAAAACATCAACAAGTGTCAGTGTGATCCAAATCATGAGATCATATAAGTTCTAAGTCCATAATGCATAAAGTAAAGCAACCATAATAGTCTCAATATGCAAATAACTGAAAATGTCAAACTGAATCGGGGTAGGGCCTCACAGTCGACATATCATCAATGATAACCATATCTTTATTCTATTGTTTCCTCTCCAAACAATCCACCAGGGCATTCATATTTTGAGATGAGATCCTCAAGACCTTAAGACTATGGTTCATAAAATTCTTCAAAGCCTTCTTAGTTTTAGCAACTCAGTTGATGATGGTATCGTTGTCAACCTCAGCCTTATCTTTGACAATTTTGATCACATCTTCCAGATGTTTCAAATCATCTTTTATAAGTTCTTTTTCTGACTAGTCTTGCATCTCAACTTCATCCTTAGCTTCACTGGTTTCCACCTCTACACTATTTTTCCCAGAATTAGTATCCTTAATCAAATTGTGAATCTTATCCTCCAAATCTCTCTATTTACTCTGAATACCGGTTATATTTTCAACAACCCCTTTCTGAAAATTGAAAGATTCCAAAGTATCATTTTGGGCTGCATTCAAAATGGAGTTTGTCGTATCCCTTCCCTACTCAGGAGCTCATAGATTTAGGGTTAGCTTCCTCCATGGAATTCTGGACAACATTCCTGCTATTTGAGACCATAGGGTTAGAATCAAGCTTTTCAGCATAAACATCTCTTTTCCCCTCCTCCTCTTCTCCAACATTCTCACTCTCTACTTCATTATCAACCTCCTTCCCCTATTCCTCCTCCATTCTAGCTTCCATATCCATGTCCACTTTATCAGTATCAACCCTCCCTTTTTTATGGATAGGAACGTTTAACAAATCATCATCAGACTCAGAATCAGTATGACTATCTGAAATATGAGCATTTGTCACCAAATGATCATCCTGGCTAACCCTAGTTTTTTTCTTCAGGTATTCATAGATGAGCATAATAATCCCTTGATGAGCTATGGGATAAGATTTTGGTTTTTTGGCATGGTCTGCCAAGCTCTCATTCAGGGAGGAAGCTAAGTAAAATGGCAAAGAAATCTTAACCCCATGACGGAAATGGTTAAGAATAGCAAAGTGATAATTATAAACTTTTGTAAATCTACCATCAACAGTTAGGAATTCCATCAAAACCCTAAGCATCTTCTACCAGAAGAACTTTACCTGATGGGGGAGGTAGTAAGAGATGTTGTCTTTCTTGGCAAGACAAGCCTTCTCATCATCAATTTTCAGGAAGTTTTTAATGGCTTCAGCAATAAAATTTTGATCTCTGTAGAACTTGGTGCCCTCCTTCTATAATCCCGTCACCTTCGCAACCAGATCCTCATCAATATTCCAAGTCTCCCCAAACAAAGTAACTTTGTTGTTATTCCAGCCTTTAGCAAAGCCTTGAGACACCGATTTTTTGCTTCCATGCAACTTTTCCATGTAATCTATAAATCCATGTCTATGGAGCCTCCTCCACACTTTCCTCTCACTTTTCCAATTCTCACAATCAGAGGGCTCATTCTGGTTTAGGTTACCTCCCATGTTGAAATGTAGGTCAAGGTCTTCAATAGTATAACTCACAATCTGCAGACCCAGACTTAAGTGCAGGCTCTTGAGCAAAATACAGGGTTCACAAAATAGAGTGCCTTCCTTGAATTTAAAAAGGTAAATAATAATGTTCACAAAGATCTAGCACTTATTATGATAATCCCCGTCACACCAGTGATCATAATAACTATGCCTAAAAAAAATCATTAACTGACACTTCGCATAACCCCAATCTCTATTTTTGATATCCAGACCCAAGGAGGTAATTATGATTTTAACTTGAACCATTAACATGATCAAATAATAATTTCTCCCAAGCATTTTTACATTGGGCTTCTTCATTATAATTAGTGTCCTCCTCTAAATAGACCCCTTCATTAGCTAAAAGGTCCACAACCTTATTACCTTCCCTTATAGTGTGGGATGTGAGAATACTATAATAATCATTTAAAATCTTTTTGGCACTTTCAATAATATTGAATATATTCCAAGAGGAGGAGCTAGTACTTTTAAGAGTCTGAATGATATTGAGGGAATCCCCTTACAACCATATTTTTTTAAATTTGAAGCCCTGAGCAAGTTGGAGACTTTTCAACATGGCCTGAACTTCACCACCATGATTATTTTGAACTCTAAAGGGAGAAGAAATAGTGGCAATGCAAACACCTTGAGAATTTCTAATGACTCCTCCTCCTCCTGACTTCCCAGGGTTGCCTTTGGCAGCCCCATCAAAATTCACCTTGATCCAGTCATAATCAGGAAATCTCCGAACAACATTTTCTCTCCTAATCTTATTGTCAGATTTGCAAACCTTGTGAATCAAATTCCATTCACTATGGATGCATTTCTCAATATCATTCATGTCAGCAAAAAACCATTGCTTGTTGTTTCTATGAGGAATATTAATGTTTTCTTTTATAGCCCTGCAATTTTTTTCAAAAACCACCTGAGACATGCACTTAGCTTCTCTAAAGATTCTATTATTTCTCTCCTTCCAGATATACCAGCAGGTCATGGGAAGAATCAAGGACCAGAGATTCTTGATTAGAGGAAATTTAGTGGGAAAGATCCATTGCCAGATAACTTCCTTGAGACTATTTTGCATGACCCAATCAACTTTCCATTTCACCCAAAATTTACTCCAAGTTTCCCAAGAGAAGGAACAATGGATAAACAAGTGATCCACTAATTCTTCCTCTTTCTGACATAGCTCACACCTGTTAGGAAACATGAAGCCTCTACGGGCCAAATTATCAATAGTAAGAATCTTGTTTTGAGTAGCAAGCCAAAAAACCATGTTAATTTTAGGAATAAGAACTCTATTCCAAATTTTAACCCATATTGGGTTCCTGATCTGAGTAAAAGTGTTATTATAGGCTGAGGAAATAGTGAAGTTACCCCTAAGATTACTCTTCCAAAGAAACACATCATAAAAATCTTTATTAATAGAAAAGGACAACAGATTCTATTGAAGTAGCGAAAACCCAGCATAAATAGCATCCAGCCTTACCCATATGTTCTCCTTCTAGTAATTACAAACCATAGACCCAAACCTTCTTTACATTCATCAATGAATTGGCTGCAGTCTTGATTAAAGAGAGGTTCATCTTTAATCCAAGCATCCTCCCAAATTCTAATTTTGTCACCTTTGCCAAGGACCCATCCAGCTCCAGCTTTGGCAACTTTTGTGGATTTGATAATACTATTCCATATGAAAGACCTAGCAGAGATGTCTTCAGAGTATTGAAGAGAATGGAGAGGTTGGTCATGAATATATTTATCAAACCACACCTAGTTCCAATCTTTCTTAATGCCATAGGCCCTCCATATCTATTTAGCAAGCAAAGATTTATTAAAAGTTTTGAGAGCTTTAATACCTAAACCTCCCTTGCTCTTAGGCTTACACACTTTGTCCCAGGCAACCAAGGCAATCCTTTTTTTTTCTTCTACCCCTGACCAAAGAAATCTTTTCCGAATCCTCTCTAAAGCTTCAGCAAACTTAGTCGGAATACCAAATAGACTAAGAGCATAGATAGGGAGATTCTGAAGAGTAGCTTGAAAGAGCTGCAACTTTCTTGCTTGAGATAACATAGAACCTTTCCAGCCAGCCAATTTTTTGTTGAGTTTGTCAATTAACAAATTTCAGAAAGAGTTTGGAGGAACTAAACCCAGAGGGATACCCAAATAAGTGGAGGGGAGCATTTCCACCTTGCACCCAATGATATTAGCATTTCTCTACTCCCTTATAATAGGAGTGTTCATGAAAAAGATAGCAAACTTCTCCCAATTAACCTGTTGACCTGTCGCCAAAGAATAAGAGCTAAGAGCACCTTTGAAGGCAGCAACCTCCCCAATGAAGGAGTATCCCATTAAAATTGTATCATCAACAAACTGTTGATGAGTACAAGACACATTGGCAGAGGAGGGTTGAAGGCCTTTAATAGATTTATTCACCTTCAAATTTTGGATCAGTCTGCTCATACTTTCCACCAAGATGGTAAATAGAATGGGAGAGATGGGATCTCCTTGCCTCAGCCCCCTAGAAGTTTTAAAGAATCTAGACAGAGTCCCATTGATGAGAATCGAAAACATTGGGGTGGATATCGGCTCTCTAGTAATTTTGATTATCTTCTCATCAAATCCAAAGGCCTCCATAATTCTAAAAAGAGCCTGCCATTCCACTCTGTCATATGCTTTAGCCAAATCCAATTTTATTAGAAAGCCTTCTTTATTGGCAGCATTAAGAGAATGAATATCTCATGCACAAGGATGATAGAATCCAAAATCTACCTACCAGGGACAACTCCTTTTTGCTCCTCTGAGATGACAAAGGGGAGGATAGTCAAAAGTCTAGAAGTCATGACTTTAGAAATAATCTTATAAAAGGAGTTACAAAGACTTATTGGCCTGAATTTTCCCATGGAATCAACCCCAGCCACCTTAGGAATTAAGGCAATAAAAGTAGAATTGATTTCCTTAAGGATTTTTCTTGATCCAAAAAATTCTTTAACAACATTGACCATGTCTTTTCCCACAATATGCCAAAATTCCTGAAAAAAGAACATGGGGAAGCCATCAGGTCCTAGAGCCTTATCCCCTTGAAAAGACAAAACCACTTTTTTGATTTCTTCAATAGAAGGGATAGTAGAAAGGGCCTTGTTTTGGTGAGGTTCAATAATTTTGGGAATGTTATCAACTAGGTCTTGTTTCTTAGCAAAATCAATCTCCTTACTGCCAGTGAGGAGCTGGGAGAAGAAACTAATAGCTTCATCCCCAATGTCATCATCCTTAAGTATAATTTTATCCTCAGCAATTAATCTTGAAATTCTATTCGCAGCTTTATGTTTCATGGAGGTCATGTGAAAAAATTTAGTATTTCTATGCCCCACTTCCAACCAAATAGCCTTGGATCTCTATCTCCAATAGATTTCCTCCCTTGATATTATGTTGTGAAGTTTGACTAAAATATCATCTTCCTTAGCCTTGGGATACTTTTTATAGCCATCTTTCTAAACAAAGTTTTGGATCTATTCTAATTCCTCCTTTAGCTTTTTTTTTAATTCAAAAATATCACCAAAAACCGTCTTATTCCAGATCTTAATGTTATCTTTGATGTTTCTAAGTTTTTTAGCGACTTTGTACATGGTTGTTCCATCCACATCAATATTCCACCATTTGGCAATGGATTTTTCTAAGGAGGGGTGAGAAATCCACATTTTTTCAAACTGGAAAGGAAAACACTTTTTACTCCTAACAAACTCAGCAACAAATGAGATGGGATAATGATCTGAGCCAATTCTATTAACAAGTGACAGAGAACATCTATGTGAAAGGATCCAATCATGAGAAATAAGGGATCTATCAAGCCTTACCTGAATGAGGTCTTCTTCATCCCTTTGATTAGATCAGGTGTAGGAAGCTCCAGTGGGATCAGTATCAATAAGAGCATTGGCATTGATGAAATCCATCAAATCAGTTCTGCTATCCAGTTGAGCTTGAGTTCCCCCAAATTTTTCAGTTCCTTGCAAAGGAGTATTGAAATCTCCCATCAATAGCCAGCTATCCTAAGACAAAAAAACTTCTTTTCTGCTGGATTTTATCCCCAAATTTACTCCTAGCCACTTAGTAACCACCCATTCCTTTTCTTCAATGATACTTTTAACTTTCATAGATATAATGTTACCATCTTCATCAATCATATCTCCTAAAATGGTTTTCTTGTTCCAGAAAATAGCCACCCCACCTGAAGCCCCATTCGAGCTACTACCACAGACTCCTCCATTTTTAAAGAATTTTAAATTCTCAACTTTCTCCTTACTCATTTTGGTTTCCTGAACAAGGATGATATTCAGCTTGTGATCTCTAATAAGATTCAGTAATATATCATGTTTGTTGAGACCATTTAGGCCTCGAATGCTCTAGGAGATTACCTTCATTTGGAAACCTAGGAGCAGGATTCCTGTATAGTTCACTACCTTCCATCAGCTATGTTTTTCTTTCTCTCTCGGTCCCTATGCCATTTCATGGGTTTATGACCCTATGGAGATTTGGAGAGACCAATATCTGCCTTGGATCTGGTCCTAGTTTTAACCCCGTTACGACATCCTGCCTTCTTATTTTTCTTTTTTCCATTCCCTATTATTTCTTCCTCATGTTCATCTTTGTGATCAACTTGCATGATATTCCATGATTCTCCTCCTTTGTGGGATGAAGTGGGTGTGTCAGCTCCAACATTCTGAAATAAAGAGTTTAGGTTAACCTGAGGTGATTCGAACTTGTTCTTCCTTCCAACATTAAATTCAGGATCTTCAAAGTCATTTGGGCATTCTTTACTTTTCATTACTGAACCTTGAAGGGCCTCATCTTGGGGTTCAATTATATCATCAATCTCACCTTCTTCAAGAATCTCTTCAATAATTACATTCTCTTCCTCCTAAGTCTATAAAACTTCAAAATTATTAACAGTTTTGATCTCAAATCCACTAATTTCATCCTTTTTATCTTCCTTCAAAAGGGGAACCTAAAGAGGATTAGCTTTCCTATCATCTTCTGTTAAGTCTTTTAGGTTACTAGGATTTCCACTTCCTCCTTCCACTCTGCTATCCTCCTTAATATTCATCTTCTCTTTCCATACCTGTTTATGAGGATTATTAGCCTTCATAGGTTTTTTGGGGTTACTAGGGCAAGCCTTAGCCTAGCGTCTAGCTTTCTTACAAGAAAAGCACACAAAGGGGAGGGACTCAAACTCTATTGTCTGCTCACATAATCCAAGTTTGGAGTTTATATCAATAGAACTAGGAAGATCCATCTTCTAAGAGATATTGACATAGATTCTCGCATAAACCAGTCTCTTTCAAGTTGCAGTCATTGGATCTATTGCAACAAGCTCCCCAAAGGAATTTGCAATATCTGAAAAAACATCCTCCACCCAGAATTCAAGTGGCAAGCTGAGTAGCCTTACCCAGACTAGAGAAGATTCAAAGAAAGAGTCATTGAGTTCCATATTTGGAGACCATTTCCTCAGGGATAATGATGATTTACCAAACATCCATGGTCCACCACTTAACTTCATTTCCAGATCTTCCCCACAAGAGAAGGAAAAAACAAAAAAAACCCTTGATAGGGCTGAAACATCAGCCTGGCCTTTCGGCCTCCATTTTCTCTTAACAAAGGATCTAACATCCTCAATATTGGGTCGTGGTCCAACAAACTTTCTCACTAGAGAAAAGGCCATTAAAGAAATGCTATGATCAATAACCAAATCTAGAACAACAATAGCTAGTTTACCTATTTTTTATCAAAGATATCTTCCATAGAGGGGAAGGATGATTTTCCAGTAGGTTTGATTGCAAAAAGACCACTCTAGGGTTTGAGAGCCTTCACCTCTATAGTCTTTTCCAAGTCAGATTTCACGCCCTCAAGACCTGATTTTGAAGAATCTTTCATCTTTTTATGGCCAGGAGGAGGGTCCCCATGCCATGGGTCCCCATCCGGTCTCCCATCCTCATCATCCATCGCTTGTCCTTGAGTTGTAGAGGTAGCAGAACCAAAGGAACCAACCTCGTTGTTCCCTCCATTGGCAGAATTCAAATTTCCTTCTAGCTGTGCTCCCTCCATTTTTTTACTCTTACTCTTTTTACATTAATTGTTAATTGATATAGTGTAAGAGATTTTATGAGAATTAAATGGGCCATGAATTAAATGTTTAAGGCAACTTTGTGATTATTGCCTTATGTACTTTAGGAATCATGATGAAGTAATAAGTATGCTAGGAGCATAGAAGCATAAATGATTATATGGAAGTTAATCGTAAATGGAAATTGTGTTAATATAATATAAGGGTTAATCTTGGTATGAGTATGGTGATGTTTATAGTTGGAGGTTGGTTAATGGTAATAGGAACATTTGGACTTGGTGATAAAATGAATCTAAGAGGAAAAAGGGGAAGTAGCTATGCATTGAAAGATAGAATCTCATATTAAATGAAAGATTAAGTAGGTTGCATATCATGAGTGTTAGGTATTGCTATGTTGCACCTATCTGTGTATAATGATTAAGATTATGAGGTATTGATATGCAAGAAAGTAAATGCTTATTGCTTGTGTAGGTAGACTAAGTAATGGTGTTGAGATACCCTAGGGAGTTAGTAGTAATGATTTATTGTATTCCGCTTTAGTAATTTTCTTATTAGCTTGAATGAACTATTCTATGTTCATCACACTTAAATGTTGTTGTGTGTTCGTTGCATTGCTTAAGTGATGTTTGTTAGGGTTCCCATAGATACTGAGAGGGGGGGAGTGAATCAGTATCTAACCAGTATGCAAATTTTCTTAAGTTAAAACATGCAGAACATAAAGTAGCAGTGTACTGGTATGCAAGAATTAATGTAATAAATAGAATAAAAAACATCCACATGAAAAGAACACCATAACACTAGATGCTTAACGAGGAAACCCGGTGTGGGAAAAACCTCAGTGGGATTTATGACCCACAATATTCACTTACTGGCCAATAAGAGAATATTACTTACAATAGGGGCCTACACATGCAGGAAGGCCAATTGCCTAGAGCACACTGCTCAGTGAGAAGTCACACTGACTTACAATGAGGATTATACTAATCCAATGATTTGTACTGCTTTATAATAACATCTCCAATGCCATATTCAGTGCTGGTTCTTGCTCTATTCTTTACATATACCCTTGACCTATAATTCGCACATTAGGTCTGCCTAATAATTTTCTTTATGCTCACTTACATACACTACAAATGTCTACAATGATCTCTTTTATATACAAGAGTCATTTTAAATTTGCCAAGTCAAGTTGCAATAATAATTAAAATATTACATATCAAAAATCTTGTCGGCCTCTGTGCCGGTATACATCTTTTCTTCTGTGCCATTGCCGGTGCCGGTGTAGAGTGATCTTGTTGATGCCGGTGCATTGTCTTGCTTGAATAATGCTTTGCTGGTATGATGTCTTGCCGGTGCCATAGCATTGCAAGGTTTCCATCAATGACAAAACCTTCAATCACACACAATGTCTCTTTGGAGTGTCCATATGCCAACAATCTCCCCCTTTGGCATTGATGGAAACACTCATGAGAAATTTCAAAAAGGTGTCCAAAAATGTGTAGACCAAAAAAAAATTTACCAAAAATATGAGGGACTCCCCCTGAGCATATGATTCCTGTCTTTGAATTTTCTCATCCTACTACTCCCCCTTTGGCATCAATGACAAAGGTTGTGAAGATGTTAGTAGAGTTTGTAGTTATACCGGTCCATATCCTCAACCTTGTAGTTGGGTAGTTATTATCTAAAAAAGATCGCCCAAAATTAAGTTTATACTGTCCATAAACTTTTTGCTATCTTTTATTGCTGTTTCAGTCCTCTTTACAGTACCGGTGAGATGCTGCAATTGTTCTGTCGGTGTTTTACTTCCCAGTGTTAGGGCCTCTGAGATTTCCTTCCATAGAGATGCTAGATAGTCCAATCTTGGACTCAGTTTAGATCTCAAGTGTTTTGCCTTATTTATTATTGTCTCTTTCTCTTTCTCCTATTTAAGTAATTCTACCTCAAAATTTGCTAACTTATCTTCAAAAACAGATAGTGAATCTGGTGAGTTGACAAAATTGTCTGCAAGCTTGTTTATCTCTTCTTATGTCTTGCTTATTTTCTTGTCAATATCTATAGTCAAGAAGTTTGTTTCGCATGTGTCTTTGTACAGGTTTTTGTACTCTTTTAACAAACTACACAGTTCCGGTAGAAGTGTGTCAAAGTCTCTGTTACACTTCTTAATTTCTTCCTCAAAGAATTTCTATTTCTCCTTTTCTACAATGTCCTTTACAGATTCTACCTTTATTTTCTCAATATTTCCATAAATGTATTTACATAATGTATCCAACTATCCTAAAGAATCTTTATTATCTATGTTACAATCAGGAGCGATTATCTTCAAAATTGGTATTGAATCATCTATTGCTTTGTAAGCTTGTGAACTATAGTCAGTTATTTTCTTGATGGATTCAAGTAATACCTCAGTCACATTTGTTGACTTTGATGGTGACCCAACAGACTGAGTACCGGTGGAAGTGACCATGCTTGTATTAACCTCTGGCAAGTCAGTTTGTGTCTGCATTTCCTTTAGCACTGGTTTTCCTGCTTCATTGCTTACCGGTGGCATCTGTTTTGGAGCCTTCAGCTCTGTCGGTTTCTCTGTTTGTGCTTCAGATTCCATCTTTTTCCCTATATCCACTGCCAGTTGCTCTATATTTCATGTTACCAAAGGTTCTTTAGCCATATTTGATTTTTCACTTGGATCTTTATCAACTGTTATTTTGATCTTTTGGGTATCAACATTTGCAGTGAATAGGACTTTAGGATTTGTATTGCTATCCTCTGCATCCATGCTTTCAGCTGCCAGTTGGTTTTTAGGGATTGCAATTTTTACAGGTGGAGGTAGGTTATCTTTAACCTTTATGCTTGGAGGTCCACCAATTTTCCCTTTCCCTTTGTCCTTATCCTTCTAATATACCTTAATAGGCTTGGGATTCCTATATTCTTCTTGTTTCTCTTTTTCAACCAAAAATATGTCCCAACCATCTTCTATTTCCTCTGAAACCTCTGTAACTCTACCCGCCATCAGTGAAATATGCTGGTGTACAATGGAAAAAACTGTCTGGTTGGCCTGAGCTATCAGATCATCAATTTCTTTTGGGGAGTTTACTGGATATACAACAAGTAGTTTTTCTATTTTTATTTTCTTGTCCAGTTCAATTACTCCTTGCCTTCTGGCCTCAAGTCTTTTGTATAAGTCATCAGGATTTTCATTTATGATTTCCATCAAAAACTTTTTAAACATGTCCATGTGTAGTATTACACTCTCCTCAACTTGCCCTTTCTCATCAGCCGATAGGGTGTCATAAATTTTCCCTATGTTCTTTAGTTTTCCTTCCTCTATGATCTCATTTAACAAAATGTCTAGAGGTGCCGAGTCAATTTTTGCCTTTTTCTTTTTCTTAGGGGTCAGATTCTTTTTGGGTGTGACCTTTCTGAGCGGAGATCTCACAGCTTGTTGCTTTTGCCTTGTCCTTCTAGGTGAAGGAGTGGTTGCCAGTGAGGGATCTCTTTTCCTAACAACTCTTTTAAAGGTTGCTGGCATGTCTCCTTCTGAAGAAGTACCTACCAGTGATAGATGAGCTTCAGGTTGTGGGGCTGCCAACTCATCTTCAGTTATGCCGATTTTCTTTAATACATCTTCCTTAATGTCTTGTGCTTGTCTAGATCCTTTTCTCACAAAAGCTTCTACCTTCTTCACTCTTTTCTTGGACTGTATTTGTTTTTCTATTATTTCAGCAGTACCAAATGCTTCCTCCTTAGGTTCATTGGGGGCTTCCATAAGTGCTCTGGCATAAGTTTCAACTATGTGGTCATCTGTTTCATAGCCCATTTATGTTACTTAGATTGTCCTAGGGATGACTGCGTCCATCCATATTTCATCCTTTTTGATAACAAAGCATATATCATCTTTGTATTTATCTACAATTTCTTGAGATAACCTTGTCCTTTTCTTCATTTTCATCTTTAGTGCTTGGAAAAAGTCATGAATGTTGTTTTCCTTATTCTCACCCATGGCATTGAACAGTTTTGTCAATTGCTTTCCTATCGGTGTATCATATCCGAATTCTTTATATCCTATACCAGGAAATTGTTTTGTTATATGAAGCATTAGACACACTAACATATTTCCAAATCTGAAGGTTCCTTTCTTATCCTTCTTTATCTTTCCAAGGTTGTCTATCAGTTCATCCTTTAGCCATTCACAGATGTCAATTTTTACATTGTTGGTTATCATGTCATAAGCACTCTTAATGCATAAACTTGAAACTGAGTTGACTCTATTGGCATGAGTAGCTTTGTAACCTAATATCATGCTTATGAATCTCACATTTGTATCCTTTACATCATTAACTCTTAAAGATCTTTTATCAAATGTTGCACCTGTTAGGTCTATGACTAAATCATTTGAAACTTTCTTGTTTTTGTCTGGTCTTTTACCAGTGGCCAGTAAACCTATGATAGCCTTTACCGCTTGCTTTGTGATCTTATGAATTGCATCTAACCAGAAAAATTATCCATGAACTCTTCTTAACACTATCCTAATCACATTCTTAGGAAATTTAGGAATACTAAGGATTTCTATGAATCCTAGGGTTTCAATGATTTTGTGTTCAGCTTTGATATTGTCGGTATCATCACATATCTCAGTTTTGTACATGGTTTTGATTTCCTCATCTCCTAGCTCTTCAATAGTGCAGTGAATATACATTCTAGGGTCTTCAACATATACAACACCTTTAGGGATTTGAGAGAGTGCACCTAAGGTATCATCCTTCTTTGCTATTTTGGGGACCAGCTAAAATATGGGCCTAGGTCTTTTAATTACTTCCACAATAGTAGGGTTCACTATGTATTCAATTTCAGAGGTGGATGCCATGATAAAATACCTTTTTTCTATCTTGGATGGATGATTTCTTGGAGTGTGCTTGCTTCTTGCTCGAAATGCCTTAGCTCGGAAATCTTCGCGCTCTCTGAAATTTTGAAATCACGATGAAATGAAATGGAGCCAAAACCTTATTTTATAAAGTCTTTTTCGCTACCTACCACATTAATTGCATCCCAATTATGTATTCACTTAAGTTTATTTGCCAGTAATAAGTGATTTTCAACTTCTTTTCTCTAATGGAGGGAATAATAGCACATGTGTCATTAGATTGCCAAACCCTCAAGACAATTTTCTTCAATTAGATGAAGAACTTCCTGCCAGTGGAGCACTGCCCTGTCCTGCCGGTGGAGCATCACCTTGTCCTACTGATGGAGCATTTATTGGTTCTACCGGTGGAGGAGTATTCCCAATATTTAGATCAGTTTTTTTAATCCATTGCTTTGAGAATTCTTGCTTAACCTCTTCAACTTTTTCTTTACCTTTCAAGCTAGCACTTTTGTTGTCTACCGGTGTACCTTTACTTCTACAAAATTTAGCAATATGCCCAATCTTGTTACATGCATAACAAGTTACATTATTTTTCTGAATAGCTTTCTCATAACCTATGCCGGTTCGTGTTCTACATTGATTTGATAGATGTCCAAATCTTCCACAAACATAAAATCTTACATTCATTCTACAATTTTCAGAGTTATGACCAACTTTGTTGCATTTGGAGCATTGACTGGTGGGAGGATTGATATTCTGATAATTCCTAGATCTGCATTCATTTGCCCTATGACCATATTTACTATAGTTAAAGCATTTTCCATTGAATTTATAAGTATTAGGTGGTCTTACCAATTTGCTGTGATCCTGAGTATTTGTGGTACCGAAGCTTTCTCCAAATTCAAATCCAATTCCAGAAGTGTCACCTTTGGGTTTTTGATTCTTCAATAAGGTACCAAGTTCTTCTGAGCTTTTCTTGAATTTTTCTTTATGTTGGTTTGCAGTTTCCAATTCCCTTTCCAAGATTTCTTTTTGTCTCATTAGTTCATTTGAGTCATTTTGAGTATGCATCAGATCTGTCTTCAACATGTCATTTTCATAGCTAAGTCTTGTGTTCTCATTTGTTGCATCACTTAGTCTTCTGGTCAATTCTTCTTCATTCTTCTTTCTGTCCTCAATCTCTTTGCAAAATCTCATAGTCATATCCTGCATTTCATTTTTTGTTGTCATGATCTCTTGTTTCAACTTGCTTATCATATCATTAAGTGATTCCTTTTCATCATTCTCATTTTGCAATTTTTCACAAAGTTCTCTTCTTTTATTTCTTGTAACAGTAAGATTTTCTTCAATTGCTTGAATGATATCCTGAGCTGCTCTTAAATCATCTTGTAATTTGATATTTTTTAACTTCTCTACATCATAGTTAGTAAGAGCTCCTTCAAGTTGCTTCATCAGATTTTCCATCTTTACCGGTGTCAAGATCTTCCTCAAGTTGTTAGGCTTTTGAAAATAGAGGACCAGGCTTTGATACCAATTGTTAGGGTTCCCATAGATACTGAGAGGGGGGGGGGGTGAATCAGTATCTAACCGGTATGCAAATTTTCTTAAGTTAAAACATGTAGAACATAAAGTAGCAGTGTACCGGTATGCAAGAATTAATGTAATAAATAGAATAAAAACATCCACATGAAAAGAACACCATAGCACAAGATGTTTAACGAGGAAACCCAATGTGGGAAAAACCTTGGTGGGATTTGTGACCCACAATATTCACTTATTGGCCAATAAGAGAATATTACTTACAATAGGGGCCTGCACATGCAGGAAGGCCAATTGCCTAGAGCACACTGCTCAGTGAGAAGTCACACTGACTTACAATGAGGATTATACTAATCCAATGATTTGTACTGCTTTATAATAGCATCTGCAATGCCAGATTCTGTACCGGTTCTTGCTCTGTTCTTTACATATACCCTTGACCTATAATTCGCACATTAGGTCTACCTAATAATTTTCTTTATGCTCACTTACATACACTACAAATGTCTACAATGATCTCTTTTATATACAAGAGTCATTTTACAATTTTCCAAGTCGGCTTGCAATAATAATCAAAATATTACATATCAAAAATCCTATCGACCTCTGTGCCGGTATACATCTTTTCTTCTGTGCCGGTGCCAGTGCTGACACGTAGAGTGATCTTGTTGATGTCGGTGCACTATCTTGCTTGAATAATGCTTTGCCGGTATGATGTCTTGCCAGTGCCATAGGATTGCAAGGTTGCCATCAATGACAAAACCTTCAATCACACACAATGTCTCATTAGAGTGTCCATATGCCAACAATGTTATGTGTTGTATTGTTTAAAAAAAAAAATTAAGTTAGTGTGTATTTAGCTATATTTCTCTGGGGTATTTTGGCGGGCATTACATTTGGTATCAGAGCCCATGTTGCAATATTGGGATCTCTGGTTAAGGATGTTGTTATTAGTCCTGTGAATGTGCCTTGATGTTCCTTTGAATCAAGTTACTCTTTGAGATTTGTGTTAGAAGAAGTGTTATTGGAATATTTGGAATCTTAGATATCTATGCCTTGTATTTCTCTCTAATCCTTTTAGGAATCATAAATTTAAGTAAAGGGTGTATTTATTCCATATGCATGTCTTCAGAATAAGAGAAGTGTCTATATGTTCTTACTTGCCATGTAAATTTCGAGTGCTTACTTGAATGATTAGGGTTGCTTTCCTTATACATAATTAATTATGTTACAAAATGAGAAAAGAATGTGTGTATCCTCTTAACTAATGCTATGTTCATAAAATTATACTATTATGTTGATCTTCCTATGAATAGAAGGATGAAATGTTTGTATTATGCATATTAGGAATAATTTGGTATAGATCATGATGTGAAAATCGAAGAAATTGTATGTAGTTCTTAATAAAAGTAGTTAGAATATCTTTTTCCTTATTTTAATCTCCTGTGTGAAATGCAAGGAAGTTAGTTGGTAATATACTGGTTACCCCATAGAATTATTGGTTGTTTTGGTATATGTGTGATTTTGTATGTAATAAAGATTGTTTGAGGAAATCGTAGCTATCAAAGGATTTGGGATTGTTGGTTGCACATGTATTGGTAGGAGACCTTGTGGAAGTTGAAATTGCATATCTTTAAAAGTGGTAGTTTTTGTTGGCATGACTAGGTAATTCAAACCGACTTTGCATATATTTCCGTGTATCGATTTGTGTGGCAATATCCCTTCCTTCCTCTTCTCTGTTTGGGGTAAAAGATTCAAATACTTAGGGGTTATTGATATTAAGTAGAAGGATTGGATAATGATTAATGAATATGACTTGTATACATTAAAGGGAAGATTAGGTGAAATTAATTTGCATTGAAAACTGAAATTTAGATATTGCATTCATCATCCTTGTTCTTTAAAGGGAAGAATTGATTAAACAGAATATCCCTTCATTTAAATAGGAAATGTATTGCAAAACTAAAGGGAGATAAATATGTGTATTGAAGCAAGGATTGGTACATTGCATATGTATAAATTATAATGATACCATTGTGTCTTTATTTGGTTGGCAAGATAAAAGTTTTACCCTTGTGTAGGAATTGTGTGGCATTGAATAAATATTTCTCTTAACTAGATGGATAAATTAAGAAAGGTTACTATATCATTGCCTTATTTGAATTTTAAGAAGTGCTTCCTTAGCAAATTCTAATGAGATAAAATGATAATTAGTTATATGAAATTGTGTTGGGATTCTAAATGTCAATTTGTGTTGAAATATCGAAAATACATAGTCTATGAATGATAGTAATCAAGTAATAATAGGAAGTGAGTTTAAATATAATGATGCATGTATTCTTGGAATTTAAGTGGCATTATATGAAAAGAAAACTAAGTTCTGAAAGTGGGACTAAGATATTCTTAACTTAGATAACTAGAAGTATGTCATAATATTATTATTGGTAAGAGTAGAAATTGATACTAAACTTTGGCTTTTGTAATGAGACCTATTTTGCTTGTTTAAATATATGATTGCCTAAATTGCTTAAGGCCTTATGAAGGACTTTCTAATATTCTATAGGTTATTAGTTGTGCATTAATGGAAATGACGTGTGTTATAGTCTACTATCAAGTGATTAATTGAAGCTCAACCTCTATTTCTGTTACAACTTGGTGAATATGATCAAGGTATAGATAAGATATCTTGAACATTAGTCATGGTATGAGTATATTCCTTGTGCATGTGTGAGTGCGCAATTGCTTTATCTCTTCCTACCTATGTCAACTTTCATAAAGGATAATTGCCTAGATTTTCGAAAATATTGAATTGCTTTAAATATAATAAAAAGAATACACACATATGGATAAAATAAAAGTCTTAAATATATGTCGTGCACTCTCTAACACATTCAAGGGATTTCACCCTTCGATGTTGTGTAGTGGTTACTCCCTTTGGTGTGACTAATGTTTGTCACCTCGTGATGTGGGTTTGATGAGTTGTTTATTTTGCCTTGAGTTAATTTATGATTTGTGTGATGTGTCATTAAGATTAATGTGTATTTTTGAGATTTCTTTACTTTTGGGATGACCACTGAGTTCTTCTTTCTTTTAATTTGTCCTTGTGGTGACACTTGTCACACTTAAATTTCTTGATCGATTTTGCTGGCAACTTTTCTTCTCTTTTAATTTAATGAATTGATTTGACGATATCTCCTTTGACCTCCTCTTTTATTGTATATGGTGGTCATTCTAAGTGTCAATGTATTGTGGGCCCAAACCTTGAGCCAGTATTGTCTCTATCATGTTCGTTGAAACCTTTGATAGTGTGTGCGATGGAGGACATTGTGGAAAAGTGCACTAGACTAAGAAAACAATTAGATAATGTTGTTATTAGCTAAGTAAATGAAAAGTGTTAATAAGATGAAATTTATTGGTAACTTTCTGAATTCTATAATAGATAGAAGTTCCTTGGAATTGTGAAGTCTGAAATTTATGGAATAGTTAAATAAAAGAAATTGCTGATTTCTTGCCTTCAAATCCTTGTGTACACATAGTGGATTAAGGATGCCCTTTGAATGATTTGATTGGATAAGGATTGCATCTAATGTTTGTATAAACTATAGTGCAGTGTAAGCATGGTGGAAATTAGGATATTTGAATGCCATGAAATTTGTTCTTTTAAATAAATAGGTTATAAATGCTTAGTTATTGTGTGAGGTCTTGAGTACATTTAATTTGAAGAAGCTTAGTTCTGAGAAATTTTCACTCATTTAGGCTTATGACATGATTTGTTCAATAATATAATAGGTGGATACATGTACGATATTGTGTAAATGTATATCTCTCTCTCTCTCTCTCTATTTGCATGTAACTAGATGTTGAAGGAGTGTTACTATGAATTTTGGTGTGAAATATAATGATTTCTTCTTATTGATGCTTAACTTAGTGACTAAAGTTACTGGTTTGTATTGCAAGTGTGGTAGAAATGAAGTTCCCTTGTAAATAGTTTAATAGTTTAGTGTACAAATTGTAATTAACAGCAGTTGGTGCTTCATTTACCTCTTGTGTAACGTGTTTATTTCGAATAATTGAAGCATAAGGAGTAAATTTAGTTGTCATTATCTTTCTTGGAGTTAGAAAATATTATAATATGTTTGTGTTAAAAGGAAGTTTTTGATTTATATGTGCTAGTTGTCACCCTAACTCTTACGACTTCTAGGAGTAGGGTCCACCCTTGACTTGACTTGTTTTGACTAGAGTTGACTTTTAATTCTTGTGTGATAGACATTATTGGGCATAAGCTATTTCAAATGATTTATATGATGTTGATACTATCATTATTGATCATGTGATTTATTAGACACTATATACTTATTATGTGATTTGATGAGCATAAGTGCTAATGGGTTTTACATGCCTTACTATAATCATGAATTATACTAATCATGCACTTGATGATGTTTTTATGTACTGACCATATTTAATGATTATCTATGATGAGTTGATCTTATACTGTGTGTTGGGACTCATTAAATTTGGTGAATTTGAGAGGCCCATATCAAAATTTTGCATATGCGCTTTCAATTGATCACCTAATCTCTTTCAGATGGCCTAGTTTGAGGGCATGTAAAATGGGGCCAGTTAATCATCAAGAGGTAAAGCTTTGAAACTTGTTGTACACCTTTCATTTGGCCTATGAAGTGTTTTTCAACTCTTAGAATTTAGTTTGGATCAATTTATTAGTTACCCATTTCAAGGGGTGAGTTGAAAGTCCATGTTAGGTGCAAATGCAGATTTTATTAAGTAGCCTATTTTGAGAACCTATAACTTTTGCCCAGTTGATCTTCATATTGAGATTCAAAGTGCAATAAATTTTATGCATATAGGTGAGTCCACATGCGAAGTTTCAGGTCTTTATGAATTCATTTGATTAGTTTTTTGAGATGATCTCTTGAGCCACTTCATTCAGTTTTTTGCATTTTCATTGCTACATCAGTTAAAGTTGCTATTTTGATGAGTGCACCATTTGCACCCAGTCAACCTTTTCATTGAACTGAGCATTCTAAGTTTTGATCTATACTTCAAGGTATCTATGCCTCAGATTTGGGGGTCTACGGAGATCATTTGATATTTTTAAGAAAGGCACTTTGAGTTCCCTACGCATTGGTTTTATCAGGTTAATTGTGCTAACAGAGCCAATTTGTCATCTTTGACCATTAATATTTCTTCACTCGAGATTCATCTTGAGAAACTGCTTGGCAGAGTTAATGTTTGTATATCAGAGTACACGCCTGTCAGTTTACGAAGTCCAGAAAGGTGTTTTAACTAGTTTAAAAATTACATCTTTGGGAATAAATGCGAAAATGTGGCGCAAGTGCCTGAAAGTTGCAAAACTTAGTTTGATGATCCAAAAACCGTGTTGATCAATTCCATAGGCAGGTTCAAGGTTCGCAAGGTATTTTAAAGGGTCAGTTGCATGAAAATGAAATTTTTTTTTAGTCGGACCCACTTTGGGGACGGACCTGGCTCATGCCCGTGCATTAATTTTATGGTGAAGTGGTTTTAAAATAACATGATGCACACATAACAAAATAAATGGAATGGATTTCAATGCTTTTACATTGGGGTTCTGAAAGTAATAGTTGCTCACAACCATTTACTTGGCAAATTTATCCTAAGTTGAATTTTGCCTGTGCAATGTGAGGTGCCAGATGCAAGAGTTTGAGCAAATGGAATTTGTTAAAAGGGCATGAAAGTTTCCAAGAAAATGTGATTGCCAGGTGTAAAGTAAATTCCATAACCCTTGCCAACATCCCTCCTGCATGAAGTTAAGTGTGGCAGATTGGAGGCCAGTGAAAATTTCAAACTAATGCAATTGATAGGTGTAATGTCGGCTCCTCCCTATCATGGCCAAATCCTCCCACGCAAGTTGAAGACCATAGCAAGTCTTAGGAAAATTCAAATGGTGGAGGGCGATGTTTTTAAATAACTTCTAGCAAGTGCCATTGGCATATTTGGCAAGCAAGATATCCTCCTCCTTACTGTGGTGTGTGGCAAATTAAGGCAAATAAAATGTTTTTTAACAAATGCAAATGGTGAAAGGAAGGTAAAACGTTGGTGGAGGGAAATTTGAAGGTCTTCAGCAAAATGAAACCCATCGAACTATGGCAACAGTCCTCCTTGCTAGGCGTGAAGGTGCAACCCTTGCGTGGTATGGTGTTTGCAGTCCTCAAAAACTTTCAGGAAAATGTAAATTGCGAGCATTCTCCCCTACGTGGCATGGTCTTCAAATCCAAATAAAATGCAATTAGCAGGTCTTATGCCAGCTCCCCTTTGCATGGTTTTTGGTGAGTAAACTTTCAGGCAAAATGCGTTGGCAGCCACCACCAAATCTTCCCCTGCAGATGGCATGGAAGTCATGAGGAAAAGGCTCTATTAAACTTTCAAACAAATGCAATGGCAGGTGTATGTCAATTTCCCCCATTGTGGAGTGGCATTGTTAAAAGGTTCAGAAACTTTTAAGTCAAATACAATGGCAGGTGTAAGCCAGATTCCACAATCTTTGCCCATCTCTCTTCTACGTTTAGTGTATAAGTAGGCATTTAAACTCCAATCAAATGTAGTTCGGAGGCCTAATGCCTCCTTCCCTCTATGTTGAATAGAAATTTTTTTGCAAATGCATTGAAGAAGCCATTAAAACTTTCAGAAAGTGCAGTCCCAAGCAAAACCATACATCCCACATTCACTGGGCGGGGGACAATTTTGGCATTTATATACAAAAACAAACACATCCATAGTGTCAAAGCCTTGAGGCTTTTGATGCAAGGTGCTGATGGGCACCCATTGGACCCCACACGTGCGTGCATGATCCCTAAGGTGGTGAAGAGACAGCTAGTGACTAGGTGGACCCCACATATGCACGATTCCCGAGGTAGGAAGGTTTTGCAAAGAAAGAAAAGATTAACAAGTGAGAAAGTTCAGGGATGATTGATGACTAGCACTATTTCATGAAGCAAAGATGCACACCAGTTACCCTTCGTGAAATGGCAAAAAGATTAATGAGTGAGAAAGTTCCATGGTGATCTGCAGCTGGTGTTGTTTTGCGAAGCGAAGATGCATGCTAGTTAGCCTTCGTGAAATGGCGAAAGATGATGTGGTAGGTCCAAGTGGTAGTCCAGCTGGTGGGTCCGAGTGTGGTGATGCGGAAGTGGCGGTGATGGGGCTGACAAGTGGCAGATCAGTGAGGTGTCATCCCAGTGGACCCCATGAGCGAATCGTAGGTCGCCATGTGGCAGGGCACAGGCAAATAATTAAAATTAAATAGTAAAGTCCAGACTATTGGAAAAAATGCAAAAATTTAAATGATGGATCCATTTGAATGATTAATTTGCCTAAGAGGTATTTTTGTCCAAATATGCAATTATTATATATCATCGGAAATCTCTCAAGACAAGGAAATTAGTCATGATGTTAGTTTCAACAAACATGAGATATTTTGAGAGAAGTTTTGATGAGAAGGATGAAGAGGAATGTTTTCAGTTGGGGAAAGGGACACATGGTAATTTTTGCTGCAGACCTAATCTTTTTCCCTCCTCCTTAATATTCCCATTTCTTCTCTTTTGTAAGGGTTCCAATTTTTGAGAAATTCTCTATGGTAGATTTCCAAGAGGGGTTCCAGTCTTGTGCATTTTAATTTTCTGGGTTGTAATTGTTGATGTTCTCATTCTTTCTGTCATTGAATAGATACATTTAGCTATAAATTCTTAGTTGTGGGCCATATATATGTAAGGCATATATACATTTCCATTGGATTGTCTTCGGGCATTTTTTCAATTTCAATAAATTCAGTCTTCAAGGGATTTTGAATTTATCTTCTCCAAGGGAGAGTGTAATTCCTGTTCTTAGGCATCCTTTACATAAAGGATTTAAATTCGATGAGCAGAAATTGTGAATTCTGAATTAATCTTTGAATTTGTATGATCTTTTGATTTGAAGTTCAGAATGCATTAATGTCAAGCATTAATACAGGGATATCTTTCAGTGAATCTGATGTGCAGCTTGGATTTCATTTGTGGCCATTTGTATTGACTCTATGCCCAGATGAAGGCACTAAACTATTACAATTAGGAGTTATTTGCACAAGAAATTTAAAATCAAATCAGAGTACCTTTTGCTTCTTGTTCTATGGTAGTATTCCACCCATCTCATGATTCAAACATTGCTGAGTTGTAAGTGTAGATCTAGCCAATCTACAATACCCTTCTTGTTTTTGAACTTTTTGAGATCCAACTGCTTTTGTTGATGTTGTCATAGGTGTGTAATGGGATTAATTTTAAGCATCAAAAGGGTGTCCCCCCCAAGGTCTAGCAAAACCTGAAGTGTAGGAGGATCAATTAGGGTCCTATGTTTTGTTGTCCAAATCTTGATGTGTTCCATAGATTGAAATTGGCCGTTTCATACAAGGATTGCAGGTGAACTTGGGTTAACCAGATTTGGTGAACAACAGTGTGTTTGACTGTCTTCGGGATAGAGACAATTCCACATCACTCATTGCAAGCGGGATGTGTCGTTACGATTCTCTAACCCTTGTCTGTTATAATATATATGCATATGTTGTATCGTTGCTTTGTGGATGCAGGATTTGCTGGTACCAGACATCGACTCCAACTGGCTCCATAGGTCTGAGTGTGTCTTTAAATCCCAATGGTATGTGGTTCGGAGTTCGCACAATTTCCCCTCACATACTCTAGGTCTAAGTTGTTCACTATGAGTCGTCAGTGTCTTGGCATAAGTCGCCATGTCAGTTAGTAAGCTGGGTTCTTCTATGTTGTGAGTATGTTAGTATTGGCTGGTTAATCCTTTTATGTTGAGGCTGATTGATTATTGATGCGAGATTAAATAGTTAATAATGTTTATTTTAATTATTTTGATTAATAGTGATTTGATTATTTGATTATCTAATGTTTAATTTAATTTATTGGATTCTTGCCCTTTTGGGTATTTAATTACTTGATATTTAATGTTTATTTATTTTAATGATAATTTAATATCTATTTAATATTTATTGTTTATCTTATGTTGTGGTTTTTATATTTATTTGTGATATTGTGTATATATTTATTTAATCGTCTATGGTTTAATATTTATTTGGTATTGAATGTTTATTTTCTTCTTTAATTCATTTATGAGCCTTTGGTTTATTTAATTTAATTTCTCCATTTGATTTATTTAATTGTGCCTCATATTTTATTTATTAGTTTGACTTTTACGTTAAGTGGGTTGTATAAACACACTTTAAAATAAAATAATAAAATGTTCCCACCTAATTGTAAAAGCATGCTTTATATTTAGCTTACCTACGCTCTTCTCTTATCGGTTGAATTTAAAAGGTAGGTAAGATTATATTATATGGTGGGGTTGGTAAAATATATCATAGATTGGAATATTTTGATTGGCCGAGATTGAGGCTAGGGTTTTTGGTTATTGTTTGGCTTTTTTATTTTCTCTCCTGTGAAGTTTTTATGGGTTGGCTTCTTCTTTTGCAAAAAATATTCTCTGCAAGAGTTTTCTTGGAGTTTTGGCTTTGGATTGTTGCTAGAGTTTCTTGGTTTGGCTTTGGATTTGGATGGAGCTCTACCTCAACTCTCATCCATCACTCATGGTGCAGGTTGGGTTCCTTTTCTTTGTTTATTTTTAGCTTTAAAATTTCTCTGTGTATGCTCTATGTCTGAAAATGTCTTCCGGGAGCTGGGGATGAAATATTTGATTTATTGTAGTTTTCAGATTTATATATGGTGGAGAAAACTTTATTTTATATGGGTGTTGGTATAGTTGTATTGGAGAAATATTTGGTCTCCTATATGTTGTTGTTCACGACATTGAAAAGTCTGGATTCATGGCTGCTTGTAGTGAGATCCTATATCATTATCTAGATCATGTGATTGGTATTTTGTTTGATGTAGCTTTGGCCTTATCTGTTGTTGGTAGAGTCACCTATGTATTTCAGACTCAAAAGAAGTCTTTGTGAATGAGTTCTGTGTCTCCTAGCTGTGGATGTGTTTTTTGGAATCTCTCCCTCTATATTCTATTAAACTTTATTCTATTTATTTCTTCTTACTTGTTGGTTCTAGGCGACTCTATGTATATGTTTTTCGAAGCCTTATGTTTTAAGTTTGATTTTTAATATCTACCAAAAGTTCTGGGTTTCCTGTCCTATTTATGCAAAAGTGTTGATTCTACATTTGCGCTATCCTTTCATTCATTTGTGTTGTCCCTATATGCATTTGCGCTGTCTGTTGTTGCATTTGCGCTATATTTTAGTGTATATGCATTATCTTTTGTGCAAAAGCATTGTCCTTATCTGCACAAACGCTAAATTATTTAACACAGGCGCTAACCCGTAATTCATAAGTGCTAACCTGTAATGCAAAAGCCCTAAACTTCAATGCAAAAGCGTTGTTCTATCTGCCTTTAGTGTTTTCACCATTCTCCCAGTCAGATTTGGATTTTTCAAGTTTCGTTTCACTCCAGAGGCTTTTTGGGATTTTTGCAGACATTTTCCAACTTATGTTATTTATCAGTTAGATGCAATTTTATGTATTATATGCTAGAATAGTCTTGGTTTATTTATTGTCGAAGATTTGAGTCTTTTCTTATATTAAGATGTTGCAATGGAAAAATGGTATTGTTGTGGAGACAACAAGATAGTATTGTTGTGGAGATAGCAAGATGGTATCACTGTGAAGACAGTAGATTTGATATTTTTATTAAGGGAATATCTCTTTTGATATAGATTTCCACATTGAGGTTCATATTGCTTTTTTAATGGATTTAAGCCCTTTGCGTTCTTTGGCTATGGTCTTCCTTGTATGTTTAATGTGTTGTTGGGCTACATGATGAAGTTATGGATCTTTTCTTGGAATTTGAATTGGAGCCTCTTATGATTTATTGTTGGGCCATGTTAGGAGGAGTGGGCTTCCTTGTGATGACTGGGGTCATGAGAGATAGGTTTGCATGATGTTCCTTGTAACGATGCATGAAGTCTAGACCACCAGGGTACATTGGAGTTTTCTATGATTTGTAAACAAGTGATAACATTAATAATGAATTAATTGGAATGGGTAATTAGATCTCATTAAAACAAGATAATTAATAGTTTGAGCCTCATGGCTGATTCCTAGGGAGGATGTTTTAGGATAAGCATGAGAAAGTTGTGAAGATGGTAAGTCAAATCTCCTTTGATTCTCTCATGGCTAGAAATGGCTCCACATGTCTATCGGGGTTATGCCGTGAAGAGTTGTGTTTTGGAAATATTATGGGGGAGGATAGAATGTGATGACACTCGCTCCTACATGTGTACTTTCTTGAGATGTATTGATGCCTTATTGATTTGTGCACCTTTGGAAGTTTTCTTTATGTGCTATCTTGTGATTGGCTCTTGCTTGAGTGTCCTTGTATTGTTTAGTCTCTTTGGTTTAAGTGTCAGCCTAGATGTAGAGTGTTTGTTGGGACCTTGTGTCATCTCCTAGCACGTGGGGTGGTTCGTTTGGCTCTACATGGTTAGGTGGTTGGTGCTTTTAAACCATTGGGATGTTCCTATCTTTGGATTTTTCTTGTGTGGATGCAAATGCTTCTTCAGATTGTTCATGTATAATAATTGCAGCAAGAATGTAAATGATGATGTGATTTATATAATGAAATTCTTATGTAATGGTTGTAAGAGAAATCATGTTTATGAGAAATGACTATGTTGTTCTAGTTGTAGTGATAACTTTGGTTATGGTAGATGAATATAATGATGAACCTTGAGTTGTATTGTAACACATTTATATTTAATGAAATGGATGCATGAGATGTGGATAAGTAATATGGTTTGGAATTAAAAGATGAAATTTGTATTCTTGATGAACCATGTTAAAAGGAAATGGTTTAAATGTTATGATAATTTTATTAGTCTTGAAATTATGTCTTTAATTAATTCTTTAAGTAGAAGAAATGCTATGCCTTGATAGGATGTATGAGTATGAGTAATATTGGAAGATATGTTAGGACATGTTTATGAGTTATGACTAAAGAATCTGAAATTATAGTATCATACTTCGTAGACAGTGATCTAATGATTGAATTGAAAACTTATAATTCTTGGGATGTAGTTGAATGTTCCTTATGAAAATATTGTATGGATGTTCTTAATGAATGAATTACAAATATTATTAATGGAAATTACTAGTAAGTGTATGGATATATGGTAAAATGAATGCTTGTCTTCTAGGGAAGGTTTAGGATGTATCATGTGTTATGGTTTAAGATTATATCTCCATTTGGTGGATTCTATTAGTGGTTATGGAATTAGGATGTTGTATCTTAGTTTTTGTGGAGATGAATTCGTGTAGTTCTTATTTTGTAATAAGATGATTGTTGGTTAATTGATATAGTGTAAGAGATTTTATGAGAATTAAATGGGCTATGAATTAAATGTTTAAGGAGACTTTGTGATTATTGCCTTATGTACTTTAGGAATCATGATGAAGTAATAAGTATGCTAGGAGCATAGAAGCATAAATGATTATATGGAAGTTAATCATAAATGGAAATTGTGTTAATATATTATAAGGGTTAATCTTGGTATGAGTATGGTGATGTTTATAGTTGGAGGTTGGTTAATGGTAATAGGTACATTTGGACTTGGTTTATAAAATGAACCTAAGAGGAAAAAGGGGAAGTAGCTATACATTGAAGGATAGAATCTCATATTAAATGAAAGATTAAGTAGGTTGCATTTCATGAGTGTTAGGTATTGCTATGTTGCACCTATGTGTGTATAATGATTAAGATTATTAGGTATTGATCTGGAAGAAAGTAAATGCTTATTGCTTGTGTAGGTAGACTAAGTAATGGCATTGAGATACCCTAGGGAGTTAGTAGTAATGATTTATTGTATTCTGCTTGCGTAATTGTCTGATTATCTTGAATGAACTATTCTATGTTGATCACACTTAAATGTTGTTGTGTGCTCGCTACATTTCTTAAGTGATGTTATGTGTTGTATTGTTTTATTAAAAAAAAAAATTAAGTTGGTGTGTATTTAGCTATATTTCTTTGGGGTATTTTGGTGGGCATTATAGTCTATCAAACTGCCAAGGTCTTCCTAGCAAAAGATAACAAATATCCATAGGTATAATATCACACAACACTTCATCATGATAATTCCCAATATTTAATTTTATCAAACACTGTTCACTTACTAACAACTTATGTTCATCCTGAATCCATGCTATTTGATAAGGCTTAGGGTGTGTCAATCTCTCCAATTTCAACTTATTCGCCATCTCTTCTAAAACAATATTATCTGAACTACCACTATCAATAAAAAATTTACAACACTTACCAGATACCTTACATATGTTCTTGAACTGGTTATTCCTCTACAAGGGTTCTTCATCACCTTTGGTATGACACAAAGCTCTCCTTGTCATCAATAGTTCTCCATTTTCTAGTTTATTGTCTAATCTGGTGGGGTTTTCTTCCACCACTACTTATCTTGTGGTAGCCTCTGTCTTCTTACATTCAAATGCACGTTGTCCTTCTCCTCCACTCTTAAAGCAGGTTCCTCTAAATATCTCTTGTCTTGTCATCCAAAGTTCTCATTCCGGTAGCCATCCAGTTCTCTCCTCTGGTAGAAATTTCTATCATCCTTCTGATATAAATTACCTTCTTTGGTCACTTCCTTGTCCTTGTTCTGATCTATACTAGTTCCTCTTCCTCCAGTATATCCTATTCCTCCTTGAAATATTCCTCCGGTAAACCTTCCACCTGTACCTCTCTATCACTTCTCATGTATTTTGTTCAATTTCTCTTTAGCCTTTAGTGCATACTGGTAAGCCTCTTCAACACTCTCCAATTTGATCATGCTGATTTCATCTCATATATACATCCGCAATCCATTCAAATATCTTACAATTTGTTCAACTTCATCATCAACAAGTCTAGATCTGATGTTCAACTTGTAAAATGCTTTGGTGTATTCCTTCACACTAGATTCCTTATGTCTTAGGCTCGACAATTTTTGGAACAAATCCACTTGATAATTCTCCAGGACAAACATTGATATTAACTTAGAAATCATCTGATCCCATGTCTTAATCTTCTCTTTACCTCTTCTTTGTCTATCAACTTGCAAATGCTCCCACCAAAGAGATGCATGACCTTTCAACTGGGTACAAGCATATTTCACCTTCCTCTCTTTTGCAATGTTTTCAAAATCAAAACACTTCTCCATCTTTGAGATCCAGTCCATCAATCCATCTGAATCTAACTTCCCATCATATTTCGATGGGGTAAAATGAGGTTTAGTGTTCGTCCTACTCAAAACCTTTTAAAACCTTTTTTCATTCGGACCAACTATCAGTAGGTTTACTTGTTCTATCAAGGCTTCTTCTCCTTCATCTTCACTTACATCTTCAATATGTCGACCTCTTCTCTGGACTGTCTCCACGGCTTCTAACCAGGCTTCTATTTCTCATAACATCTCCATCGTGCAATAGGGTTTGCATTCCCACGTGCTCCACCATTCCTAGTTCCTCTTTATGCCATAGATTCACACTAGTCCTCTGCAATTGCAAGTCAGATCCGCAATCTACCACCCTACAACAAAATTTAGGACACGCAACCTCCAAAATGAAACTTTGTTTTGATACCACTTGAAGTAATCACTAGTGAGGAGGGACCTCAAAGAGATCAATCCAAACCAGTCAGCAAGAGTAAACACAACGGAAACACACAAATATGATGAGGCAATGCATAACAGATAGTTCTATTGCATGAAATTTGATTACATCCAAGCAGTAACAACCGGGTTACAACATACCGACACATAGGCTTGGTAGAATAGGTCACATCGGGACCTTAAATTGAAATATCTATCTTCTAGGCATAGTCTATCTCTGATTGATCCTAATTGATCTTCAATTGATTACACTCTAAAGCATGATTACAAATATATATCGATCCAAAGGATCTGCTCAGCCCAAAAGGTTCAAAACCCAAAGAACAAGACCTAACATGCATAATGAACAAGGTCAACCTCCACCAAGAGATTCCTTTAGAAAATCCAAAGGATGAAATGTAGAAGGTCAACCACATGCCAAGAAACATCACAATCAATGCTCAAGGCTCCGCAAGCTTCAAAATGGGTTCTGGTAAATCACCAGAATAGGTCTTAGGCAATCGGTAACAAAAGGAACAACTAGTAACAAGAAACTATCATGGAAACCAGTAGCGATATCTTGTCAGAAAGTGATCCAAATGAGATGTGGTTTGAAAGCAAGAAAGATGATCAAGTCTTCAAGTAGAATCCACCTCCATAAGATCTGGTAAGCCAAAAATAGGACACATAGAAAGGAAAATGGAAACTACAAACAAAACAGAAGGGAAATGTTTTTGGTTGATGCAAGATTGTTGTGAACCAAGGATGCTCCTGCATCAACAACACAATCTTCGGAATATCACCGGTTAGGAGGAAGCTCAAAGAGATCGGTCTAGACCAGTCAGCAAGAGTAAACACAATGGAAACACAAAAATATGATGGAGGAAATGCAAAACAAATTGAATTATATCATGAAAACTAATTACAACCAACAGCTAACAACTGGGTTATAGAAACCATCTTACAAGCTTGCTAAAACATGCTCAAAATATAGGACATCAAATTTTAAGATCTATTGTCTATGTTCTATATCTTAACTGATCTCCTTCTAATGCTTGATTACAATGATTTATATGATCCAAGGGGATCCGATCGGCCCAGGAAGGGATCAAAACCCAAAGAACAAGACCTAACGTGTAAAATCAACAAGGTCGGCCTCCGCCAAAGAAATTCCTCTGAAAAATCCAAAGGACAAAGTGAGAATCAAAGGGAGGGTCAGCCACACGCCAAGGAACAATGAAATCAATGCTCAGGGATCCACAAGGTATGGAAAGGGTTTGGTAGATCACCAATGCAAATAGGTCAAGGCAACCAGTAACAAAAAACTGCATCAGAAACTGGTAGCAATATCTTGCCAAAAAATGATCCAAATGCTCCGCGGTTTGGGAATAACAAAGGTGATCAAGTCTTCAAGCAAAATCCAACTCCACAAGTTCTGGTGAGCCAAATCTGGGAAGTACTTAAAGAAATGTTGAAATTATAAATAGAAAAGGAAAACAGAAAAAAATACTTTTTTGGTTGATGCAAGATTGCCAAGAATCAGGAATGCTCCTACATCATCACTGCTCATCACAAAAGAGAAGTCTCACCAACTTACAAAACATGGGACTACAATCCAGAGAAAATAAACTATGAAGGTAGCATCTACTAATGCTAGATACTGTTCCGGTTAAGTACAAATGTCTGGCCTGCAACACCAAATCCTTCACAACCTTCGCTGAATGATCTAACCTTGTTCACAAAAAACTTTTCTCTGATAAAGTAGACATAACTATACCGATACCAAATTACATGAATAAGTCACCTATAAATATAGATCATCAACCTTATTGATAAAGTTGGCTAAACCCTAAACCCATAATTACAAAAAATACATCTCATAATACCACCAGACCAATATTATGGTTTATATTACATAGTATGGACCTAATTCAAATATCCAAACAATTACATCCATCAGGAATATCGCTAAGACCAAAATCCAACACATTCCACCAACCAGTAGAAACCCTCACTGTAATAACACATAAAGTCTAATTGGATCCAAATAGGACCATCATAACAACACACTAGCCCATGCAAAGCCACCAAACAATTAGAACATGATCAAGAAGCACCTTCAGCACGATAGAAATCATTTCCATAAGCCGGACCAAAATCTTCTAACCAAATCATCAAATATTGCTAACAGGTAAAGCTAACCGGTACCAAGAAATATCAACCGGGAACATAAGCAATAGCTACCAGAGCACCAAATCATGAACCAATGGAAAATGGCAAGCATATAACCATCCCAAATAAGCATCCAAAACCAAATCCAAGGATCTAATCATACTAGATCAGAATCATAGCGAAAACCAAGATAAACACCAAGTCAAATTGGGATAGGTCCAACCAAGATAGGTCCAACTGGGATAGAAAAACCATATCCAACCGGAATACAATGTTGGCATCAATGACAACACTTAACCAAATCTAGCATGTTCCAATAGCACATCCCTTATGTGTTCTTGGTGTCACCTTGCAGTTGTCTAATGTATGCGCCTATCTCTCTTATATTTTCCAAAACTATACTTTCTTTCTAGTATCCCTCTTGTTAATGAATTTATCTTGTTTGAAAAAGAAATATATATATATATATACATATATATATATATATACATATATATATATATATATATATACATATATATATATATATATATATATATATATATATATATATATATATATTTTATATTAAGAAAGCATATTCATGCATGAAACATAAGATGTAGCAAAAAAAAAAAATGTGTTGTCATAGTTTCCATTATGTTCCAATAAATAGTAATTCTATGGTTAGTTTAGAGATGTGAAATAAAATTCAATCCAACACATTTTAGTGGATTCCAAATAAAGTTTGGAAACCTCCTTAATAGATGTGTGATACTTCAAAAGAACTTATCTTTCTATGATTGAGTAAAAAACATGTGACAAGGTTGTGGAGGTTTTAAAAATATTGTAGTTTTGAGTTGCAAATAAGTCTTCTTAAAACACTTAGATAAGCACCACGTATTAAGAGATCTCCATGTCTTAGTAAATATAAGAAAAAAATGAGGAGAAAGGTCAAATTCTAACATAAACTTCCCTAAGTCACGTGATTTATTTCCTAAGGAAAAGTGACATAAATCACATGCTAAAATAACTAAAGAAAGCGATCTAAACTCTCAATACATTTAGGAAAATGACAATCTACTTAATTATAAAGCTAGACCTTTTCTTTAAGGATTGGACAGATTTACTCTTCATCACGTAAGCTTAATGAAAAGGGGTTAAGTAAAAAGAATTAAACTTTATTCTATTAGTAACTTAGTATAGATTTACATACAAGGAAATATAAATACTCGAAAGTGCTTTTAGTCCATTCATCTCGTAAATAAGTAAATAAATGCAAGAGATAGTAATTTAAATTAGAGGGGTGACATAAAAAAATTGAGTACTTTTAAAAGATTAAGATATATATATATATATATATATGTGTGTGTGTGTGTGTGTGTGTGTGTGTGTGTGTGTGTGTGTATATCTAAATGTGTATGTTATATATGTATATATACATATATGTACATATATATATATGTATATATGTGTATGTATATATGTATATGTATATACATATATATATATCTCTGTGTGTGTGGTGCAATCACAGCAGGAGGGTCCTCAAGGAGAATAGTTTGGACTGTGCAACAAGTGTTACATAACAAAAACAACAAATTCATGACAGAGGCGATGAAGAACAAACTTTATTATATCATGAAAATCAATTACAAGTTGTGGGCAACATGTTGGCTCACAAGATTCGGCACAATGGCCAGATTACATACATTCTCAAAGACTATATCTAGGCTCAAGCAATAATGCGAGCCAACTGCGCACCTCCTAACCTTCAGATTTATCTTCTATGTTCTAATGACTGATTTCTAAATTCTTAATTACATTGATTTATATGATGAAGGATGATTTGCATTGAGCCAAGATGAATAATAGCTGATGAACAAGATGTAATGCTTAAACCAACTAGGTCGGCCTTCGCCAAAGAGATCCCTATGTAAAATCAATAAAATGAAGTATAGACGCAAGGGAAGGTCGGCCACATGCCAAGGAATGTTGGAAACAACAAATTGAAGCTCTGCAAGCTACAAAAGTGATCCACAAGACTCGCCAATAGCCAAATAAGTCCAAGTGGTTCTAGTGTTCCAAGCCAAAAACTATCTTAGATTTTGGAAGTGATGACTTGTCGAAAAAGGTCCAAACATCCCACCAACTTAAGATAAGGTGGATGAACATATCCACGAACAAAATCTAGCTACGCAAGATCCATTCAACAAATGCACAAAAATGCTGAAAGAAATGTAAAAACTACAAAACAGGAAACAAACTGAAAAGAAAATATTTTTGGTTGATGCAAGATTGCCAAGAACCATGGATGCTCCTATATCAATATATATATACATAAATATACATACATATACACATATATATACATATATACATACATACATATACATATACGTACATATATTTATGTATGTATGTATGTATGTATATATATATATCTGTATATGTATGTATGTATATATGTATATATATCTATGTATATACATACATATATATATATATATATGTATGTATATATGTATGTATATTTGTATATGTATATATACATATATACATACATATATACATACATATATACATACATATATATACATACATATATATGCATATATACATATACACACATATACACATATACATATATACATATACATGTGTGTGTGTGTGTGTAACGACCAACTCCGTTCGGAGAAATATGACAAGCTATTCCCCAGATAGTATGGATGAGAATTTGACAATCATAATACTCAAATACAAGTGCAGTTGTGAGCAAGAGTTAAGCATGGATCAATTGAATGGGGTCTTTGTAATTGATGCTCTGCAAAAAGGATTAAAAAATTTGTTTGATGGCAACACACACAAGAGCACAAGAAACAAACGTTAGTGTTAGCAACAAAAGATTATCCTAAACAGGCATATCAAGAGAGATATTAAGCATGAAATAGAAAGCATATAAACATAGAATGAAATAGCTAATCAAGATGCTCATAGTTGCTCCTCCCTTGTTCCTCTCCTCTCCAAGTCCCAAATGAGTGTAGCTCTCAGCTTTTAGCACTAGCCATGGATGCCATATGGAGATTCAAGATAGTTGAATATGATAAGCAAATACTATGCAAGAGTAGATAGTGATGCTATGAAAAAGCTCTATGCTAATGCCAGTATAACAACAATACTCTAAAATGCTTCTCTCTTTGCTTGAGGAGAAGGGTTCTATTTATAGAAGAAATGGGGAAATGAAGGGTTAAGATTGAATGGTTTAATCAAGGGCCAAGTTTGAAAGTTGGGGATCCATGTGCACAATTGGCACCAATAAAATGGTGACAAGTGTCAACATAGGATTGGGTTGAGAGAAGAGGTTGGAGGCATTAAAGGCCTGAGAAGACCTCATGGTTATCTAGAAGGTAAGGGTCAAGTCTAAATTAAGATTACCCATTGGATTAAGAGTTAATCCAAGGATAAACCTTTGTGCAAATGTTTAAGAGATAATCATGGTCAAAGCATTAATGGCCTGATGAGACCTTTGGGTTGGGTAGAGGTTGAGTCAAAACAAATATTTTAACCATGTGGGAGGGTTGAATTAACCATTAATGGTTATTGGAGACTTTGGGGATTAAGTGGTTGAAGGTTGAAAGCTTTCAAAGGTTATCCAAGACTTTGAGCCATTTAGTGGTTGAAGGTTGGAAGCTTTCAAAGGTTATCCAAGACTTTGAGGGTTAATTTGTTGAACACACAAAGCATTAATTGCTTTTCAAAGACTTTGGAGTCTTTGAGAAGTGACTCCAATTTGCTTAGGAATGTGACAATATCTAGGGGATGGATTAGGCTAATTAGGAAGGGTTTAGAAGAATTTAGAAGGGGTTTAGGCATGCAAGTGGATTTTGTAGGAAAATGCAAGTGGGAGAAATTTTGGTATTTTCAATTAAAATAAAATCATTTATTTCAATTAAATGGTGTAATTTGCATTTGGATAAATATTCAAATAAATATTAATTTATTTAAATGAGAAAAATGAAGATAAAGCATTTAAAATGCTTGAAGACTTTGAGGGAAACCATTAAAGGCTTGAAGACTTTAAGGAAAACCATTAAAGTCTTAAGAAGACTATAGAAGGAAGCCATCAAGTTTGAAGACTTTAAAGCCATCAAGTTTGAATACTTTAAGGGAAACCATTAAAGGTTTCAAGTGGGTGAGGATAAATAGGATTTTAAATAAATAATTTATTTAAAATAGTTGTGCAACTTGCTTTTGTAGGAAAATACAAGTGGGTGGAGGATAAAGGTGATTTTAAATAAATTATTTATTTAAAATAATTGTGCAATTTGCATTTGTAGGAAAATGCAAGTGGGTGGAGGATAAAGGTGATTTAAATAAATGATTTATTTATTTAAATGTGAGAGGTGGGATTTTGGGGGTTTTAAATAAATATTAATTTATTTAAATGTGAGAGAAGATTTAATTAAATAAATATGATTTATTTATTTAATTAATGGTCTGAATTTGGTTAAGTGAATTAAATCAAATAAATTGAATAATTTATTTAATTAATAGGAGAAGAGGGTTAAGATGAATTAATTAAATATTAATTTAATTAATTATTAATTGATGGTTAAATAATCAAATAAATACTAAGTATTCATTTAATTAAGTGGACAGATTTATGTGACTACATTTGCCCCTCTTTGAGACGGTGCGGTTTATCGCGTCGTTTCAAAGAAAGAAAAATAGGTGTGAAGAAATGCCCCATAAAATGTAAATTTAATGGGTGGTATGCCCCCTCGAGGGATGGGCCGAATTTTTTTGAAAAATCGGGCGATCTCTCGAAAAAGAATGAAAAGCGGAGGGGAGGTAGAATAGAAGAAATTAGAACTAATGATGAAAGAATGGGAGAAAATGGAGTGAATATGAAGAAACAACAAGCCAACGAATACCCTGAGGTCATGCAAGAGATGCATAGCAGATGTAGTGTGGGGTTTGGATTGATGCTATACAATTGATCAAAATTGTTTGGACAATCTGGTGCAATCGGTTTAATTGCCCCGGTCAAGTCAAAGCGTGACAGTTGATGTCAGTTGGTCGCTTGGACATGATAAAGTCTGAGTAAGTGAATCAAAGTGACCTGATGTGACTTAGACAATCGATGTAATTGCCCGATGAAGTCAAGGTATATGAAGCAAAATACTCGTTGAGACGTAGACAATTGATGTAATTGTCCGTTGGATTGTGTTTGATTGGCTAATCAATTGATAGTATGTGCGTGTGATGGATGGTTGTGGGGAATCATGGCAACCCCGTTGAGACTAGGTCATTGTGATAAATGCCTGATGTAGTCTAGGATTACCATAATCGATTACCTGTTGAGACCCGAAGATACTTGATCAGAGTATCTGTTGATAGTCTAGGTGTGTGGGAGTTGATGTATCTGTGTAGATAGAGTAACTGGCTTAATTTTGTGGATGAGTGAGGATGGGAAGCGATGAAGGGATTAGGATGATGTTGATGATCAAGATAGGGAGGGTGAGGGGGGATTTGATGTTAGATAGAAGATATGGAGGACTAGGATCGAGGCCTATGGAAGAAGATGAGTAAAATAGAGTATGCATTATTATGACTACGTATGCATGATATGCAGCTATTATGAATGTATGGATGGGTGGAATGCAACGAAATGCAATATATACAAATGAGATGGAATGACGATCCATGGTGCTTTATTTTTCATCATTGAGCTTTAAAATGTTGTAAGAAAATACAAGCAACTTGACATAAAGATTCAAGATGACCAGAGTATTTCTTACATGGATTTTGATATAGCAAGTTAATACAAGCAACTTGATATAATGGATCAAGTTGACCTGAGTATTGCTTGTGGAACAGACAAGGATTATCTCCGTTCATGCATGACTTGGATCGTCCTCCTTGATCTTAGGCTGATCATATCCTGAGACAAGTGCATACCGTACTAAGAAATAAAAACCTTTATCCAAATTGGATGAGGAGGAACCAAAGAATGAGCAGTGTACCTGTAAACAAACAATATATACATAAAGAATAAAGAATATGGATCCTTGGTAATGGTTCATGCTCATATGGTCAAGGTATACGCTGTAGTCAGCAAGCCGTAATGATCTATGACTGCATTTGGCATAAGATCACGTAGCTTAGTGAACTTCCCACGTAGACACCATTAGTACATGCCCCAGAACTTCATCGGAAATAATGCACAAACGATACAAAACAATGTTGAAAAGATCTCGATACAGATAAACAAATGAATTACTCACAAATCAACCAAGTATTTGACAGCCTAACAGAATTTTCTTGTCAAAGAAAACATCATCTTGTCTTTGTTTTGGTAAGGAAGGATGCATCCTTGTTTTAAAGACAGTTTTGGATTGTTGATGTGGATTGTGTGGTTGTTTGGTAAATGGTCATTGTGTGAGTAGTTTGTCGCAATGTTTGTTTTGGTATCTGCATGGATGAGTATGTACAAGGTGTTGCCATGTTTTTGTGTGATTTTTCAATGGTTTTGTCGATGTTTTTGGATTTTGAATTATTTTGAATGTTTTTGGTATTTTTGCGAGATATTTTTGAATGTTTTTGGATTTTTTGATGATTGTTTGAATGAAGAACTTAATGAATCATAAGACAATGTAGAATCCACTTCCATCAATAGGTTAAAGGCATTGCCCCCAGTTTTAGACATGACTATGAAAAAGCGGGATGCAAGATGTATGGAGTACTATCATAATTGCAGAGGAATAACAAGCCATGGTTGATGGATGGATGGATGTATGTATGAAGTAGATGTGATCGCCACAAGTCTGAAAGATAATGGAGCCATAGCCTTTACGAGTGGTGCCTGTTTGCCAGGTTTTCACCATCGTTCTTACCCAAGGTGCCACCGGAGTGGTTGTTCACCGTTTGGATGCATGATTTTTCTTTACTTTTTTGAATGTTTTTATATTTTCTTCAGGACATTTTTCTGAATGTTTTTTGGTATTTTCTGATAGGCAGGGGAGCCTGATGCTCTGTACATCTTATGTGTAAAACCGTTTGAGGTGCATGCTGTTGATTGGATCTGCGAGCGGTTCTCCGTCTGATGTGGCCAATTGATATGCCCCGGACCCGAATACAGCAGTGACAACATATGGGCCCAACCAGTTTGATTCAAACTTGCCTTGATGTTCTCTGTTTGGTTGGTTGCGAGGATTCTCTCGTAGAACAAGATCACCTACCTCAAATGTACGAGGTCTAACTCGGTGATTGTAGCTTCTGCTCATGCGCTGCTGATAGGCTTTGAGGTGATTGTATGCAGCTTGTCGCTTCTCATCAAGTAGCTCCAAGTCCTGAAGGCGTGAGACTCTGTATGCGTCATCATCAATGAGATTGTGCAAGGAAACCCTTAATGATGGTATCTCAACCTCAATAGGCAAGATAGCTTCTGCACCATAGACCAATGAATAAGGAGTTGCACCTGTAGGGGTTCGAATGCTAGTTCGATATGCCCATAGCGCTGGATTCAATTGAACATGCCAATCACGACCAGCATCATTGACTGTCTTCTTTAGGATCCTCAATATGTTTTTATTGGATGCTTCGGCCTGACCATTGCCTTGTGGGTAATAGGGAGTGGAAAAGCGGTGTTGGATATGAAATTTCTCACAAAGCTCACGAACATCCTGATTTTTGAAAGGAAGACCGTTATCTGTGACAATGGACATGGGCACACCATACCGGCAGATGATGTAATTGAGGATGAATGAGGCAATCTGCTTGCCGGTGACTTGGGTAAGTGGAACAGCTTCGATCCACTTGGTGAAATATTCGGTGGCGGTAATAATGAATTTATGGCCATTGGATGAAGATGGATGGATTTTACCCACAAGATCAAGACCCCATTGACAAAAAGGCCATGGTGTTGTGATTGGTTGCAGTTCTTGAGCTGGTGCATGTATTAGGTCGCCATGAACTTGACATTTTTTGCATTTCCTGACAAAGTAGTAGGAATCCTTTTCCATAGATGGCCAATAGTATCCAGCTCGCATGATCTTCTTGGCTAGTGATGGACCACTTGAGTGAGTCCCGCAAATTCCTTCATGTACCTCTTCCAAAGCCTTTGTTATCTCATCTTGTTCCAGACATCGAAGGAGAGTACCATCAAGACTACGTCGGTATAGGGTTTCGGCAATAATGGTATATCGAGCAGTTTGGCGAATGAAGGTTTTTCGTTGGTTATTCGATTGGTTGGGAGGAGGGGTATGATCGCGAAGATAGGTGTAGAACTCACCATACCATGGGGATTCAGAACCGACAAGGTGACATATCATTTCAGATTCTGGGATATCATAAGCGGGAATCCAAAGCTGTTCTACCAAGAACTCGTAGCGTGTTGAATTCTGTGGAAGATCTAGTAAAGATGCGATGGTAGCCATGGCGTCAGCAGCTCGATTCTGATCTCTTGGTATCTGCTCAAAAGTGATAGTAGTAAATGATGTCTTTAGATTGTCCACCATTTGCTTATATGGCATGAGTTTATCATCTTTGGTCTGATACTCATCTGTTGCTTGTCGAATGACTAGTTGTGAGTCGCCATATACTTGTAGTTCTTTTAATTTCCATTGTATGGCTAGCCTGAGTCCTGTGATCAAGGCCTCATACTCTGCTATGTTGTTTGTGCATGGAAATGTGAGCCTGTAAGACTTCGGGATGCTATCACCTTGAGGTGTGATAAATAGAATGCCTGCTCCCGAGCCGTGCCTAGTGTATGACCCATCAAAATATAGTTTCCATGACTGTGCTTCTGTAATCATGAATATCTCTTCATCTGGAAAATTGGAAATGAGAGGATGATCACCTATGAGAGGTGCATCAGCCAACTGATCTGCAATAACTTGACCTTTGATAGCTTTACGGTCCACATACTCAATGTCAAATTCACTTAGAATCATTACCCATTTGGCCAAGCGACCTGTCAATGCTGCTTTGCTGAGTAAATACTTGAGTGGATCAATCTTTGCAATGAGTTGTACCTTGTGTGTTAATAGATAGTGCCGCAATTTAGTGGCTGCCAGGATTACTGCTAGACAAGCTCGCTCAATAGGTGTGTAATTGAGTTCATAGCCAACCAGTGTACGAGAGATGTAGTATACAGCACACTCTTTGCCTTCTGCATTATGTTGTGCCAGTAATACACCTAATGCTGTACTTGTCGCTGAGATATAAAGTAACAACGGTCTACTTGGATCTGGTGGCATCAACAAGGGTGGATTCATGAGATAGTCTTTAAGCGTCTGAAATGCTTGTTGGCATCTGGCATCCCACTGAAAGCGGATGTTCTTGTGTAGCAAGTGTGTGAATGGGTGACACTTATCAGCCAATTGTGCAATGAATCTTCGGATGGATTGAAGCCGCCCTTGTAATGTCCTTAGCTGACTGATATTCTTTGGAGGTGGCATGTCCATGATTGCTTTAACCTTTGCTGGATCGACCTCAATACCTTTGCTTAAGACAATGTATCCTAGAAGCTTCCCGGAGGTCACTCCGAAGACACATTTCTTTGGGTTGAGTCGAACATGGTATTGTTCCAGTCTATCAAAGATTTTATCTAAGATGTGAAGATGTCCTTCTCTAGTAAGTGATTTTGCTAGTAAATCATCCACATAATCTTCCATTATAGTATGCATCATGTCATGGAAGATGGTGGTCATTGCTCTTTGATAGGTTGCTCCTGCATTCTTTAGACCAAAAGGCATTACATTCCAGCAGTATGTGCCCCATGGACATGTGAAGGCTGTCTTATGTTGGTCCTCTGGTGCGATCTTTATCTGATTGTATCCTGAAAAGCCATCCATGAGTGAAAGCATGGCATGTCCTGCTGTCAGGTCCACTATGATGTCGATATTTGGTAGGGGGAAGTCATCCTTAGGACAAGCTTTATTTAGATCTCGGAAGTCGGTACAAATGCGGATGCCCCCTTTTGGTTTTCCAACTGGCACAATATTGGAGATCCATTCCGCATAATCAATTGGTCTAATGAAACCAACATCCAGGAGTTTCTTGAGTTCTGTTTTGACTAGCACGACAATCTGAGGATGCATCTTACGAAGCTTTTGCTTGATAGGTTTGGCTCCTTTTGCTACTGTGAGATGATGCATGACTAAATCAGGATCAAGCCCAGGCATGTCTGCATATGACCATGCAAAGTTGATCTGACGCTGTTGGAAGAACTCTATAAATTGAGGTTGTTCCTCTGGAGTGAGAAGAGATGCCAGATGTATGATATGAGGGTTTTCAGGAGTCCCCACATTGTATTCTTTAGTCTCCTCAATGAGAATCGTCGATCGTTCCTGTTGTGTACTAGCAGGGAGAATGTCAAACCCTTCATCCTCAAGTGCCTCAGAGAGGTTTTCACCGTTGGATACGCTCTTTCTTTTTACTTTTGTTGGATCAAACAGTGCCACAGTGTGGTTTTCACTGGAAGATCCATGTTTTAATGTTATATTTTTGCAGCTGAAGGGTTTGGCATCCGCCCCAAAGTATGCTGCGCTATTAAGTTCAATGGCAAATCCAGCTTTGTGATCCCCGCTTGGTAGATTATCCCTTAATTCCAAAAAGTCAATGATAGCCTCATCGTTTTGGAAGAGGTCAAGACATGGGGGATTTGGTTGGTTCCATTCGATGAGTTCAGGGTGGATAATGGGCATTACTTCATCGATTAAGTTAAGTGCGGGAGATGTATCAGTGAGGGTTAAGATAGTGTGGTGAAGGTCGTTGATGGTACTCTCCCTATCAGAATCCGGTGTAGGATGAGACGTAGGGTCTGTGGAAGATGTTTCTAGCTCAGGTACCCAAGTGGTCTTTATCTGTGCTTCTCCATAAACAGGAATGTCTTTGCGTGGCGGAGGTGGTGATGTGTCTTCCTCATCTGAAGTGTTAAGCTGTACAGAATCAAATTCCCACTCATGTGAGTCGGTCTCTGAATCACTTTCCAGCATCCGATTGCTATACCATACTGGGATGTCGCTGGAGTTGAATACTGCAGGTGTGATTGGTTTATGTACCTTTGAGGTGATCGGTGCTGCAGGAACTGTGATGGGGTTTAAAGGTTTTGTCACTAGAAGTATCGACAGTGTTGATTTAGTGGCTTCTATTGGAACGGCTGGTGCCATAGATGCTGCTACGGGTTCCAATATAGTTGCTGCTATGAATGGTTTTATTGATGTGATGACTGTTGTGGATGGGATTACTAGTTCGATTGGTGGGATTTTTGGCACTGATGACGGTTGCAGTGGGTTTGTGAGCCTCGATGGGGCAGTGACAATATTGCTTGATGGTGCTTTGATTATGAAAGGTGTCCTCTTTACAGTAGGTGGGCAAAATGGTTTGCTAGGTTTTCCTTTAAATCTGAGTTTAGGAAGGATCTCTTTTTCAAAGCCTAGGCCTGTATTACCTTTGGGCTTGAATTCTGGTAGTAGAGGTTCGTGTCGTCCTTGTTGGTAGGATCCCAAAGCACTCTGACCATCATACCCCATTCTCTGCATAATGAGGAGGCCTTTACCATACTGTTCCGTAGGAAGTGTAACTTGCGGTTTGTCAGTGGTGATGGGATCTTTATAGATCCAGTCCGCTAGGTCCTCATCTTGGGTTTCTTCCTCTTGACTCTTTCCAAGGATGAAAGGCGTTAAGGCACATGCAGGCATGTTTAGTGGTTGCTGGAGTAACTGCTGTGGTTTACCATGTGTTCTAGGAGAAGTGGGCATTTGTCCCACACAAAAGAGCTGACTCAAGTTGTATTCTCCAGGACCTTCCTCTGCGACTTTCATTTTAAGCTTTTCTTGCTTGGGTATAGGAGTGTTTGAACTGGCAAGAGAGGCGGGATTTACATATGATGTGGAGGAAATGGCTTCCCTATTATTAGGAACAGTAATCTCTGGTTGATGGCTGATATTATGGCAAAATGCAAAGGGATTTGCATCGCCCAGGATTGTGATCTCTGTACCGTTATGTGGGAACTTGATACATTGATGGTAGGTAGATGGAACACCTTGCATGGCATGTATCCAAGGTCTCCCTAATAATAGATTATATGGCAGAGGAAGGTCCAGAACCTGACAGATGATGTGCTTTACCACGGGGCCTACTCGGATTGGTAGTACCACAGCTCCTTTGGATGAACGCTCTGCATCATCATAGGCCTTGATGGTGATCTTCTTGCGAGGATCCACTGATTCTACTGCATAGCCCAATGCTGTGACCAACTGTAGTGTGCAAATGTTTAGGCCTGCTCCATTATCAATCAAGACTCGCTTGATCCTGTGTTGGTTGACAAAGCCTTCAATGTGGAGTGAGGCGTTACGAGGTTGTTGGAATGAAGAGTTGTCACTTTCGGAAAAAGTGAGACAAGGTGATGACTTTAGATTTCCAACCATGGCTTGAAACTGGTCCGTATTAAGGTTCGCAGGGACTGATGCCTCTTGGAGTGCTTGATCCAAGATAGTTTTATGAGATGGTGACAAGCGTAATAGCTCTAAAATGGATATAAGTGCAGGGGTTTTGTCTAATTGTTCCACAAGATTGTACTGCTTTGGGATGGAGGTGGTACCTTGTGGAGCTGCCTTGATGGTGACCTTGCCACGGCGTGTAACAACATTGCAATTTGAGGTGGGATTTTTGAAGGTTATGGTTGCAATTTGTTCACTGGCATCATACAGGTGATTTACAGTATAATTATACGCAACCTGTGTATAATCAGTGGTATCAGTGCCTCACCGAGAAGTGGAAGGACCCCTTTGATCTTGTGATGGAAGTGGATTTTTGAACATCAAATGATCATTATTTGTTGTTTTTGGGTCATGTCCTTCAATTTCAATTTCTCCTCGATCAATAAGATCTTGAATGAGATCTTTCAATCGGTGACAATTACTTGTCTTGTGTCCTCTTCCTTGATGGAATTCACAATGTTCAGTATCTCTCCACCATGCTGGTTTGACTTGAGGCTCATAGTTTGATAGCTTAGGTAGAGTGACCAAATTTTGAGAGAGGAGTTGTCGCAACACTGTTTCAATGGGTTCCCCTAAGGGAGTGTAAGTGCATTTTTGTTTTTGTGGACGAGGTCTTGGTTCATCCTGAGATGTGATGCGACCTTGATTAGGAGGACCATGTGTATTATTTTGAGGTGGAGGATTTTGTCCTGCAAACCGAACCACAGGTTGTGCATTTTGGACAGTCCTGGCATCCACAACTCCATCATTGACAATATTCTTATTCTTGTTCCAGAAGTTCGGTTTATCGCTATTGAAGCGCGGGCGAGGAGCATCTTTTGGTTCATTAAAGATTTTGATGAGTCCTTTTTTTGATGAGTGCTCTTTCACATTTTATACCCTTGGTGATCATATCGTTAAAAGAGTCTATGTCTTTGACATCCAGGTGAAATTCCATTTCTTCGTTTAAGTTGGAAATGAAAATTTCCACTAGTTCTCGTTCAGGTAACTGAAGAGAACGTCTGCTAGACATTTGGCGCCATCGTTGCAGGAATACTGCGAATAATTCACCTGGTTTTTGTTTGGTGTTGCATAGATCAGCCATGGTGATGTCGCGTTCAATATTATAAGAGTAATGAGATAGGAACTTCTGGATGAGTTCCTCAAATGTTCTAATGCCACCTGGAAGTCGGGAAAACCATGATGTGGTTGTTCCTCCCAAGCTTTGGGGAAAAAGGCGCATTAGGTATGTGTCCTCATAAGCGACTTCGAGACAAGCGGAATGAAATTCTCGGACATGATCACGGGGATCTCCCTTTCCTCTATATTTTTCGAATTTTGGTGTTTCGAACCCGCGTGGAAAGGGTGGCATATAAAGATTCCTATCAAACGGATAGGGATAGATGTCGTTAAGTGAGAATTGATTGGTCCTAACACCACTATGAAGTTGTTGGGCGAGATTCTCGACTTGTTGCCGCAACATCTCCATTTCATTTGGAGGAGGAGGTGGTGGGTTACCTCGAGGGATGTTATATCTGATGTGATTTCTACCTCTTTCCTCCTCATGGCGACTTTGTCTTTCTGATGCTTGTCTTATTTGGGCAAGATCAAAGTCTGAGGGGAGTTTGGCTCCTTCTTGAGCGAGTCTTAAAAAGTGAGCATCCGCATTGCTCCTTAGTATTTCATCAAATAATCTGTTAAAATGAGGATTATGCTGAACCCTTTCGATTGTTGAAGGAGTGGGTGTACCTGGGTTTTCATCATTCCCATTTCCTCCAAGTGCTTCTTGAAATTCATTGAGGTTGTCCTCTTCTTCCTCAATTTCTATTTCTCGTTGCCTTGATCGCGATCGGGTTTGAGCCATTTTGTTTGCAAGTTTGTGTTGAAGTTGATTGAAGATGATGATGAGTTGGTGATGAAATGAAAGATTAATGGTTGGTGATTTGTGTTGTATGTAGATCTCTAGCACTCTAAGGTAGATGTAACCAAAATTCTTTCTTTGAATTGCTTGTTTGTTTTGAGGAGTTTGGATGTGATAAGGTGTAGAGAAATCTGAGATGTGTTACAGACTTTGACTACCTAGTAATGAGAGGATTCACTCATGAACTAGTTTTAACCTGCGTAGATGTGTCTCTTAGGATGAGCTTATCCTAGATGTAGAAACAATCTAAAAGTGATGTGATGTGTTTGATTTCAAGCAATATCTAAAAAGGAATCGTGGGACAAGAACCTCTTAATGTTTTGAGAGTTGGGATGGATTGATGATGAAGTGATGATGTATGAGTGGGATGATGGATGAAAATGTTTTCAACTTTCAATAAAAACTTTGTGTCACAAATGGGACAAACTCTTCTTCTTCCCTTTCAGACATTGGTGGCACTTCTCGAGCTGTGTTGTAGGTGATACAGATGTTTGGGAAGAAATTGGGATTAATCTTTCCTCCTTGATTTTTGTGATAACTCAGAGCTCTATATTGCATAAAAGCTCTGTGGTTCAATGATTCTGAATCAAACTCGTTTGTTTTACCTTGAAGGTATAGACGCATGCGATGTAGAAAGACTCTATGGGAGACAAAGATTTGTCGATTGATATAGAAGAATTTCCTCCTTTTGATTAAAGCCTTTGAGCTTAGTGGTCTCTTTTTCAAGGTGATACTCTGATGACACTTCTTCTTTTGCAAGATGTGAAGAATGGTCATAAATTTTTGACTCTTTGTTTGTTTGCACTTTGTTTTTGGTATTTTTGGTTGTGTTGACAGATGTTGGATGAATACTTTGTTTTTGGGATTGATTTTCTGATTTTTCTTTGACAAGAAAACAAAGCAAGCACACAAACACAAGATTGTAGCCTCAAAGGCACAAATGAGTATGGGTCTAGATCAACCCAATTCTTGGACTTGTTTTTGACCCTTCCTTTAGATGTATTTTAAGGTGTATTTCCAAAGCCTGAAGTCGGCTCAATTCGCACTAGGTCTGTAAAACGAACACACTTCAAACACTTTTTATCCCTAAGGTCAAATGGCCAGTTGTGATAAATTTAGCCCACATCTTGATATTTCTTCGACTTTGGTACTACATACCTTATGAATCCCGCCGTGGCAGGTAAGGATGTGATATACTAAGTCTTGCACGAGCATAACAAATAGATGATCCCTATGATGGGGGAGTCACCACTTTTATCAAGCCACAAGTGACTTTTCAAAAAGCTATGTTTCTACTCAAGGAAATATGTATGGTGAGTATCTTGGGAGCAAAACCATCTATGCTCTTGCACTAAATTATATCGCAAATATCCTCAATCAATAGAACGGGTGGGCTACTACTTAAAGGTGTTTAGTCATGTTCGATGTTTTTGGACATAAGTTCATTCTGCAGTGACTCACTTAAGAGCCTTGTAACTGGTGGTGGGGCCCATTTGTCCTTTCGGCCAGTTACACTGTAGGAACAGCTATACCCAAGGCTACAGCTTTCGCTCACACCTGATTTCTATAGCGGCTCGAAGGATTTACCGCTCAAGGTCGTTCCCAAGAGTGATGTGTCTCTTGGCAGGCCTCTCTTAAAAAGATAAAATTTTGAGTGTTACTAACACTTTTCTCTTGCACCTAGGACCACGAAAGCCAAGGGAGAGGATAGTGTGTGTTAGAAGTAGGACCACTCGACCAACTCTTTGCACAAGTGTGCCAAGCACGAAAAACACTTGTTCTTTTTAATCTATCATTGCAATGTGATCTAACTATTTGGAGATGTTGCTCCAACAATCATGGTGTTCTTTTTAATTTTCAAAGGCAATTGTTGGAGTAAACTAGAATTTGAAAATCCTGGTCAACTTAATGAAAAACACGTTTGCATGAAGTAAAATTGCTTTAAAAATGAGACAAGTTGATTGTGAATTTTATGTGCACCAAAAATGGAAGTGTGGATTGTGAGTTTTATCTTGATGCAAGAAATAAAATTTGCCTTGTTGATTTTAAGCACCAAAACGAAGTTTGTTTCCTAACTTGCAAAAAAATAAAGTTGTTTTTGTATAAGTTTGTGGTTCTTTTTACCTTTGAACAATGAAATTCTTTTTAATAGCCCCAAACAAATGTGTGATTATTTTTCAAAAGCCCAAATTTGAAATGTGAAGTTAATTTTAAACCAAAATAAAAAGTGAATTCATTTTTAAAACCAACTTCAAAAACAAGTTAGTAAAAAATATAAATCTACTCTTTAATCTAATTTAAATCTGCACAAAAGAGAAAAATAGTTAGTAAAATCCGCCTATTTGGTGGGCTTCTACAAGCCTAAATTTTTTATTTTTTTTGGTTTTTTATTTTTTTTGGTTACAAAGTGATTTGTACAACGTTTTGTTACAATAGCGCTAGTCTGCGTTTGAACAGAGGCACTATTTAACACAAACGTATTAAAAGAAAGGGAAAGAAAGAGAAGGGAAAAGCACTGAAACAGGGGGAATAGCGCCAAAATAATGCCAAACGCACCAAAACAGTGTCAAAATCGCAACCTGTGTGACATTTTCAACATTCAAACATGTTATTGGTTAAAAAAAAAAAAAAAATTGCTCTTTTTGGTGTTTGGATTCACGTCGGGTTCACCAAATGATGCTCTGCAAAAAGGATTAGAAAACCTGTTTGATGGCAACACACACAAGAGCACAAGAAACAAACGTTAGTGTTAGCAACAAAAGATTATCCTAAACAGGCATATCAAGAGAGATATTAAGCATGAAATAGAAAGCATATAAACATAGAATGAAATAGCTAATCAAGATGCTCATAGTTGCTCCTCCCTTGTTCCTCTCCTCTCCAAGTCCCAAATGAGTGTAGCTCTCAGCTTTTAGCACTAGCCATGGATGCCATATGGAGATTCAAGATAGTTGAATATGATAAGCAAATACTATGCAAGAGTAGATAGTGATGCTATGAAAAAGCTCTATGCTAATGCCAGTATAACAACAATACTCTAAAATGCTTCTCTCTTTGCTTGAGGAGAAGGGTTCTATTTATAGAAGAAATGGGGAAATGAAGGGTTAAGATTGAATGGTTTAATCAAGGGCCAAGTTTGAAAGTTGGGGATCCATGTGCACAATTGGCACCAATAAAATGGTGACAAGTGTCAACATAGGATTGGGTTGAGAGAAGAGGTTGGAGGCATTAAAGGCCTGAGAAGACCTCATGGTTATCTAGAAGGTAAGGGTCAAGTCTAAATTAAGATTACCCATTGGATTAAGAGTTAATCCAAGGATAAACCTTTGTGCAAATGTTTAAGAGATAATCATGGTCAAAGCATTAATGGCCTGATGAGACCTTTGGGTTGGGTAGAGGTTGAGTCAAAACAAATATTTTAACCATGTGGGAGGGTTGAATTAACCATTAATGGTTATTGGAGACTTTGGGGATTAAGTGGTTGAAGGTTGAAAGCTTTCAAAGGTTATCCAAGACTTTGAGCCATTTAGTGGTTGAAGGTTGGAAGCTTTCAAAGGTTATCCAAGACTTTGAGGGTTAATTTGTTGAACACACAAAGCATTAATTGCTTTTCAAAGACTTTGGAGTCTTTGAGAAGTGACTCCAATTTGCTTAGGAATGTGACAATATTTAGGGGATGGATTAGGCTAATTAGGAAGGGTTTAGAAGAATTTAGAAGGGGTTTAGGCATGCAAGTGGATTTTGTAGGAAAATGCAAGTGGGAGAAATTTTGGTATTTTCAATTAAAATAAAATCATTTATTTCAATTAAATGGTGTAATTTGCATTTGGATAAATATTCAAATAAATATTAATTTATTTAAATGAGAAAAATGAAGATAAAGCATTTAAAATGCTTGAAGACTTTGAGGGAAACCATTAAAGGCTTGAAGACTTTAAGGAAAACCATTAAAGTCTTAAGAAGACTATAGAAGGAAGCCATCAAGTTTGAAGACTTTAAAGCCATCAAGTTTGAATACTTTAAGGGAAACCATTAAAGGTTTCAAGTGGGTGAGGATAAATAGGATTTTAAATAAATAATTTATTTAAAATAGTTGTGCAACTTGCTTTTGTAGGAAAATACAAGTGGGTGGAGGATAAAGGTGATTTTAAATAAATTATTTATTTAAAATAATTGTGCAATTTGCATTTGTAGGAAAATGCAAGTGGGTGGAGGATAAAGGTGATTTAAATAAATGATTTATTTATTTAAATGTGAGAGGTGGGATTTTGGGGGTTTTAAATAAATATTAATTTATTTAAATGTGAGAGAAGATTTAATTAAATAAATATGATTTATTTATTTAATTAATGGTCTGAATTTGGTTAAGTGAATTAAATCAAATAAATTGAATAATTTATTTAATTAATAGGAGAAGAGGGTTAAGATGAATTAATTAAATATTAATTTAATTAATTATTAATTGATGGTTAAATAATCAAATAAATACTAAGTATTCATTTAATTAAGTGGACAGATTTATGTGACTACAGTAATAAGTGGGGAAGTAGAGGAGGACGTGGTGCACAAAAACACTAAGGACAAGGTGTTGGAAGGAGATCATATGTTAGGTCTCGGAGACAACTGAGAGGGGGGGTGAATTAGTTGTCAAATAAATTTAAACCAAAAACAACTTAACCAATCTTAATGCTTAATACCGGTAAACCAAAATTTATGCTAGTAGACAGTTTATTAGTTAATTGTAGTATCAGAAAAGATTAATGCATGAAACAGAAAGACAATGACATCCACAACACATAACACCAATATTTGTACGTGGAAACCCTGTAAGGGGAAAAACCACGATGGGAAACCTTACCCACAATCAGATGATACTACTGCAGATAGTATGTGTATACAAATGGGGTCTGCACATGTAGAAAGGCCAAGCGCCTAGAGCTCACTGCTCAATCACAAATAGGAGTCACACTGACTACAATTGGATGGTTAAATTCAATAAAGATGTAATGCTTAAAATAACATCTTCATATCCTGGATTCAGTATCGGTTTAGTTTTGATATGCCTTCACAAAACCTTCCTTCAACCTTCAAATGATGTCGGCATGTATAGCTCTTCTTATTCTCGCATATACCAAATTATATTCCTTCCTTCACATTCGCATTATGATCTTACAAATAAGATCTTACATTTATACCGAAGCCTAGGGCCAAAATGTATAGGTCAGTTTTACAAAGATATTACAATAAAAATAATTTACAAATAAATCAATGAATGATGCAATAACCGATTCAACATGTCGGTTCAATGCATTTACAACAATAATAAATCATCTCCATAACGTGTCATGCTAATCTGGAATAGATAAGCATGTCGGTGCTTATCTTGGACCTATTTGCTGGTAACAACAAATATGCAAACTTGAAAATACCAATGAACAAATCTCCAAGACAAAGTGTCCAAACAATGTTTTCGACATAACCAAGTGTTTTCCATGCCATTCCAAGTGCCGGTGAACAATATATCCTGGAGGTGAACAAGATACCAGTGACTGTGCATAAGTCACTTGCTTGCCAGTGAACATAACCAATTCTCCAAATGTTAACTAGAGTTGATAAGTGTTAATAGGTGTTGACATCAATGACAAAACCATATCAACATATCCAAAATATTGACAATCTCCCCTGTTGGCATTGATGGCAACACAAGATGGAAAAACCATCAAACTGCCAAAATAGAAATGCCAAATACCAAAAACCAATAATCTCCCAAAAGAGATCATAATCGGAAATCAAAATACAGATACAGAGAGTAATCAGTCTCTCCCAAAATAATAATTTCACCTCCATGTGTTTTCCTTGTGTTTCTCCATATTAATCTCTCCCCCTTTGACATCAAATGCCAAAGCAATACAAAAACCAGATTCAAATAAAAAATACCAACTTATTCAGTATACCAACTACTCTCCCTGAGAAGTAGCTCTCCTTATCAAAGTCGGAATAAAAGATTTCTTTGTTAATTCTGCTGGTTGATGACAAACATCAACTGTCTAAGTCTCTACCGGTGGGGGTATGACCCCAAGCTGATCTCTGAGATATTCAAAAGTCTCCTTAGGCAAAGGCTTAGTTAAAATATCTACAATCTGCTCTTTAGTATTCACATAAACTAGTTTTACTTCTTTTTCTTCAACATTCTCTTTTAGAAAATCTAGTTTGATAGAAACATGTTTTGTTTTAGAATGTAGTACCAGATTCTTAGATATATCAATTGCTGCAATGTTATCACAATAGATAGTTATAGGTTCCTTGCATTTTACCTTTATGTCCTTCAACATTTGCTTAAGCCATAATACCTATGTACAGTTGGTTGCTGCTACAACATATTCTGATTCAGCTATTGATAAAGATGTGCAACTTTGTTTCTTACTCAACCAAGAAATTAATCTACTTCCAAGAAAAAATGCTCCACCGATGGTGCTTTTTCTGTCATCCACATCTCCTACCCAATTTGCATCTATGTATGGACATAATTCAAAGTTTTCATCTCTAGGATACCATAAGCCAAGATTTGTAGTGCCTTGTAAGTATCGGAAAATCCTTTTTATTGCTGATTCATGATTTTCTTTAGGATTACTCTGAAATCTTGAAACAATACATACTGCATTCATGATATCAGGTCTTGTTTGTGTCAAATATAGTAAACTTCCTATCATAGATTTGTACCTAGTCAGATTAACAGGTGTAGATTCATCCCTTAGTGATAATTTGTCATTTGTAGTCATAGGTGTCCTTACCGGTTTAGAGTTTTCCATCCCAAATTTCTTTAGTAACTCCTTCAAGTACTTAGATTGACTCAAGAATATACCTTTATCAGTCTATGAAATCTGCAATCCTAAAAAGAATTTTATCTCTCCAATCATAGACATTTCAAATTCTTGTTGCATTTCAATAGAAAATTCTTTACATAATCCATCTTCTCCTCTAAAGATTATATCATCAACAAAAGCTTCTATAACCAAGATGTCATCATTAGTCACTTTATAGTATAAATTGTTGTCAGCATTACCTCTAGAAAAACCAATTTTCAAAAGATATTTATCCAATCTAGCATACCAGGCTCTTGGAGCTTGTTTCAACCCATACAAAGCTTTCCTTAACCTGTAGACCATATCTTTGTTATCTGTCAAAGAAAATCCATCAGGTTGCTCAATGTAAACTTCTTCTTCAAGATCTCCATTCATAAATGCACATTTAATATCCATTTGATATACTTTGTACTTCTTGTGTGCTGCAAAAGCCAAGAATAATCTGACTGCCTCAATTCTAGCTATCGGTGCAAAGGTTTTATTGTAATCAATTCCTTCTTTCTATGAATATCCCTTACACACTAGTCTTTCTTTATTCCTGATTACTTTACCATCTTCATTAAGTTTTTTTCTGAATACCCATTTTGTTCCAATTACATTTTTGTCTTTAGGCTGGGGAACTAATGTCCATGTATTATTCTTTTCAATTTGTTCTAGTTCTTCTTCTATAGCTTTAATCCAGTGTTTATCTTTACATGCCTCATTAATTGATGATGGTTCAATTTGAGAAATAAGACATACCTCTTCATTTTCTAGTCTTCCTCCTATCATAACTCCATGATACTTGCTCCTAATTATCTGATCTTCAGAGTGATTCAGTCTTACATACCGTGGTGTCTTTGTTTGCTATTGTTCCTCAGTTATAGTGGAGTTTTCAAATGATACCGATGTAACTGGATCTTCATTTTGTATCGACGTGGGTTCATTTGTTAGTATTTCTATTGTCGGTTCAGAGTCTATATACCTTGAAGTTCCTCTAAACTATTCATCAATCTTCACATTTGTGCTCTCAACAATTTTCTGCAATCTCTTGTTAGAATATCTATATGCCTTGCTCTTAGATGAATAACCAAGAAATATTCCTTCATCACTTCTAGGATCAAATTTTTCAATATACTCATCTCTTCTGATATAGCATTTACTTCCAAATATTCTGAAATATTTAAGAGTAGGAGTAATACCAAACCATAGTTCATGAGGTGTCTTACCAGTTTCACCTTTGATGTGAACTTTGTTGAATGTGTAGACTATTGTGCTTATTGCCTCTCTCCAATATACATGTGGTAGATTTGTTTTAGATAACATACTTCTAGCTATATCCAAGATAGTTCTATTTTTCCTTTCTACAACTCCATTTTGTTGTGGTGTTTGGGGTGCTGATAACTGTCTTCTGATTCCATTTACTTCACATAATGTATTAAATTCCTTTGATGTAAATTCACCTCCTTGATCTAATCTCAGACATTTGATTTTCTTGCTGGTTTTAGTCTCTACCATTGCCTTGAATAGTTTGAATTTCCCAAGTGCTTCTGATTTTTCTCTGAGAAAAGTAACTCAACACATTCTAGAATAGTCATCAATGATTAGCATGAAATATCTATCACCTTGTAAGCTTTTAGTTCTAGTTGGACCACATAAATCAGTATGAATTAACTCAAGAGCATTATTGGATTTTTCTAGAATACTCTTAAAAAATGCTCTAACTTGCTTTCCAAATTGACATTCCTTACATACCGGATTGTGAGGCTTAACAATATTAGGTAAATCTCTGACTGCCGTAGTAGTACTAATTTTCACAATGCAATCAAAATTTACATGACAGAGTCTCTTATGCCATAGCCAACTATCATCAATATGTACAATCAAGTATGTCTTTTTACTATTATTCAAATGAAAGATGTTACCTCTAGTTTGATTACAAGTTGCAATTTCCAAACCAGTTCTATTCATAATTTTGCATTTCCCATTCTTGAATTGTAACTGAAATTCTTTCTCAACTAATTGACCAACACTCAGTAGATTATGCTTTAAACCTTCAACATAGTAAACATTGTTAGTATTATGCTTACCATCAAGAGATATAGTACATTTACCTTTCATGAAACAAGTTTTATCATCTCCAAATCTTACTAGACCTCCATTATATTCCTGAAAAGTCAAGAATTTACTTTTATCACTAGTCATATGATGTGAACATCCTGAACTAATGATCCGTTCATCCTTAACTTCAATTTTAGTTGTCAGGGCTTGCTCTATCGGTTGAATAGTAGGTGCCGGTTGATCTTCTATTATAGCAACAAAGACCCATCCATTTTCTGTCGGATCCTCATCAGAATCATCAGTGACTCCTTCATCAGCAAGATAACAAGATTTGTTTTTATTCTTCTTAAATCTGTATCTCTGATATTCAGGGTTAGGCTTGTATGTTCTTCTAGCTTCTTCTCTTAATCTAGCATGTCTATCAGGGCATCTTGAAGGCATATGACCAATCTTATTATAGTTAAAACATTTAAAGGATGCTTTACCTTCATACTTACTTCCAGTTGGACCTTTAGGCATTTTCCTTGCAAATAGTGCTTCAAGTTCTTCATTTTTTCTCCTCCTTTCTTCAAGTTCTCTTGTATAAAAGGCTTTCCAATCAAACTTGTCAAATGATGGTGCAGACGATGTTGATGCCTTAAAAGCTAAATCTGTTTTTATAGTAGCAACAGGACCAAATTCCTCAATTTCAAAAGCTAAAAGTTTTCCAATTAATGTATCTCTAGTTACTGATGTATTAGGCATTGTTCTTAACTCATTTATAGCAATAAATTTCATTTTGTATGCCAGTGGCAATCCTCTTAAAACTTTTGAAACAATTTCATCTTCACTCAAGGTTCCTCCACACCATTTAATACCCAAAACAATTTCATTAACTCTTTCCATAAAAGCAGAAATCCTTTCATCTTCTTCCATTTTCAGATTTTCATACCTGACCCAGAAGCTTTCAAGTTTTGCAATTTTGATTATGGAATCTCCTTCATTGAATGTTTCCAAATGGTCCCAAATAGCTTTAGCAGTAGACCTATCTGATAATCCCATGATTTGCTGATCTAATAATGCACTCTAAAGTGCTTCTCTTGCTTTGCAATCATTTTCTTCATCTTTAGCCAAGGTAGGTGGATTAGGCTGATTCTAATTAGGAGCAGTATAGCCATTCTTTGTAACTTCCTAGATGTCCTTTCCAATGCAATTTAGATGTGTCTCTATCCTGATCTTCCATATGCCATAGTTGGTTCCATCAAGTTTAGGACTGTCCTTCTTGAAATAGTTAGAAGACATTGGATCTCCTCAAGCTGTTAAACTTCTACAAAAAGAGAACTAGGCTCTGATACCAATTGTTAGGTCCCGGAGACAACTGAGAGGGGGGGGTGAATCAGTTGTCAAATAAATTTAAACCAAAAACAACTTAAGCAATCTTAATGCTTAATACCGGTAAACCAAACTTTATGTCGGTAGATAGTTGATCAGTTAATTGCACTACTGGTAAAGATTAATGCATGAAACAGAAAGACAATGACATCCGCAACACATAACACCAATATTTGTACATGGAAACCCTGTAAGGGGAAAAACAATAGTGGGAAACCTTACCCACAATCAGATGATACTACTGTAGATAGTTTGTGTATACAAATTGGGTCTGCACATGCAGAAAGGCTAAGCACCTAGAGCTCACTGCTCAATCACAAATAGGAGTCACACTGACTACAATTGGATGGTCAAATCAAATAAAGATGTACTACTCAAAATGGCATCTTCATATGCTAGATTCAGTACTGGTGTAGTTCTTGTTGGTATTTTGGAAATTTTGATATGGTTTTGTCATTGATGTCAACACTTATTAACACTTATCAACTCTAGTCAGCCTACTAACACTTGGAGAATTGGTTATGTTCACCGGCAAGCAAGTGACTTATGCATAGTCAACGGTATCTAGTTCATTGGCAAGATATATTATTCACCAGCACTTGGAATGACATGGAAAACACTTGGTTATGCCGAAGACATCATTTGGACACTTTATCTTGGAGATTTTTCCATTGGTATATTCGAGTTTGCATATTTGTTGTTACTGGCAAATAGGTCCAGGATAAGCACCGGTAGGCTTATCTATATCATATCAGCACAGCACTCTATGGAGATGATTTATTATTATTGTAAATGCATTAAGCTGACATGTTGAATCGGATATTGCATCGGTCATTGATTTACTTGTAAACTATTTTTATTGTAATATCTGTGTAAAGCCGACCTATATATTTTGGTATTAGGTTATGGTATAAATGTAAGATCTTATTTGTAAGATCATAATGTGAATGTGAAAAGGAATATAATTTGGTATATGCGAAAATAAGCAGAGCTATACACATAGACATCATTTGAAGGATGAAGGAAGGTTTTTTGAAGGCAATCAGAACTACACTGGTACTGAATCCAGCATAGAAAGATGCTTTTTTGAGCAGTACATCTTTATTGGATTTAACCATCCAATTGTAGAGTGTGACTCTATTTGTGATTGAGCAGTGAGCTCTAGGTGCTTGGTCTTTCTGCATGTGCAAACCCCATTTGTATACACATACTATCTGCAGTAGTATCATCTGATTGTGGGTAAGGTTTCCCACCATGGTTTTTCCCCTTACAGGGTTTCCACGTACAAATATTGGTGTTATGTGTTGTGGATGTTATTGTCTTTCTGTTTTCAAGCATTAATCTTTATCGGTACTGCAATTAACAGATAAACTGTCTACCAGCATAAAGTTTTGGTTTACCGGTATGAAGCATTAAGTTTGGTTAAGTTTTTTTTGGTTTAAATTTATTTGATAATTGATTCACCCCCCCCTCTCAGTTTTCTCTGGGACCTAACAATTGGTATCAAAGCTTAGTTCTCTTTTTGTAGAAGTTTAACAGCTTGAGGAGATCCAATGTCTTCTAACTATTTCAGAAAGGATAGTCCTAAACCTGATGGAACCAACTATGGCATATGGAATATCAGGATGGAGACACATCTAAATTGCATTGGAAAGGACATCTGGGAAGTTACAAAGAATGGCTATACTACTCCTACTCAGAATCAGCCTAGTCCACCCACCTTGGATAAAGATGAAGAAAATGATTGCAAACCAAGAGAAGCACTTTTGAGCGCATTATCAGATCAGCAAATCATGGGATTATTAGATAGGTCTACTGCTAAAGCTATTTGGGACAATTTGGAAACATTGAATGATGGTGATTCCATAGTCAAAATTGCAAAACTTGAAAGCTTCTAGGTCAGGTATGAAAATCTGAAAATGGAAGAAGAAGAAAGGATTTATGCTTTGATGGAAAGAGTTAATGAAATTGTTTTGGGTATTAAATGTTATGGAGGAACCTTGAGTGAAGATGAAATTGTTTCAAAAATTTTAAGAGGATTGCCACCGGCATATAAAATGAAATTTACTGCTATAAATGAGTTAAGAACAATCCCTAATACATCAGTAACTAGGGATACATTGATTGGAAAACTTTCAGCTTTTGAAATTGAGGAATTTGGTCTTGTTGCTACTATAAAGATAGATTTAGCTTTTAAAGCATCAACATCATCTACACCATCATTTGACAAATCTGATTGGAAAGCCTTCTATGCAAGAGAGCTTGAAGAAAGCAGGAGAGAAAATGAAGAACTTGAAGAACTTGAAGCACTATTTGCAAGGAAAATGCTTAAAGGTCCAGTTGGAAGTAAGTATGAAGGTAAAGCATCCTTTAAATATTTTAACTATAATAAGATTGGTCATATGGTTTCAAGATGCCCTGATAGACATGCAAGAATGAGAGAAGAAGCTAGAAGAACATACAAGCCTAATCCTGAATATAAGAGATACAGATTTAAGAAGAATAAAGACAAATCTTGTTATCTAACTGATGAAGGAGTCACTGATGATTATGATGAGGATCTGGCAGACAATGGATGGGTCTTTGTTGCTATAACAGAAGATCAACCGGCACCTACTGTTGAACCGTTAGAGCAGGCACTGGCAGCTAAAATTGAAGTTAAGGATGAATGGATCATTGATTCAGGATGTTCACATCATATGACTGGTGATCAAAGTAAATTCTTGACTTTTTAGGAATATAATGGAGGTCTAGTAAGATTTGGAGATGATAAAGCTTGTTTGATCAGAGGAAAAGGTATTATATCTCTTGATGGTAAGCATAATACTGACAATGTTTACTATGTTGAAGGTTGGAAGCACAATCTATTGAGTGTTGGTCAATTAGTTGAAAAAGGATTTCAGTTACAATTCAAGAATGGGAAATGAAAAATTATGAACAAAATTGGTTTGGAAATTGCAACCGAAAATCAAACTAGAGGTAACATCTTTCATTTGAATAATAGTGAAAAGACATGCTTGATTGCACATATTGATGAAAGTTGGCTATGGCATAAGAGACTCTATCATGTAAATTTTGATTGCATTGTGAAAATTAGTACTACTAAGGCAGTTAGAGATTTACCTAAGATTGTTAAGCCTCACAATCCAGTATGTAAGGAATGTCAATTTGGAAAACAAGTTAGAGCATCTTTTGAAAGTATTCCAAAAAAATCCAATAATGCTCTTGACTTAATTCATACTGATTTATGTGGTCCAGCTAGAACTAAAAGCTTACAAGGTGATAGAGATTTCATGCTAATCATTGATGACTATTCTAAAATGTGTTGGGTTACTTTTCTTAGAGAAAAATCAGAAGCACTTGGGAAATTCAAACTATTCAAGGCAATGGTAGAAAATGAAACTGACAAGAAAATCAAATGTTTGAGATTAGATCAAGGAGGTGAATTCACATCTAAGGAATTTAATACATTATGTGAAGTAAATGGAATTAGAAGACAATTATCAGCACTCCGGACACCACAGTAGAATGAAGTTGTAAAAAGGAAAAACAAAACTATCTTGGATGTAGCTAGAAGTATGTTATCTGAACCAAATCTACCACATGTATATTGGAGAGAGGCAGTAAGCACAATAGTCTACACATTCAACAAAGTTCACATCAAAGGTGAAACTGGTAAGACACCTCATGAACTATGGTTTGGTATTACTCCTACTCTTAAATATTTCAGAATATTTAGAAGAAAATGCTATATTAGAAGAGATGAATATATTGGAAAATTTCATCCTAGAAGTGATGAAGGAATATTTATTGGTTATGCATCTAAGAGAAAAGCATATAGATGTTTTAACAAGAGATTGCAGAAAATTGTTGAGAGTACAAATGTGAAGATTGATGAATAGTTTAGAGGAACTTCAAGGTATATAGACTCTGAACAGGCAACAAAAATACTAACAAATTAACCCACACCAGTACAGAATGAAGATCTAGTCACACCAATATCATCTGAAAATTCCACTGTAACTGAGAAACAATAGTAAACAAAGACACCCTAGTATGTAAGACTGAATCACTCTGAAGATCAGATAATTGGGAACAAGTATCAAGGAGTTATGAGAAGAGGAAAACTTACAAATGAAGAGGTATGTCTTATTTCTCAAATTGAACCATCATCAATTAATGAGGAATGTGAAGGTAAACACTCGATTAAAGCTATGGAAGAGGAACTAGAACAAATTGAGAAGAATAACACATAGACATTAGTTCCCCGGCCTAAAGACAAAAATGTAATTGGAACAAAATGGGTATTCATAAACAAATTTAATGAAGATGGTAAGGTAATCAAGAATAAAGCAAGACTAGTGTGTAAGGGATATTCATAGAAAGAAGGAATTGATTACAATTAAACCTTTGCACTGGTAGCTAGAATTGAGGCAGTCAGATTATTCTTGGCTTTTGTAGCACACAAGAAGTACAAAGTATATCAAATGGATATTAAATGTGCATTTCTAAATGGAGATCTTGAATAAGAAGTTTACATTGAACAACCTGATGGATTTTCTTTGACATATAACAATGATATGGTTTGCAGGTTAAGGAAAGCTTTGTATGGGTTGAAGCAAGCTCCAAGAGCTTGGTATGCAAGATTGGATAAATATCTTTTGAAGATTGGTTTTTATAAAGGTAATGCTAACAACAACTTATACTACAAAGTGATTAATGATGATATCTTGGTTATAGAAGTTTTTGTTGATGATATAATCTTTGGAGGAGAAGATGGATTATGTAAAAACTTTTCTATTGAAACGCAACAAGAATTTGAAATTTCTATGATTGGAGAGATAAAATTCTTTTTAGGATTGCAGATTACATAGATTGATAAAGATATATTATTGAGTCAATCTAAGTACTTGAAGGAGTTACTAAATAAATTTGGGATGGAAAACTCTAAACTGGTAAGCACACCTATGACTACAAATGACAAATTATCTCTAAGGGATGAATCTACACCTATTAATCCGACTAGGTACAAATCTATGATAGGAGGCCTACTATATTTGACACAAACAAGACCTGATATTATGAATGCAGTATGTATTGTTTCAAGATTTTAGAGTAATCCTAAAGAAAATCATGAATCAGCAGTAAAAAAGATTTTTTGGTACTTACAAGGCACTACAAATCTTGGCTTATGGTATCCTAGAGATGAAAATTTTGAATTATATGCATACATAGATGCAAATTGGGCAGGAGATGTGGATGACAGAAAAACCACCACCGGTGGAGCATTTTTTCTTGGAAGCAGGTTAATTTCTTGGTTGAGTAAGAAACAAAGTTGCACATCTTAATCAACAGTTGAATCAGAATATGTTGTAGCAGCAACTAACTATACATAGGTATTATGGCTTAAACAAATGTTGAAGGACATAAAGGTAAAATGCAAGGAACCTATAACTATCTATTGTGATAACACTACATCAATTGATATTTCTAAGAATCCGGTACTACATTCTAAAACTAAACATGTTTCTATCAAACTGAATTTTTTGAAAGAGAATGTTGAAGCAAAAGAAGTAAAACTAGTTTATGTGAATACTAAAGAGTAGATTGCAAATATTTTCACAAATCCTTTGCCTAAGGAGACCTTCGAATATCTCAGAGATCAGCTTGGGGTCATACCCCCATTGGTAGAGACTTAGATAGTTGATATTTGTCCTCAACTGGCAGAACTAATAGAGAACTCTTTTATTCTGGCTTTGATGAGGAGAGCTACTTCTCAGGGGGAGTAGTTGGTATACTGAATAAGTTGGTATTTTGTATTTGAATTTGGTTTTTGTATTGATTTTACATTTGATGTCAAAGGGGGAGAGATTGATCTAGAAAAACACATGTTACTCCTAGGGGGGGAGATTGTTATTTTGGGAGAGACTATTTACTCTTTGTATCTGAATTTTGATTTTTGGTTATGATCTCTTTTGGGAGATTGTTGGTTTTTGGTATTTGGCATTTCTGTTTTGGCACTTTCATGGTTTTTCCATCTTGTGTTGCCATCAATACCAAAGGGGGAGATTGTTGGTATTTTGGATATGTTGATATGGTTTTCTCATTAGTGTCAACACTTATTAACACTTATCAACTCTGGTCAGCCTACTAACACTTGGAGAATTGGTTATGTTCACTGACAAGCAAGTGACTTATGCACAGTCACTGGTATCTAGTTCACCGACAGGATATATTGTTCATCGGCACTTGGAATGACATGGAAAACACTTGGTTATGTCGAAGACATCATTTGGACACTTTGGCTTGGAGATTTGTCCATTGGTATATTCGAGTTTGCATATTTGTTGTTACCCACAAATAGGTCCAGGATAAGCACCTGCAAGCTTATCTATTCCAAATCAGCACGACAGGCTATGGAGATGATTTATTACTATTGTACATGCATTAAGCTAACAAGTTGAATCAGATATTGCATCGGTCATTGATTTACTTGTAAACTATTTTTATTGTAATATCTTTGTAAAGCCAACCTATACATTTTGGTATTAGGTTAGGGTATAAATGTAAGATCTTATTTGTAAGATTATAATGCGAATGTGAAAAGGAATATAATTTGGTATATGCAAAAATAAGTAGATCTATACACACAGACATCATTTGATGGTTGAAGGAAGGTTTTGTGAAGGCAATCAAAACTACACCGGTACTAAATCCAGCATAGAAAGATGCTATTTTGAGTAGTACATCTTTATTGGATTTAACCATCCAATTGTAGTCAGTGTGACTCTATTTGTGATTGAGCAGTGAGCTCTAGGTGCTTGGCCTTTCTACATGTGTAGACCCTATTTGTATACACATACTATTTGCAGTAGTATCATCTGATTGTAGGTAAGGTTTCCCACTGTGGTTTTTCCCCTTAGAAGGTTTCCACGTACAAATATTGGTGTTATGTGTTGTGGATGTTATTGTCTTTCTATTTTCATGCATTAATCTTTACTGGTACTGCAATTAACTGATAAACTATCTACCGGCATAAAGTTTTGGTTTACCGGTATTAAGCATTAAGTTTGGTTAAGTTGTTTTTGGTTTAAATTTATTTGACAACTGATTCACCGCCCCCTCTCAGTTGTCTCCAGGACCTAACAGTTCTGATATGCCTTCACAAAACCTTCCTTCAACCTTCAAATTATTTCTGCATGTATAGCTCTGCTTATTCTCACATATACAGAATTATATTCCTTCCTTCACATTCACATATGATCTTACAAATAAGATCTTACATTTATACTGAAGCCTAGGACCAAAATGTATAGGTCAACTTTACAAAGATATTACAATAAAAACAATTTACAAGTAAATCAATGATTGATGTAATAACCGATTCAACATGTCGGCTTAATGTATTTACAACAATAATAAATCATCTCCATAGCGTGACGTGCTGATCTGGAATAAATAAGCATGTCGGTGCTTATCCTGGACCTATTTGTCGGTAACAGCAAATATGCAAACTCGAATATACCAATGAACAAATCTCCAAGACAAAGTTTCCAAACAATGTCTTCGACATAACCAAGTGTTTTCCATGTCATTCCAAGTGCTGGCGAACAATATATCTTGCCGGTGAACAAGATACTGGTGACTGTGCATAAGTCACTTGTTTGCCAATGAACATAACCAATTCTTCAAGTGTTAACTAGAGTTGATAAGTGTTAATAGGTGTTGACATCAATGATAAAACCATATCAACATATCCAAAATACCAACATCATACATGATATTTTTATGTTGAAGCATTTTTTGTACAATTGTTTATGGACAACCATTGACCACAAGGTTATAGAGAGGGCAATCAATCAGCTAGTGGCTCCACATCTCAAGGATCCCGCTATCAAATCATTGAAAAAGATTAGGTCAAACTCATTCAAAGGGCTCTTAGTAGATGCATTCAAGATTGAGGAGATAATAAAAAGCAAAGACATCATTGATACCATTTTGTCCATGAGGGATGTTTTGAGTAGGAACAATTTGTAAATGTATAAATATATGATGAATGTAAACAAGAGCTTGTTCCCTAATGTGCAACTAGAGAGATCTTAGGAGCTCACTGAGGCCATCAGAACCCTGGTGTTCTCTCTTTGTTGTCAATTTCTTGTATCTTCTTTTATGTTTAATATAACGGAAGCTAACCCCTAGGTATATATATTTACAATTTCAATCTATTTACAATTCTTTTAGGATTTCATGTAACATAAAACTAATAATAATAACTTAGAGGGTGGTGGGGTTTAATTATAGTTTCTTAATGTTATCTTACATGGGAATTAAATAGGATGACTAAAGTCTTTAATTAAAATTTAATTTAAAGTATTTAATTAAAATTTAATTAAGTTGTAAGCATACCTATATTTCTTTATCCATATTTCAATTATTATCATTAAATGTTTGTGGCATTTTAATTCTTGAAAATATAAATAAAGGAGAAAATGGCAAAAGAATAAAATGTAAAAAATATTTTTATAGGTAATTAAATAAATAAATAAACATGATAAGTGTAAATACTAATAAAATTTTATTATCAAGATAGAAAGAAAAATACTTGGGAGATTTTGGGAGGGAGAAAGAAAAAAACAATTGGACCTTTGCACCATTTATGTTAGCAAAATATAGGTGCATTACAAGGGTATTAGACCCTAGTTTCCCACACTGGGAATTTGTTGAAGAAAAGTTCAACCCACTTGATGAACAACCTTGATCATCAACCTTGTCCAACATGGAAACAACTTCCCAAGTGTGGGACTTGGAAAAGTGAGGTTGAATCTCTAGAGAAGGCCGACTTCCTGTCAATCTAAGTGCAAGTGTTGGACAAACCCAACACTGATAAATCTTAAACTATGATCTGATAGGGAAAAGGGAGAAAGATGGGATGCTTGAAAGTGGGGAAATGAGGTTTGAACCTAGATTGAAAAGTGATTTTACTTCCTATAGCTACACAAGACATTAATGAAAATCAACCAAGAATATGCACAACTTTCTATCCTAATTAGCTTCCTAAAGCATGAGTGAAGGTCAAAATTCTTGTGAAAATCAAATGAACTACACTTAGCTCACAAATGAAGTTCAAAGAGGAGTGGACACAACCACATATACTTAGAAAAAAATAAGAATGCATTTAGATAAAGAGGTAAAAGACACTACAAAAGTTATCCAAACTAAAAGTAGGCAAGATAGCTAACTTTTTTCATGTAGAGGCAAGGCAAAATTTTACAAATGTAGAAGACATGAATCCTGCAAGAGAAAATGGGAGAAAATATTGAGAAAGACTACAAAATTTTCCTTTATATTTGAGGCATAACTCAAAATGGATACTAGCTGGAAACCCTAACCCACCTAGGGTTAGGTTACCAAAATGTCCTAGAGGAAGATCATATTAGAGGATGATCAAATGGTGTGCAGAAAAACATTATGAGAAAGTGTCCATCTCTAGAAAGAGGCAAAAGATCCCTACAAATCAAGGAGAGAACTCTAGACGGAATGGGACTGAGTAAATCTACAAAGCCTCAAAAGTCTTTAGAATGCATTGAATAAGCATGGGTAGAGTCCAAAATTGATTTGTAGAGGGCACATCTGGAATAATGGCAAAAAAATATGGTAGAAGTATCAAAGAGTTGATCAGATGTTGACCACTAACTGAGTAGAGAAAGGACCTCGACCATCAGGTCAACAACCACCTTGTGCAGAAGTTTTAAATGCTAACGACTCACTGAAGATTTGAATTCTAGTTGTTGGATGTGCGAGATTCATGCAAATATGGACACACGAGATCTCTCCACAATAACCCCCATTAGGCATAATAAAAGATTAAAATGTAGTCGTTTGATCAAAAGATTAAGTGAACACAAGTTGCCAAGATCACACCACGCAATGGGCCATGTCCACCATCCACCACACAAGTCTTATAATGATAAAACTTCTAATGTTCCTCCATGGGGGAAATCTGTCAAAAGAAAGGAGGCCATAGAGCCACAATAGCCATCAGATGAGAAAGTAGATCCCACAAGCACAAGCAAAGAAACCAAGTCAATAGATACACATGCACTTAGTAGTCAAGCAAACAAGAAAACATGCTCTATCAAGTTCTGAGAAGATCCACTACGACAGCCATGTCAGATCACATGTCCACCTGGAAGAGCTCAACACTTGCCTAGGCACAAAAGTTCCCCTTGTCAAGCCCCAAGTAAAAGGTCGAAGACCTCCACATCACTCGGTCCCCACCGCATCCACGTTGGTACCACATATAGAGCTCAAAGAGATCGACACTCAGCCAAGCCAAGAACCTCACCCCAGCGAGCCTCAAGGACCTACCATGTCGGCATCAACCCGTCCACTTGAGCACATGCAAAAGGATCTCAGCACTTGGCAGGAGAGGGAAGCTCATCTTGTTGAGTCCTAGGTAGTTGACCACTGCCACCACTCGCTAGCTAGTAGGAACAAACACAAAGACCGGTCTATTGATGATAAGAGACCCTCTAGCTAGTCACCCTTAAGAGATTTGACCCCTATGACCAGTCAACTTAGAAATAAAAATTTGGAGCGTGGGTAGAATAAAAGACCCACTCTGTGACCCACTAGAAAACTATTGTGACTAACACGTACACATAACATAGAGTTTATCACCAGGGTGGATAACATGCGGGGTACACATAACACACAAGTTAGTAAAAAGAGTCTCAGATCGGTTATAACCATGGCAAGGGTTGAAAAAATGAGGTCAAAATTTTGGTGACTCAAAGGTGGCCCTAAGCCTACTTAAGGAAAGACCAGATGTCTTAGGAAATCCATTAGGCTCAAATTCAAGAAATAGGGAGAATGGATAATTTTCTGCCCCTACAACTTGAAACAAAAAAATCAACTCTATCATTCTCAAAGGAATGGCATGTGCATGTGCACTTATTTCAAACAAAAATGATTGAAAATTAAATACAATGTGCTCAAGCACTTGGAGGAAAAAAATCTACATTACCCTACTTTAATCAATCAATCTTGAAGTGGTTAAACAAAACCATTCACATATTGGTTAAAGTAGATTCCCTCCCTAAATAGGAAGGCATGGTTTTCAGGGATCTAGAACAAAAAATGGAGCTGAGAGGTGAAATGAAAAACCAATGCTAGCTGCAGGAACCCCTGCAACTCAAACAAACATACATACCCCATTATCTGGATCAAACACATTATTGATCTTCTCATCACTTGTAGCTTGGGCATGTGGCTTTGCAACTTCATGTTCGGTCCCAATTATGGAGAGATATCTAATTGGGTAGCCTCTTGATATGACAGAAACTTAGCCTCCTTTGTTTTCTCTATGTTATTTTCATTCACAATAGGCCACTTGTTATATTGATAGCGAGGATCAGCTCCATCTTCCCTCCAAATAATAGGTCCATCATTCCAAAGGCGGATCTGAACAACGCCAGACCACTGAGGATCCTAGAAAACAGGCTCCTACACATCCATAGTCAGCATTGCCATGAAACTTACTGTCGACATATAAAAAATGACCACTTTCCTAAGTGAATATTTAATATTCATTTTAACCTCAGTCCCCTATTTAATTAAATTCTTTAAATTCATCTATTTGATTAAATAAATTACTTAATTTATTTAATTAAGTTCACCTAAGCCTTTTCTACCCCTTTGATTAAATAAATCACTTTATTTAATTAAATCCCCCTTTTAGCCCATTTAATTAAAATTACTTTTAATTAAAATTGCAAAATCCCACAAATGCAAGTTGCAACCACAATTTAAATTAATTAATTTTATTTTAGTTAAATTCTATTTTCCCCACCCACTTGCAAAATCCTACATCTCCCACTTGCCCCCTAAAACCCCTTCTAGATTCTTCTAATCACTTCTAATTTAACCTAATCCATCTTCTAAATATTGTCACGTCCCTGAGAAAGGGGAAGTCACTTCTCAAACCCTCAAAGTCTTTGAAAACCATTAAAGGCTTTATGTCCTCAATAAGTTAACCTCCAAAGTCTTCCAAACCATTAATGGTTAACTCAACCTTCTTACATGGTTAGAGACTTTTTTCCTAACTCAACCTGCATCTAACCCAAGGGTCTCATCAAGCATTCATGGCTTTACCCTTGGTTATCCCTTTAACCCTTGCACAAGATTTTACCACTTGGCTAAAAGCTTTGTCCAATGGATAACCCTAACCTAGCCTTAACTCTTACCTCCTAGGGTAACCATCATGTCTTCTCAAGCATTTAATGCTTCTTACATCTCCTCTCAAGTAGTCTCTTGTTGACAATTGTCACCATATCATTGGTGAGAATTGTAAACATGGATTGATAACTTTCAATCCTGGCCCTTGATAAGATCATCCAATCCTGACCATCCATTGCCTTGTTTTTCCTATAAATAGAGCCCTACTTCTATCATTTTCATATCCAAGTCTTTAGTATCAAACTTATAGACATTTTGCTAAGTATCTAAGTTTCATGCATCTAATATAATCATTTTTAAATAGAGCAATTAGCTTCTCTTTGAATAGAAATCATCTTAATAAGCATTTTAAGAAGCATTTTCATCATAGCTCTCTCATAGTAGACTAGTATATCATGTTAGGATAGATTTTAATAATCTTTTATCTTATCATAATATCCATTCTAGTTTAAATCATACTAGATTTAATATCATGCATAACTAGGAATGCATTCATATTAAGGTGATCAATATTCCTCATTCTCATAGTTGTGATTCCTAAGTCACTTTTCTTACTAATCTGAGAGAAAAGGCATTGACTTGAGGGATCTTGTGAGATAGAGAACAATGGAACATCCCTTGGGAAGTTGAGCTATTCAACATAGCTCCATAACTTGCACCAAGAGTCTCATTGGTGTGTGGACTTGTCTAGAAACCATATTTTACATTTCATTGCACCACTTTTCCCTCACACATTTCTGGCGCCCACCGTGGGGCTTGACCCCATAAATAACATCATTTTTAATACAAGAGTGATATGACAAGTATGTGGAAAAGTTGAGTTAGCATGTTGGAGCCTTCTTTTAACGCATAAACACCATTTTTGAGTGCATATTGCTCAATGTTTAGCGCATTAAACCCTAACCTTAGCGCATTGAGTAGTTAGACTAGCGCATAAAACTTCTGCTGGCAATGGTAAAATCACAATGCATCAAAGCATCAGTCTAGCGCATCCAGGGATTAGCCTAGCGCATAGGGTTTGTTCTATAACGCATCTGTGCATTTATGTAGTGCATTGGTGCAACAGTGTAGCACATAGAGTTAGTAGGGAAAACAAAAAAATTTGTAACCGAGGAAGATTATTTTAGGCTTGTGTAAGCCCACACTAACATTTGATCACTGACTGTGTGCAGGTTCTAATCTTTTTTGTGCAGAGGAAGGAATTAGTTTAGAAGCTTTAAATTTCTTTTTTTACTTTCTTTCATAAGAAGTTGGTTAAAAAGAATCCACTCTCCCTTTTTATGCAAAGTTAAAATAAACCTCACATTTCATTTTGGAGTACATAAAATGAACATCAGACTTCCTTTTGGTGCCTAAAGGAAAATTCATCTTTCTTTATTGCAAGGTAAAAAGATCAACAAATTCATATTTGCTTTCTTGCAAGATTAGAGGAAAAATACTTCATTTTGGAAACTATAAAAAGAACAAAACAAACTTACTTTCTGCAAAGCTTAAAATGAACCTCACCTTCCTTTGGTGTCTAAAAGGATCCATTTTATTTTTGCAAAGGTAAAAGAACTTCATCTTCAAATTTAGGCAAAGAAAAGAGGGAATATCTTCCCCTATTGACTTTGAATTTTGTTGACCAGGTTTGATCCAAAGTTTATTTTGAAAATGCACACTTTTCTATGAAAGGTTAAAAAGAACCCCATGTTTGTTGGAGCAAAATCTCCAAATAGAGGTTAACAAATCACTACTTTGAAAGGTTAAAAAGAACTTGTGTTCTTTGTATCAAAAGTGGAAGGTATATGCTCTTCCCTTAACTGCGTGACCAAAAAGCCAAACCACTCTTATGCTTTCTTCATTTCAAGTACTTAATTCCTTTAGGAGGCCTACCCTTCTGAGTTTCTCTTAGAGTGCCATTTAAATGGTCGGTGAGAGGGGAACGACCTAAGTGGGAAACAACTTTATTTCCAAGTGTTCCAACCCACTATAATCAAAAGTGGAGGTTAACGAAAGTCCCTTCAATGGTTTTGCTCAGCGATTAGCCTTCCCCTAGTATCTTTAACATACATAAAGCCTTTGTTCTAAGGGTTGGGAAGCCTCCTGAGGGAGTTTATCACTGAAGACCAAACAAGAAGCCTGATTATAAACTTTAGCATTAGAAACTTTGAGCTAAGTCAATATCCAAACATCTTCAACATCATAGTGCAAGGGTGGGGAAGAATCCGCCCCCAAGATTACTCACCATATATCTCCCAAGATAACTACCTAATTGTGAAGCGATTCACTTTGGGTTAATTTCTGGCAAAAGGCAAAAAAATGGGCGCCCCCTAGTGGGTGACACGACTATTTGAGCTGACAGAGTATCAAAACTAGTGGGCTATGGTATTGTTGATGACCCTTGAATAAAGAGTCTATCTGTTTTGTCTTCTTTGTATCGAAACCTATGAAACCATTGGGGATTTGAACACATCCTCGTAGAACATACACTATATGTTTAGCATTGGCAAAATTGGTTATCTCTTTCATGTTGTGTTTCAAGTTATGCTTTCAGAAAATCATCCATCAGAAACAAACAAGTGTTGAAAAATTCCAAAAAAGCCAAAAACAGAGCAATCAGGGTAGTTTAGCATGTAGGAGCAACTTCCTAGCGCATCTGGAACATTCCCTAGCACATACCAGGTGAATCTTAGCATTTTTATCACTCAAAATAGTGCATAACAATTATCATACTGGTAAAAATTTCACTAGCACTTTTGGATACCATATTAGCGCATCGAGAGAAAAACTTAGCGCTTTTAATCTAAACTATAGTGTGTATTTAGGACATATCGGCGCATAATCTTCCCAATCAAAACAAATTTCAAAAATCTAAGTTAGTGTGTAACATAGGCAGCTTGGCGCATAAGGAACTTTGTGTAGCGCATCTGGATCATACCTTAGTGCATACGGTCTTTGGCTTAGTGCATGGTTAAAACTCTGAAAACCAGAGAGCAAATCAAATCTTTTGAGAAAAATTCATCAAACTTCTTGAGTACCCTTTTAGGTCATGTATCGAACTCAGTTATAAGAATTAGAGTCCAAACATCAGAGAAATCAATTCCAAATCAAGCAAGGATCCTTAGAACAAATTTGTCAAATCTTAAACTAGCTAAGATAAAACTTTATCCAATCAAAATCAGGCAGTACCATCACATTGATCAAAAGTTCCACCATCTAACGGATTCTATCAAACCAGCAAAATACCAAGTTTAATCCTTAAGTTATCAAATCGAGTTTCCATATCAGGAGACTCTTATCCATATCATTTGGCACACTTTGTCATGGGGGTGAATCTAAACCTCTACTTGATAAAGTAAGCTTGAGTTTTTCAAACAAAGTATCTCAATCCAAACATCGAAGGAAACCATTTATCATTCATCTATGAAAACTCATATTTTGAGAAGAGCAAGTCTTCATCACAAAACTAAGTTGATGAAGAGACAACCTAGTTCTAAAAAACTTGCCAAATGAAATACGTTTCTCTATATTAATCACCAACTTTTTAAATCACATCATGCATTCTTGCATCATATGCGATTATATCTTCAAGGCAAGTCAAACGAGTTTGAAAATGAACCCTTAAGAAGCAGAGCTTACATTAAAAAAGCAAAATTCAACCAATGCTTGAATCATGGAGGAAAGATTAATCTTACTTTATTCCCATAATTCCGCATCACTTATAACATAGCTCAACCTAAACCACCAACCCCTGAACAAGTAGAAGAAGATTTTATCCCCTTTGTCACAGAAAGCTTCTACTAGATGCATGTTGGCACTCGCTCTTTCAATTATATTGATCTAGGAGATACAAAGATCATTGAGGAACTTCTCCAAGAATGTCAAGATAACCCCTCATTCCAAAAACTCATGGAGAGACTCATTGAAATTTACAAAGAAAAATATATGCTCATGCTAACTAGCAAAGGAGTTAGGCTTCCTAAAGACTTTGATACTGAAAAATTAAGGAAGGTCAACGAACAAAGTTTTAGGACAAAATCTCAAAATTATGCCTATCAAGAACAACAAAGAGAAGAAGAAACACATGACCCTGAAATCATACCGGAACACATAACATACCTAAAAAACATAACATACCCGAACACAATCATGCTTGAACTAGGGATAATGAAGGGGAAGAAGCTTTCCCTCAGCAAACAAATGCACCCATGGTCTCTCTTACACAACAAATTCAAATGCTGCAAAGACAAATGCAAGACATGCAACAGGGGACCACACTGTGATACTCCTTGGACAAAATTGTCCTTACCCCTTTGATAGGAGATTAAACATGATACCTTTTCCCCTGAATTCTGATATACCAAAATATGATAAATACGATGGTAAAAGTGATCCCCACGATCATGTTCGGGAATTTTGTACCATAAGCCTTGAATTTGCTCACGATGATACTTACTTGATGAGGCTATTCCCAAGAAGTTTGGGAGGGAAAACAATGGAGTGATTGTCTAAACTTATACCTCCCATCAGATCCTTTGATGAGTTGGTAAACAAATTTATCATACAATACTCCTATTATATTCAACACGCCATCACCATGTTGGATGTATGTAATACCAAATAGAAAAACAGTGAAACATTCATGGTGTTTCTTCAGCATTGGAGACGTATGGTTTTGCAATATCCCAAGATGTGCCTAAAAAGGAAAAGATGGAGATCTTTATCGATAATCTAAATAGCGAGATAAGTTATCTACTCAAGCTCTAGTGCATACCATATTTTGCCAAATTGATTGAAAATGGAATCCAAGTAGAGGAGGCATGTATCAAGAAAGGAACATTGAATTTCTTTAAGGAAGGAATTAATTCATCCAACACTCACATTAACAACCAAAACAACAACAACACTTTAGACAAATCCAGATTCTAGACCATGAAAAAAAATGTTGTTAATGAAGGAGGAACTGATGTTAATGATATGAAGTCCAAACAACTAGTATTGGCTTTATCAGGTAATCTGTAAGCTAACAAGAATCAAAAAAGTGTTAACCAAGGCACTAACACTTATCTACAAAATACCAATCAGGGACCTTCAAATTCAAACACCAACAACAATACCCAGACCAACAAAAATACCCAAGGCAACAACACTAATCAAGGGACTAATCCAAATCAAAGGGGTAACACCAACAATTTCCCAAATAGACACATCTACACACCATTGGGGAAATCCTTAGAATCAACATTTTGCGAACTCCTGGCAAACAATATTATCACATTGCCAGCCATAAACAACTTTGAACCCCATATCAAACCACCTTGGTGGAATGACTCATATTTATGTGATTTTCATTGAAACAAATGACATCACATGAATGATTCCATGAGGCTTAAAAATATTGTTCAAGATATGATCGATAGAGGTGATTTAACGGTTGATGGTCTCAAAACAAATGGTGATCATGACGCCTTTAAAAATCCTCTTCCAAATTACAATAAGGAAGGAGCTTCATCATCAAACGATACAAGCGAAGCTCACATAAATCATGTGTACAACAACACTATCAATCACATATCAACATATGATAACCAAATAAATGTCATAAAAATCAAGGACAAACAAGACCATACATCAATCAATGCGACAACCCGAGCTCAAAAATACGTCTTGAAAGGACATACATCAACATCGACCACTATCCCCAAGACTCAATATGATTTGATAAATCAACTACAAAAGAACTCCTTCTCAGATATCCATACTCGAGTTACTCAAACTCTCGCTGAAACATAAGGACATCTTAGAACAAGCACTAGTTGAAACAAATGTGCCTCAATATCTAGATGTTGATAAATTTGAAGCCATGGTGGCTCATATGACAGGGCCTCATAATCTCACCTTTTTCGAACATGATAATATGTTTTTGAGTCATCCACACAATACTCCCCTTCATATTGAAGTCTTAGTCTACAAACATCAAGTTAAAAGAGTATTAATAGATGGAGGAGTTGGTCTCAATATCTGTACCTTAAAACTTATTTGTACATTAGGCTTCTCTGAATAGTCTATTGATCCACACAAAAAGATCACCATCAAGTTATATGATGATGAAGAATGATCATCCAAAGGAACAGTGATATTACCTTTTTAGGTAGGACCGATACAAAGCAACACTATGTGCCAAGTCTTAGATATAGACTTAACATACAATATTTTATTGGGTCATCCTTGGATACATGAAATGCAAGAAGTGCCATCAACCTACCATCAGTGTGTCAAATTCCCATATAATGAACAAGAGATTTCCATCTCTACTGATAATAACCCCTTTCAACATTGCAATGCTATGGGGGCAGCTCAAGATAGCCTGGTTCCACACAATAGGGAAGCTCCAACTTCCTCAGCATTAGATCATTGCCAAGAAAATCTCAAGTCTTTATCCATGGATTTCAAACAAAAGATGAAAATCAAAGAGAAAGGCATGGGAGAATACTCTTTCGAACCCATGTGTCTATCCAAATTTCCAACATCACTAAAATCTCATGGGCAACCTTCTGCATCAACACATCACACAACACAACCCATCACCAAGTTTGATGGCAAATTTATCCAATTGGGCACACTAGCACATGAATCAGAAGAGAAAGACATCCTTAGTTGGCTATACAAGGATGAGGAAGAAGTCAGAGCTGCTACTTTGGAGGTAGCCATACCAACATGATAGTATGGAAAAGAATTCTTGATCATGCAACGGATGGGATACAACAGAAAAGGACCTATTGGCAAGTGTCAAGAAGGCATTACAGAACCACTAGAACCTCGCTCATAATTTTCTCAAGACAAAATAGGACTAGGATATGGACACAACATACCATCAAGACAAAAGCACAATAAATATAAAAAACCTTAGTGGAAAGCAAAGAAGAAATGCAACGAGGACTCATGGAAAGAGGCACTACACCAAGTAGCAGAAACAATAAGGAAAGAGCGAGAACACTAGGAAAAAGAGAAACGACAAGAGGAACTAACCATTCAAAGGGAATAAGAATCTTATAAGAAAGTGCACCATGTATAGGAACCTATTCAAAACAAGGAAGAGTCACCTCCTGAAGAAATCACTACTACCCAAGGAGAAATAGTGTACGAACAAATGCAAAGGGTACAAGAAGGTTCTGATTTGGAATAAAAAAAAACTACAAGATTGGTGTCAATTATCAAGGATCTCTTTTCACCCTACAACATACCTGTCCACAACACTAAAAGACTCTAGGATAGTACTTTTGACACTTATTCTAATTATTATGAATGGGGTAGTTGTTCAAATATTATTGAAGATGTCTGTCACGGTGCTATACATACACTCATTTCTTAGGAAGGACAAGGCATAGAGTCTCGATTACTTGAATTCGGTCCACAACATATCTATGAAGCTATGAAAAATAAGTAGCGACACTATGAGCAAGTCTACATGAAAGATGATACCATTGAAGACCTTGACAATATCATTAACTTAACCAACATCCCGGACAACCTTAATGATACCTCTATCATGACACTTACCGCAGCCGACCTCGACCCACCAAATGTCTCTCTACCACTTGTATTTCCTAATTTGATAGATTGGGATGAACCTAAACAATGTGACATACCTATTTTCCTAGATGGTGAATCCATTTTCCATTACCTATGTATAGTCAACCCGAAAACAGGCTCTACCAGCAGACAAAATAACGATCGGGAGGGTGCCAAGTCTCTTGGTTACAAAATGGAAAGAAACAAAGAACCTAATGCTGAAAACCAGTCAATGAAAGCACTAGATCACAAAAAATTTAAAATAAAGGACGCATGTAAGGGTGAAAACCTTTTTAAGGCACCTAAGGATGGGAGACTTGACACTATTCCTAAACACTATCAGGAGCGATCACCCATATTGATTGAACTCACTCAATCAATCAACATTGGTATAGAAGCAACAATAAAAAACATACACCTAGCAGAATCACCAACAGAAGAGGAAAAACTAGAGTTTATCAGATTCTTCAAAGAAAAGAAAATCAATTTTGCTTGGTCCTATGCTAATATGCTTGAAATAGATCCAAACTTAATCATGCATCATTTATCTATTGCTCTTGGAGCCAATCTCGTCAATAGAAGTTAAGAAAGATGAATCTGCATGTAGCATTAATCGTCAAAGTTGAACTAAAGAAGTTACTAGACGTCAAATTCATTTGACCTATAGACTATGCTGAATGGATTTCAAACATTGTACTAGTTTCAAAACCATATGGAAGCAACAGAATATGCATAGATTTTAGAGATGTCAACAAAGCCTATCCAAAGGATGACTTTCCTTTGCCCGACATCGACATAATTATAGACCTCACAGGTGGCCATACAATGCTCTCATTAATGGACAATTTCTCTAGCTATAATCAAATCAAGATAGCTCCAGAGGATCAAGATAAAACAATGTTCACCTATCCTTGGGGAATGTATTGTTGGAATGTCATGCCTTTTGGCTTGAAAAATGCTGGGGCAACTTATCAAAGAGCAATGACGACAATCTTTCATGATATGATGCATACCTTCATGGAGGACTATGTGGATGATTTAATGGCTAAGTCATTCACCCAGGAAGAACATCTGGGCATATTAGATAAAATCTTTCAAAGATTGGAGAAATTCCAAGTCAGGCTAAACCCTAAGAAGTGTGTCTTCGGGGTAACATCAGGTAAATTATTAGGCTACATTGTGTCTGAAAAAGGGCATTAAAGTAGATCCAGCGAAGGTACAGGCCATCATGGAGATGCCACCTCCAAGTAACATTAGTCAACTCAGATCTCTACAAGGATGACTACAGTCAATTAGGCGATTCATATCCCAACTAGCAAATAAAAGTCTACCATTCAATCATCTATTACATAAGAACATACCATTCAGATGGGAAGCCAAGTGTGTAGAATCATTCTATCAAATCAACCAATATCTAATGAATCCACCAGTTCTAGTACCACCAATAGCAGGAAAGCTACTCATTCTCTACATATCAACAACGAACATATCATTGGGGGCACTCTTAGTACAAGAAGATCAAGAAGGAAAGGAATGATCTATATATTACATTAGTGGAACATTAAACGGATATGAGCTAAATTACACATTCATTGAGAAGGCTTGTTTAGTTGTGGTATTTGCCTCTCAAAAGTTCCAACATTACATGCTAGCTCACACAATCAAGCTAGTAGAAAAAATTGATCCTCTCAAGTATTTACTCAACAAAGCAGCTCTCATAGGCCAACTAGCTAAATGTGTCATGATTCTTAGTGAGTTTGATATCCAATACATAGAGCGTCAGGCTATCAAGGGACAAGTAGTTGCAGATCAATTAACTAAAGCACCACTATGAGATAAGCAACCAATGAAGGTGGAATTTCTAGACATGGATGTCCTTACTATTACACTCAAGCAATGGACCCTGTACTTTGACGGTTCCAACACTCAACATGGCTCAGGTGTCAACATCTTGCTCGTCACCCCTGAAGGACACACCATTCCAAGATAATATAGACTCATGTTTCCATGCACCAATAACATCACTAAGTATGAATCCCTGGTCATAGGAATCAAAATGGTCGTGGAATGGGGAATCACAAAACTGAAAGTCTATGGAGATTCCCAATGGGTTATAAATATGATCAATAATGAATATCAGACAAAAGATGACAAGCATACAAAAGAATGGTGGATGACTTCAAACAGTACTTTGTACATATCACCTTTGAGAAAATACCAAGTTTGGATAACAGAGTGACCGATGCAATGACTACTATCACTTCACTGCTACAAATTCAAGAGCAACATAGTCATTATGAGTTCTTGGTAGAGAAATTATTTTCCCCAGCCTATGACAATTATGCATCCCATGTTATCTATACCTTAACCAATTCAGACTCTCCATTATATAGGACAATCTATGAATAGCTTAAAACCAATACCCTACCCATTGACCTATCTCATAATAAAAAATGCAACTTTATCCAGCAGGCCACCCGTTATACTTTAACTACTGATACCCTTTACTATCGAGGTCTAGATGGTACTCTTCTTCATTTCCTTGATCAAAATTAATCAGACTCTTCTTTTCACGATCTTCACGAGGGTATCTATGGCACACAATCAAGTGGTCCTACTCTCGCTAAAAAACTCTTGAGAATGGGATATTACTGGCAAACAATGGAGAAAGACTTATCAATTTGCAAAGAAATTTCCTAAATGTCAAATCCATGGCAATCTTATCCATGCACCAGCATAGGAACTACAACCATTTACAACATCTTGGCCTTTCTGTCAGTGGGGACTTGATTTAGTAAGGAAAATCCATCCTTCCTCTTCAAATGGACACAAGTTCATTATCACTGCAACAAAGTATTTCACAAAATGGATTGAAGTAGTCCCATTGACCACAATAACTGGAAAATAGATTGTCTCATTCATTTTCAATCATCTAATTTGCAGATATGGCATTCCCAGTTCCATCATCATAGACAACGGGCATCCTTTCAAAAATCAGGATGTGCAAGAACTATGTGAGTGATTCAATATCCAACATCATTTCTCTACACCTTACTACCCATAGAGGAATGGTCAAGCAAAGGCATCAAATAAAACAATCTTGAAAATCCTAAAGAAAACAGTAAATGATGTAGGTAAGGATTGACATTTACAACTCAATCTGGCACTCTAGGCATACAGGACTAGCATCAGGACACCTACAGGGGCTATGCCATATTCATTAGTGAACAAATCAAAAGCAATTTTACCTCTTGAAGTAGAAATTCCATCCCTCAGAGTATCTTTAAAAGGCCTCATACCAGATGAGGAGTATCAGGTCAACAGATTGCAGCCTATGGATTAGGTGCCTATCAGCTAACAAATTCAGAAGGAGATGTGCTCAACAAACCAACCAACATCATTCATCAGAAGAAATTCTATACTTGAGTGGTCTAATATATGGAAAAAGTGAAAAATACAAAAACATCAAAAATTCAGAAAAATACAAAAAAATCAGAAAAGCAACAAAAAGGTGCAATAAAACCAAATGGTGAAAACCTGGCAATAGGTGCTATTTGTGAGGGAACAACTCCTATATCTATCAATACTCATATCTTTTGCATCCAAAGTCAAAGCTAATGGCCATCGCCCAACACTTTGTACACAACATTATCCTAGACATACTTAGCGTAGTCACTGTCCTTGTTTATCTGAAGATTAGTTCATCATATCCCACCATGGCTTGGTAATCATTATGAATATCCACATTGATCAGTATCTATAGTTAGGGGAAGCATTCCTCTGACTTCAAGCATTCCAACAACAAGCAAACAAGAATCACAACACGCTAAGGAAACCCTATCAATAACAACTAATTAGCTGAGAAAACAAGACACTAACCCAATTGGCAACTTCAACAGACACATGATGGATGATTTTCTGAATTATAATTTGTTTACATCTCACATGAAGTTTTGACTATTTTGAACTTCAAAATTTTGAATGATTGGATCTCCTGAATTTCTCAACGATGCATCGAGCTAGAGAAAGTGGCAGGGGACTCTAATACTTTTTTGGTTTTCTATCTGTGAAGCGATCATTTGTACAGTGCAAAATTTGTCTTAGGAGATGATTGGAAACATATCATTGAGGACATTGTTCCACTTTGCGCATACAAATGGTTAAATCTTGTCTATTTTATGCAAGAAACACTCAGGTCATCTTGGTTTAATTATACCTTGATACTTGTGTCGTCTTGCAATATCAAAATCCATGTATGTTTTACTCAAATCATTATGGGATAATTATACCATTATGCTTGTATAAACTTCCAACATAGTGAAAGATCAATGATGGAAAACCAAAATAGAGAAAAAACATGTGACCACACAAGAATGACAATGAGAAAATGAGGGTGATCACTTAGATGCATATAATTTTGCATTTAGCTGCATATCAATTTAAATCTTGCATTTAGTTGCATATCATTTTAAATCTTCCATTTAGCTACATATCACATTTTCATCTTGCATACATCTCATCATTATCATTATCATTATCATTATCATTATCATATATCTCATTTTCAAGATACATCTCATTTCATTATCATTATCATTATCATTATCATACATTTTCAAGATACATCTCACAAATCAGATTAATCAATGCAACCTATAATTATATCATCACATATTCATCATCAATCATATCAATCAATATCAATCAAGAGCATTTATCTAAGCATCGCATCATCATCATAGAAACATCATATCAATGCATAAATCATCATCCATAAATGCATCAAATGTGGATCAGAAAATCAGTGTCATATATATCTCAAAAATGGTCAAAATGTACAAGGGATGTCATGTCTGTCAAAATACAACACAATGATCAAAATACAATAGAGACAAGTCCCTTAGGTATGACTATCTCTTGAGGCTGATGATCTCACAACAGATGTCCCAACACCTAGATCACCACCAGTAAGATCATGACGAGGAGGCCCTGTAACCCCTCTATTTTCTATCCTCGAATGAGTCTAAATGGATCGACTGGATACCACCGCAACATAGCTAGGAGCTCTATGATCTATAGGGACAACCTCCTCATATAAACACCTGTAGTACTTAGCCTCCTTGGTTACATACTACATCTCTCTTAGTGTTTCTCTCATAGGGGCACCAATCACTGCTCTCTCCAAACTATCCGCACGAGCCTCTGCTCGACCTAGGCTCTCTATCACCATGTCCCACTTTGCTGTGATCTACACAATCTGACGTTGCTAAGCTAGTACCTACGCCTACAACTCCTACACTGCAACATGCATCGCTTGAATCTACGAACCTTATCGATGTGATGATACTTTGATCTGCACTAGTACCTGAGTGGTGACACCACTTGTCCCTATCCTAGGCACTGATGTAGGTAACACATTTGATCTCCTCTGCTAGGTTGGTCACCTAAACTCTACCTCACTCACAACTACCAACACCTCACCCACTCTACCAACTCCACCAGCTCCAAGAACCAAACCTCCTCTCCCTCCATCACCACCTTGTCATCTATCTAATATAATCTCTCCTCCTCTCCCTCTCCTCCCTCCATCTCCTCATCTATCTCCTCTCCTCCCTCCATCTCCTCCTCTATCTCCCCATCTCCCTCTACTACCTCCTCTCCCATCTCCTCCACCATCTCCTCCATCATCTCCTCCATCATCTCCTCCTCCCTCCTCCACCTCCTCTCCCTCCTCCTCTCTCTATATAGCTCCCCCTCGGCTCTCTGGCTACTCATCCTCATCATCGTCAAAGGCAAGAAGCATCTCTATCGGATCTAATATTTGTTCCACTACATGTGCTACGAAGTAGGTTAAGAACTCCTTTGTCATCCTAGCATCCACCACTCCAGCCTCTTAATCCCAAATCTATCCTGCCAAAAGCATGTACTCCTCCATGGCTACTTCACTATCTACTTTAGGACCCCACTCTAGCATGTCCTATCTCTGGTGAGCATATAAGAAAGCTCCTTGTGGTATCCCCTATTGTCAACCATATTGCCACTACACATGACTATGCAAAAATCTCTCAATAATAAAGGGCATTCACCCAATCAAGTATATAGACATATAAAAATAGGGCATCTCTAGCCTGTCCTTAGCCCATACCTTGTAGTCCATATAGGGTCTCCAGATGACCATATCAATATCATCCAAAACCCTCCTCCAATGCTCTAGCTTGCCCAGCTTACGCTGGACAACTATATCGATATACCCATACACATAGGCTTGACCAATTAGCCTGTCCCTATCTGCAAGTGGCCTCACTATAGGAATGTGCTCCCAAGCCCACACCTATAATAATGTCACCCTCATTGACAAGCTGCCATATCCTAGATATACCACCTGGTGCAAATCCCTGTACAAGTATGCTAGCATACAGGACCCCCAAGCGAACCTGTGTCCCTGTGTAACCATGTCCTCCAACACCAATCCCCAGCCCACTAATAGTCCCTTTGACCTCCGGTCGGGACACAAGAATCCACCTATGAAACCTACTAGTACAGAAGGTAAAGGAGCATAATCAAGATCCACAAACTCCTACCAAGGATTCTCATATCCACTAATTTGATCATCATGGAATATCTAGTGGAGAGCCTCTCTCCCACCCTCCTCAGTCTTCTTATATGGGAATAGTACCCCAATCACTTCAATCCACAGAATCCGATAACAATCCTCTGGAGTGACTATCATCTCACCTGTCACCAAATGAAAGGTGTTCGTATCACTGTGCCACCTCTTTGCTAAAGTTTTCAGTAAACCCTGGTGAATGATATACCGAGGCATGTCCAATAAAGAGGATAAACCACACCTCTCAATAACATCTCTATCTGCTTGTGATAACTGTGGAATCAATGCCCATGGTCTTGGAAATATCTCTCGCAACTGGAGTATGCCAAGTTGTACCTACAAAACAACAAATGTTCATCATCAGTTCCCACATCTATCCGATATATCCAATAAAAAACAATAAACTTGAAATAATGAAGCATCAAATCAAGTCCCATATCAAAATCAATCAAGTCCCATATCGAAATCACTCAAGTCCCATATCAAAATCAATCAAGTCCCCTATCAAAATCAATCAAGACCCATATCGAAACCAAATCAAAAATCCATATCAAAAATCAAGACCCATATCGCAAGCACCATATCGAGAAATCATCTCAATGACCCATAACGCATGCAATTCAAAATCCATATCACAAGCATCATATTAGGAATCATATTCAAAAACCAAGAATTAAAACTTATATCAGACATCAATTTCATATTGCAAGGCAAAAATCAAAGATCCACATCAACAAAAAATCGGGATCCTCATTCAAACAATCAATCAGCTTGGCACTTCATAATGAAAGCAATTTTAGTGGACACTCAATCATCATATCAAGACTCAAACATCATCACAACAGGCAAAACATTGGCTCGAAACCCATCCCAAAACAATCAACAGGCACCTATCCACCCCTAAGCCATCTACCTCATTTATTTTCCCAAGCAATGCATTATCCAAAATCATTTCTACCTATTTTTTTCTCCACGCGCCAAAGAAGCCCTTCCACACACTAAGTTGCTAGACATGCACCAGCATTCTTCTCCTACAGCTATACTCCTTACCCTATGTGCTAACCTGCCCTATGCGCTAGCCAAAATTTCCATTGCACTAACCTACCAACCCCATGTGCTAAGCTATCCTATGTGCTATCCTACATTCCCCATGCACTCACCTGTTACACTTATGCACTAAAAGACCCTATGCACTATCCTAGACCTGTGACGCGCTGCTGAAACCACCCAGGATGATACCCTACATAATAAACCCTACGCGCTACTATGCTTATCGTATATGCTATGCAAGACCTCCTACACGCTAAAATGGCAAAATTGGAAGCAAAAAATGGAAAACGTGGACAAAATCAAACAAAAATGTGGCAAAATTCAGATGACTTACAGGTGGACCATACATGGTGGGCCTTCGATATCGATGAATGTGCTCGAATTGGTGAGAAGCATAAGGAACGAACATATTCGTCAAACTCCACTCGTCACTATCACAAGAGGTCAAATGTGCAAATGATGAAAGTAAAATCACTTTTTACCTTTTTATAGGGTAAAAGTAAAAAAGGATTAGTAGGTGGGGCATGTATTTTTCTCATTTTCTCACTTTAACCTTATCAAACATCATTTTTCAAGAGATGAATCAATTACACTGCATGCAACACAGTCAAAATTTCAAAATGCAAGTAATTAAAAAACGATCATCAAATCAATTAAATTTTCAAAATCCTTGATTCATCTCCAAAGGGGACATCATCAATATCATTTATCAAATCTAGGGCACGACATCAACATATCGACACGTGACATCACATCGATCAAATTTTGATGACATATCCGACAATTTTCTTTGAATCAACATGTGCACACACATCACTTCAAAGAGGGCCAAAATGTAGACGTATAAAAATGACCACTTTTCTAAGTGAATATTTAATATTCATTTTAACCTCATTCCCTTATTTCATTAAGTTTTATTTAATTAAATTATTTACATTCATCTATTTGATTAAAAAAATTACTTAGTTTATTTAATTAAGTTCACCTAAGCCTTATCTACCCCTTTGATTAAATAAATCAATTTATTTAATTAAATCCCCCTTTTAGCCCATTTAATTAAATTTACATTTAATTAAAATTGCAAAATCCCACAAATGCAAGTTGCAACCACAATTGAAATAAAATTAATTTTATTTTAATTAAATTCTATTTTCCCCACCCACTTGCAAAATCCTACATCTCCCACTTGGCCCCCTAAAACCCCTTCTAGATTCTTCTAATCACTTCTAATTTAGCCTAATCCATCTTCTAAATATTGTCACATCCCTAAGAAAGGGGAAGTCACTTCTCAAACCCGCAAAGTCTTTGAATACCATTAAAGGCTTTATGTCCTCAACAAGTTAACCTCCAAAGTCTTCCAAACCATTAATGGTTAACTCAACCTTCTTACATGGTTAGAGACTTTTTGCCTAACTCAACCTTCATCTTACCCAAGGGTCTCATCAAGCATTCATGCCTTTACCCTTGGTTATCCCTTTAACCCTTGCATAAGAGTTTACCCCTTGGGTAAAAGCTTTGTCCAATGGATAACCCTAACCTAACATTAACTCTTACCTCCTAGGGTAACCATCATGTCTTCTCAAGCATTTAATGCTTCTTACATATCCTCTCAAGTAGTCTCTTGTTCACAATTGTCACCATTTCATTGGTGATAATTGTAAACATGGATTGATAACATTCAATCCTGGCCCTTGATAAGCTCATCCAATCCTGACCATCCATTGCCCTATTTTTCCTATAAATAGAACCCCGCTTCTATCATTTTCATATCCAAGTCTTTAGTATCAAACTTATAGACATTTTTCTATCTAAGTTTCATGCATCTTAGATAATCATTTTTTAATCAATCATTTAGCCTCTCTTTGAATAGAAATCATCTTAATAAGAATTTTAAGAAGCATTTTCATCATAGCACTATCATAATAGACTAGTATATTATGTTAGGATAGATTTTACTAATCTTTTATCGTATCATCATATCCATGCTATTTTAAATCATACTAGATTTAATATCATGCATAACTAGGAATGCATTCATATTAAGGTGTTCAATATCCCTCGTTCTCATAGTTGTCATTCCTAAGTCACTTTTCTCAGTGATCTGAGAGAAAAGGCATTGACTTGAGGGATCCTGTGAGATAGAGAACAATGAAACATCCCTTGGGAAGTTGAGCTATTCAACATAGCTCCATAACTTGCACCGAGAGTCCCATTGGTGTGTGGACCTGTCTAGAAATCGGATTTTACATTTCATTGCGCCACTTTTCCCGCACACACTTAGGGCATTTAATATTTAGCTATCATGGATTGGTTTAGTGTAAGGGTTAATCTTCTCAAGGACAAGCTTCTCAATAGATCTAAGAGGTCTCCCCTACCTAAAGCTTGGAACTTTGAATTTAGGAGAGCTAGGGGTAGAAGCTTCCTCTTGCAACATCTCTATCTTTTTTAGGTTACTCTCATGATCAACAAGCTTCCTACTAGATTTGTGAGGGGGATGATTTCCATTGATGTAGGAGCCTCCCTGATTCTTTGCAATCTTGCATCAACCAAAAGCATTTCTTTTCAGTTTGTTTTCTCTTTTGTAGTTTTAGAATTTTTTCCTACATTTTCTTGCATTTTCTCATTGGATCTTGTGAAGTTGGATTTGTTTGTAAGTAGGATTATCTTCCTTATTCCTAAACCACGATGTTTGGATCATTTTTCGACAAGTTCTCACTTTCAGATTCTGAGACAGTTTTCTGGCTTAGAACACTGAAACTGCTTGGACCTATTTTCCATTGGTGAATCTAGTGGATCCTTTTCGTAGCTTGCAGACATTCATTTCATTGTTTCCAATGTTCCTTGGCATGTGGCTGACCTTCCCTCAGATCCGCACTTCTTCCTTTGGATTTTTCAGAGGATTCTCTTTGGCGGAGGCTGGCCTAGTGGTTTTTCCCTCTTGGGCCAATGTGGATACCTCTTGAGCATATAAATCAGTGTAATTAAGCATCATAATTCATTCCAGAGAATGTAGAAGATATATCTTAATATTTAGAGGTTTGGAGTTGACCGATTTTGTAATTGAGCATGTATGTAGTAGGCCAGTGAGCAAAATCTTGAATTTTGAATGTTACTGGCCATTTGTAATCAATTTTCATGATCTAATTCATTTAGTCCTACATTGCCTCCATCCTCTTGTCTTGCTTTCATTGTGTTCACTCTTTTTGCCTGGTCTAGGTAGATCTCATTGAGGTCCCTCTTAACTATGACTGCACCAAGTGGTATTAGAGTGAGATTGTGTTCCATAGATTGTGTTGTCCTGAAGATTTTGTTGTAGGGTGGTGGATTGTGGATCTAATCTGCAACTACAGAGGAGTGGCATGAAGATGGTGCAAAGAGGAAATGGGAATGGTGGAGTATGTGGGAATGCAAACCCTATTGTGATAGAAATGTTGAGAGGAATTGCAGCCCTATTGGAAGCTATTGAAATAGCCTAGAGAAGAGGTCCACATATTGAAGATGTGAGTGATGATGAAAAAGAAGAAGCATCAGCAGAACAAGTAGAAAACCCACCGTCGATTAATCTGAATGAAGAAAGGTTCTTGAGGGTTTTGAGTAGGATGAACACCAAACCACATTTTACCCCACCAGAGTGTTGGAATCAAGGAACAGTAAGAGGGGGGTGAATATGTGTTCATTTGGTTATTAAATTTTCTAACTTAACCTTAAACCACCAGAAGCATAAGCATGAAATTGAAATGCAGAAACACAAAATAACCAACCACAAAATCATAACACTAGGATTTTTACATCTAAACCCAAATGGAAAAAACCACAGTGGGATTTGAACCCACAATATTATTCTACTATGACTAGTAGCAAAATAATATTACATGAAGGGGGATGTACAAGCATTCAAGAACATTGCCTAGAGCGCACGACTCAATTACAATAAGGGCTACAACCCCAGAAGGCTCACTCTTTACATATCAATTATAGTAATGGATTGCAATGAATGAACTCCAAAATAACATCTAGCAATTGACAAAATTATAAGGCACTTAGAGGACGGGGGGGGGGGGGGAGGAGGGTGAATCAGTGCAAGCAAAAACTTTATAAATTTGATAACTACTTTCACCAACATGAAAATCAATAAGCATGCAGGAAATATAACCGCATAAGCAAACATCCAATAAATAATGCAAACCATAACACAATTATTTTTCATGTGGAATCCCAAATGGGAAAAACCACTGTGGGAATTTGTACCCAAAAAATATTTGCACTCTTTTGGAATGCTCCCGGTTAAAGGCCTAGAGCAGTTAAGAGCTTACAATAAGGCCTATTAGGACCCAGCCCTGTTAGGAGCTACCCATGTTACTAGGATTTACAAAAACAAGCTAATGTATCACCTTGTTAGAGGATTTCACCTTCGGACCTACTGGGATCCTATCACACCCTATTAGGAGTGACCTTGTTAGAGGATTTTCTTGTTGCAACTGTTAGGAAGACAACAAGTTTAACTAATCTAATGTTAACACCTCTATGCCTGATTAGATCCACTTTTTCTCACCTTGTATCACCGACTATGCATCAAACCCTAACTTCTTCTTCAACCACATGATCAAATTATCACTCTTGATACATGAAATCATACAATTTACATCTCCTTATAAAAACTTTGTCAAGTCACCTAAGAACCTTAGAACAATTCCCTAGGTTCATTGAATCTAGTCACCTTTTATAGTTTCCTTCTCATTACACTTTTCTTATGTCGCATGTTGGAAAAATAATACATAAATTAAAAACATAACAATAAGTCTACCGGTTACCGATCAAACTGACTCTGCTATACCAGTTCTCTGTTCTTCTTGACTGTGACTGGAAAATCCATCATAACTCACTCAATACACTCAATCTACTGATACGGTTTGGAACATAGGTGCATGTTCCTATCTCTAACACTCTTGTAAAACCGTAACTCCTAACTCTTCACCAATCATTCATACTGGTCACTTGATCATCGCTCATGTTTATCAATCAACAACAACTTAGCAATTTTGTTGTCTAATTGATTCCACTATTGGTTAGGCTATACCATTTGCTCTAGATGACTTTGATGACTAGAAAACATGGTTGCCATCATTAACAACACAAATAAAGTCATAAAACATCCTATTACAATTATATCATCATCAACAAGCCAACAATCTCCTCATATCAACTTTACGGGTCATCTTCTCATCTCATCATCATCTCCATTAGTTATGCCAACAATAACCTTTACTAGTCATCATCTCCATTAGTTATGCTAACAAAAATACTTGGTTAAGTTTCGGTTAAGTGCCAAATCTCTGACTATGTCTACTCTGCAACTTTGCTCTATTTTTTGTCTTAGTTAGCTACCAGATCAAGAATGCACTTGTGAGACTACACTACAAAGGATTCTTGATCACCACTCACTCATAGACTATCATACCACATACTAAAAAGATCTTCTACACTCGTTTATATATCTACAATCACAAAATAATCATTTATCAAGTCGACTTGCTAATGTAATGTGTAGTCATGTATTGGATTGACCGGATTACCAAACATAAAAGAAGATCACCAAAAAGATGATAAGATGATGTCTCTATGTCAGCCCTATCATCCCATATATGATTCATAACACCACAATCACTGGAAAGCTTCCAGACCAAAACTGCTCTATACAACCTCAATTGTCGGTTAACTAGTTATTGGTTCACATCCACTTCCAATTATCAAGATCCATCATTATCGGATAGGATCCTCAAGAAGAGTTTCCATCAATGACTACCCTAAACCATTATTCAAGTGCCAAAATTCACCCAAGTGTCAATTGCCAACAATCTCCCTGTTTGGTATTGATGGAGAAACTCGAGAAAAAAAATGACTAAGTGTTGAAGCCTATACACCAGATCAAAATTTCTAAGGCTCCCCCTTAGATCAAGATAAAAAAAAACTGTAACATTCTCTTTATATTTTTCACCTTTACTCTCCCTCTTTAACAATAATGCCAAAGCAGGGGTGTTATCCAAAACTTATATATGTTAGGATAACTAGTAGACAATTAAGAGGGGAGGGGGGTCAATCAGTTGTCAACAGATTATGAAACTTTAGGCACTTAAAACCTTTTACCAAAATGCATAAACCAAATAATGGAATAGCAGAGATATCAATTAAGAACAAACATAAATCATAGAACATTCACCATGCATCCACAACACATAACATCAATATTTGTATGTGGAAAACTTGATAAAGGGAAAAACCATGGTGGGTTACCCTACCTACAGTCAGATGATACTTTTGTAGTAAGTATTTTATTACAATAAGGGGCCTGCACATGCAGGATAGCACACTACCTAGAGCGCACTGCTCATTATTAAGGCGCCTCGCTGACTACAACAAATATTCAAACTACAATCCAAAAAGAAGTTTGAACTACAAGAATAACATCTCTTATGCCTGAGTACAGTTCTGGTTAAGATCAATATCGAAGGTCTTAAACCTCTTACACAAACCCAATTGGATCACCTATGATCGACCAAAACCTCTTCATATAATTACAACTTTATTCACACATAGATAATCCCTTAACCATCCAAAACCCATGATCTACAAAGAGATTTTACATCATATTTATAAAAACCCTGGACTTGAACAATTAGGTTGGCCACCTAAAAGATAATACAATAAATCCATTACATAAATCTGCAATCCAATGGTAACCCAAGTCGGCCTGAGGCCGAATTTTTTTTATCCAAACAATAAATCCAACCGGTAACACATAAGGAGCATCCACCAACATGTTACACAAACCAATCCATAACCTAGAATAGTACTAGACCTAAAATAGGTTGCCATAAGCTAAATGCAACACCACCAATTAACTAGAACACAAACATGATAACCATCAACATCTTGAGAACCTTCTAGAAGTCGCACCAACACCACTTATCAAATCCATCAAAAGATTTTCAACAAAGCTTTTCCAGTAAAACCCTTACCAGTAACCAAAAGGATTACTAGAACATATGATAGCTTCTAGATCACCAAATCCTTAACCAACTAAATGAGACAAGCATCTGAACCACATGAATAACCGAACCAAACCATTTCCACAAATCTAAATATACTGAAGACCAATCTCCTGATCATCATCACAATCCAACCATTCTACCAGAACCTAGTAGACAAACAAATAAGCTAGTGTTGACATCAATGATAACAATGACAAACATCAATTCAACACATAATCAATTCCTTCATATTTCTGACAATCTCCCCCTTTGGCATTGATGGCAACACTAGATGTGAAAAACATCCAAGTGCCAAGAGATGCCAACCAAGTCTCCCCCAATGGAAGACACCCAATAATCTCCCACAAATGATATATCAATGAAGCTCTGAATCAATTATCTATGTACCAATTAACCATCTATAAACCTGAACCAAACTCCCCTAGTGGGATACAACCTGTAGCATAGAAATTAGGAATCATTAAAACAAGTAGATCAATCAAAATACAAAACATGATAACATAATCAAAGGAATACTCATGAAATGAACCTAATTCCAAAGCACATTCAATAGAGGTATGGAAACAAAGCATTCAACAGAAAACATTATGCAAACTAGATTCAAGATTGAATACTCCTTCCATGCGGCTCCATTGTTGTTCTTTCCTCTTCAATAGTTTTGTGGATCTCACCTACAAGTGCTCACACAATTGAAAGCAAAAAGGCTCAAGAGTACTAGAAACGAAGGTTCGGTAAAAATTCGAGATTCATGAAGGGATTGATTGAAGAAAATTATCCAATTTATAGAGAAATTGGAGAAATCACAAAATTGGCATGATGCAATTCAAATGGAAATTGCAAATCAATATGACAAATTATGACAAATTATGCACTTTCCATGCACAATTTGATTGATTGACAATTTAATGACAAATTATGACACATTCTATGTCAAAATTGATTGATTGTCAATTATGACAATTTATGACAAATTGAAATGTCATTCCCATAGAATTAGGAGATGAAATAGGAGGAATTTGAAATTAGAAATTTGAAAAATTAGAAAAATTGAAATTGATGACAAATTAGGAAATTGGAATTAGAAAATGATGAAAAATAGGATATAGGAATTAGTGAATTAATTAATAATTTTTCATTTATTAATCAATTCACAAAGAAGAATAATTAGCCAATTAAATAAAGATTTAATTGTAATAAGAAGACTTAGGATTAACAAGTAATTTAGTAATCCTAGAGGAAGAAATGGCGAATTAGGTTAAATGACTAAATCATAAAACCCTAGAAGACGAATTAGAAATGCGAAAATGACAATTAGGTCTTGATTAAAGATAATCATGATTTGATTTTGATAAATGACCAATACGACAAAATGATTTGATTTGAGAAAATGCGCCAATTGACGAGGAACAATGACAAATTGATCCAAATTGACATAATCGAGACAAACAATGATCGATGACAAATCGGTTGAAAAATGAAAAAATTAACAAGAGGATGAGGATCGATGATAAAATAGATTACAAAATGACAAGATTGGAAATGACCACTATCGATGACAAATCGATCGCAAGATGACAAGATTAGACATGACAACAATCGATGACAAATCGATCATTAAAATGACAAGATTGATAAACTGATCACCAGATGACAAGATCAAAAAGAGAACAAAACCCTAATTAGGATTGACGATGTCCAAAATGATGACAAATGAATACGCACATTGATGCGACAAGATAAGATCGATCAAAATCATGACTGGATAATGTTGTCGACAAGACCAAATTCGAAGACGAGATGATTGAAGAATGTTGAAGAATGACTCGATGCTCACAAATGATAAAAATCAAGTGCGTGACATAGGAGAAATGTTAATGCGACGCAAAAACCTAAAATGAGGCAATGCGCAAATGTTAAAGTATGATCTCGCAAGCGTTGACCATTTTTGGGTGTCTACATTTTGCCCCTCTTTGAGAAAATGCGATTCTGAGCGTTGTTTCAAAGAACAATAATGAAAATGCCCCAGACAATAATAATGACATATGCATGCCCCCTCGAGGAATTGGCCAGAAACATGCGGAAAAGAGGCCAATTGATCGATAAAAATGATAGAATCGAACGGACTGACAATCGGAGATCGGATGCATGATAGACAAGCAATTTAAGGTGCACAAGACCGCGACCAACATAAGATGGAGAGGACGCACGTCCATCTATGCAATGACAAAGAGCTATAAATGGGACCAAGAGGGTGAAAATGACTCATTTGCAGTAGCGAAAGAGGAGGATTTGTTGCTCTAGACAAGGACACTTGCAGACAGATGGCAAACATTCCAACGGCGGATCACCTTAGAGAACGTGTACACACATTTAGACGATCGGAGGATGCAGGAGCAGCGGTATGTATCTCGAAAACCCATGTTTTGAATTTCATGAATTTTGATGGCTTATGGGACATTGCGGGGCCCACAGGAGATACCAAAATGGTCTCTTGCGCTTGTGTAGGCTAAACCTGCGCTTGTGTAAGGAGTTCTGCGCTTGTGTAGGAAGACACAAGCGCAATTCATCTAACACAGGCGCAGCTTCTCAAACACAGGTGCAAGTTGGCATAAAATCCTTAGTTTTGACTTGAAATTGCATGCAAATGACCTGACAGGGGGTGGGAAGGATAGGATAGGGTAATGTGGATGAAAAACACCCTGATTTGATCATGAAAATGAAGACATACAACCCGTAGGAACAAACCCTAAAACTGACAAAATGATGCCCCGATTGTGATGCAGAGTCGACAATATCCATTGATCGCACGGGAGAATCGACCGGACTGTTTCATGCTACGACATAGACTCAGGAGCACAGAGAGAGAGACATTAGCTGGACTAGGATTGTATTACATCACATATATGCCCAAGATTAGGGAAAACACAGGATTGCTTACCGCATTGGCAGAGCGATGGCATTCGGAGACTTCCTCATTCCATTTGGCGACTGGCGAGGTGACAGTGACTCTAGAGGATATATGGCGCATCCTCCGCATTCCTATACATGGGGAGATGATAGAGTACGACCCAGTGACAGGGAGAGACACGTTATGCAGACTGTTGGAGTGTGACGCAGAGGATCTAGACATTGTCGAGAGGGAGATTCGGTGGGAGACTATGGCAGGGATTACCCAGTGACAGAGGCACGTGCTCCATATGACAGACAGTGGACATTATGTAGCTTGACATTATGTAGTTAGCCTGCGGGCCATACTTAGGACAGACAGTCTGATTTTGTACTCCGACATTATGATGATATGTGATATGATAGGCATCGATATGATGGATGCAATATGTTATGACTGATGTAGTGATTTTGCTATGTATGGATGACTTATGTACTGGTTTATGAACATGTATGAATGCATTGTATGTACTTTGGATGCATTTATAATATGAAATGTATAAAATGCGTGATGTAATATGTAATGGAATGCAAATGCATTGACCAAATGTATGCAGGACACAATATGGTTTTGGATATCGGAGCACTAGACCGAACTGACTATCCGACCGGACGGAAGAAGTGTTAGTAAGAAGAAATAAGACAGAGGACAATTAGAGATGATGAAAATTTGCTTTCAGTAATGCACTTTGTAGGTGAGAACCTTTATTTTTATTTAGCAAAATGGATGCGTAGCATCATGGCATTGAAGGCCAGAGCTGAAATGCAACCCGATTTGCAAAAGACAGACACATCACAGACAAACGACAATCATAATCAAAAAAGAAAAGGATCATGAGCCATCCCGGTTACTCTAAATCACTCAGTGACATCATCGAGCAACATAGGGACATGATCGAAGCCAAAGATAAATCAATTAAAAAGATAAGATGCACAAATTCAAGCAAATCAAACAAACATCTTGATCTTCATTGTCAAAAGTTGAACGTGCTGATAGGACGATCATGCTGTCTGGTTTCAGGAAATGAGGTACCCCGTCTAAGACAGGACACAGTTTGGTTTCGAGTATACCACACCCTGTATAAGACCCATGATAATGTGACAAGGACAAATGATATCGATGCTGATATTCGATTGAGATGACAATTGTGATCAGGTTGAATGTTTGGTTTGGATTGAAAAAGTTCATCTGTTAAAGCATGATTTCATTAAAGCATAGCATATGATTGTGAATGTTATTGGAGGAATGCTCAGTGATCTGTCGATGCACAAAAGGGATAATTATTGCAAAAATGCATGTTTTTGGTTTTTTGGAGTTTTACAATTTTTTTATTTTTTTTGTTTATTTTTTTCAGGACTTTATTTGATTTTTAGAATTTTTTCAGGACATTTTTCGATTTTTATGGATTTCTTCAAGACATTTTTGAAATTTTTAGAAATTTTTTTTTTTTTTCAGGACTTTTTTCAATTTTTATGATCTTATTTCAGGTCATTTTTTGATTTTTTATGAATTTTTTCAGGACATTTTTCAATTTTTATGACTTTTTTCAGGACATTTTGAGATTTTTATGAATTTTTTCAGGACATTTTTCGATTCAAAAGCTCCAGTGACCGATCATGACAAGGGGAAGGCACCTAATGCGCATTTGAAAGACACATAGACTAGGACCAACACATATGTACAAGAAACTAGTGTAGACAAGACAACGATGTTGACCAATAACAGACTTGGAATAGAACATTAGGTCGAGATCAAGATAGGCATGACAAAGTGGTCAAGAGAAAGCATATCTAGAAGTCATGATAGATGACAGAGCAATAATCTCATTACTCATGGCGCCTGATTGCTAGGTTTTCACCATGGTACTTGCCCAAAGCGCCTGTTTGCCAGGTTTTCACTAGAGGGCGAATCATTTATTTTTTTGCTTTTTTGCTTTTGTCATTTTTTTGTATTTTTTTGCTTTTTTCATTTTTTTGTATTTTTTTTTTTCAGGATCATATTTGAAGAAATATCTGACAGAAAACTATGCCCAGTACTTGCGAAGATGCATGCTATTGATAGGATCAGACAAAGGTTCACCTTCGGGAGTCGCAAGCTGATATGCCCCCGAGCCATAGGCTGTAGTTACTATGAAAGGCCCAACCCAATTGGGTTCAAACTTGCCCTTGATGACGTCAGTAGACTGTGTATTCTTGGGATTTGCCTTTAAAACCAGGTCTCCCACTTCGAAGTGTCGCCCTTTGACCTTCTTATTATAAGAGCGACGGAGACGGTTTTGGTATGCTTGCAAATGTGTCAGAGCTGTCTGACGTTTTTCATCTAACATCTCAAGCTGATGCAGCCGAGAGACTCTGTGTGTCTCATCATCAATCAGGTGTTGCAAGGAAACTCTCAGGAAGGAATCTCAACTTCCAAAGGTAAAATGGCTTCCGCACCATACACCAAGGAATAAGGTGTGGCACCAGTAGGGGTGCGGATAGAAGTGCGATAGGCCCACAGTGCTGGATTTAACTGTACATGCCAATCTCGACCATCGTCATTGACAACTTTCTTCAGGATCTTGATAATGGTTTTATTTGATGCTTCAGCTTGACCGTTACCCTGTGGATAGTATGGGGTAGAAAAATGGTGTTGAATATGAAATTTTGCACAAAGCTCTTTAACATCTTTATTCTTGAAGGGTCAACCATTATCTGTGACTATGGCAAGAGGAACCCCATATCTGCATATGATATAATTTAGCAAGAATTTTGAAATTTGGACACCAGTGATATATGTCATGGGGATGGCTTCAATCCATTTTGTAAAATATTCTGTAGCTGTAATAATGAACTTGTGTCCATTTGCAGATGTTGGCTGAATCTTGCCGATAAGATCCAAACCCCACTGAGAAAAGGGCCATGGAGATATAACAGAATGAAGCTCTTGAGTTGGTGCATGAATATAATCTCCATGAATCTGGCACTTGTAGCACTTTTTAACAAATTCATGAACATCTTTTTCTAAAGTGGGCCAATAATACCCAGCACGAATCAACTTTTTGGCTAAGCTAAGACCATTGAAATGGCCCCCACATATACCATCGTGAAACTCGTGTAAAGCCGTTTGTGCTTCGTCAGAATCCAAACACCTGAGGAGGGTATGGTCAAAAGAACGGCGATAAAGGGTGTCGATGATGATGACATATTTGGATGTTTGTCGAATAAAGGCTCGGCGTTGGTTAGTAGAAAGGTTAGGTGGTAAAGTCTGGGATTTCAAATACTGATATATATCATTGTACCAAGGGGAATTGGGACCAACAAGAATGCACATCACCTCAGCAGTCGGAATGTCAAAAGAGGGGACTAGCAATTGTTCAACCAGGAATTCACACTTGTCCATATTCTGCGGCATATTTATCATAGAAGCAATTGTAGCCATCACATCTTCCGACTTATTTTGTATTCTTGGCACTTGACTGAAATGGATAGCTGTGAATTTGGTCTTGAAGAAGTCTACCATGTGCTTATAAGGAATAAGCTTTTCATCCTTTGTCTCATAGTCATCATTGACTTGTCGAATGACTAATTGAGAATCTCCATAGACTTGCAAATGCTTGATGTTCCAACGAACTACCACTCGAAGTCCTGTGACCAATGCTTCATATTCTGCAATGTTGTTGGTACATTGGAAAGTTATTCTGTATGACTTTGGAATAGCATCACCTTGAGGAGTGACAAACAAAATGCCTGCGCCGGATCCAAACTTGGTGTGGGACCCATCAAAGTATAACTTCCATTCATTGGATGGTGTGAGAGCAAAGACTGATTCATCTGGGAAATCAGTCAACATGGGATGATCATCTAAAATAGGAGCATTTGCTAGTTGATCTGCTATGACTTGTCCTTTTATCGCCTTTCGCTCTGTATAAACAATATCAAATTCGCTGAGGATCATTACCCACTTTGCTAGGCGACCTGTTAAAGCTGCTCGGCTGAGCAAATATTTTAAAGGATCAATTTTGGCAATCAGCAATGTTTGATGGCTTAGCATATAATGTCGGAGCTTCTGTGTTGCAAATACCACTGCTAAGCATGCTCTTTCAATAGTTGAATAATTTAGCTCATAGCCAACCAGTGTCCGGCTGATATAGTAAATAGCTCTTTCTTTGCCATTTCCATCTTGTTGAGCCAAAAGAACTCCCAATGCTGTTTCAGTTGCAGAGATATACAATAGAAATGGCTTTCCTTCAATAGGAAGCATTAGGATAGGTGGCGACAGCAAATAGTCTTTAAGAGCTTGAAAGGCTGATTGGCATTGCTCAGTCCATTTAAAAGTGACACCTTTGTGCAATAGATGCTGAAATGGATGACATTTGTCGGCCAACTGAGCTATGAAGCGACGAATTGACTGGAGCTTTCCTTGCAAACTTCTTAATTGCCGGAGGTTGGAAGGTGGAGGCATATCCATGATTGCTTTAACTTTGGCGGGATCGACCTCAATGCCTCGATGAGAAACAATGTATCCGAGCAACTTTCTAGCTGTAACACCAAAGACACACTTTTTTGGATTAAGCCTGAGTTTGTAGGTCTCCATTCTGTCAAAGATTGGGCCCAAGATGGCTAGATGACTATCTCTGGTGACAGATTTGCACAACAAGTCATCCACATAATCCTCCATCAAAGTATGCATAAAATCATGAAAGATTGTCGTCATTGCTCTTTGATATGTTGCACCTTCATTTTTCAGACCGAAGGGCATCACATTCCAACAATAGGTGCCCCAAGCACAGGTGAAGGCAGTCTTATGCTGATCTTCAGGTGCAATACAGATTTGATTGTAGCCGGAGAAACCATCCATTAGTGAAAGCATCTCATATCCAGCCATCATGTCCACTATGATGTCTATGTTTGGCAATGGAAAATCATCTTTAGGGCATGCTTTATTCAGGTCCCTAAAATCTGTGCAGATGCGGATGCCCCCAGTTACTTTGCTAACTGGTACTAGATTTGAAATCCAGTCTGCGTAATCAATAGGTCTAATGAAGCCCACATCTAGCAATTTTTTCAATTCCACTTTGACTAAAAGAGCCACTTGAGGATGCATTTTTCTAAGTTTTTGTTTGACAGGTTTAGCACCTGGTTTCAGTGGCAAATGATGAAGGACTAACTCTGGATCGAGGCCAGGCATATCTGCATAAGACCACGCAAAGCTGATCTTCTTCTCTAGGAAGAAATTAATAAAATCAATCTTCTCTTGTTTTGACAAGGAGGCAGCAAAGTGAATGACCTTAGGGTTATCAGGTGTACCCAAATTGATTTCCTCGGTCATCTCTACCAACAATGTGGATTTGTCCTGAATTGATAGGGGTACGTCCACTCTTCCACCTTTGGGCACCTCGGAAAGGTTTTCACCTGCAGGTACGTCTTTTATTTTTACTTTTGTACGATCAGAGAGCGCCTTACGGTTTTCACTCAAAGATCTATTCTTTTGATTTTTTTCTTTTTCTTTTTCTTTTTCTTTTTCATGACTGGAAGAGGGAGTTGACTCCCCAAAATATGCCGTTGAATCCAGGTCAATAGCAAAGCCTGCCTTATGGTCGCCTTGTGGTATACCTTCCCGTAGTCCCAGGAACTCTGCAATTGCTTCATCATTCTGAAAACAGTCCAACGTGAGCGGTTCTTGTTGGTCATATTGGATAAGTTGGGGATATATGAGGGGCATGTCATCATCGATTGTAAGGATAGAATGGGCTGATATGGTAAAAATGTGAATGTCCGTGGTGTCACTATCTGAACTGCTTGTGTCGGATTCGGAGCTGGGATCCCAAAATGACTCGATCCAAGCATGAGGACAGGTTTTAGGAAGAGGAGTTATTTCATGTTTATCCTCCATAGGCAAGTTATCAGGGTCAATGAAGATATTGTCAAGGGCATAGGAGCTAGAAGAAAAAGAACTCCACTCCCATTCATTAGAATCAGTCTCGGGTTGGGTAGCCTCAAGTGTTATTTCATCGTCAGAATCACGCCCTTTTCGACACGTGGACCTTTTGGTAGATGTGGATCCAATTCGTAACGGTACAAAACCTAACCCTAAAGTCGGGGGTCTCCTCTCAGGTATGATGGGTTCTAGCCTTCCATTGTTTTTCAAGCCTAAGCCACTGCAGCCATCATATCCTTTATTCTGCAGCATAGTAAATCCTTTCCCATATAATTCCATTGGCAACTTGACAGGTGGGGTTTCAGTTGGATCTTTGTAGAGCCAATCTATGACATCATTGCCTATAGTTTCTTTGTCCAGTTCTCCCCATCTTGCAAATGTAGTGGGAGGCTGATATTGGATAATGACCTTGGGTTCCTTTTGCAATAGATGCGGTTTTCCATATGATTTTGGAGACATCGGCAAATTCCCAATGAGGAATGTTTGGTCCATTGAATATTCTCCACACCCTTGGTCTTGTATCTTCAGTTTTCCTTTGACAGCATCCAACAATGCATTGGGATCCACATAACTGTCTGATTTGGCTTCTGTATTGACTGGTATTTGCCACTGAGGAGTATCTTTTAGGGTAGCACAGAACTGGAATGGATTAGGATCTCCTGGAATGGTTATCTCAGTTCCGTTGTAAGGATATTTTAGACATTGATGATAAGTGGACGGAACTGCTTTCATGGCATGGATCCATGGGCGGCCAAGGATCATATTATAAGGGAGATCAAGGTCTAGGACTTGTAGGAAAGTGTTTTCCGTCACTGGACCAACTCTGATGGGCAAGACAATTATCCCTTTGGATGGGCGTTCAACATCATCATAGGCTTTGATTGTTATCCTTTTGGAAGCATCTATGTCATTTTCTGAATATCCGAGGCCAATGACCACTCTTAAGGTGCAGATATTGAGACCTGCTCCGCCATCTATCAGGACTCGCCGGATTTTGCAATTGTGGACAAAGACTTCTAGGTGCAAAGGGTCATTATGGGGAAGCTTGTCAGGTGAGATATCACCATCGGAAAATGCGACACTTTGGGAAATGGCTAAATGTCCAATCCGCGCTTGAAATTGGTCAACATCAATATCTGTCGGGATAGTTGACTCAGTCAAAGCTTTATCTAGGACTGCACGATGCATGGGAGACATTTTCAACAACTCTAGAATGGATATTTGTGCAGGTGTTTTTCCTAGATGATCCAAAAGATTATACCGACTTGCAGGAGTTGGTTTGGGAGGAGCGGCAGGAGCTCCTTTCACGACTATTTTGGATCGACGAGTGGTGACCGCACAAGAAGGATCTTGTCCTTTTATTCTCAAGGTAGACACATACTCATTTGACGCATGAAAACAATTAATGACATTGTGATAACCGATATTTGCATAATTGGCCGTTTGAGCAGAATTGGAAGAAGACGCTTTACCCTTGTCATGATCAAGCAAAGGAGTTTTGAAAATAGTATGATCAGTATTAGAGGTCGGATGGGTTGGATCTATCTCAATTACTCCTTGTTCCAATAAATCTTGAATCATATGTTTTAATTGAAAACATGAAGCGGTTTTATGTCCTTTAGACCGATGATATTCACAGTACGCATTATCATTCCACCAATGCGGTTTTTCCGTTGGTTCTGCCTTAATATCTGGTAGTTTGATAAACTTTGCTTGTATTAATTGCTTCATGACTGATTCGATAGGCTCTCCTAATGGTGTAAACTGTCGAGGAGGCCCATCCCACGATCGGAAGGGTTTGCGTTGTTGATTTTGTTGTTGGCCTTGTTGTTGATTACATTATTGAGCATACTGTTGTTGAGCATGTTGTTGATATTGTAGCTGTTGAGCATGCGGTTGATATTGCGGCTGTTGAGTATGTTGTGGATATTGCGATTGTTGAGTAACATTGTTCCTAGGTGCTTGATTTTGTTCCATAGTCGACATATTAGGAACACTCAACTTCTTAATTGTGAATGGGGGTTGATTTGCATTCACCACTCTCGCATCAACAACACCATCATTAGTGACGTTCTTGTTCTTATACCAAAATCTGTTTCTATCCCCTGAATAATTTGTGTTGTCATTGTCCTTATTGAGCTTGATAATTCCTTTAGCTACAAGAGCTGCTTCAATATTCATTCCTTTCTTAATGAGTTTTTCTATAGTACTAGGACTTTTCAATTTTAGCTCATACATCATTTCTGGGACTAGATTCTGGATAAACAGATTCACTTGCTATTCTTCAGGTATATCGAGAGAATAACGACTATACAAACTTCGCCATCGTTGCAAAAAGGTCACTAATGGTTCACCTTGCTTTTGTTTGGTATTGCATAAATCCGACATAGTCACATCACTGTCGATGTTGAACGCGAAATGAGATATAAACTTTTGCGCCAGTTCTGACCAAGTCTTTATATTTCCTAGCAGATGAGAATACCAATCCATAGCTTGTCCAGTGAGACTTCGTGCAAATAATCGCATTAAATATGTGTCCTCATAGTTTATTTCTGTGCGTGCCGCGTAAAATGCTCGAATATGATCTCTTGGATTGCCATTCCCTCTATATTTCTCAAAGTGGGGTGCCTCAAAATGCTTGGGGAATGGAGGCATGTATACACTCTTGTCAAAGGGATTAGGACATAAATCTTGATCTGTATACAACTTCTTTGTTCCTTTTGTTTCTAATGCGTCAATTTTTCGTCGCAACATCTCAAGTTGTTGTGCAATTGTATCAGATTGTAGAGGTTCATCATTAATCCCAGTTGGTATTCTTTGTTGATATATCGCATTTCCGATTGGCTGTTGATACTCCGCAATGGCCGTTTTTGGCGTCTCCTGCATATAAAGTTCTTGGTACTTCTCTTGTTGTTGTGGTTGTGCTATGCCTTGATACTGACTTTGTTGTTGTGCTTCTTGGAGCCTAGGTTGATATTGCAATTGAGTAGGCTATTGATATTGCATAGGTGCCACTTGCGGTTGTGAAGTAGGATAACTTGTTTGTCTTGGCACATATTGCGGCACATATTGTTGGTGTTGATGAATTGGAATTTGTTGACTTTGTGCCAATTGTTGTCGCGGTGTATATCCAATCATTTGTAAAAAAGCTTGTTTAGATGATTTTCGTTGCTTCTCCTTAGAATGGGGTATAGCACTTACATTAACTTGCTGTGTTGTTTGTCCAATCGCTTGTGATGGTTGCAAGTTTGTGTTAACTTGTAATGGTGCCGAAGGCGCTGCAATTTCTTGTCGAATGCGACATTGTTGTTGTTGCACTTCATTTGTTTGCACATTCGATCGTACCTTTTGCGTATTACTCAATTGTTGCAACAATTGCTGATGGTGCACACCACTATCCATAGCTCTTTGTGTAGCCATTATCGAAGGATTTGTCGCAATAGTGTTTGACAAAGATACATAAGAACTTTGTTGCATCATGGAAGTGCTTTGGACATTATTGACATTAGGCATTCCAGTTGTGAAACTTTCTTGTATCTTGGATGTTGATCCAATTTTATGCATATGAGGAACCACTTCTTGTTGAGGAACTGCTGTCGATATTTGCATAGTCTTCATTTGATCTTGTATTGCAGGCGTTGTATTGAATAATGGATTATTTATCGTCTCAAACAATGAATTTTGAGGAATAGTCACTGACAATGCCTTTGAAGTACGTTTGCTCATCAATGTAGATTGAAGCTCTTGTTGCACATTTTCTTCATTGAGATGCGAAGAGAAACTTAATGGCTCACTGCCTTGTTGTGTTAGCACATTAATTGGTTCATTTAAGGGAACCATATCACTCATCATGTGAAGATACATTTGAGGATACGTTTTAAAAACTTTGCTCAGGAATTTATCCATCCTTTTTATTACCTTTGGATCTTGAAGGAACATGTCAACCTCATCAGAGGCATCAGAATCAGATGAAGAATCTGGTTGGACATTTGGATTCGTTTCTTGTTGAATACCTTGGTCTGAACCGAATCCTTGTGAAAGAGTTTGATCTTCATACAGTGTTTGAGTTCGAATATCATGTTGCAAATTTGGTTGATCCCAATTAAAAGGTGCACTTCCTCTTGGAGTTGGTGGAACACTCCCATGTCCTGGTTTCATGGGTACAAATACTGGTTCATATAATGGAGGTGGTCCAAGTTGAACCATTCCATATGGTGGTAGGGATGTGTTTGATGAACCTTCAACTTGCACTGTTTGACTAGTTTGACACTGCGAATTTACTATGTTATCCATGGATTGATACATTGGTTCACTCATCTTCTTAGATCTTGATCTTGTCTCAACTGGCATGTCACTTATGCAAATGCAATATTTTTGGAATTTTTCAAGGGTAATATATGATATGCAACTAAATGCAAACTAAATATATGAAAATGCAATCTATGTTTTTGGTTGTTTTTTGAAGATTTTGACAAACTTTTGAATGCAAATCTAAAAGAGACCCTTAGGGAATTGAAATGATACCTAGACCTCAAAGGACAAAAGGACCAAGTGACAAAAGGACAAATTGACAATGTCTCACCTATATGCTTGGATACTAAGCTAGGTTTGACGAAATGATATTGATGACAAAAAGGACAAAAGACTTGATGGGGTCTAGACTTCTTAACAATGACTTGGGGTTTATCAAAGATTTGGATTGCTTAAGTATGACAAGACCTAGGTTTTTAAGACTATATGCGAAGGGATAATTAATATGTATATGATCTTAATATGATATGATAATGACTTAGGTTTAATGAAGAGACTTGGGCTATGCAAATGCAAATGTATGACAATGTCAACCTAAGATGAAACCTAAGGTTTAATTATGAAATGATATTGCTCTTATACAAGAGGACTCATGTAAATGGATGACTTTTATTGGTATGCAAAAGAAGTATGACTTAGATGAAACCTAACCTTGATACTTGATAATGACTTTGAAAAATGCAACCTAGGATGAACCTAAACGTAAGTGACATAAGAGTTGAGACAAGTTTTTGATCAATGTTGGATAACCATGCTTGAAGGATGATCTTTGAATCTTGTTGAATGTTTGTTGGATGAATGTCTCTTGTGCTTAACTTTATGTTATATTAATGTGTTTGTTCTTGAAATGGGATTCAACTTTTGACAATCAAAGAATACAAGATATTGCAATTTAGACTCAAGACAATCATGCTCATTTCCACATTCCCTAGGGTAGGCAAAGACATTAGGTACTTGAGAGGTAGACTCATTATGGGATTCAAGGAGAATACATAGATGCTTGACCCCACGGGCTCCCCTCCACGGCACTCACTTCTCAGGGCAGCCAAGCATCAGTCCCCATGGAATCTCCCCATGGCGAGCTTAGTATCTCTTCCAAGTATCCAAATTTGTCCTTCTCAAGCAACTAGAAGGGTTTTTGGCCTCTAAAAACAAGGTATGTAGTAAGGATTTCTGTTAAGCATTACTCCTTGATGTCATGCAAGCATGATTGAGACATTAAGCCCATCAAGATACCAAACAAATGTAGTCGCACAAGCACGATTTAGACCAAAAGGCCCTACTTAGATGTTGATATGAGAAAGAGTTTCAAGGGGCATCACTTCCCAAGTAACTGCAATTCCCACGTAACACTTCCTTCCAAGCTTTTGCCCATCAGGTATTTTTTTATAGTGAGTTAGAATGCCAAGGAATTCTAGCCGTACTCACTTTGGGTCGTTCCCTTCTCACGATTATCACTTGCTTGCTAAAGCAAAGTGGTCGGGAAGGCAGGCCCTCTAAGGGAGACAAACAATCAACAACACAAGCATGGTATCGAAGATCTAGATTTCTGATCACCCTATGAAGGATGAGAGCATACTCTCCTACTCCAATGTCACACTTAACAAAAAAGCAAACAAAGGTTCATTTCCACCTATTTATAAATCACTAAGTGCCTAATTAAAAATCTCAAACACACAATTTGGTTGTTTCTCCAAGGCAACCTGCAAAACCCAAGTTAGATGTTTGATTTGTTGTCTTTGACCATCGAATCTGCATAACACATGTTAGTAGTTTGATTTGTAGTCTTTGTCATGCGTATGCCAAGATCCTGCATAAATAATTAGTACCAAAATCCAAAGCATAGAAAACAGAAAGCAAAAAACATCAAAAATTTCAAGTAAACTGCATTTTTTTACCCTCTGATCTGGACTTTACACAGGCGCAGAAGATAGGACACAAGCGTAGGTTGTCAAACACAAGCACAGAATGTATTGACACAGGTGCAAGACTCTTCAACACAGGCGCAAGATGCTTCACACAGGCGCAGAAGTCTTCAGAATACCTTGCACGGCCCTGTTTTTGAGTGTTTTGACCTGCAAATCAACTTAGAAGCACTCCAAAACACAGTAAAAGGGTTAGAAGGTTAGTATTCACGTCGGGTTCACCATTTAATGTAGCATAGAAATTAGGAATCATTAAAACAAGTAGATCAATCAAAATACAAAACATGATAACATAATCAAAGGAATACTCATGAAATGAACCTAATTCCAAAGCACATTCAATAGAGGTATGGAAACAAAGCATTCAACAAAAAACATTATGCAAACCAGATTCAAGATTGAATACTCCTTCCATGTGGCTCCATTGTTGTTCTTTCCTCTTCAATAGTTTTGTGGATCTCACCTACAAGTGCTCACATAATTGAAAGCAAAAAGGCTCAAGAGTACTAGAAACGAAGGTTCGGTAAAAATTCGAGATTCATGAAGGGATTGATTGAAGAAAATTATCCAATTTATAGAGAAATTGGAGAAATCACAAAATTGGCATGATGTAATTCAAATGGAAATTGCAAATCAATATGACAAATTATGACAAATTATGCACTTTCCATGCACAATTTGATTGATTGACAATTTGATGACAAATTATGACACATTCTATGTCAAAATTGATTGATTGTCAATTATGACAATTTATGACAAATTGAAATGTCATTCCCATAGAATTAGGAGATGAAATAGGAGGAATTTGAAATTAGAAATTTGAAAAATTAGAAAAATTGAAATTGATGACAAATTAGGAAATTGGAATTAGAAAATGATGAAAAATAGGATTTAGGAATTAGTGAATTAATTAATAATTTTTCATTTATTAATCAATTCACAAAGAAGAATAATTAGCCAATTAAATAAAGATTTAATTGTAATAAGAAGACTTAGGATTAACAAGTAATTTAGTAATCCTAGAGGAAGAAATGGCGAATTAGGTTAAATGACTAAATCATAAAACCCTAGAAGACGAATTAGAAATGCGAAAATGACAATTAGGTCTTGATTAAAGATAATCATGATTTGATTTTGATAAATGACCAATACGACAAAATGATTTGATTTGAGAAAATGCGCCAATTGACGAGGAACAATGACAAATTGATCCAAATTGACATAATCGAGACAAACAATGATCGATGACAAATCGGTTGAAAAATGACAAAATTAACAAGAGGACGAGGATCGATGATAAAATAGATTACAAAACGACAAGATTGGAAATGACCACGATCGATGACAAATCGATCGCAAGATGACAAGATTAGACATGACAACAATCGATGACAAATCGATCGTTAAAATGACAAGATTGATAAACTGATCACCAGATGACAAGATCAAAAAGAGAACAAAACCCTAATTAGGATTGATGATGTCCAAAATGATGACAAATGAATACGCACATTGATGCGACAAGATAAGATCGATCAAAATCATGACTGGATAATGTTGTCGACAAGACCAAATTCGAAGACGAGATGATTGAAGAATGTTGAAGAATGACTCGATGCTCACAAATGATAAAAATCAAGTGCGTGACATAGGAGAAATGTTAATGCGACGCAAAAACCTAAAATGAGGCAATGCGCAAATGTTAAAGTATGACCTCGCAAGCGTTGACCATTTTTGGGTGTCTACACAACCAATCTGAAATTTTGTTACTCCCCCTTTTGTAAGGAAAGCCATGTACGGAAAATGCTCTCCTATCGTCAATTCTAAGGGTTTTACCAAGCAAGGAAGTATTTCAATTTTAGTTTGTAGTACATTAAAGTAAACATAGACAGAAGATTAAGATGAACCAGACAAAATAGCACTAAAGACAGACATCAGATATACGTGGGAAAACTCTTATGGGTAAAAAGCCCACCACCAAAGAGATCACTTTATCCAGTAAACAACATGATTACAATAAAGTTATCAAATCCTCTTTTCTAGACTCTACTCTCAGAACTCTATTCTCACTCCATGTAGACACAACGACTTGGCTACTTATAAAACCATCACCTCTACACACCCTTCATGCACACCCTTCTTCACTCTGCTCACCAATTACATCTCTAGAAACCACCATCTGTCCAACCAAACATTCCTCTATCAGTTTGTATAATGGCCCTAGAACGTAACCGTCGAGTAACAACCTATCCATTCATGAACTTGTGGAAAACATATTATCCCACATTCATGCAGAATTTGAGTCGGTTCGTATTCAAATACACCGATAAAAACATTCCAAGTGTCCACCTACTAGTCTTTTGGACTTCAGTCCGAGTGACCATCCACAGTCGGATACTTCCTAGTCGGCCATCAGAACCAGCACTGAAAAGTTACCCCGATATCCAATTAGTAGTAAACGACTTCATCAAACTTTGGCACAACTTTCACCTAGTCAACTCGATCACTGAAGGTGACCTCATCGGGTATCAGTGTAGCAAACAACCAGTTCTCTCGATCTTCGATGATACCTTGATCACCAAAGGAAATTCCATCGAATCACAGGGAAGACAACCAAACAGCTACCCCAATCGTCTGATCTTCCTTGATCTCTTTCTACGCTCTGCCACATGGTGCCCCCTAATTGGCTCTAGGGTCCCTGCCCTGTCACCTTAGCACAGCCTCACTAACCACCCAGAATGAAGCTCTTCTTTGTTGGGCCCCACCTTGGTCGCCAAGTCACGAAGAATAAACTTCATGCATCTTGCCATAGCAGTATAGTGACAATCATCCGATCATCCCGGACTCACTCACCTATTAACCGATCACAGGAAGAAGGTTCCAAATAGATTGGCCCTATCGGCCATCAACAACAGTACTACAAAGTTACCGCGATCACCTAAAGAAGCTTCATCGGGTCATCAACACATACCCTAAACTATTTCCTTGATGAGCGATGCACTCCAAGTCAGAAGAAGTTGAACTCATCGGACATTGGCATAGCTTCCAACTTGTTCCACCGATAGCCAATGACAACCCAGTCACCGAAGGTGACTTCATCGGGTGATTGGGACAACATCCACTAGGCTACATCAGGACATCAGTAGGACTTCAATATGGCTAACCTGATAGGCGATGTTAACCCGATGACCAAAAAAGTGGATCTGAATACTGCTTCCTGATAACTAAACAAGGAGGATACATCAGGTAGACCTAACTCGATACTTTTCCACAACATGTTCATTGGCTAGAGTTACACTGATAGGAAAAGTCCACAACCCAATACCTTCCCACTAGCTATTCCATTGGGGCAAGTTACATTGATCAACCTGAACACTGGTCCAGAGAATTTGAGGCATATTTCCAACACCTTTGAGTGATATCTTTGTTTATCTCTATTTTTCACATGTATATCTCTCCCCCTTTGACATCAATGCCAGAATTCTGACATAAACGTCAAAGAATAACCATAGATCCTCCGAGCCACATAGCTGACTACTCCCCCTAAGTAGTAGAACCATCTCATCAATCCAAAATTAATAATAACTCTAATAATACATATCAGACCAATGCCAATCAACATCACTTAAGTCTCTACCGAAGGGGCAGAGACCCCCAATCTGTCTCTAAAGTACTCAAATGATTCCCTAGGAAAAGGTTTAGTGAAGATGTCTGCAATTTGTTCTTTAGTATTCACAAAAACTAATCTGACTTCCTTTGCTTCTACCTTTTCCTTCACACATTTATACTTGATTGATGTGTGCTTTATCTTTGAATGAAATATTAGATTCTTTGATATGTCAATACAAGTAGAGTTATCACAATGAATAACTACTGGTTCATCACAGTTTATCTTTATGTCTTCCAACATTTGCTTCATCCATATAATTTGTGTATAGTGAGTAGCAGAAATAGTATACTCAGCTTTAGCAATAGATAATGAAATACATGACTTTTTCTTGTTGATCCATGAAACAAGTTTCTTCCCATGAAAGAAAGCTCCACTAGATGTGCTTTTTTGGTCATCTATATCTCCAACCCAATCTGCATTTGTATATGAACATAGTGTAAAGTTATAATCTTTAGGTTACCATAAACCATATTTAGTTGTTCCTTGTAAATATTACTTTTCACTGCACTCTCATGATTCTCTCTTGGATCACTTTGATATCTTGATACAATACAAACCACATTAATTATATCAGGTCTAGTCTCAGTCAAATATAACTAACCTCCAATCATAGATTTGTATCTTGTAGGATTTACCGAAGTTGATACATCTTTCTTTGTCAATTTCTCACTTGTAACCATAGGAATACCAACCGGTTTATAAGTTTTCATACCAAATTTCTTCAACAACTCTCTAGCATACTTATTTTGATAGATGAAATTACCTTTATCAGTCTAAGTAATCTACAAACCTAAGAAAAATCTCATTTCTCCAATCATAGACATCTCAAATTCATTCTTCATATTACCAGAGAATTCCATAAATAACTTTTCCTCACCTCCAAAAATGATATCATTAACAAAAACCTCAATAATCAATATGTCATCATTAGTGATCTTATAATACAAGTTACTGTCAACATTACTTTTAGTGAAACCAAGCTTCAAAAGATATTTGTCCAAGCATACCAAGCTTTAGGGGCTTGCTTCAATACATATAAAGCTTTCCTCAATCTGTAAACCATTTTTTTGTCATCTAAAAGTGAAAATCCATCAGGCTACTCAATGTAGACTTCCTCTTCAAGATCTCCATTTAGAAATGCACACTTAACATCCATCTGATAAACCTTGTATTTCTTATAGGTAGCATAAGAAATAAATAATCTCACAGCTTCAATCCTTGATACCGGAGATAAAGTTTCATCATAATCAATTCCTTCCTTCTGATAGTATCCTTTGTAGACCAATCTATCCTTGTTTCTCACAACTTGTCCATCTTCATTCAATTTATTCCTAAAAACCCATTTTGCTCCAATAACATTCTTATTTTTAGGTTAGGGAACTAAAGTCCATGTATTGGTCTTTCCTATCTGATCCCATCCATCTTCCATAGCTTTCATCCAACAATCAACCTTACATGCCTCAGCTATTGATGCTGATTCAATTTGAGAAATTAAGCATACCACTTTAGTTACCAACCTTCTTCTTGTTATCACTCCTTTGTTCTTGTCTCCAATGATCTGATCTTTTGAATGATTCAACCTTACATACCTGGGAGTCTTCAAACTTTCTATTTCTTTTCTTTGATCTTCAGTTACTATTGAATTTTCTAATATTGTCAGGGTAATTGGCTCAACATTCTGCACCGGTATAGGCATTACCAGATTAGTTATGATCATTTCCACTTCCATTTCTCTCTCATAAGTTCTGATTTGACCTCTGCATTGCTCATCCACCTTGACATTAGCATTCTCCACAATTCTCTGCAATCTTTTGTTATAACATCTATATGATTTGCTTTTAGTTGAATAACCAAGAAATATCCCTTCATCACATCTAGGAACAAACTTTCCAATGGAATCATCTCTTTTGATATAACATCTACTACCAAAGATTATAAAGTACTTAACTGTAGGTGTATTACCAAACTATAACTCATATGGTGTCTTATTGATATCACCTTTGATGTGAACTTTTTTCAATGTGTACACCATTGTTCTCACAGGTTCTCTCCAATAGATATGAGGCAAATTGGCTTCTATCATCATAGATCTAGCTACATCCAAGATGGTTTTGTCTTTTCTTTCCACAATACCATTTTGCTAAGGTGTCTGAGGTGCAAACAATTGTCTCCTTATGCCATGTTTCTCACAATAACTATTGAATTCACCACCCTGATCTGATCTTAAGAATTTGATCTTCAACCCTATCTCTATCTCAACCATAGCTTTAAAGATCTTGAATTTTTCAAAGGATTCAAATTTCTCCCTTAGAAAATTAACCCACATCATTCTAGAATAATCATCAATTATTAGCATGAAATATCTATCACCCTGAAAGCTTGTTATTCTAATAGGACCACAAAAATCATTATGAATAAGATCAATAATATTATTAGATTTGTCTTGTATACTCTTAAAAGAAGTTTTGACTTGCTTACCTATTTTACATTTCTTACATATCGGATTATGAGGCTTCACAATCTTAGGTATATCTCTAACTACCTTAGTTGAACTAATCTTTACAATGCAAAAAATAATTAAAATGACACAACCTCTTATGCCATACATAGCCAGCTCTCACCAATATGTGAAATCAAACATGTTCTCTCACCAGAGTTTAAATGAAAGATGTTACCTCTAGTTTGAGTACCAATTGCAATCTCCAATCTAGATCTGTTGATGATTTTGCATTTTCCATCCTTGAACTGTAATTGAAATCCCTTATCTACCAATTTTCCTACACTCATAATATTATGCATTAAACCTTATATATAATAGACATTATTAGTGTTATGCTTACCATCTAATTATATAGTTCCTTTTCCTTTGATCATGCATGCTTTGTCATCTCCAAATCTGACCATACCTCAATCAAATTCTTGCAAAGATAGAAACTTCCTTTTATCTCCAGTCATGTGATGTGAACATCCACTGTCTATCACCCATTCATCCTTGTCTTCAACTTTAGTAGAAAGGGTCTTCTCTTCATTTTGAATGATAGGTTCCAGAGCATCTTCCTTGATAGCTAAGAATACCTATTCCTTTGCATTCCTGGATCCACTAGCTGAATCTTTTGCCAGCTCTTCATCAGAATCATCAGTCAAACCTTCCTCATCAACATAGTAGCATGATTTGTCTTTGTTCCTCCTGTACTTATACTTGTTCTGATATTCAGGGTTAGGCTTAAAAGATCTTCTATCTTTTTCTTCAAATCTTGAATTCCTTTCAGGACATCTAGATGCAAAATGACCTATCTTATTGCATGCAAAACATTTTAAAGGTGATTTTACTTCATACTTACATCCTACTGGACCTTTAGGTGCCCTTCTATCAAATAGGGTTTAAAGTTGCTCAAGTTCTTCATCTTTTGTTTATTGGTATTATGGATGTCTTGCCTTAGTTTTGTGATTGATGTCAACACTGATCCTTCATCTTTGGTTATGTTGAACCAACACATTATGTTCAATGACATGTTTAGTCACTTATGTATAGTGACCAGTATATTGTTCATTGATAGGTTATATTGTTCATCGGCACTAAGGATGACTTGTTATCATCTGGAGATCACTTGGTTAGGTCGAAGATATGGTTTGGATACTTGGTTTTGGTATTTTTGTAAATGGTCTAATCAAGTTGACATATTTGTTGTTACCAACAAATTGGTCTAGGTTATGGACTAACATGCATTATCTATTCCAGATTAGCATGACACATTATGAAGATGATTTATTAATTGGATATTGTTGTAAATGTATTGAGCCGACATGATGCATCGCATCTTGATTTTATTGTAATATTATTAGTAAACCGACCTACACATTTGGTCTTAGGTTTTGGTATATATGTAACATCTCATTTGTGAGATGGAAAGAAGTAGTAGAATATTGTAAGTAAGGTTATGGTATTGTAACATGGTATGTTCGAATATTGAAGATCATATGAGAAGACCATAGAAAAGGTTCAAGGAAGGTTTGAAGGTGATTATCAGAGCTTCACCTGTATTAAATCTAGCATTGAAGATGATACTTTAAGCAGTATATTATCATTGGATTTAACCATCCAATTGTAGTTAGTGTGACTCCTATTTTGTGATTGAGCAGTGAGCTCTAAGCGGTTGGCCTTTCTGCATGTGCAAACCCCATTTGTATACACATACTATCTGTAGTAGTATCATCTGATTGTGGGTAATTTTTCCAACCATGTTTTTTATCCTTACAGGGTTTCCATGTACAAATCTCTATGTTATGTATTGTGGATGTTGTTTCTCTTTCTATTTTATGCATTAAGATTCACCGGTATTAATACTAACTGCTATCTATCAGCTGACATTAAGTTTGGTTTACCGGTATTATGCATCAAGTTTGATTAAGTTATATTTGGGTTGAAATTAATTGAAAACTGATTCACTACCCCCCACTCTCAGTTGCCTCTCAGGTCCTAACAATTGGTATCAGAGAAAAGTCCTCTTTTTGCAAAAGTGAAACAGCTTGAGGAGATCCTATGGCAACAAACTTTTTCAGGAAGGACAGTCTGAAACTTGATGGAACTAACTATGGTATATGGAAGATTAGAATGGAGACTCATTTGAATTTCATTGGAAGAGACATATGGGATATTACAAAGAATGGCTATGTTGATCCTACACCAAATCAACCTAATCCACCAACATTGGGTAAAGATCGAGAAAATGATTGCAAAGCAAGAGAAGCACTTTTGAGTGCATTATCAAATCAACAAATCAAGGGATTATCAGACTGATCTACTGCTAAAGCTATTTGGGATAAATTGTAGACATTAAATGAAGGTGATACCACTATCAAAATTGCAAAACTGGAATGCTTTCGAGTCAGGTATGAAAATCTAAAAATGGAAGAAGATGTAAGAATATTTTCTTTTATGGAAAGGGTTAATGAAATTGCTTTGGGAATACAATGTTGGGGAGGATCCTTAAGGGAAGCTAAAATTATTTCTAAAGTTTTAAGAGCTTTGCCACCGGCATACAAAATGAAAGTAACTATTATTAATGAGTTGAGAACAATGCCTAATACATCAATATCTAGAGATACCTTGGTTGGAAAACTTTCAGCATTTGAGCTTGAGGAATTTGGTCCTATTGCTAGAATTAAAATAGATTTGGCCTTCAAAGCATCATCATCTACAACATCATCATCATCATCTGCAACATCATCATCATCATCTGAGAAGTTTGATTGAAAAGAACTTTATGCAAAAGAACTTGAAGATATCAGAAAGGAAAATGAAGAATTGGAAGAACTTGAAGCACTATTTGCAAGGAAAATGCCTAAAGGTCCTATTGGAAGTAAGTATGAAGGTAAAGCACCATTTAAATGTTTTAACTGCAATAAAGTTGGTCATATGGCATCTAGATGTCCTGATAGACATGCAAGATTGAGAGAAGAAGCTAAAAGGACATATAAGCCTAACCTTGAATATCAGAGATACATATTTAAGAAGAGCATAGACAAATCATGTTACTATGTCAATGAAGGAGTTACTAATGATTCTGAGGAAGAACTAATAGACAATGGATGGTCTTTTGTTGTAATAAAAGAAGATCAACTGACACCTACTATTCAATCTGTAGAGCAGGCCCTAGCAGCTAAAATTGAAGAAAAAGATTAATGGGTTATAGATTCCAGATGTTCACATCATATGACTGGTGACAAAAGTAAATTATGGAATATAGTGGAAGTCTAGTAAGATTTGGGGATGATAAATCTTGTTTGATCAAAGGAAAAGGCACTATATCTTTTGATGGTAAGCACAATACTGACAACGTTTATTATGTTGAAGGTTTGAAGCATAATCTTTTGAGTGTTGGTCAATTAGTTAAAAAGGGTTTTCAGTTACAATTCAAGAATGGTAAATGCAAAATCATGAATACAACTAGATTGGAGATTGCAACCGGCAATCAGACTAGAGGTAATATCTTTCATTTGAATAATAGTGAAAAGAAATGCTTTATTACACATATTGATGAAAGTTGGTTATGGCATAAGAGCCTTTGTCATGTGAATTTTGATTGCATTGTAAAGATTAGTTCAACTAAGGCCGTAAGGGATTTACCTAAGATTGTGAAACCTCATAACCCGGTATGTAAGGAATGTCAAATGGGAAAGCAAGTTAGAACAACTTTTAAAAGTATTTCTGAGAAATCCAATAATGTTCTTAATTTAATTCATACTGACTTGTGTGGTCTGGCAAGAACAAGAAGTCTACAGGGAGATAGATACTTTATGCTAATTATTGATGATTATTCTAGAATGTGTTGGGTTACTTTTCTCAAGGAGAAATCGAAAGCTTTTGGAAAATTCAAACTATTCAAAGCAATGGTAGAGAATGAAACTGGTAAGAAAATCAAATGTTTAAGATCAGATCAAGGAGGATAATTTACATCTAAGGAGTTTAATACATTTTGTGAAGTGAATGGAATCAAAAGACAACTATCACCACCCCTGATGTTGGCATTCTATAGTCTAATGAGAAATGATGGTGTTGTCATTGATGGCAACCTACCCACAACCTACAGGAAACCTTGTGGCATTCATCTGGTAAATCACCGACAGACACTAGCACTGGCAGACACTTCACTAGCAACGACAAGAATGTATACCGACACCCTAGCCGATAGGAACAAACTTTTGTTTATTGTATTTAATTGTAAATATCTCTTTGTAAAGCTGACATGGCATATTGTAATAGACTCATATATGTATGAGATCTTGTAAATCATTTTATAATGATGGATACTTGATAATAGAAGTGATGAGCAAATATTAAGGCAGATTTTGTAAGGTTTATGGTTATAATAGAAGTGATGAGCAAATATTAAGGCAGATTTTGTAAGGTTTATGGTTATAGTATGAGCTTAAACCGGTACTGAACCGGGCATAGCAGATGCTGAATTATAGCAGTACATTATATTGGATTTTCATAATCCATTTGTAAGTCAGTGAGACTTCCATTTTGTAGATTGAGCAGTGAGCTCTAGACAATTGGCCTTCCTGCATTTGTAGGCCCCTCTTGTAAGTAATATCCATTCATTGGCTAGTGAGTGAATATTGTGGGTCACAAATCCCATCGAGGTTTTTCCCACACCGGGTTTCCTCATTAAACATCTTGTGTTATGGTGTGTTTTCTATGTTGTCTTTACTATTCATATTTACTATATTAATTCTTGTTTACTAGTACACTATTTTGGAATGTAAAATACTTAATAAGGTTAAATATTATATTAACCGATTAGATATTGATTCACCCCCCTCTCAGTATCTTTGGGACTATCATTAATCCTAACACTGGACACCTCAGCAAAATGGAATTGTGGAAAGGAAGAATAGAACTATTCTAGATGTAGCTAGAAGCATGATATTAGAAGCAAATCTACCTCATGTGTATTGGAGAGAAGTAGTGAGTACAATGGTTTACACTTTTAACAGAGTTCACATCAAAGGTGAAACTAGTAAGACCCCTTATGAACTATGGTTTGGTAATACTCCTACTCTTAAATACTTCAGAATATTTGGAAGAAAATGTTATATTAGGAGAGATGAGTATGTTGGTAAATTTGATCCTAGAAGTGATGAAGGAATATTTCTTGGTTATTCATCTAAGAGAAAGGCATATAGATGTTTTAATAAAAGATTGCAGAAAATCATTTAGAGTGCTAATGTGAAGATAGATGAACACTTTAGAGGGAATTGAAGGTCTATAGATTTTGAACTGGCAGTTGAGATGATCATAAATGAACCTATATAGAGTGCACCGGCACAAAATGTGGATCTAGTCACATCGGCATCATCATGGAATTCCATGGTGACTGAAGAACAACAACAAGTGAATACACCCAGGTATGTAAGACTAAATCACTCTGAAAGTTAGATAATTAGGAATAAGTATCAAGATGTTATGACAAGAGGAAGACTAGCAAATGAAGAGGTATGTTTAATTTTTCAAATTGAACTGGCATCTGTTATTGAGGCATGTGAAGATAAACATTGGATTAAAGCTATGGAAGATGAATTAGAACAAATTGAAAAGAATAATACATGGACATTAGTTCTCTGGCCTAAAGACAAAAATGTAATTGGAACTAAATGGGTGTTATAAACTTAATGAAGATGGTAAGGTTATCAGGAACAAAGCAAGATTAGTGTATAAAGGATTTTCACAAAAAGAGGGTTCTGATTATAATGAAACCTTTGCACCGGTAGCTAGAATTGAGGCAGTCAGATTATTTCTTGCATTTGCAGCTCACAAGAATTATAAAGTATATCAAATGGATGTAAAATGTCCATTTCTGAATGGTGATCTTGAAGAGGAAGTTTACATTGAACAACCTGATGTATTTTCATTGACAAATAATGAGGATATGGTTTGCAGATTAAGGAAAGCTTTGTATAGATTGAAGCAAGCTCGTAGAGCTTGGTATGCTAGATTAGACAAATATCTTTTGAAGCTTGGTTACACTAAAGGTAATGCTGACAACAAATTATATTTCAAAGTGACTAATGATGACATCTTGGTTATTGAATTTTTTGTTCATGATATCATTTTTGGAGGAGAAGATGGATTATGTAAAGACTTTGCTAATAAGATGCAGGAAGAATTTGAAATGTCTATGATTTGGGAGATAAAATTCTTTTTAGGATTCCAGATTTCACAGACTGATAAAGGTATATTCATATGTCAAACAAAATACTTGAAGGAACTATTGATGAAATTTGGTATGGAAAATTCCAAACCGGTAAGTACTCCTATGACTACAACTGATAAATTGACATTGAAGGATGATTCAACTCCTATTAATCTGACAAGATATAAATCTATAATTGGATGTTTACTGTATTTGACACAAACAAGACCTGATATAATGAATGCAATGTGTATTGTTTCAAGATTTCAGAGTAATTCTAAAGAAAATCATGAATCAACAGTAAAAAGGATTTTCTGGTATCTACAAGGCACAACAAATCTTGGTTTATGGTATCCTAAAGATGAAAATTTTGAATTATGTGCATACATCGATGCAAATTGGGAAGGAGATGTAGATGATAGAGAGAGAACCACTGGTGGAACATTCTTTCTTGGTAGTAGATTGATTTCATGGTTGAGCAAGAAATAGAGTTGTACATCACTATCAACTACAGAATCAAAATATGTTGTAGCAAGAACTAATTGTACTCAGGTATTATGGATTAAGAAAATGTTGAAGGACATCAAGGTAAAATGCAAAGAACCTATAATCATTTATTGTGATAATTGAGAAGCAACTAATATATCAAAGAATCTAGTATTTAACTCTAAGACTAAATATGTTTCGACCAAATATAATTTTCTGAAAGAGAATGTTGAAGCAAAAGAAGTGAGATTGGTTTATGTGAATACTAAAGAGCAGATTGCAGATATCTTTACTAAACCTTTGCCTAAGGAAACTTTTGAATATCTTAGAGAGCAGCTTGGGGTAATACCCTCACTAGTAGAGACTTAGATAGTTGATGATTGGCATCAAACTGGCAGAATAAATAGAGAAAGCTTTTTCCAGCTTTGATGGAGGAGAGCTACTTCTCAAGGGGAGTAGTTGATTATAACAATTGGTTATTGCAATTGGTTTTATGAGTTGGTTGTATATTCTGGTATTTGTATTGCTTCGCAATTTGATGTCAAAGGGGGAGATATATCTATGTTAAAACTTTGTATTTAGGAAACATTATCCTTTGGGGAGAGATTATTCATTGGGGGAAAGATTTTGGTTTTTGATTTTTGGAGATTATTGGTTTTTGGTTTTTGGCATTTTGTTTTGGCACTTAGATGTTTTTCCATCTTTTGTTGCCATCAATGCCAAAGGGGGAGATTGTTGGTATTATGAATGTGTTGCATTAGTTTTTTCATTGATGTCAACACTTATCCTTATGGAGATCTTTGGTTATGTTGAACCGACACATTATGTTCACCGGCATGTTCAGTGACTTATGCACAGTCACCAGTATATTGTTCACCTATAGGTTATATTGTTCACCGGCACTAAGGATGACTTGTTATCATCTGGAGATCACTTAGTTATGTTGAATACATGGTTTGGATACCTAGTTTTGGTATTTTGGTAAATGGTCTAATTGGGTTGACATATTTGCTGTTACTGGCAAATTGGTCTAGGTTATGGACCGGCATGCATTATCTATTCCAGATCAGCACAACACATTATAAAGATGATTTATTAATTGGATATTTTTGTAAATGTATTGAGTCAACATGATGCATCGCATCTTGATTTTATTGTAATATTCTTAGTAAGCCCACCTACACATTTGGTCTTCTATTTTGGTATATATGTAAGATCTCATTTGTTAGATGGAAAGAAGTAGTAGAATATTGTAAGTAAGGTTATGGTATTGTAACATGGTATGTGCGAATATTGAAGATCATATGAGCAGACCATATAGAAGGTTCAAGGAAGGTTTGAAGGTGATTATCAAAGCTTAACCAATACTCAATCTAGCATTGAAGATGCTACTTTGAGCAGTACATTATCATTGGATTTAACCATCCAATTGTAGTCAGTGTGACTCCTATTTTGTGATTGAGCAGTGAGCTCTAGGAGGTTGGCCTTTCTGCATGTGCAAACCCCATTTGTATACACATACTATCTACAGTAGTATCATTTGATTGTGGGTAAGGTTTCCCACCATGGTTTTTCCCCTTACAGGGTTTCCACGTACAAATCTTTGTGTTATGTGTTGTGGATGTTGTTTCTCTTTCTATTTTATGCATTAAGCTTCACTGGTATTAATACTAACTGCTAATCTATCAGTCGACATTAAGTTTGGTTTACCAGTATTATGCATCAAGTTTGATTAAGTTATATTTGGGTTGAAATTAATTGATAAGTGATTCACCCCCCCCTCGCAGTTGCCTCCCAGGTCCTAACACTTTCTTCATATCCTCTAGTTCCTTTGCATATAATTATTTCCAATCTTTCTTGCCGATTGACGGTGTAGATGACTTGAAAGAAAATTCTATCTTTGTAGCTCCTTGAGGACCAAATTCTTCAAGCTCAAAAGTAGATAACTTTCCAACCAAAATGTCCCTATTAATAGAAGTGTTAGACATTTTTCTCAACTCATTGATTGTAGTAGCCTTCATTTTCTATGTTGGTGGCAAAAATCTCAACACTTTATAAAAAATCTCATCTTCTCTTAGAGATCCACCACAACATTGAATTCTCAAGACAATTTCATTGACTCTTTCCATAAAGTAACAATTCTTTCATCTTCCTGCATTCTCAGGTTCTCATATCTCACTCAATAACCATCAAGTTTAGAAACTTTAATAGTAGGTTCATCTTCATTCAGAGTCTCTAACTTATCCCATATAGCTTTTGTAGATGGTTTGTCCGTTAATCCCATTATTTGCTGATCTAAAAGGGTGCTCAAAAAGGATTCTCTAGCTCTGCAGTCATTTTCAATTTCAATGTTCTTATCTATGTCTACCGATATAGGATTGCTAGATGTCGGATCATAAGGAGTATACCCTTTCTTAGTGATTTCCCAAATCTCCTTGCCAAGACATCTCAGATGTGTCTCCATCTGAAGCTTCCATACTCTTTAATTTGTTCTATCAAGCCTAGGGTTGTCCTTCTGGTAAACATTTGAAGTTGAACTATTAGACGTCATGGGATCTTCCTCAAGAAGTTAAGCTTCTACAGAGAGGACCAAGCTCTGATACCAATTGTTAGGATAACCAGTGGACAACTAAGAGGGAGGGCTAAAATAGTTGTCAATAGATTATGAAACTTTAAGCACTTAAAACCTTTCACTGGAATGCATAAACCAAATACAGAAATATCAGAGATATTAATTAAGCACAAACATAAATTATAAAACATTTACCATGCATCCACAACACATAACACCAATATTTGTATGTGGAAAACCTATAAAAAGGGAAGAAACATGGTGGGAAACCCTGCCCACAGTCAGATGATACTTCTATAGTATGTGATTACAATAAGGGGCCTACACTGACTACAATATATCTTTGGACTACAATCTGGAAAGAAGTTTGAACAACAAGAATAGAATCTCCTATGCCTGAGTATAGTTTTGATTAAGCTCAATACTGAAGGTCTTAAACCTCTTACACAAACCTAATTCGATCACCTATGATTGACCAAAACCTCTATATATGATTACAAGTGTATTTGCACATAGATAATCCCTTAACCATCCAAAACCCATGATCTAGAAAGAGATATTACATCATGTTTATACAAACCCTAGACCTAAACAATCAGGTCAACCACCTAAAAGATAATACAATAAATCCATTACATAAATCTGCAATCCAATAATAACCCAAGTCGGCCTAAGCCCAAAACAACATTATCCAATCAATAAATCCAACCGGTAATGCATTATGAGCATCCACCAACACATTACAAAAAATGGTCCATAACCTAGAATAGCATTAGACCTAAAATAGGTAGCCATAAGCCAAATGCAACACCACCAATCAATTGGAACATGAACATGATAACCATAAGCATCCTGAGAACCTTCTAGAAGTTGCACCAACACCACTTATCAAATCCATCAGAATATTTTTAACAAATCTCTATCGGTAATACCCTTACCAGTAACAAAAAGGCCTACTAGAACATATGCTAGCTTCCAAATCACCAAATCGTGAACCAACTAAATGAGATACGCATCTGAACTACATGAATAACCAAACCAAACCATTTCCATGAATCTGAATATACCAAAGACTAATCTCTTGATCATCATCACAATCCAACCATTCTACTAGAACTCGGTAGACAACCAAATAAGCTAGTGTTGACATCAATGACAAATATCAATGCAACATATAATCAATTCCTTCATATTTCCAACAATATACAAGGATATCTATCAAAGACTTTACACATACTTGAAGATGTAAGCAAAAATAGTCTTCAAAAATCCTAAGTGGTTATTGGACCCTATCTTCAAGTTGTCCAGAACTATAATGAATGCAATAAAAACATAGGCAAGAATCTCCACATCCTTCAATTCAGATGGAATGGGTTATCCCATATCCTTCATAAAATCAACTTTATTACTCAACATGGTGTCTAACTTGGGGGAAATCAGATTCTGGAGTTCACCAAATCTCCTCTAAATTGTATCCTTCTCCATATTAAGGCTCGAGATCTGATCATTGATAGCCATTACCTACCCTTCTATACTACTTCTTAGGGATACATTAGAGTGAAAATACTATGAAATACTAGCTAGCTTACCCTGGCAAACACCAACCTACTTGTCTATATCTATAGTGGACTTTGGCAAAACAAGATAAGACATATATATTGCCACCTTTAGTTAGTGCCTCAGAGATTGTCTGTAATCCTTTATTCAATCTTACTATATCATCCTCCATCATTTTCCAAAATGTTTGCATTCGAACCTCTTTGAATCTATCTAATACTCGCTTAGTGGTAGACTTCTCCAAAGAATCAAAATTGGTATTACATTATTAATTAATTGCAATAATTTACCAGAGGGGATAGAAGTGGGATCTAGCTGTAAACTTGAAACCACCTTCTACAACACATCAACCGACATCAAAATAAGCTTTTTGATTTAATTCTTTGATTTCACCAGATCTTGAATAGCCCGAGCTTGTATTTTTGCTACAAGCATCAACTTCTCAATTGTTGACATTTGTCCAATATCAAGAGGTCCATCAAGATTGTTGATATTTTGGGTAGGGTCCTTGATCCTTTGGCTGGAGGAGTTTCAATTGTCGGAGCATCAAAAAATCTATTTCCTTTATCTATCCCTGTATCTTGCACCTCTGACTTCTCAGGCTCCTTCACCTTAGCATCATTCCCTTTATCCTATGCACCAGTGTTACCACTTGGTGCAGTGTCATCCTTTTGAATCTTAGGGATTGCTTCAATGTTCTCTACCATTGGAGGATTCATATTGATGTTAGTATCAAGAGTCACATGGCCTTAATCTTCTAGGTGTTCCTTGGTTTTAGTTCCATCCTTCTGATAAGTGGAGACACCTTCCTTTACTTTCAGATGGGAATTCCGAACTGCATCACTATACAAAGGATTGTTCTTCATGATCTTTCTCTAGATTTCCTTAGTTTCATTTCTTACCTCTTCTACCCTGCCAATCATTAACCTGTTCACCCTATTTCTACTTCTAAATTCCTTCTTATTTGATTCCTCAATGAGACTTTTGGCTTCATCTTGGGAGATACAGGTGCAGACATTGACCAATTTTCTCTCTTTCATTTCTTTATCTATTTTACTACCTATCAACCTTCTCGCATCAATAATATTATACAGATCCTTAGTGATACTACACTCCAGTTCAATCAAAGTTTTACTAAAGTTGTGCAAGTACAAAACAACAACTTCCTCAACTTTTCTCTGATCTACCTTAACAATATTTTTATAGTATGCACCAATGCTCTTCAAATTTCCATAAACAATTATCTCATCAATCAATTGATCTGTTTTCAATGGAGGAATAGATGTATATTTACCTTGCAAGTCACTAGAGTCAAGATATTTATCAAGTTGAGTTCTAAGCTTCCTTCCCCTCTTGGGTCTTCCAGTAAGAGTAGGTTTAGATTTAGTTTTCTTGCTCTACTCCACACCACTAGACTGTGGTTTCCTCACAACCCTTTTAAATTATCCTTCCTTCTTAGTCATTCTTGCTTCTTAATATAATTTAGTTTTGGATGCCACCAAAGATATAGAAACATAGGTTTGTTTTGGTTTCTCCTTTGACTTCAAAACTCCCTTTGCAGACAAGCTTTATCCTGTAAATGGTATCACTGGAGTAGGGGTAGACTTAATCTCTTTTGGTTTTTCTTTAGAGGGAACTGGTTCAGCCTTAGGTTTCCTGGATTCCTCCTTAGCTTCCATTTGTGCATGCTTCTCCCTTTCTTTCTTAACTTACTCTCTAGTAAATTCCATTTGCACAACCACCTCTTCAGCCATTTTTATACTTTTCTCTTTCTAGCAGGCTCAGTTAACTTCTTGTGCAACTCTATATCTTTCTCCTTAAAGGTGCCAAACCTTTCTTCATCCACTAGTTTTCTCAGAAGATGTTGAACATAAACTTCAAGGGTTTGACCATCCACCTCATAACACATCGACAAAATCTAGACTGTCCTGGGCTCCACAACTACCATGTGACATTGGTCTTTGTCCATCATGAAGCAGATAGTCTTCTCATACTTCTCAACAATCTCTTTGGGAATTATTTCTCTATCTTTCATCCTACATTGGAAGGTCTTGAAAAATATCCATAAGGAAGCAATCTAAGTCTCCATATTTCTCAATCTCTGCAAACCTTGTTTGATTTGGGTGGACACCTATAGATCAAATGCCCATTGCACTTTGCCTTTACTATGAATTTGGTTCATGAAGTACAATGTTAGACAGAAAATTAGAGAACCGAACTTAAATACATTCTTCTTATCAGATTTTATCTTTTTCAAATTACTCAAAATCTCCTTAAGAAGGATTGAACAAATATCATACTAAGTGTCTTCCTTCACCATCTAATATGTTGTATAAATAGTTGTACTGAAGATTGAGTTTAGTCTGCTAGATTGGTAGACCTTGTAACCAATGATCATAGATGCAAATCTAACATCATGCTCTTGGATATCATCAATTATCATAGATCTATTGTCAAATTGCACACCAGTTACCTTTGTGATAGTAGTGTTACCCACCTTCCTTAGATTGGGTTTGTCACCAGTTTGATGCAAACATGTGACTTCATGAATGGCTTGTCTAACTAGATAAATTCATCATGCACATGGCTAAGGATGTACCTTATCAATTCATATTCATTGAACATGGGGAAATATAGAAACTGCGTGAAACCCTTCCTCAACAATTGCACATATTCCAGTTTAAGATTCCCATTCCTATGCTAGAGGGGTTGATTATAAAGTAATAGGATTGCCTCATTACTAGTTTATTTAATGTTTCAATGAATATAGGCTCTTACATCATCAACATGCAAAAAACCATAGGGGACAAATGAGAAAGAACCATTTGGATCATCTTGGACTGATCTGTATGGGTACTTCTTAAATTATGGCCTTGCTCTTTCTGAAACCTCAACTACCAAAAGAGTATTAATAGAAGATGATGTCATTCTGATAAATTTAGGGTTAAGAGTTTTCTTCTATAAATACCTCTTGCAATTGATGGATGCACAGACAATCTTTGTCATATTTTCTTTAAGCTCTTAGATCACCTTGGTAACTGGTTCACCTTGCTCTGCTACTTCAACTCTTTGCTTTCATTATGAGAAATGATTCACATTTTCCCTTTGTAACCTTGTAAACCCTAATTTCAAGTTGACATAAATGCACTGATAAGGTTCAACTGAATGCCTTGTCTCACATCAATCAACTCACAGGATGATCTAGAGATTCAGATAATCATCTCCAAGCATCTACAATTTACCATGATCAATCACAAATCTCTCAAAGGGGGTTATGTAAGATGTTGCATGAAGATGCCACCCCCTAAGGCCAAATGCGTAAGTTACCAGATGAAGATCCTGCACCAAATTTAGGTACAGATCCATTATCCACCTTAGGTTAATCTTTCCTGACCCACATCTTTTCATGCTTGTCTCTGATCTCCTCTACCTTTGCCTTGCCTTTATCATCAATTTTGTTCTTGTCTACCGGAGTACTCTTTCTCACATTTTCACTTCTGCAATATTTTGCAATGTGACCGATTTTATTGCATGAATGACAAACAACATTCTGCATAGGTCTATAGTTCTTTTTATTTGGTCTTGTTCCACACTGGTTAGAGATATATCCAAATATCCCACAAGCATAGCATCTCTTATTTTGAAAATCATTCATTACTACTCTACACATATTTTACTTGTGACCAAAATTATTACATATGAAACACTGACCAGTAAAGGTAGGACTATTGTTCACATTATTCATTCCATTATTCATCTTACTTCTGCATTGATTCACCATATGACCAAATTTATTAAAACTAAAGCATCTACCATTGAATTAATGAGCATTAGGTTGTCTTACCAAAGGATTCTTTCTCTTCTTCAAATTAGGTTTTGCATTTCTTTGACCAAATCTGAAGGATTCACCTTTCTTAAATCCAAGTCCTCACACATGTCCTTCCCATGTCTCTAACTTCCTATCATATGATCAAGCCTTGCTGATATAGCATTGAATTTGTCTTTGTACTCATTTGTAGTAGCAAGTTCATCACTTAAGGCAATCTATCTCTCAAGTTCTTGACCATTATTCCTTGATTGTGTCAACTCAAGCTTCAACTAATCATTCTCATAGGTAAGCTTGAAGCATTCATCTACTCTGTCCTTCAATGATTGAGTCAAAATTTCTTCATTCTTCTTCTAGTCTTCAATATCCTTAGTCGGCTTCATCACAATGGATTGCATCTCATTGTTCAAGGTTGCATTCTCTCTTGCAAGTTTGTCACATTCATCAGCTTTATCGTAATTCTCCAAGCATTGATCTTCCATCTCCTTCAGCTTGTCCATCAATTCCTTCCCCTTGTCTCTTGTAGTGTTCACTTGATCCTTCAAGTCATTAATGAAGTCTTCTACTGCATTCAGGTTTCTCTTTAAGGAACTAATCTCATTTCTTGTTGCATCAAGATCCTCAAGTGCCACATTAAGTTGTCTTTGTAAACTAGAATCCATTGATTCAATCTTCAAGACTTTCCTCAAGTGGTTAGGCTTCCTCAGAGGAACTAGGCTCTGATATCAATTGTTGAAATCAAGGAACAATGAGAGGGGGGTGAATCAGTGTTCTGCCGGTTATTAAATTTTATGACTTAACCATAAACCACTAGAAGCATAAGCATGAAAATGAAATGCAGAAACACAAAATAATCAACCACAAAATCATAACATCGATATTTTTTATGTGGAAACCCAAATGGGAAAAACCATGGTGGGCTTTGAACCCATAATATTATTATACTAGGGCCAATAGAAAAACAATATTAGATGAAGCGGAAAGCACAGACATTCAGGAACACTGCCTAGAGCTCACTGCTCAATTACAATAAGGGCTACAACCTCAAAAGGATCACTACCTTAAAGATTAATTATAGTGATGGATTATAATGAATGAACTCCAAAATAGCATCTAACAATGCCTGAATGAGTTTTGGTTAAGTACCAAATCTTTGACTGTGTCTTCTTTGCAACTCTACTTTGTTTTCTGTCTCAATCAGCTACCGGATAAAAAATGCACATGTAAGACTACGCTACAAAGGATTATCAATCTCCACTCACTCACACACTATCATACCACATACCAATAAGATATTCTACACTAGTCTTATATATGTACAATCACAAAATAATCATTTATCAAGTTAGCTTGCTGATGTAACGTCTATTCATGTGTTGGATTGACCAGATTACCCAAAAAAAAAGTGGTTCACTGAAAAGATGATAAGATTATGTCTCTATGTCGGCCATATCATCCCATGCATGATTCACACCACCATAGTCACCAGAAAGCTTCCAAACCAAAACTACTCTGTACAACCTAAATTATTGGTTAACTGGTTACCAATTCACATTCACTTTCAGTTATCAAGATCCGTGATTACCGGATAGGATCCTTGAGAAGAGTTGCCATCAACGACAACCCTAAACCATTAATCAAGCACCAAAATTCACCAGATGAGTGTCAATTACCAACATAGAGTATGATGGCAAGTTGGATTCGAAGGAATTAATATATTGGATCTTAGAGATGGAGAAGTATTTTGATTTTGAGAACACCCAAGAGGAAAGAAAGATGAAATATGCCTGTACCCAATTGAAAGGTCATGCATCTCTTTGGTGGGAACATTTGCATGTTGATAGAAATAGAAGAGGCAAAGAGAAGATCAAATCATAGGAGTGGATGGTTGCCAATTTCAAATTCAAGTTTATACCAGTTGATTACCAAGTAAATCTATTCCAAAAGTTATAGAATTTGAAGTAGAAAGAATCAAGTGGGAAGGAGTATAACAAAGCATTCTACAAGTTGAATATTCAATCCAGACATGTCAATGATGAGGTTGAATAAGTTATGAGATATTTGAATGGATTGCAGATATTTATATAGGATGAATTCAGTTTGATCAAGTTACAGAGTGTTGAAGAATCTTACCAATATACCTTGAAAACAGAAGAGAGGTTAAACAAAAGACATGAGCAAAGACATAGAGGTAGAGGTGGATGATTTTCCAAATCAATATTTTAAGAAGGCAAAGGATATTCCAAAGAAAGAGGAACATGTACAGATTAGAAAAAAGATAGGGAAGTAAGAAAAGATGGTAGTTCATATCAAAAGGATAATAGAGATTTCCATTGGAGAAGAGAACTTGATGGTTACTAGAATGAGGGTTTTGGAAAAGATGACATGAGAAAAGATAAGAGAGTGTTTAGAGGAATTTGCTTTAAGTGTGGAGGAGAAGGACATCATGCTTTTGAATGTAAGAAGATAGGGAACACTAGGAGAACAACATTTCTAGAGGAAAGCCCCACTGAATCAGCTAACAAACCAAAAGATGGAAAACTATTGATGATGAGGAGAGCCTTGTGTCATACCAAAGTGGATAAAAAGCCCTTGTAGAGGAGAAATTTGTTCAAGACTAGATGTAAGGCATCTACTAAGTTTTGTAAAGTAGTTATTGATAGTGGTAGTTTAAAGAAGAGATAGTGAATAAATTAAAGTTTGAAAGATTGAAACACCCTAAGTCTTACCAAATAGAATGGATTCAGGATGATCATAAGTTGTTAGTGAGTGAGCAATACTTGGTGAAATTGAAAATTTGGAAATTATCATGATGAAGTTATTTGTGATATTATGCCTATATTTGTCACCTTTTGTTGGGTAGACCTTGACAGTTTGATAGATAAGAAATACATGATGGGAGAAATAACATATACACTTTTGTAGAAAATGGGATGAAGCAAACCTTGTTACCCTTGGAGGAGCCCTTGAAGAGTGAAGTTTGTACAAATACTAGAATCTATTTGGTGGATGGAAGGAAATTCCTGGATGGAATGAGACATGAGAACGTGTGTTTTCCCTTAGTTCCTAAGAAGACTGGGAACCTGAAGTATGAAGAAGAAGAACTGGAGGAGATAAAGGAGTTGTTTACAGAGTATGAAGACATCATTTGAGATAATGTTCTAGATAGATTACCACCTGTGAGAAGTATCACTCATTTGCATTAACCTGATTCCCATAGCTAGTTTTCCTAACAAAGTTGCACACTGAATGACACTAACAGAGAATGAAGAGTTGAATAGATAAGTGCAAGAATTGTTGAAGAAAGGTTTGATCAGAGAAAGTTTGAGTCCTTGTGCAGTACAAGCAATGTTAGAACCTAAGAAGAATGGAGGATGGAGGATGTGTATTTATTCTAGAGTAATAAACAAGATTGCAATGAAGTACAAATTTCCTTTACCTAGGATGGATGACATAATGGATTGTTTGAGTGAAGCCAAATACTACACAAATATAGACTTCAAGAGTGGATATCATGAGATAATAATAAGAGAATGAGAGGAATGAAAGACAACATTCAAGACAAATGGGGGATTGTATGAATGATTGGTGATGACTTTTGGGCTGACTAATGAACAAAGTTCTTTTATGAGATTGACGAATGAGGTATTGAAGAAATTCTTGGGTAAGTTTGTTATTTTATATTTGGATGAAATTCTGATTTTCAATAAGACAAAAAAGGACCATTTGTTGCATTTAAGACAAGTTTTGCAGAGGTTGAGAGAAGTGAAGTTGCTAATTAATCTAAAGAAGTGTAGTATCATGAAGAGTTAGTGTTAGGACCCGAAGGAAACTGAGAGGGGGGGTGAATCAGTTGTCTATTAATTTCAACCCAAATATAACTTAATCAAACTTGATACTTAATACCGATAAACCAAACTTAATGTCGGTAAACAGATTAACAATTAATATCAATACTGGTGAAACTTAATGCATGAAACAAAAAGAGAAACAACATCCACAACACATAACACAAAGATTTGTATGTGGAAACCCTGTAAGGGGAAAAACCACAGTGGGAAACCTTACCCACATTTAGATGACACTACTACAGATACTATGTGTGTACAAATGGGGTCTGCACATGCAGAAAAGCCAGCTGCCTAGAGCTCACTTCTCAATCACAAAAATGGGAGTCTCACTGACTACAATTGGATGATTAAATCCAATAATAATGTAATGCTCAAAGTAGCATCTCCAATATTGGATTCCATACCACTTAAGCTCTGATTATCTCCTTCAAACCTTCCTTGAATATTTAAATGATGTATGCATTAGTAGCTTTGCTTATATTCACATATATCGAATATCACAATCTTACCACACCATATTACATACATACATTAATCTCACAAATGAGATCTTACATATATACCAAAACCTAAGACCAAATGTGTAGGTCGGCTCACTAAGAATATTACAATAAAATCAATTACAACAAGTCAAGATGTGATGCATCATGTTGGCTCAACAACAATCCTAATTGATTAAACCACCTCCATAACGTGTCATGATGATCTGGAATAGATAATGCATGCCAATCCATAACCTAGACCAATTTGCGGGTAACAACAAATATGTCAACCTGATTAGACCAATAACCAAATCTCCAAAACCAAGTGTCCAAACCATGTCTTTGACATAACCAAGTGATCTCCAGATGATAAGAAGTCATCCTTAGTGTTGGTGAATGATATAACTTGCTGGTGAACCAAATATTGGTGACTGTGCATAAGTCACTAAACTTTCCGGTGAACATAACCAAAGATCTCTAGAAGGATAAGTGTTGACATCAATGACAAAACCAATGCAACATATCCATAATACCAACAATCTCCCCCTTTGGCATTGATGGAAACATAAGATGGAAAAACCATCTAAGTGACAAATAAAAAATACCAAAAACCAAAAACCAACAATCTCCAGAGTAGATCAAAAATACCAAAAATCAAAATATAAATGTAGAGAGTATATATCTCTCCCCCAATGAATAATCTCTCCCCAAAGGATAATGTTTTTATGTTTTTCCATAGATATCTCTCCCCCTTTTACATCAAATGCCAAAGCAATACAAATACTAGATACAACTAGTTTATAGGACCAATTACAAATGCCAACTACTCCCCCTGAGAAGTAGCTCTCCTCCATCAAAGCTAGAAAAAGGTTTCTCTATAAATTTTGTCGATTTGATGCCAAGCATCAAGTGTCTAAGTCTCTACCAGTGAGGGTATAACCCCAAGTTGTTCTCTGAGATATTCAAAAGTTTCCTTAGGTAGAGGCTTAGTAAAGATGTCTACAATCTTCTCTTTAGTATTCACATAAACCAATCTCACTTCGTTTTCTTCAACAATCTCTTTCAGAAAATTGTATTTGATAGAAACATATTTAGTTTTAGAGTGATATACTGGATTCTTAGATATATCAATTGCTCCTGAATTATCATAATAGATGATTATAGGTTCTTTGCATTTTACCTTTATGTCCTTTAACATTTGCTTAATCCATAATACCTGAGTACAATTAGTTGCTGCTACAACATATTCTGATTCTGCTATTGATAATGATGTACAACTCTGTTTCTTGCTCAACCATGAAATCAATCTGCTACCAAGAAAGAATGCCCCATTGGTGGTGCTCTTTCTGTCATCTACATCTCCTACCCAATTAGCATCGATGTGTGCACATAAATCAAAATTTTCATCTTAAGGATACCATAAACCAAGATTTATTATGGCTTGTAAATACCAGAAAATCCTTTTCACTATTGATTCATGATTTTCTCTAGGATTACTCTGAAATCTTGAAAAAATACACACTTCATTCATTATATCAGGTCTTTTTTGTGTCAAATACAGTAAACCTCCAATCATGGATTTGTATCTTGTTGGATTAACAGGAGCTGAATCATCCTTCAATGATAGTTTATCAGTTGTAGTCATAGGAGTACTTACCAGTTTAGAGTTTTCCATACCAAATTTCTTTAGTAATTCCTTCAAGTACTTTGATTGACATAAGAATATACCTTTATTAGTCTGTGAAATCTGCAATCCTAAAAAGAATTTTATCTCCCCAATCATAGACATTTCAAATTCTTCCTGCATCTTATTAGAAAAGTCTTTACAGAGTCCATCTTCTCCTCAAAAAATGATGTCATCAACAAAAACTTCAATAACCAAAATGTCTTCATTAGTCACTTTGAAATATAAGTTGTTGTCAGCATTACCTTTAGTGTAATCAAGATTCATAAGATATTTGTCCAATCTAGCATACCAAGCTCTAGGAGCTTGCTTCTATCCATATAAAGCTTTCCTTAATTTGCAAAGTATATCTTTATCATTTGTCAATGACAATCCATCAGGTTGTTTAATGTAAACTTCCTCTTCAAGATCACCATTCCAAAATACACATTTAACATCCATTTGATATACTTTATAGTTCTTGTGGGCTACAAATGCAAGAAATAATCTGACTGCCTCAATTCTAGCTACCAGTGCAAAGGTTTTATTATAATCAATTCCCTCTTTATGTGAATATCCTTTACACACCAATCTTGCTTTGTTTCTGATTACCTTACCATCTTCATTAAGTTTATTTCTGAATACCCATTGAGTTCCAATTGCATTTGTATTTTTAGGCCGGGGAACCAATGTCCATGTATTGTTCTTTTCAATTTATTCCAATTCATCTTCCATAGCTTTAATCCAATGTTTATCTTCACATGCCTCAATAACAAATGCTAGTTCAATTTGAGAAATTAAACATACCTCTTCATTTGCCAATCTTCCTCTTGTCATAACTCCTTGATACTTATTCCCAATTATCTGAGTTTTAGAGTGATTTAATCTTACATACCTGGGTGTGTTCACTTGTTGTTGTTCTTCAGTCACCGTGGAATTCTCTGATGTTTCCGGTGTGATTGGATCAACATTCTATACCAGTGCACTCTATATAGGTTCATTTGTGATTATCTCAACTGTCGGTTCAGAATCCATAGACCTTGAATTTCTTCTAAAGTGTTCATCTATCTTCACATTTGCACTCTCAATGATTTTCTGCAATCTTTTATTAAAACATCTATATGCTTTGCTCTTAGATGAATAACCAAGAAATATTCCTTCATCACTTCTAGGATCAAGCTTACCAATATTCTCATCTCTCCTAATGTAACATTTGCTTCCAAATATTTTGAAGTACTTAATAGTAGGAATATTACCAAACCATAGTTCATAGGATGTCTTACTGGTTTCACTTTTGATGTGAACTATGTTGAAAGTGTAAACCGCTATGTTTACTGCTTCTCTCTAATACATATGAGGTAGGTTTTCTTTTGATATCATGCTTCTAGCTATATCCAGAATAGTTCGATTCTTCCTTTCCACAACTCCATTTTGCTGAGGTGTCCAGGGTGCCAATAGTTGTCTTCTAATTCCATCCACTTCACAAAATGTATTGAACTCCTTAGATGTAAATTCACCTCCTTGATCTGATCTTAAACATTTGATTTTCTTACCGGTTTCATTCTTTACAAGTGCCTTGAATAATTTGAATTTCCCAAAAGCTTCTGATTTCTCCCTGAGAAAAGTAACCCAACACATTCTAGAATAATCATCAATGATTAGCATAAAGTATCTATCTCCCTATAGACTTCTTGTTCTTGTCGGACCACATAAGTCAATATGAATTAAATCATGAACATCATTGGTTTTCTCAGAAATACTCTTGAAAGTTGTTCTAACTTGCTTTCTCATTTGACATTCCTTACATACCGGATTATGAGCTTTTACAATCTTAGGTAAATCCCTTACTGCCTTAGATGAACTAATATTTACAATGCAATCAAAATTTACAAGAGAGTCTTTTATGCCATAACCAACTTTCATCAATATGTGCAATCAAGCATGTCTTTTCATTGTTATTCAAATGAAAGATATTACCTCTAGTCTGATTACCGGTTGCAATTTCCATACCAGTTCTATTCATGATTTTTCATTTACCATTCTTGAATTGTAACTGAAATCCTTTTTCAACTAATTGACCAACACTCAAAAGATTATGATTCAAACCTTCAACATAATAAACATTGTCAGTATTTTGCTTACCATCAAAAGATATAGTGCCTTTTCCTCTTATCAAACAAGCTTTGTCATCTCCAAATCTCACTAGACCTCCATTGTATTCCTGAAAAGATAAGAATTTACTTTTATCACCAGGCATATGATGTGGAACAATAGGTGCTAGTTGATCTTCTGTTATTGCAACAAAAGCCCATCCATTGTCTCTTGGTTCTTCATCAGAATCATCAGTAACTCCTTCATCAGCATAGTAACATGATTTGTCTCTATTTTTCTTAAATCTGTATCTCTGATATTTAGGGTTAGGCTTATATGTTCTTTTAGCTTCATCTCTCAATCTTGCATGTCTGTTAGGACATCTAGATGCCATATGAGCATTTTTGTTGCAGTTAAAACATTTAAAAGGTGCTTTACCTTCATACTTACTTCCAATAGGACCTTTAGGCATTTTCCTTGCAAATAGTGCTTCAAGTTCTTCATTTTCCTTCCTGATGTCTTCAAGTTCTCTTGCATAGAGTACTTTCCAATCAGATTTATCAGCTGATGATGAAGATGTTGTAGATGATGATGCTTTGAAGGCTAAATCTATCTTAATTGTAGCAACAAGACCAAATTCCTTAATCTCAAATGGTGAAAGTTTTCCAACCAAGGTATCTCTAGATACTGGTGTATTAGGCATAGTTCTTAACCCATTAATAGCAGTTACTTTCATTTTGTATGCCAATGGAAATGCTCTTAAAACTTTACAAACAACTTCATCTTCACTTAAGGAGCCTCCACAGTATTGTATTCCAAAAACAATTTCATTAACCCTTTCCATAAATACAAAAAAAAATTCATCTTCTTCCATTTTAAAATTTTCATACCTTACCCGAAAGCATTCCAGTTTTGCAATTTTGACAGTGGAATCAACTTCATTCAATGTCTCCAATTTATCCCAAATAGCTTTAGCAGTAGATCAGTCTTATAATCCCATGATTTGCTGATCTGACAAGATGCTCAAAAGTGCTTCTCTTCCTTTGCAATCATTCTCTTGATCCTTAGCCAATGTAGGTGGATTAGGTTGACTCTGTGTAGCACCAACATAACAATTCTGTGTAACATCCCATATGTCTTTTCCAATGCAATTCAGATGTGTCTCCATTTTGATCTTCCATATACCATAGTTAGTTCCATCAAGTTTTAGACTGTCCTTCCTGAAATAGTTAGTTGCCATAGAATCTCTTCAAGTTGTTAAACTTTTGCAAAAAGAGGACTTGGCTTTGATACAAATTGTTAGGACTTAGAGGCAACTGAGAGGGGGGGGAGTGAATCAGTTGTCTATTAATTTCTACCCAAATATAACTTAATCAAACTTGATACTTAATATCGGTAAACCAAACTAATTACCGGTAAGCATATTAACAGTTAATATCAATACTGGTGAAACTTAATGCATGAAACAAAAAGAGAAACAACATCCACAACACATAACACATAGATTTGTAAGTGGAAACCCTGTAAGCGAAAAAACCACGGTGGGGAACCTTACCCACAATCAGATGATACTATTGCAGATAGTATATGTGTACAAATGGGGTCTACACATGTAGAAAGGCCAACTGGCTAGAGCTTGTTGGGAATGTGCCTTGAATTCTCCTAACCATGTTCAAGTTGATCGGAGTAGCCTACACCAATGGAGTAGCAGAGTGTTACCTTCTTGGTTGTTGAATACTTTTTGATCGGTGTGACTTAGGCCAATCGGGACAACTATGGCTGATGAACTTGACTTCTTGGTTCGGTATTGGCCATCGGGAGAGGTTGTTATTTGTTACACCAAAGTCCCAATGGGTTAGTTGAATTTCAGCTAAAATGCTTCACTTATCGGCATAGCAGGTTTGACGTCATCCCGATGACCCAACGAAGTCAACTTCAATCATCGGAGTAACTTTAGATTTCGGAAGACTTCATGAGAGTTGTGCTAATGACCTGATGGAGCCGTGTTATGCGGTTTAGGTTGATATTGGCTATTGGAAGAGTCTTCTGGATGTTATGCCAAAACCTGATGGAGTCTCCTTAGGTGGCCAGGCTTGTCATCGGCTATTAGAGGATTTGGTTTGATGCTGTCTCGATACCCGATGAAGTCACCTTTTGGCGTTCGGGTTGCATTTCAGTGATCAGGATTACTTGTTCACTATTTGGCCGAAGACCCGATGGTTTGGTGTAGGCACCCTCAGAGTGATCAGGGATCAGGGAGACAGTAGGAAGGTTGTACTGATGATAGGATGGAGTCACCTTTGGCAATTGGGTATCATCAGGGGGATCAACTTTACCGGTTAAGTGTTGTATCGATAACTGGTGGAATGGAGACCATCAGGCCATCGACTTTACCAGTTGAGTGTTGTACTGATAACTAGTGGAATGGAGACCATTGGGCCATTGGCTTTATTGATTGAGTGTTGTGCCGATAACTGGTGGATCAGAGACCATCAGGCCATCAGCTTTACTGGTTGAGTGTTGTGTGGATAACCGGCGGAGCAGAGATCGACTGCAGGAGCAAGGTCAAACCGAGATCCAAAATGTGAACACTCGGACACTAAGGATGAGACTGTTAGTGTATATGAATATGAACCGAACTGACTTCCTGATGCATGTGGGATATTGTGTTTCTCATGAATGTAGACCGATGGTTAGATTTCCTGGTGGTTGGAGTGACTAACTATCATAGTGGCCAGAGGAAACCAAAACACAGCTGGATGGATAGAAGACCGTTGGATTCCATAGCGGTTATGCCAAATCGATACACTGTAACCTTGGCTGTTACATAAGAGAGAGTGAGTAGAAGAAATAGAATGCTAAATGAGTGAATGAGTGAAATGCTCAGAGTCACATCGAGTAGAAGGCTTGGAGTATCATTAAAGTATGATAGGAACTCCAAGAAGCCTGGCTCGATGTGTGATGGGTGTGTAGCCAGAGAGGTAGTTGCAGAGGCTGAGTTGAAGAGAGGCTGAATGATGGTTGGTCAGAGCAGAAAGGAGTGACTACGAAGGGATGTAGAGGGGCTACATTGTTTTAGTCTTGCATGTTGATAGTCTTGAGGGTTCTGCATGATGTTCTAGCAGAGTTCTGAACTATGAGAATCTGAGAATTAATTCCTATAGTTACAGACTATATCTTTATTGTAATTTGTTTACTGTAAATAAAGTAGTCTTGCAATTGGGTGGTGGGTTGTTTCCCATAAGGGTTTTCCCATGTAAATATTGGTGTCATTTCTTTATGTTTTTGGATATGTGAATCATGTTTCTGTGTCATCTTAATGTATTGCAAAGAATTTTTAAAGGCATGCTTGTTTAATCCCCTGTTGAATTGACTTTTAGGAGAGCATTTTTTGTGCACTGCTTTCCTTACAAGTGGTATCAAAGCCATTTAGTTGTGTTATCCTTGTTGGGTAGGGCTATTTGGTGTCAATTCTGGTTTCAGTGGGAGTCTGGCAAAGTATTTTGTTTTCAGTTTAAGATGGCGAATACTTCTGGCGAGTGGAGATCAAGAAATTCAATGGTGCAATTTTTGAGTTATGGAAACTTAAGATGGAAGACTTGTTGGTTGATAGGGATCTCTAGGGTGCTATGATTGCAACCACTAAGCCTTCAGGCATGAGGCAAGAAGACTGGGATCTTGTAGATAGAAAAGCTAGAGGGTTAATCAGACTCTGTTTTGGCAGACTCTGTTATGTTGAATGTCCATGAGGAGAAGACTGCTAATCTTCTATGGAAAAAGCTTGGAGACATTTATCAGGGAAAGTCTCTGGTAAACAAGTTGTTACTGAGGAAGAAGTTATATTCTCTGAAAATGGATGAGGGTACATTTGTTGCAGATCATTTGAATGTTTTCAGCATGATCATTGCTGAGCTAACCTTTGTAGGAGTCAAGATTGATGATGAGGATCGGTGCATGCTTTTGTTATGTTCTCTGCCTGACTCATGGGATCATCTGGTAATGACTATTGGGAGTACAACAACCACATTCACAATGGAAGGTGTGGTTGCTTCATTGCTATTAGAAGAAACTCGAAGGAAATCTTTTGAGATGGTCAAGGATGCTCTCACTGTTAGAGGCAAGAAAGAGAACAAGAAGTTGGAATCCAAGTTGGAGGAAGCTCCAAGACTCCTGGAAGGAAGTCCAAAGTGAAGTGCAGGAATTATGGGCAGACTGGTCATATCCAAAAGGATTGCAGAGAGAAGAAGAAAATTAAAGGTTCTTCTGATTCTAGGTCCTCTCAGAATGAGGATGAAGATGCCTTCTGAGATGCTTTGGCAAATCAGACATTTGTCAATGTCTGGTTGAATCATGATGCTATGAAGACTAGGTACCATGGGCCTTTGGTAGTGATGCAGATTCATCATGGATTGGTGAATGTTCTTCATGTGATTGAAGATGTTAATATCTTGAAGATTCATAAGGGGTCTTTGGTAGAGATGTTGTAATCCTTAGTTAGGATGTTTCTATGTCAGGATATATTCTTGAGATGCATTTAGAGTATGACATAATGTGTGTATGTTCATATGGAGCATATGATCTCTTTGGTTGAGATATTTTAGATCATGGTTGTCATGTTTAAATTCCTGATTTTGCAGTTGGAATTTTGACAATGATCTTGGTTTTGTTTTTATGTTTTGAGTACACTGATCATTTGTTTGGTACATCCTGATAATGTGGTTATGCATTTGGAGTTTGGCATGTGTTGATCAGTTATAGGTACTCATGGATACATGGGAACAATAGATGGTGCTGAGTTGGAATGGGTAATAGGTTCAACAAAGGGGCATTCATTTGTGATAACACAGTTAGCATTTAGAAGTGAAGAAAGGGTATGATATAGGGTACTATGAAGACTTGCTTGCAGGTTCTTTGTATACAGTTAGTATCGTGAATGCCTTTGGTACAAAGGTTTATTTACTTCTATGTAATGTTGAAAGAAGGATCTTTTCAAGTCTGACAATACCTGTGCAATGGGAGGTTCTTGGTGTGCACGTGTTTATGCACTTGAAGAATGAGACTATAAGCAACAGGTTGTATATGTTGAGGGTTTGAAATTCATCTTGTTATACCATGAAGGTATGTATAGTTGGATTTATTAGCACTTGCTGTGGGTGCTATCCTAGCTATGTTTGTAACAAATGTTGGCACATTTGAGTAGCCTTGGGAATGTGAGTTTTTGTATTCTAGAAGTCAGAGTTATGTTTTTCTCAGTAGATAGCTTCTATTTGTGTCTAGTGGTAGTGACATGATAGAAGGTGGGAGTATCTAAGGATGAGATGATACTTCTCTGCATGTGTCTCAGTGGTACACAAAGTAAACTATATTTCCTAGTGGTTTGTGATCGAATGGTATATCAGCATTGATGGACTTTAGAAGTCCATGGTTCTTGGTGAAATCTGTATGTGTTCAACATGGTAGACAGGTCTAGTGGATTCCTCGGCAAGTGGGAGATTGTTGGGAATGTGCCTTGAATTCTCGTGACCATGTTCGGGTTGATCAGAGTAGCCTGCACCGATGGAGCAGCAGAGTGTTACCTTCTTGGTTGTTGAATACTTTCTGATCGGTGTGACTTAGGCCAATCGGGACAACTATGGCCGATGAACTTGACTTCTTGGTTCGATATCGGCTATCAGGAGAGGTTGTTATTTATTACACCAAAGTCCCAATGGGTTAGTTGTCTTCTAGCTAAAATGTTTCCCTTATCGGCATAGTAGGTTTGAAGTCATCCCGATGACCCGACAAAGTCGACTTCAGTCATCGGAGTAACTTCGGCTTTCAGGAATACTTCATGAGAGTTGTGCCGATGACCTAATGGAGCTGTGTTATGCGGTTCGGGTTGATATCGACTATCGGAAGAGTCTTCTGGATGTTATTCCAAAACCCAATGGAGTCTCCTTAGGTAGTTAGGCTTGTCATCGGCTATCAGAGGATCTAGTTTAATGTTGTCCTGATACCCAATGAAGTCACCTTCTGGCATTCAGGTTGCATTTCAGTGATCGGGATTACTTGTTCACTATTTGGTCGAAGACCCGATGGTTTGGTGTAGGCACCCTCAGAGTGATTGGGGATCAGGGAGACAGTCGCCTTTGGCGATCGGGTATCATTAGGAGGATCAGCTTTACCGGTTGAGTGTTAACCTGATAACCGATGGAACGGAGACCATCGGGCCATCGGCTTTACCGGTTGAGTGTTGTACCAATAACTGGTGGAACAGAGACCATCAGGCCATCAACTTTACCGGTTGAGTGTTGTGTTGATAACCAGTGGATCAGAGACCATCGGGCCATCGATTTTACCGATTGAGTGTTGTGCAGATAACTGGTGGAGCGGAGATCGACTGTGGGAGCAAGGTCGAACTGAGATGCAAAATTTGAACACTTAGACACTAAGGATGAGACTATCGGTGTATATGAATACGAACTGACCTGACTTCCTGATGCATGTGGGATATTGTGGTTCTCACGAATGCAGACTGACGGTTAGATTTCCTGGTGGCTGGAGTGACTAACTATCAGAGTGGCCAGAGGAAATCAAAACATAGCTGGACGGATGGAAGACCATTGGATTCCATAATGGTTATGCCAAATCGATACACTATAACCTTGGCTATCACATAAGAGAGAGCAAGAAAAAGATAGAGAATGTTGAATGAGTGAATGAGTGAAATGCTCAGAGTCACACAGAGCAAAAGGATTGGAGTATCATTAAAGTATGATAGGAACTCTAAGAATCCTAGCTCAATGTGTGATGGGTGTGTAGCTAGAGAGGTAGTTGTAGAGGCTAAGTTGAAGAGAGGCTAAACGGTGGTTGGTCAGAGTAGAAATGAGTGACTATGAAGGGATGCAGAGAGGCTACGTTGTTGTAGTCTTGCATGGTGGTAGTCTTGAGGGTTCTGCATGATGTTCTGGTAGAGTTCTGAACTATGAGAATCTAAGAATGAATTCCTATAGTTGTAGAATGTATCTTTATTGTAATCTGTTTACTCTAAATAAAGTAGTCTTGCAATTGGGTGGTGGGTTTTTTCCCGTAAGGATTTTCCCACGTAAATCTTGGTGTCATTTCTCTATGTGTTTGGATATGTGAATCATCTTTTTGTGTCATCTTAATGTATTGCAAAGAATTTTAAAAGGCATCCTTGTTTAATCCCCTATTGAATTGGCATTTAGGAGAGCGTTTTTCATGCACTGCTTTCCTTACAGAGCTCTCTTCTCAATCACAAAAATGGGCGTCTCATTGACTACAATTGGATGATTAAATCCAATAATAATGTATTGCTCAAAGTAGCATCTCCAATGCTAGATTCAGTACCAGTTAAGCTCTAATTATCTCCTTTAAACCTTCCTTGAATCTTCAAATGATATCTGCGTGAGTAGCTCTGCTTATATTTGCATATACCGAATATGACAACCTTACCACACCATATTACATACATACATTAATCTCACAAATGAGATCTTACATATATACCAACACCTAAGACCAAATGTGTAGGTTAGCTCACTAAGAATATTACAATAAAATCAATTACAACAAGTCAAGAAGCGATGCATCATGTTGGCTCAACAACAATACTAATTGATTAAACCATCTCCATAACATGTTGTGCTGATTTGGAATAGATAACATATGTTGGTCCATAACCTAGACCAATTTGCTAGTAACAACAAATATGTCAACCCGATTAGACCAATAACCAAATCTCCAAAACCAAGTGTCCAAACCATGTCTTCAACATAACAAAGTGATCTCCAGATGATAAAAAGTCATCCGTAGTGCCGATGAATGATATAACCTACCGGTGAACCAAATACCGGCGACTGTGCATAAGTCACTGAACTTGCCGATGAACATAACCAAAGATCTCCAGAAGGATAAGTATTGATAAGTGTTGACAACAATGACAAAACCAATGTAACATATCCATAATACCAACAGTTAGTCTATTTGGGATTTGTGATATCTGCATATGGATTGAAAATGGAGCCTAAGAAGGTAAGAGAAATTGTTGAATGGCTTACACAAGAAAACATTGGAAAAGTAAGATAATTTCATAGATTGGCTAGTTTCTACCAGAAGTTTATTATTAAATTTCAGTCTAGTTTGTAACCCTATAAATGAGACAATGAGAGGAGATAGGAAATAATTCAAATGGACAACCAGAGAAAATAAGAGTTTTGAATTGTTCAAGAAGAAAGTGATTGAGCAGCCTGTGTTAGCTTTACTAGATTGCAACAAAGTATTTCAACTAGATTGATGCAAGTGGGAATGCAATTGGAGACATGTTAAGTCAAGAAGGGAGAGCAGTAGATTATTTTAGTGAAAAGTTGAATGATACCAGAAGGAGATATTCGATGTATGGTCAAAATTTTTTGTTAGATAGTTCACATAACAGAAAGACAACTGAGACTAGGGGGGGTGAATCAATTGTCACAAATTACCAGAAAATTTTGCAATTAAAAATTTAATACTGGAACCCAAAAAATTAATATTGGAATGCTTAAACCAAATACCAAATACTAGAATAGTAGTTAAACCCATTAAGCATAAAAAATAATTAGAGAATAAATACCATCTACATGACACCAAGATTTATACATGGAAAACCCGATAAAGGGAAAAACCATGGTGGGAAGCCTACCCACAGTTAGATAATACTTCTATAGTAAGTATGTGAATTACAATTGAGGGGCCTACACTTGCAAGAAGGCCAACAGCCTAAAGCACACTTCTCATCACAAAAGGAGTCTCACTGACTACATAGAAATCCAGACTACAATCTAGAAGAATGAATGAACTGCAAAGATAGCATCTCCTATGCCTAAGTATATCTCTGGTTAAGTTCAACACCAGAGGACTAAATCCTCTTATATAAGCCCAAGTTGATCTCCAATGATCGACCAAATCCTCTGCCTAAATGATATTACATTATTCGCACATCATATATCCATATCCCATTCCCTAACCATGATCTACAATGAGATCTTACATCATATATACATACAAACCCTTGACCATAAACAATCAGGTCAGCCACCACACAATAAACCAATCACATAATTACAAAACATGTCGGCCTTATACCAAACAAATAATATTCAACCCATAAGACATCCTGGAAACACATCGATAGGTCCAATCCACACGTTACATTAAGCCAATCCATAACCTAGATCAACTGAGACCTAATATAGGTCCACATGCTAAAGCAATGATCCTGATCCACCAAGTCTTTAACATGATCGCCATCAACATCCTGAATCTCTACCAGAAGCTCCACCAACACCACTTATGCATATCATCGAAGATCTTCATCAAAGCTCTGTCGGTGAAACCCTCGGTGGAACCACAAAGCAAGCTTCCAAGCAAACAAGATAGCATCCAATCAACAGACCAAAACCAACTGACTGAATATGAACACAAGTAGCATGAATAAGCCAATTTCATAACCAAATCATACCAGATCTAAACCAATTAGAAACCACACATCCAACCAGGACCAAAAGGGTACCAGTAAAGCATACAAAACAACTAGTGTTGACATCAATGACAGAACATCAATGCAACACATAATCGATTCCTCCAAATGGCTAACAATCTCCACCTTTGGCATTGATGGAAACACTAGATGTGAAAAACATCTAAGTACCAAGAAATGCCAAACAAGTCTCCCCCAATGGAAGACAACAAACAATCTCCTAGATAAAGATATAGCAATGAAATTCTGAAACAAAGACCAAACTCCCCTTGATGTATACAACTCCTCTTTTTATTTTTCACATCAATATTTCTCCCCCTTTGACATCAATGTCCGAAATCTGACAAAAATATCAAAGCAAAAACAAAAACCACTAAAACATAAGGCTAGCTACTCCCCTAAGCAGTAGTATCCCCACATCATTGCCGGAATGAATAATATCTCTGATAATACATATCAGACTAATGCCAAAACACATCAATCAGTTCTCTGCCGGAGGGGCAGAAACCCCTAACCTGTCTCTTAGGTACTCAAATGATTCTTTAGGTAAAGGTTTAGTGAAAATATATGCAATCTTCTCTTTAGTGTTCACATATACCAATCTAACTTCTTTTTCTTCCACCTTCTCCTTCAAAAAGCTATACTTGGTAGTAGGCGCTTTGTCTTAGAATGAAATACCAAATTCTTTGATATGTCAATAGCAGCAGAGTTATCACAATGAATAACTACCAGTCCAATGCAATGCACTTTGATATCCTTCAACATTTTCTTCATCCATAGAACATGTGTACAGTTAGTAGCAGCAACAACATACTCAGCTTTAGCAGTAGATAAAGAAGTTCATGACTGTTTCTTGTTGATCCATGAAACCAACTTCTTTCCAAGAAAGAAAGCTCCACTGTAAGTACTTTTTCAATAATCAACATCTCCATCCCTATTAGCATCTATATATGCACATAAAGTAAAGTCACCATCCTTAGGGTACCACAAACCATATTCTGATGTACCTTGCAAGTATCTAAAAATCCTTTTCATCGCACTCTCATGACTTTCTCTAGGACTACTCTGAAATCTAGATGCAATAAAAACAACATTCATTATATTAGGCCTAGTCTGAGTCAAATAAAGAAGACCTCCAATCATATATTTGAATCTTGTAGGATTTACCGGTGTAGAATAATCTTTCCTTTTCTATTTCTCACTTGTAACCATAGGAGTACTTACCGGTTTAGAATCTCCCATACCAAATTTCTTCATCAATTCCCTAGCATACTTAGTTTGATAGATGAAAATACCTTTGTCAGTCTCAGTAATTTGCAAACCTAAGAAAAATTTCATTTCCCCAATCATAGACATTTCAAATTCCTTCTCCATATTCTTAGAAAATTCCATGCATAACTTATCTTCACCTCCAAAAATAATGTCATCAACAAATAATTCAATAATTAGTATATCATCATCAGTGATCTTATAATATAAATTACTATTAGCATTACCCTTATTAGAACCAAGCTTCAAAAGATATTTATCAAACCTTGCATACCAAGCTCTAGGTGCTTGTTTCAATCCATATAAAGCTTTCCTTAACTTGCAAACCATGTTTTCATCATTTGATAGTGAAAGACCATTAGGTTGCTGAATATATTAACTTCCTCAACAAGTTCCCCATTCAAAAATGCACACTTAACATCCATCTGATAAACCTTGTAGTTCTTATGGGCAGCATAGGCAAGAAATAATCTTACAGCTTCAATCCTAGCTACAGGTGCAAAAGTCTCTTCATAATCAATTCCTTCCTTCTCAGGAATATCCTTTACAAACCAATCTAGCCTTAGTCCTTAAAACTTGAATATCTTCATTTAGTTTATTCCTCAAAACCCATTTAGTTCCAATAACATTCTTATTTTTAGGCTAGGGAACTAAAGTCCATGTGTTATTCTTCTCAATTTGATCTAATTCTTCTTCCATAGCTTTCAATCAACATTCATCTTTACATGCTTCAATTACTGATACCAGTTCAACTTGAGAAATTAAAAATAGCTCATTAGTTGTTAGTCTTCTTCTTGTCATCACTCCATTGTTCTTATCCCCAATTATTTGATCTTCTTAATGATTCAATCTTGCATACCTAGGAGTCTTCTGACTCTCTGCTCCTCTTCCCGGTTCTTATGTTACTATTGAATTTTTTGATACTACCGGAGTAACTAGTTCAACACTCTGTTCTGGTAAAGATGCTACCATTTCAAATATAATCATTTCCACCACTAGTTCCTTCTCATAAACTTTGATTGACCTCTATTGAGCTCATCCACCTTGACATTAACACTCTCCACAATTCTCTGCAATCTCTTGTTATAACATCTATATGCTTTTCTTTCATTAGAATAACTAAGAAATATGCCTTCATCACATCTAGGATCAAATTTTCCAATGATATCATCTCTTCTGATATAACATTTTCTACCAAAGATTCTGAAATACTTAACTATAGGTGTATTGCCAAACCATAATTCATAAGGTGTCTTACCAGTTTCTCTTTTGATATGTACTATGTTGAATGTATAAACCACTGTGTTTACTACTTCTCTCCAGTAGATATGAGGTAGACTAGCTTCCATCATCATTGTTCTAGCAACATCCATGATAGTTTTGTTCTTCCTTTCCACAACTTCATTTTTGACAAGGTGTCTGGGGAGTAGAAAATTGTTTCCTTATACCATGCTTCTCACAAAATTTATTAAACTCACTAAATGTGAATTCTCCACCATGATTTGACCTCAAACATTTAATCTTCAATCTTGTCTTAGTTTCCACTTTAGCCTTAAAGATTTTAAAGTTTTCAAAAGCTTCATATTTCTCCCTTAGAAAAGTAACCCACATCATTCTAGAATAATTATCAATGATTAGAATAAAATATCTATCACCTTGAAAACTTTTAACTTTAGGAGGGCCATACAAATCAGTATGAATAAGATCAAGAACATCATAATATTTATCTTGTATACTCTTAAAAGAGGTTCTAACCTATTTTCCCATTTGACATTCTTTACATACTGAATTATAGGGCTTCACAATCTTAGGTATATCTCTATCTGCCTTAGTTGAACTATTCTTTACAATGCAATCAAAATTAACATGACATAGCCTTTTATGTCATAGACAAATCTCATCAATTTGTGCAATCAAACATGTCTTCTCATCTGAATTCAAATGAAATATATTACCTTTTGTCTGTGTACCAGTTGCAATCTCCAAACTAGATCTGGTAATAATTTTGCATATTCCATCCTTGAACTGTAATTGAAATCCCTTATCCACCAATTGTCCTACACTCAAAATATTATGCTTCAAACGTTCAACAAAATAAACATTATTAGTAATCTGCTTACCATCCAATGATATAGTTCCTTTTCCTTTGATCATACATGCTTTGTCATCTCTAAATCTAACTAGATCGCCATCAAATTCTTGCAAAGATAGAAACTCCCTTTTATCTCCAGTCACATGAGTGAACATCCATTGTCAATTACCCATTCATCCTTATCTTCAATTTTAGCAGCAAGTGCCTTCTCTTCAGGTACATTGTCTTCCAGTACCAGAACATCTTCCTTGATAGCCAAGAACACCCATTCCTTTCCATTGTCGGAACCACTAGCAGAGTCTTTTGTCAGTTCATCATCAGAGTCAGTCACACCTTCCTCATCTGCTATGGAGCATGATTTGTATCTTTTTTTCCTGTACTTATACTTATTCTGATATCTGGGATTAGGTTTAAAATATCATCTAACTCTCTCTTCAAATATTGAATTCCTTTTAAGACATCTAGATGCAAAATGACCAATCTTATTACATGCAAAAAATTTAAAAGGTTCTTTTCCTTCATACTTACTTCCTAACGGTCCTTTAGGTACTCTTCTAGATAATAGTGCTTCAAGTTTCTCAAACTCATCATCTTATCTCTTCATATCATCCAATTCCTTTACATATAAAGCTTTCCAATCTTGCTCACTGGTTGATGATGCAGATGCATGAAAAGAAGGTTCAGACTTCATAGCTCTAGAAGGTCCAAATTCTTCAAGCTCAAAAGAAGATAATTTCCCAACCAATGTATCTTTGTTGATAGAAATATTATCCATTGTTCTCAACTCATTAATAATAGTAGCCTTCATCTTGTAAAATGGTGGCAGGGCTCTCAAAACTTTAGAAATAATTTCATCTTCACTTAAAGTTCCAACACAACATTGAATTCCCATAACAATGTCATTTACCCTTTCCATGAATGTAGTAATCCTTTCATATTCTTCCATCTTTAGGTTTTCATATCTCACCCGGTAACCATCAAGTTTAGAAATCTTCACAGTAGGGTCACCTTCATTAAGAGTCTCTAACTTATCCCGTATAACCTTTGTAGATGATTTTTTTTGTTAATCCCATTATTTGTTGATCAAAAAGTGCACACAAGAGGGCTTCTCTTGCTCTACAATCATTCTCAAGCTCCTTATCCAAGTTTTCTAGAGGAGGATTGCCAGATTCTAGATTCTAGTAATCCTTTCATATTCTAGATTACCAGAACATTTAGCAATTAAAACTTTAATACCAAAACCCAAAACATTAATACCAGAATGCATAAACCAAATACCAGAATAGCAGTTAAACAAATTAAGCATAAACAATAATAAGAGAATAAATACCATCCACATGACACCAATATTTATACATAGAAAACCTGGTAAAGGGAAAAACCATGGTGGGAAGCCTACCCACAGTCAGATAATTCTTTTGCAGTAAGTATGTGACTTACAATCAAGGGGCCTGCACTTGCAAGAAGGCCAACAACCTAGAGCTCACTGTTCATCACAAAAGGAGTCTCATTGACTACATAGAAATCCATAGTACAAACCAGAAGAATGAATGAACTGCAAAGATAGCATCTCCTATGCCTAAATATAGTTCTTGTTAAGCTCAATATCGAAGGACTAAATATTATATATAAACCCAACTCAATCTCCAATGATCAACAAAATCCTCTAATTGAATGATATTACATTATTTGCACATCATATATCCATATCCCATTCCCTGACCATGATCTACAATGAGATCTTACATCATATATATATATATACAAACCCTCGACCATAAACAATCAGGTCGGCCACCAGACAATAAACTAATTACATAATTACAAAACATGTCAGCCTTAGACCAAGAAAATAATATTCAACCCATAAGACATCATGAAAATAGATCGAGAGGTCCAATCCACACGTTACATTAAGCTGGTCCATAACCTAGATCAACTGGGACCCAATATAGTTCCACATGCTAAAGCAACGATCCTAATCCACCAAGTCTCGAACATGATTGCCATCAACATCTTGAATCCCCACCAGAAGTTGCACCAACACCACTTATGCATATCATCAAAGATATTCATCAAAGCTCTGTCAGTGAAACCCTCGCCAGAACCACAAACCAAGCTTCCAAGCAAATAGGATAGCATCCGATCACCAAACCAGAACTAGCTGACTGAATATGAACATGAGTAGCATGAATAAGCCAATTCCATAACCAAACCATATTAGAGCATATTGGATCATGTTGGATCCAAACCAACCTAAAACCACACATCCTACCTTGGACGAGAAGGGTGCCAGTAAATCATCCAAAATAGCTAGTGTTGACATCAATCACAAAACATCAATACAACACATAATAAATTCCTCCAAATGGCCAACAATTTTATTATATAGTTCAAGCCTTCAAGAAGTGGAGACATTACTTGTTGCCTAAGGAGTTTGTATTGTATACTAATCATCAAGCCTTGGCAGTATTTGAATAGTCAGAGTAAGTTGAATCAGATACATATGAGATGGGTAGATGTTTTGTAGAGTTACACCTTTGTGTTGAAGCATAGGAGTGGGAATTCAAACAAAATTGCTGATGCCTTGAGTAGAAGAAGAAGTTTTTTGATGGAGATGAGAGTGACAGTGTTAGGATTTGAGGAATTGAAGACCTTGTATGATGATGGCCCAGATTATGCAAAACCTTGTAAAGCATGTAGAGAATTGGTTATGGTAGATAGAAGTAAGTGATTGGATTATTTCATTCAAGATGAGATGTTATTCATAGGATTTAAATTGTGTGTACCTAAGATTTCTATGAGGGAGAATATGATAAAGGAGAAGCATAGTGGAGGATTAGCTAAACACTTTGGTGTTGACAAAACAATAGCATTGATGAGTGAACACTACTTTTGGCATTAGATTCATAAGGATCTTAGGAAATTTGTGTAGAGTTGTACAGTTTCTTAGATTACAAAAGGTAGTAGTTAGAATATGGGATTGTATACACCTATGACAATAATGGAGAGACCTTGGGAGGACATAAGCATGGATTTCATACTTCAATTTCCTAAGACACAAAGAGGGATTGATTCTATATTTGTGGTGGTGGATAGATTCTTGAAGATGGCTCATTTCATACCTTGTAAGAAAGCATCAGATGTAGTGTATATAGCTGACCTATTTTTCAAGGAAGTGGTGAGATTACATGGATTACCTAAGAGCATAGTTACAGATTTAGACAATAAGTTTCTTGGTTATTTTTGGAGAACACTTTGGAAGAAGATGAAGATAGATTTGAAATTCAGTTCTACTTTTCACCCACATACTGATGGATAGACATAGGTAGTAAATAAGAGCTTGGAAAATTTGTTGAGATGCTTAGTTGGGGAGAAGACAAGAAGTTGGGATTTGATTCTTGCACCAGAAGATTTTGCTTACAACAATTTAGTGAACTGGAGTATCGAAAGAACACCTTTGAAGATTGTTACTGGAGCACACCATAGAGGTATATTAGAATTGAGGGATATTAGTAATGAAGAGAAGCAAAGTGCAGAAGTGGAAGAATTTGTAGATCACATGAAGACCTTACATATTCAAGTTAAACAATAATTGGAGGATATGAACAACATGTATAAGGAGAAAGTAGATGAAAAGAGAAGACATAAGAAATTTAAAGTTGGAGATGAAGTGATGGTGTACCTAAGAAAATAAATATTTCTAGTTGGAACCTATAACAAGTTGCAGATGAGAAAGTCTGGACCTTGCAAGATCTTGAGGAGATTCAATTTCGGAATGCATATGAAGTGGAGCTACCATATAGTTTGAGCATTTCATCTATATTTAACATTGTAGATCTATATCAGTATCATGAATTATAATTCAATGAAGACATTATTGCAGACTTGGAGAAGCAGATACCCTAGAACAAACCAGACCAGATTGAATACATTTTGGATAGCAGGATTGGGCATAGCAACCGGAGCAATCAGTACAAGGAATATCTTGTGAAGTGGAAAGACAGACCAATTGAAGATTCATCTTAGATTTCTCAAGAAGAGGTGTACTGCCTTGGTTTTCCTCTGACCTCAACAAAGTGAGGGACTCACATTTTCAACAACCCCAGATGTCTGATGCAGGAGCATCCCTAGTTCTTGGCAATCTTGCATCAACCAAAAACATTTCTTTTCAATGTGTTTTCTATTTTGCAGTTTTAGCATTTCTTCTTACAATTTCTTACATTTGATCATCAAATCTTGTGGAGCTGGATTTTTTTGTAAATAGATTATCTTCCTTATTCCTAAACTGTGGGATGTTTGGATCTTTTTTTGGCAAGTTATCACTTCCAGATTCCGAGACAGTTTTCTGGCTTAGAACACTATAACTGCTTGGACCTATTTTTTATTGGTGAATCTTGTGGCTCCTTTCTATAGCTTGTGGAGATTCATTTTGTTGATTCCAATGTTCCTTGGCATGTGGCCTTCCCTTTGATCTATACTACTTCCTTTAGATTTTCTAGAGGATTCTCTTTGGCGAAGGCCGACCTGGTGGTTTTTCCCTCTTGGGCCGATGCGGATCCCACTTGAGCATATAAATCAATGTAATTAAGCATCATAATTCATTCTAGAGAACATAGAAGATACATCTTAATATTTAGAGGTCCAGAGTTGACCAATTCTATTATTGAGCATGTATGTAGTAGGCTAGTGAGCCTAATCTTGAAGTCTAGATGTTACCGGCCATTTGTAATCAGTTTTCATGATCTAATTCATTCAGTCCTACATTGCCTCCATCCTATTGTCTTTCTTTTGTTGTGTTCACTCTTGTTACACATTCTGGATAGATCTCATTTAGGTCGCTCCTAACCATGACTACACTATCCATCTGTCCTCCAGACAATAGGCCCATCTTTGTAGAGGTAGATTTCTTTAGTACAAGAAGAGAGAGCCATAAGATGAAGTTTCTTTGCCTCCCACTCCTGTTGTTGAAGATGAGCTTGATGAGAAATCTCCTCCTCTTGTTGTTGTTCCTTCAGTCATTGCTTGATTTTATTGAATTGTTGCCCAAAGCCTAGCATCTTATCCTGCATCTTAGTTTGCATTACTTCTATCTAACTATTTACCCCTAACAACAAAGACTTTGCAAGGAGGTCCATCTCACTTTTTTGAGGTTGAATGGACTAATAAGAAGGTTGAGTAGGGGTGATTGGGTGGCAAGCATCATGAAAATTCCCACCTGCTGCTTAAGCAAAATCATTAGGATTAAAACTAGGAACAGTCCTAGTTTGTTCTATTTCGTAAAATGGGGAGGGATGAGTGGTATTTTTTAAAAATAGCGGTAAATAAAAATTACACACATGGTATGTACCCATACTGAAGCATTCGAAAGAGATATATTTTGTTATGTAGAATTCTTGATAGGGAAAGAAGGATCTACCCTGCTAGTGAAAGAGTGACATACCAAAATCACTGAATTTGTTTGAATTCAAGTGCTTGAAAGAAGCTCCCACCAAAGGTTGAGACTAAAGAAAACACCAATTATTTAGTTAGCTTGAGATTTTGATTGCATTAAACAATAGATTTCTTTTTTGTAGAGTCGCTAGGTATGTAGAATACTACCTCCATAGGCTGATTTGCTAATTCACACACCAAAAATTAACAAGAGATAAGAAAGTATGAACCACAGATGGTTCAAACTATCCCACTGGGCATGCCAAAAACTATGGTATGGTTGGTGGCTTGAAATGGAACTGCCTAATACATGAATTTATATTGAATGCTTTAAGTTGTCCCACCGGGCATGCCAAAAAATATTGAACAAAAGTTGAACTCGCTTGATGAACAACCTTGATCATCAACCTTGTCCAACATGGAAACAACCTCCCTAAGAAGATGGGGGGAAATCGCAAGCACATGGAGGCAACTAAAAATGATAAATGTTAGGACCATCCCCAGGTTTGTGTTGTGCTACAAGTAGCAAAAATGATAGATTACATGGAGAGAATACAAGAAAGAAGGCCAAAAATCACTAGGATTTTCAAAAACGGGTGGAATAAGGGCACCTTGACCATTGGCAGTAGGAAGGTTAAGGTGAATCAGACCATGGTTGCTGAGGCTATGGGTCTGTCGATGGATGGAATCAAATTCTATAGGAACTGGAAGCTATCAGATGCTGCTGTGAAGAAATTCCCTAAGGACAAGGAGGAGAAAGTGAAACTAGTAAAGGGAAGCCACACTTACTACTCCCCTATGGTAATCAAGATGATCTGGTGATGGATTTTGTTTTCTATTATGGAATTCATAACTTTAGATGGTAGATATACTAGGGTTTATAGCTACCATTTTATTATTCTCAACTATTTCTAGTACAAGGAGAAAATTTCCCTCCCCTACGACTTATTTTGTGCGCTTAATGTTGGGATTATGGATGTTATCTCTAATCCCGAAACCAATCCTGCTATGCATGAGGGTCTTATGGTGGTTCTTTACAACCACATTAAGAATACCACTATTCAACTGAATATTGCAGAGGTTTCTGAGTCGAATGAAAAATTGGATGATTCAGATGATGATGATGGTGAGGGTTAGGACACAGAGGTGGATGTTGAGGAGGACCCCCATATCACTGGGTTGAGCAAGCAAAAAATGAAAACTAGGCAAGAGGATCAGGGTAAAGGGTCGACCATAAGGAAGCAGAAGGGGGAGGATGATGACAGTTGGTATGAGGAAGAAGACGAGACTGAAGATGATATGGAGACAAACAACAAGGAGGTCCAAATTTTTTCTAGCGAGAAGAAAAATGGGAAGATACATAGAGGTTAGGATTTGGGAGCTAAGAACCGTTCACCCCTTCCTGCTGGTTCCAAGGACCGCAGTAAGGGCTTGGTTGGGGAAGACACCCCCATGAAGGAAGCTAAGAATGCAGATTGGAAGGAGGTGGCTCTGGAGGTGAACTTTTGATCCTGCAGGAGATAAGACCCATGATAGCTCCCATCTAGATATTGACCTTTATTTCAAAAATGACATAGACTATTTCAATAAGGTCGTCCTTTGGGTTTAGAAGGAAATAACAAGCATAAAAGATAAACAGGTCTATGAGGCCAGCAAAATTGAAACTGTAGAAGCTATTAGCATTGGTAAATTCAGTTCCCTCCCTGAATGCTTAAGTGAGCTTACCAAGGCTATCAACAATGCAGAGGAAATCATAAATGGCTAGCACAATACGTTTCAAACCTTGGAAGACAGAGCTAGGGCTACTGAAAAGGGGATGCAAGGGGTTGAGAAGACTCTCAAAAAGATTGGGGAGCAGAGTCACAAGATTTGAAAGGCCACCTCAGACAATATTAAGGTCCTTGTCAGCAAGCTTGAAAGTGACAAAGGGGAAAAGGCCTTCGGGGACACCACTGAGGTGAAGGAAGATACCCCTGAAGATGAGGAGACGAGTCCTCAAAGAAGAACTCGCGCAAGCACCAAAAAGAAGAAAAACCAAAGCAGGGATATTGAGGAGATCAAACGGACTGCTGAGAACATGGGCCAACTAGAGCTAGAAGCTGTCGAGTTGCTAAAGAAATTTACCTAGTCTTGGCTTTTTTCTTCTTTTTCTATTGTCTTGTCTTTAGTTCCTATGTATTGTGTCTTTTTGTTGCTGGCTTTTTGTTATTTGGTCACCTATCTTTTCTCTGTTTGTTGTCTCTAGCATTTTTGGTGTTCTCTAATGGCTATCTTTTGATCTAATGTTGTAAAGGGTTTTAGGGGCCCTTCAAAACCTATTTTCCCCTAATCAAAAACATGGAAACAACCTCCCAAGTGTGGGAGTTGCAAAAGTGAGGTTGAATCTCCATAGAAGATTGACTTCCTATCAATCTGATTGCAAATGTTGGACCAACCCAACACTGATAAATTGTAAACTACAATTTGACAGGGAAAATGGACAAAGAGGGGATGCTTGAAAGGGGGTAAATAAAGTTTTGCACCTAGACTAAAAAGCAATCTTCCTGCCTATAGCTACACAAGACATCAATGAAAATCAACCAAGAATATGTACAACTTTCTATCCTAATTAGTTTCCTAAAGCACGAGTGAAGGTTAGAATTCTTGTGAAAATCAAAAGGAACTGCATTTAGCTCACAAATGAAGTTCAAAGAGGAGTTAACACAACCACATATACTTAGGAAATAGACAAGAATGCATTTAGATAAAGAGGTATACTACAGAAGTTATCCAAATTGAAAGTAGGTAAGATAGATAGCTTTATTCATGTAGAAGAAAGGCAAAATTTTACAAATGCAGAAGAACATGAATCCTACAAGACAAAATGGAAGAAGATCTTAAGAAAGACTACAAAATTTGCCTTTATAGTTGAGGCATAACTCAAAATGGATCCTAGCTAGAAACCCTTACCCACCTAGGGTTAGGTTACAAAATATCTTAGAGGAAGATTAAATCAAATGATGATCTGATGGCATGTAGAAATAATTCTAATAAAGCGTCCATCTCTAGAAAGAGGGAAAAGATCCTTGCTAATTAGAGAGAGAACTTTGTGGGGAATGGGTTTGAGTATGCCTATAGAGACTCAAAATTCCTCTGAATGCATTGAATAAGCATGGGTGACATCCAAAAATAGTCTGTAGAGGTCACATCTGGAATAATAGCGAAAATATCTAGAGAAGGATCAAGATCTAATCAGATATCAGCCACCGATTGAGCAGAGAAAGGACCTCGACTATCACATCGACAACCATCCTATGCATAAGTTTTAAATTCTAACGATTCAATAAGGATTTTAACCTAGCGTGTTGAGCTGAGAGATTCACATGAAGATGGATGGATGAGATTTGTCAAAAATAGCTCCCATTAGGCCCAACAAATGTTTAAAATGTACTCATTTGATTAAAAGAATAAGTAAAAATAGGTGGCAGATCATGCCACGCAACGGACTTGGTCAACCATCCACCTCGTAGGCATCAAGATGATTGAATGACTAACGTGCCTCCATGGGGAGAAAGCTATCAAAAGAAAGGAGGCCATGGAGCCACAAAAGCCATCAGATGAGAAAGAAGACCCCACAAGAACAGGCAAGCACCGGTGAAGTAGTCAAGTCTGCAGATACACATGCAATCAGCACTCACGCGGATAAGAAAACATGCTTGGTCTAATCTCGAGAAGATCCACCAGCAAGACCACATTTGACTACAAGTCCACCTGGAAAATCTCAGCACTCACCTAGGCACAAAAGTTCCTGATGTAGGAGCATCCTCGGTTCATGGCAATCTTGCATCAACCAAAAATATTTCCTTTTTGTTTTGCTTTCTGTTTGTAGTTTCAACATTTCTTTCTGTGTGTCCCAGATTTGGCTCACCAGAACTTGTGGAGTTGAATTTTACTTAAATACTTGATCATCTTCCTTATTTCTAAACCTTGGACCATTTAGATCATTTGTTTGGCAAGATATCACTACTAGTTTCTGAGATAGTTTCATATTACCAGTTGCCTGGACCTATTTGCATTGGTGATCTACCGGATCCCTTCCATAGCTTGTGGTGTCTTGATAATTGATTATGATGTTCCTTGGCATGTGGTCAACCTTTTCCCATGGTCTACTCTTCATCCTTTGGATTTTCCAAAAGCATTTCTTTGGAGGAGGCCGACCTTGTTGGTTTTGCACGTTAGGTCTTGTTCTTCGAGTTTTGATCCATTTTTAGGCCGACCAAATCCACTTGGATCATATAAATCATTTTAATAGAGAATTAGTGTGCAAAAAAGTAGAGAGACTGAGCATAGAAGATAGATCTTGAGATTTGAGGTCCCCATTGTGACCTATTTTGTACTTTGAGCATGTTTTAGTAGGCCTATGAGCTGGTTTCCATAACCCGGTTGTTACCAATTGGTTGTAATTAGTTTTCATGTTATAATTCAATCTATTATGGATTGTCTCCATCATATCTTTATGTTTTCATTATGTTTACTCTTGTTGATTGGTTTGGACTAATCTCTTTGAGGTTCCTCCTTACTGGTGACTGTACCAAGTGGTTTCAGAGTGATTTTTCATTCTGATTATCCTGAGAATTTTGTTGTAGGGTGGTGGATTGTGGATCCAACCTGTAGCTATAGAGGACTAGGATGAAGATGGCATGAAGAGGAAATAGGAATGGTAGAGAACATGGGAATACAAACACTATTGTGATGGAAATGTTGTGTGGAATAGCAGCCCAGTTGGAAGCCGTCGAGATAGCCCAGAGAAGAGGCCAACATATTAAATATATAAGTGAAGATGAAGGAGAAGAAGCCCCGACAGAACAAGTAAACCCACTAGCAATTGATCCAGATGAAGAGACATTTTTTAGGGTTTTGAGGAGGGCTAATACTAAGCCCCATTTTAACCCACTAGAATATGATGGAAAGTTGGATTCTGATGAATTGATGGATTAGATCTCAGAGATGGAAAAGTATTTTGATTTTGAGAACACCATAGAGGAAAGGAAGGTGAAATATGCCTATATCCAGTTGAAAGGTCATGCATCTCTTTGGTCGAAACATTTGCGAGTTGATAGACAAAGAAGAGGTAAAGAGAAAATCAACACATGGGATCAAATGGTTGCTAAGTTAAAATCAAAGTTTATGCTAGCTAATTATCAAGTAAATCTATTCCGGAGGTTGCAGAATTTGAGATAGAAGGAATCAAGTATGAAGGAATACATCGAATCATTTTACAAGTTGAATATCAGATCTGGATATGTTGATGATGAAGTTGAACAAGTTGCAAGATATTTGAATGGATTGCGGGTGTCTATACAAGATGAACTTAGTTTGATCAAATTGTAGAGTGTTGAATAAGCTTGCCAGTATGTCGTGGAGGCTAAAGAGAAGTTAAACAAAAGACATGAGCAAAGGCAGAGAGGTAGAGGTGGAAGATTTACCAGAGGAAGATTTCAAGAAGGAAGGGGATATATCAGAGGGAGAGGTACATGTATAGATTAGAATAAGGACAACAAAGTGAACAAAGATGATAGAAATTTCTACTGGAGGATAGAACCGGATGGATACCAGAATGAGAATTTTGGAAAGGATGATAGAAGACAAGACAAGAGAGTGTTTAGAGGAACTTGCTTTAAGTGTGGAGGATAAGGACATCGAACTTTCAAATGTAAGAAGACTGAGAATACCGAAAGAGAAATAACGATGGAAGAAAATTGAGAATATTGTTGACAATGAGGAGAGTTTTGTGTCATACCGGAGAAGATGAAGAGCCCTTGCAAAGGAGAAATTTGTTCAAGGCTAGATGTAAGGTATCTAGTAAGTGCTGTAAAGTTGTTATTGATAGTGGTAGTCTAGATAATCTTGTTTAAGAAGATATGGTGAATAGGTTAAACTTGGAAAGATTGAAAGACCCTAAGCCTTATCAGATAACATGGATTCAGGATGAACATAAGTTGTTAGTAAGTGAGCAATGTTTGGTGAAATTAAAAATTGGGAATTATCATGATGAGGTCTTGTGTGATATTATCCCTATGGATATTTGTCACCTTTTGTTGGGTAGACCTTGATAGTTTTATAGATAGGAAATACATGATGGGAGAAAGAACATATACACTATTGTGGCAAATAGGATGAAGCAAACTTTGTTACCCTTGGAGGAGCCTTTGAAGAGTGAAGTTTGTATGAATGCAAGGATTTGTTTGGTGGTTGGAAGTAAATTCTTTGATGGAATGAGGCATGGGAATGTGTGATAATGTTCTTGATGGATTACCCCCGGTAAGAAGTATCAGTCATTGCATGGATTTGATTCCTAGAGCTAGTTTGCCTAATAAAGTTACACACCAGATGACACCAATAGAGAATGAAGAGTTAAATAGACAAATGCAGGAGTTGGTGAAGAAAGGTTTGATTAGCGAAAGTCCGAGCCCTTGTGTAGTACCAACAATGTTAGCACCTTAGAGGAATGGAGAATGGAGAATGTGTACCGATTCAAGAGCAATAAACAAGATCACAGTGAAATATAGGTTTCTTTTGCCTAGGATGGAGACATAATGAACTGTTTGAGTGGAGCCAAATACTTTACAAAGATATATTTGAAGAATGGATACCATTAGATTAGGATTAGAGAAGGAGATGAATGGAAGATAGAATTCAAGACAACTAAAGGTCTGTATGAATGGTTGGTGATGTCTTGTGGGTTAACTAATGCACCAAGTACTTTCATGAGGTTGATGAATGAGGTATTGAATAAAATCTGGGGTAAGTTTGTATTTGTTTATTTGGATGACATTCTAATTTTCAGTAAGGCAAAAGAGGAGCATTTGTTGCATTTGAGACAAGTTTTGCAAAGATTGAGAGAAGAGAAGTTGCTAGTAAATATTAAGAAGTGTACTTTCATGAAGGAAGAGTTAGTCTATTTGGGATTTGTGATATTTGCTGATGGACTGAAGATGGAACCTGAGAAAGTGAAAGCAATTGTTGAATGACCTACACTGGAAAGCATTGGAGAGGTAAGATCATTTCATGGATTGGCTAGTTTCTACCAGAAGTTTATCAAAAAATTTAGTTGTTTATAAGCCTATGACCGAGACAATGAGAGAGGATAAGAAGGAATTTAGGTGGACCACTAGAGAAAACAAAAGTTTTGAACTATTGAAGTAGAAAATGAGTGAGCAGCCTATGTTAGCTTTACCAGATTTCAACAAAGCATTCCAAGTTGATTGTGATGCAAGTGGAACAACAATTGGAGCAGTCTTGAGTCAAGATAGGAGAGCAGTATCTTATTTCAGTGAGAAATTGAATGATGCCCAGAGAAGATATTTAGTATATGATCAGGAGTTCTATGCCATAGTTCAAGCCTTAAAGAAGTGGAGACATTACTTATTTCCTAAGGAGTTTGTTTTGTATATAGATCATCAAGCATTGTAGTATTTGAACAGTCAGAGTAAGTTGAATTAGAGACATATGAGATTGGTAGAATTTTTGCAGAGTTACACCTTTGTATTGAAGCATAGAAGTGGTAAATCTAATAAAGTTGTTGATGCCTTGAGTAGAAGGAGGAATTTTCTAATAGAGATGAGAGTGACAGTATTAGGATTTGAAGAGTTGAAGACCTTCTATGATGATGACCTGGATTTGGAGAACCTTAGAAAACATGTAGAGAACCGGTTGTGGAAGATAAGAGTAAGTGGTTGGATTATTTCATTCAGGATGGGATGTTATTCAGAGGAATTCAGTTGTGTATACCTAAGAGTTCTATGAGGGAGAACATGGTGGAGGATTAGTCAGACACTTTAATGTTGACAAAATAGTAGCCTTGTTGAGTGAGCAATACTTTTGGCCCCAGATTCATAAGGATGTTAGGAAATTTGTGCAGAGCTATAGAGTTTGTCAAGTTGTAAAAGGGAGTAGTCAAACTGTGGGATTGTATAAACCTTTGATAGTACCAGTAATACCCTGGGAGGATATAAGCATGGATTTCATACTTGGATTGCCTAAAACATAGAGAGGGAATGATTCTATATTTGTGGTGGTGGATATATTCTCTAAGATGGATCATTTCATACCTTGTATGAAGACATCAGATGAAGTGCATGTAGCACACTTATTTTTCAAGGAAGTGGTGAGATTACATGGATTACTTAAGAGCATTATTTGAGATAGAGATACTAAGTTTGCTGGTTATTTTTGAAGAACACTTTGGAAGAAGATGAAGACAGATTTGGAATTCAGTTCTACTTTTCACCCATAGACTGATTGATAGACAAAGATAGTTAACCAGAGCTTGAGAAATTTGCTGAGATGTTTAGTTGGAGACAAAATCGGAAGCAGGGATTTTATTTTAGCACAAGAAGAGTTTTCCTACAATAATTCAATAAACAGGAGTACCGAAAGAACACCTTTTGAGATTGTTACCAGAATGCACCCTAGAGGTATATCAAAATTGAGAGATATCAACAATGAAGACCGGAGGAGTTCAGAAGTAGAAGACTTTGTAGATCACATGGTAGCCTTGCATATTCAGGTTAAGTAGCATTTAGAGGAAATGAACAACAAGTATAAGGAGAAGGCTGATAAGAAAAGGAGACATAAAGAATTTAAAGTTGGTGATAAAGTGATGGTGTATCAGATCAGATGAAGAAGTTTGGCCCTTGTAAGATCTTGAGGAAATTCAGTTCCGAAAATGCATATGAAGTGGAGTTACTGAATAATTTGAACATATCACCTATATTCAATATTGCAGACCTACATCAGTATCATGAACCGAAATTCAGTGAAGATAGTATAGCAGACTTGGAGAAATAGTTGCCCTAAAAGGAACGAGATCAAATTGAAGACATCTTGGACAGTAGGATTGGGCGCAATACCTGGAGCAGTCATTATAAGGAGTATCTTGTGAAGTGGAAAGGCATACCAGTTGAAGACTCATCTTTGATTTCTCAAGAAGAGGTAGACCTCCTTGGTTTTCCTTTGACCCCAGTAAAGTGAGATACTCATTTTTTCAACAACCTCAAATGTCTGATGCAAGAGCATCCTTGGTTCATGGCAATCTTGCATCAACCAAAAATATTTCCTTTTTGTTTTGCTTTATGTTTGCAGTTTCAGCATTTTTTTTTGTGTGTCTCGGATTTGGCTTACCGGAACCTATGGAGTTGGATTTTACTTGAAGACTTTATCATCTTCCTTATTTCCAAACCTTGGAGCATTTGGATCATTTTTCTGGCAAGATATCACTACCCGTTTCCGAGATGCTTTCTTGTTACAAGTTGCTTGGACCTATTTGCATTTGTGTTCTACCATATCCCTTTTGTAGCTTGCAGAGAGCTAAGCATTGATTCCACTATTCCTTGGTATGTGGTCAACCTTTTCTCATGTTCTACTCTTCATCCATTGGATTTTCCGGAAGGATTTCTTTAGCAGATGCCGACCTTGTTGGTTTTGCTCGTTAGGTCTTGTTCTTCGGGTTTTGATCCATTTTTGGGCCAACCGTGTTGGGACTTCAAAAATTTTGTCTAATTTTGAAGACCCAGGTTCAAAATTTTGTAGATAGCATCCAGAATCACCTTTTAGAGCACGCCTTTGTAGCTCATTTGGTGAGCTCATATTATTGTACCAGACAATTGTCAAGAGAAATACCTCTGAGGGATGGTTATACACCTTGTATAGATGTCATATGCTTATTTTTAGCTTCCCTAGATCAGTTATGATATGTTTGTGAAGTCTCCTTCGGAGGTCCTGAAGTTAGGGTTACTGATTTGCAGTTATTCCACTTTTTTGAGTGGCCCTATTTGAGCATTTATATATTTGTGCCAGTTGATAGTCAAGAAACACATATAGTTTCCCATGTTTCCCTACAATTGTTTGAAGCTCCATAAGAATTGGCTCACTCCCATGAATCCATTTGACTAGTTTTCAAAGTCAATTCCATTTGCAAAAAGTTCAGTTTTGCAAACTCGATAGTTTCAAACAACAGTTTGAAGGCCACTTTGAAAATTTGTATTTCATGCCCAATTGATCTGCAATTCAAAATGATCATACCCCATGATTCTTAATAATATTGTCTACCATTTCCTAGATTTGTTGCCCCCCAACTCGTCATTTGATCATTTTTTGAGACCCATTCCAAATGCACTTTTTAGGGGCTCAACATCACCAGTGTCCAGATTTTTAGAAGAGCTAACTTTGAGGGTGAATAATTTCCACATGTGACCAAATTAGGTCAAACCCTCTTGCACACCTATTCAGGGTATATTCATCTCCCAGTGTGCCAAGTGGTGGCTTGTGAGGTGGTGATTTGATATTTTTTCAAATCAAGTTTCAGAGGCTACTCAGGTTTATTTCATAGGTTCAGATTCAGAAACAACTGAGTAGGAAACTTTGACAGTAAATAAATTTTGCCTCAGATATCATAATAACAATCCGTTAGATGCCCCAGATTCTAAGTATTGTAATCTATCAGTGTGCCATCTTTCAAGTCTTGGCCAGGTGTTTGGGTCAGTTTTTAAAGCCTATTCTGAAGGCTACTCAGGTGTTTCAGGCAAAAGTCAAAATTGGAAAAAACATCAGTTTAATAACGCTTAGTCATTTCTCTCACCTAAATATACCAAGTCAATGTTTTGAAGCTTTCCCTCTGGGTCAGTTGTTTACAAACAAAAAAAAAATTAGTCGGGCCAACCATGGGTCCAACTCATGATGAAATCCAATTGAAAACCAGTGAAGGAAAAATATATTATCAATCTGATTTAAATAATGTTATGATAATTCAAATATATGTGTGAATTGGGCAAGTGAATTATTTAAATCATCCTCTTGATTTAAGTGTTTTATTATTGACTAAGTGGGTGGCTAAGAAAATTATTGTAAAATCCATTTTACTCTTGAGCCTCATTCGTGAAATTGGCAGGCCCACAAAAATAGGAGGGAAAATTTATTCAAAATCAGTTCAATAATGATTTTAACTTTCAAGTGATTTATTTCTCAAATGGATGGTGGGCCCTTAGTGAGAAAAAGAAATAAAATTAAATTCTTAAGACTCGTAAGGAAATTGCAAATTGTAAAGACTTTTATAGTATTTTATTTCCTTATCCCGCAAGGCAAACTGGAGGCACAAAATACCCTGCGGGATAAGGGGAAGGGCTGCAGGGGAAGCTTTTCACATTACCTCATGTGATGTGAAAGGAATACAACATACCATGTAGGATAAGTGAAGCATGGAGGGAATGGGTTGTCTCTAATCCTGCGCGTGCAAGAAGCCACCCAAAATACCCCACGGGATAAGACAAGTCAAGGCAGGATAAGGAAAAGATGGTTATCATGCACATCAAGAAGGGTGCAGAAAAAATAGCACGGGATAGCCAATATTAAGGAAAAGGCATAAACCATGACCCACAGAGAAGTAAATGCCCGACAAAGCTAAAGAAGAAATTAGGGCAAGCTTAATTCATAGGATAAAAGGAGCCCGTAAAATATGAACAGGAAACAAATTAGGGAAGCCAATAAAGGAGATCAAGCATGTATGATCCAAGTTAGAGACATCTGATTTTTGTGAAATGTCAGGATGATTTATCTCTGAAGGGAGGCATTAATCCATGTATTGTTGGCATGACCTCTCAGCATTGGTATTTTCCTGCAAGTGGCAAGGCGGTTCATTTAACCCGAAGGTGTTGGTCTTGATGTATTGAGAATAGGGTTTTGTTATGGAATAATACGAAGCATTTCAATTGTTGTTGTTACTATAGGAGTGCAACAAACTCCTCTCTTTAATCATGATGGGTAAATGCATAGTTTTCCAAACAAAATGGACTACATGAGTATGCCATAATGTAACGATGGAGACTCTATGATGAAACTTTCTATGGATGCAGTCTCAAGGCCTTATGATTAAGTATTGTATGCATGAATCCAATAATGAGGTAGATGAAGAGTAAAGATCGATTGGCAAAAATTAAATACTGATATAAGTGCAGGGGCTTTGTTTCACCTCAAATTTTAAAAAGGGGGAAAAGTTCAGAAGTAAAGCACCCATGCCTTTAGATCTAAATAGCATCTCATGTTCTCAAGAGATGACTGATTCAAATAAAAACTTGACAAGGATAAAGAGAGATAGTAGTGTTAAAGTCAAGATGATTGTTAATATAAAAACTAGTATTGACAGGAATATGGGTAAGGCATCAAGTGTCTTCAATTCAAGTAATGAGGCAGTGACAATAAAAAATAAGAGTAGAATCAAGAAAACTAGCGAGATCAGGGAAGAGAAGAAGGATCTTATGAATATGCATGGGCCAAAGGGGGACTTTTATTTTCAAAAATCAGAGTGAAATATTGTGCACAAAGGAGGAGAGTATTTAACATGAGTAAAGTCTTCTAAGAAGAAGATATTCCAGCACAAAGGGAACTACTTCTGTGTAAAGAATGCTTTTAAATAAAATGACAATTGTATTCCATAAGAAGGAACAATACAGTGAGTTGAACCTTAATTCAAGAGTAAAGTTACTCACATAATAGTTTTCACTCATAGGTGAAAACTCTTTCCCTCTCATAAGGAAAAAATGTAAAGCTATTGGTTATCTTCACTAAAGTGTGGAAAATGATTGTGCATGAAATTAAATGCAGCCTTATTTTGATTGGGAGGGAATATGTTGACACGTTTAATATTCCTATTACTGAACGGACAACATCTTTTAAGCCAAGAGTGTAATTCTTTACTTTCGATCCACAAGGCATTTGCAACAAAGAGGGCCTTTTTTGCCATTTTTAAGTAGTAAAAGTGTATAGTTGAAAGTCAGGTTTGAATTTTCACCCAAATAGCAATTTTTTCAGGTTTGAAGGTAAAGAAAGAAAGGTGAGTTTTTTCAATCAAAAGTGGATAGTGATTTAAAATAGAAAACATTGAACATGGTGTCGAGATGGACTTGACAAGTGCAACCAAAGAGGCATTTTCAGATTTTCAACACACTTTTCCTGCAGGGGTGCAGGTGTTCATTTTTGGCAAATTTTGAAGGAAGAAGAGCATTTTTCAAAGTTGCAGATCTCAAGAGGAAGACATGTCAATTTTGTAGATGCCTTTAGGGTTTTGATTAGGTTTTCATCTTGAATGTATATATTTCTTTCTTCTTCTCAGTTAGATGATTCTGAGTGCAACATTTTTGTAAGTGCTTGAAGCAAGACTTCCATGCATAGTTCTAAGTTTTTCTTTTCAACATGTAATATTTTGCTTTCAGATAGTTATAACCAACATAAAAATAAGTTTTATGAGTTTTCTTAAGTCTCCTACTTGTATTGATAGCATTTTATAAAATATATGATCAAGGATCATTTTATTATGTCCCAACAAGCTTGGTGTTGTTTTAGCTTTCAGCTTCTCTTCAAGGAAGAGATTAAAGTACTTAAGGTAGAATAAGAGATGGTATTATGTATGTGCAAGATCTTTCAAGTATGGTTAGAAGAAAGATTCAATAGAGAGTGTTGATTTCATGCATTAGTGCTCAGAATTAGCTGGTTATGTTTATCCTATTTGGATTCATTTGTTGCTTGTTGTAGGTTGACTCTGCTGCCCTCATAAGGCACTATTCATAGGGCTTGCACCTAGTTTTCAAAATAATTCTTTTAATTAAAGTCTTTTATTTTTTGCCTTTCTTTCCGCATTAGGAGTAGGAGTCACTAATACGTTTGGTCTAGAATTCCGACGGAGGTTTCCGACAGAGAAGGTATATTGTGACCAAATTTGATTTTTTTTTTGAAAAAATATCTGAATTCGTCAAAATTTTGATGGTAATTTCACATTTGATTTTGACGGACAAGGAATTAGCAATGAAATTTGTTGTTTTTTCAAAAAAGTGCCCACGTTCGTCAAAATTTCAATGACAACAGGCATTACTTAAAAAAAAGAAAAAAGAGGGCAAGTCAGTTGTGCATTCAATCCTGTGCAGGCTTTCGCATTGACCTCAACCCCTAGCAAGATCAAATGGCACACTCACCATTCGAGGTAGAATATTCACCTTCACTTTGGATTTGCATAATATGAGGAATTGCTGAATCTTCTCCTTCATTCATTGAATCTTCAGATTTGCATCATATTTGCATGAGGAATTTTGGATTTGCATAATATGAGGAATTGCTTGGGTAGAGTCTTCACCATTCAAGGTAGCTGAATCTTCACCCTCATTCATTGATTTTCATATATGAGGAATTGCTTGTGTCCCACCCATTACTTGAGCTATCTACTACATTTCACAACTACCCGTGCTTTGTCGTTCCTAGGTCAACATCATCGGAAGTCTTTTAATGTTGCCCCCATGCCTCTGTTGTTGATGTTTAGTCTTCCCCTTTCATCATCATGAATTATATATAGCCCAGAGGGCAATCCACCTTTCTTTCTCTTTTCTCTCTCTCCCACCCTATCCCTACCATGGCACTAGGATGTATATATAGCGAAGAACGAGCTAACCGGTTAAAGGATCAACCTTTCATGGGTAGAATTGATGAGTTTCCAGTTATCATTAGAAGATAGAGTAGGAGAGGCCATTGTTGAACTATTTTTGTAGTTATCAACCACACCCCCTCTAACAGTGAGGTAGTTCTAGATAGTTACTTCAATTTTTCATGTTTTATGTTAAGGTCTTTAGTTGGAAAACCATCTTCCTTTTCTACTATTTTTTTTGTCTATTGTGTTTCTTTGCACATTTACAAATGTGCGTGAGAGTCATCTTGAACCAAATCTAGGGAGGTATCTAGTAGAGGAAACTTCATAACATTAGAGTTTGTGTTAATATGTTCCAAAGATAGATGTAAAAAAAAAATTGACAAATATACCTCAATTTTGAAATGCTTGGCATGAAGTTCCACACAAGCCTTGATGTTTCTAGAAAATGTTAGTGTATGCTTTCATCATGGAAAATTATAATGTAGTTGATCATAACTAATGTAACATAGTTGTATCTTTGAATGCCTTGTTCCCTGATTATAGATCTATGCTCAACTAATTTGAATTGCTTGATTGAAAGATTGGTAGATGTTGGTTGGAGTTGATAGGGGTTTGAAATGAGAAATAGAATTGTATCTATATGCAATGCCTTACTCCTTTTCAAATTGAACTTTTGGAAAAGTCCAAATTTGGAGAGGAAATTCCTACTATTTGCAAATCCAACATTCATCTTTCAAATTTTAGGTCCAATTTCCATGAATAAGGGTTCCCAAGACCGTAGTCCTAGAAAATTGAGCCATGAGGAACATCATGAATAAGGGAATGAACCAAATTTATGGAAACATTCTCAAACCTAAGTACAATTAGGCATAAATAAGGCACAACTACTAAAGTGAGGCGAAACCTAGTCTATATTTATAAAGAGATACAACTTATGATGCAATATTTAGGCCCCTCTTAGAAAGAGTATGAATTATGCTCATGTACTCTTGGGAAAATATGCAGAAACTAAATATTCTTTCACCAAGATATTGAAGAGTCAAGATGACTACAAGTTTGGAAAGGTGGTAGCTCCCAAGACTTATGATATTGTCAATCTACAACATTGAGATAAAAGGAAAGTACAAAGTGAGTAATATGAGTAACATTGGTAACACACATGGAGCATGCAAAACACAAAGTTATGACATTTAGAACTAGTAAGATTCATATATTATCACTAGGAACCATATCAAAAAGAAAAGGCATAGATCTAGGACTAGTAAGATCCTTATATAGTTACTAGGAGTCATGTTAGAGACACATAAAAGCATGATACCAAAGTTAGTAAGATCCTCTAATACTTAGTCATGGATTGCATTCTAACAACAAATAAAAGGTCATAGCTTGTTAACCTAACTAGTCCATGAGTAGTAGTTCAAAATGTTATCAGAGCTAGGTTAGGTTAGGAGCCCCAAGAACCTAAAATGTGTCTTATAATGGGTGTTGAAAATAATCTACACTCAAGCCAACAATGGAAAGGGGGTAGTAGCTCAATGGTAGAGAAATTTATTAAAAAATAGAAGGCCTTAAGTTGGATTCCTAGCTATTTTATGAGTATTAGCTTAACATTTTCATGTGTAAATAATATCTACTCCCACCTCTACCATAGATCCAACTTCCACCATTTCTCCTTCTGCAACCTCTAGTCACCTTCATGTACCAAAGCCACTAGTGCCACACCTTTAGTACTTACATCCTCCACTTATCATCCACCATACAGCCTATTTATCAAATTTATTTCTTCTACATGTAAAAGCCATATGCACAAGATGGAATGATAATTGGTAGATGTAAAAGCCATATTCCACAACCTTTGCTAATATCCTTTTTGCCAGTGCCAAAATGTGAGGTTTGTAACAGGATGTGACATCCATCAAAACATAATAGAGAGGAGATTTCTAACAAGATGGTAGATCAAACAATGTAGGAAAGCATTGATTAAAAATTAATACAAGATTGCAGTTTATAGAGTTTAGTAAAAGGGGCAATGAACAAACATAACACTACTTTGGAAGGTTGCAGAGATGGTGTGTGGCACAATATAGAGACAAGTTATGCAAGAAACAAGAATAGAAAAGATGAAAGGTTGAGCAATAGAGTAGGGTATGATATCCATCAAAGCATAAAGGCTTTTGAAACTCTACCATAAATATAGTTTCCATGTGTTTGATCAAATCAATAACTATCTAAAAAATTGAAATGCTAGGGAGAGACATTAAATGTGAAGAGGATTGATGTGCATGGAGATTGTTCATTGCATATTTGAATAAATATTTTATTTTAATCTTTATGTCATTTCATTTTGTGTGAAAGTTTTACCCTCTTTGGAACCTGCCATACCATTCAAATATTCATATATTGGCACCTAATTGTGAAAGTTTGAGGTCCATTGGGAAAAAATTTGTCATTTTTCCATGACAACTTTTGCATTTCTTGTAGAAACTTCTTTAAAATATGGTTGGAAAGTTAGTTAATGGTGGTTTGAGGTTGTAAACCACTTGGATGGGAATAAATAGGCCTTTGAAATTCCATCCAAGAGTTTTTCTTAATGAAATTGGGGTTTCCTGTACATTTTTTTATATTTCGGCTTGATTCTCTTCACTTTTCATTGTGAAAATCATCATAATTTGATGGGAATTCAATTGGATGTGGTCGAGAAGTGAATTAACTTCATTTTTTCTTTTTGTGGCATTGAATTTCATTATGTTTTAAAGAAGATATCATAGTTTTTCCAAAAAATATCAAAACCTTGCCTAGTGTTTACCAAGAGGAGTAAATAATGTATAGTTTGCTATCCCTTGCATAAAAATTCATCCAAATGTGTGGGAAGACCTATGTTCATGCTATGTATCATATTATGTTGTGTGCAAGCCTCCAAATTAGATTTGGTACATGTTTGGGCATGACGACAGTCTGATATCTCTATGTATTAGACAGTAAAAGGCAGTAAGAGTGAAGAATTTGGTGGGAAGACCAAGTTGAAGAACCAATAACTAAGAAAACCTTTGGCTGTCCTAAGTTAATAGTGACTGTGACTATCTTAGAAAAACTAGTCAGACAACAATTTCTTGTTTTCCAAATAGGGTATGATGGGAAGTTCAGTGGTTGGTGTTTTGGGAAGGTTAGTATGTGGACCCTATAAAGTCCTAGAAGCCTTTTGGAGGCACAAAGGAGAGGGGAGGAAGGCCATGTTCATTATTGTCCCAAGCCTACATGACTAGAACAAAAGGACAACAGTTTAACAATAAGACTTCCTTTGTACTTTGGTTGGTTGGCTGATTTTATAATGTATATAATAACTGCCTTATCTAGATTAGAGACTAACTTAATAAGCCCTTTGCTAGCCCATAGAGGTAGGGCCTATCCACTATAGAGAGTGTAGACACCTAAAAATGGTCAACGCTTGCGGGATCATACTTTAACATTTGCGCATTGCCTCATTTTAGGTTTTTGTGTCGCATTAACATTCATTAACATTTCTCCTATGTCATGCACTTGGTTTTTATCATTTGCGAACATCGAGTCATTCTTCTACATTCTTCCTTTGTCTCGTGTTTGAATTTGGTCTTGTCGACAACACTATCCAATCATCATTTTAATCGATCTTATCCTATTGCATCAATGTGCATGCTTATTTGTCATCATTTTGGACATCGTCAATCCTAATTAGGGTTTTGTCCTCTTTTCAATCCTGTCAATCTTGCGATCAATTTGTCATCGGTCGTTGTCCTCTTATCAATCTTGTTGATTTATCATCAATCCTTCAATCTTGTCATTTTAGCGATCGATTTGTCATCGATCGTTGTCATGTTCGATCTTGTCATTTTGCGATCGATTTGTCATCAATCGTGGTCATTTTCAATCTTGTCGTCTTGCAATCTATTTTGTTATCGATCCTTGTTCTCTTGTCAATTTTGTCATTTTGCGATCATTTCGCTATCGATCATTGTCTGTCTTAATTATGTCAATTTGGATCAATTTGTCATTGTTCCTCGTCAATTGGCGCATTTTTCAATCAAATCATTTATCACATTGGTCATTTATCAATCCAAAATCAAATCAAATTGAGTCAATTATCTTTCAAAACCTAATTCATCTTCTAGGGTTTTATGATTTATTCATTTAACCTAATTTGTCATTTCTTCCTCTAGGATTACTAAATTACTTATTTATCCTAAGTCTTCTCATTACAATTAAATCTTTATTTAATTGGCTAATTATTCTTCCTCTTGTAAATTAATTAATAAATGACAAATTATTAATTAATTTACCTAATTTCTTCTAGTTCCTAATTTCCTATTTTTCCATCAATTTCTTATTCCTAATTGTCATCAATTTCAACTTTCTAATTTTCTTAATTTCTAATTTCTTTTCCCTCCTATTTCATCTCCTAATTCCATGGAAATGACATTTCAATTTGTCATAAATTGTCATAATTGATAATCAATCAATTTTGACATAGAATTTGTCATAAATTTGTCATCAATTATCAATCAATCAAATTGTGCATGGAAAGTGCATAATTTGTCATAATTTGTCATATTGATTTGCAATTCCCATTTGAATTGCATCATGCTAATCTTGTCATTTATCCAATTCTTCTATAAATTGGATGATTTTCTTCAATCAATGGTCGAATCCCTAATCAAACTATCGAACTTATGCTTCTAGTACTCTTGACCAATAACCAATATCAATCTTGCTTTCAATTGTGTGTGTGCACTTGTAGGTGAGATCCACAAATCCATTTGAAGAGGAAAGAAGAACAATGGAGCCGCATGGAAGAAGCATCCAAATCATCATCTGGTTTGCATGATATTCGTTTCTAAATGCTTTGTTTTTATGTCTCTATTGAGTGTGCTTAGGATTAGATCATTGCAATGTGTGTTTATGATTGAGCTAATAATGAATAACATGTCTTTATACTTGCTTTGATGACTCCTAATTCTGATGCTACATTAATTGGTGAACCCGACGTGAATACTAACCTTCTAACCCCTTTACTATGTTTTGGAGTGCTTTCAAGTTGATTTTGCAGGTCAAAAACCCAAAAACAGGGTCGTGCAGGGTATTCTGGACACTTCTGCGCCTGTGTCCTGCATCTTGCACCTGTGTCCTGCATCTTGCACTTGTGTAGGTGACATTCTGCGCTTGTGTCAGACATCTTGCGCCTATGTCATGAGTTCTACACTTGTGTAAAGTCCAGAACAGAGGTGAAAAATGCATTGTTTACTTGAAATTTTTGGTGTTTTTGCATTCTGTTTTCTGTGCTTTGGATTTTGGTACTAATTATTTGTGCAGAATCTTGGCATATGCATGGAAAAGACTACAAATCAAATTACTAACATGTGTTATGCAGAATCGATGGTCAAAGACAACAAATCAAACCTCTAACTTGGGTTTTGCAGGTTGCCTTGGGGAAACAACCAAACTTTTGTGTTTATGATTTTTAATTAGGCACTTAGTGATTTATAAATGTGTGGGAATGAACATTTGTTTTCTTTGATTGTTAAGTGTGACATTGGAGTAGGAGAGTATGCTCTCATCCTTCATAGGGTGATCAGAAATCCAGATCTTCGATACCATGCTTGTGTTGTTGATTGTTTGTCACCATTAGAGGGCCTGCCTTCCTGACCACTTTGCTTTTACAAGCAAGTGATAATCGTGAGAAGGGAACGACCCAAAGTGAGTATGGCTAGAATTCCTTGGCATTCTAACTCACTATAAAAAAATACCTGATGGGCGAAAGCTTTGAAGGAAGTGTTACGTGGGAATTGTAGTTACTTGGGAAGTGATGACCCTTGGACTCTTTCTCATATCAACATCTAAGTAGGGCCTCTTGGTCTAAATCGTGCTTGTGCGACTACATTTTTTTGGTATCTTGATGGGCTTAATGTCTCAATCATTCTTGCATGACATCAAGGAGTAACGCTTAACAGAAATCCTTACTAAACACCTTGTTTTTAGAGGCCAAAAACCCTTCTAGTTGCTTGAGAAGGACAAATTCGGATACTTGGAAGAGATACTAAGTTCGCCATGGGGAGATTCAATGGGGACTGATGCTTGGCTGCCCTGAGAAGTGAGTGCCGTGGAGGGGAGCCCGTGGGGTCAAGCATCTATGTATTCTCCTTGAATCTCATAATGAGTCTACCTCTCAAGTACCTAATGTCTTTGCCTACCATAAGAAATGTGGAAATGAGCATGATTGTCTTGAGTCTAAGTTGCAATATCTTGTATTCTTTTCTTGTCAAAAGTTGAATTGCATCTAATTTCAAAAAAAGACAAATTGATCTAACATAAGTTTAAACACAAGAGACATTCATCCAACACAAGTTCCACAAAGTTCAAAACACATCTTCTAATATGATGATCAAACATTGTTCCAAATCTTGTCTTAACATTCATGTCACTTACATTTAGATTCATCCTAGGTTGCATTTTTCAAAGTCATTGTCAAGTATCAAGGTTAGGTTTCACCTAAGTCATACTTCTTTTGCATACCAATAGGAGTCATCCATTTGCATGTGTCCTCTTGCACTAAAGTCATACCATTGTCATTCATATTTGCATACCCTAGGTCTCTTCATTAAGCTTGGGTCATTATCACATCACATTAGGGTCATTTGCATAGTAATTGTCCCTTTGCATATAGTGTCAAAAACTAGGTCTTGTCATACTTGAGTAATCCAAATCTTTGATAAACCCTAAGTCATTGTTAAGAAGTCTAGACCTTATCAAGTCTTTTGTCCTTTTTTCATCAATATCATTTGGTCAAACCTAGCTTAGTATCCAAGCATATAGGGGAGACTTTGTCATTTTGTCCTTTTGTCACTTAATTCCTTTTGTCCTTTGAGGTCTAGACATCATTTCAATTTCCTAAAGGTCTCTTTTAGATTTGCATTCATAAGTTTGTCAAAATCTTCAAAAACAACCAAAAACAACCAAAAACATAGATTGCATTTTCATCTATTTAGTTTGCATTTAGTTGCATATCACATATTATCCTTGAAAAATTCCAAAAAAAAATAAAACATTGCATAAGTGAAATGCCTGTTGAGACAAGATCAAGATCTAAGAAGATGAGTGAACCAATGTATCAACCCATGGACAACATAGCAAATGCGCAGTTTCAAACTAGTCAAATAGTGCAAGTTGAAGGTTCATCAAACACATCTCTACCACCATATGGAACAGTTCAACTTGGACCACCACCATTATATGAACCAGTGTTTGTACCTATGAAATCAGGACAAGGGAGTGTCCCACCAACTCCAAGAGGAAATGCACCTTTCAATTGGAATCAGTCTAGCTTGCAACAGGAAATACAAACATTGTATGAAGAACCAACTCTCTCACAAGGATTTGGTTTGGGTCAAGGCATTCACCAAGAAACAAATTCAAATATTCAACCAGACTCTTCATCTGATTCTGATGATTCAGATGATATTGACATGTTCCTTCAAAATCCAAAGATAAAAAAAAAGATGGATAAGTTCTTGAGTAAAGTCTTTAAGATGTTTCCACAAAAGTATCTTAACATGATGAGTAATGTGACCTCTTCGAACGAACAAGTCAATGTGCAAAAACAACAAAGTGGTGAGTTGTTAAGTTTCTCTCCACATCCAACTGAAGAAAATGTGCAACCTGAAACTCAGCCTACCTTAATGAGTAAACGTGCTTCAAAGGCATTGACAGTGACTATTCCTCAAAGGTCACCATTTGAGACCACAAATAATCCACTATTCAATGTAACACCTACAACACAAGATCAAACAAGGACTATGCAAATATTGACAAATATCCATCAACAAGAAGTAGTTCCTAATATGCATAAAATTGGATCAACATCTAAGATACAAGAAAGCTTCACAACTGGAATGCCTAATATCAATAATGTCCAAAGCAATTCCACAATGCAAAAAAGTTCTTATGTCCCATTAAATTCAATATCTTTGTCAAACACTATTGCGATAGATCCTTCGATAATGGCGACACAAAGAGCTACGGATAGTGGTTTGTACCAACAACAATTGTTGCAACGATTGAATAATATACAAAAGGTACAATCGAATGTGCAAACAAATGATGTGCAACAACAACAATATCGCATTCGACAAGAAATTGCAGCGCCTTTGGCACCACTACAAGTTAACACAAACTTGCAACCATCACAATGGATTGGACAAGCAACACAGCAAGTTAATGCAAGTGCCATACCCCATCCTAAGGAGAAGCAACGAAAACCATCTAAACAAAGTTTTTTACAATTGATGGGATATACACCATGACAACAATTGGCACAAAGTCAACAAATTCCTATTTGTCAACCTCAACACCAACATGTGCCTCAATATGTGCCAAGGCAAGCAAGCTATTCTACTTCACAACTGCAAGTGGCGCCTATGCAATATCAACAACCTACTCAATTGCAATATCAACAACCTACTCAATTGCAATATCAACCTAGGCTCCAAGAAGCACAACAACAAGGTCAATATCAAGGCATAGCACAACCGCAACAACAAGAGATGTACCAAGAACTTTATGTGCCGGAAACGTCCAAAATGCCCATTGCAGAGTATCAACAATCGATCAGAAATGCGATATATCAACAAAGAATACCAACTGGGATTAATGATGGACCTCTAAAATCTGATACAATTGTGCAACAACTTGAGAAGTTGCAACGAAAAGTTGATGCATTAGAAACTAAAGGAATGAAGAAGTTGTATACAGATCAAGATTTATGTCCTAATCCATTTGAAAAGAGTGTATACATGCCTCCATTCCCTAAGCATTTTGAGGCACCTAACTTTGAGAAATATAAAGGGAATGGCAATCCAAAAGATCATATTCGAGCATTTTTTGCGGCATGTATGGAAGTGAGTTATGAAGAGACATATTTAATGCGATTATTTGCACGAAGTCTCACGGGACAAGCCATGGATTGGTATTCACATCTCCCAGGAAATATAAAGACTTGGTCGGAATTGGCTCAAAAGTTTTTATCTCATTTCGTGTTTAATATCGATAGTGACGTGACTATGTTAGATTTATGCAATACCAAGCAAAAGCAAGGTGAACCATTAGTGACTTTCTTGCAACGCTAGCGAAGCTTGTATAGTCGTTCTTCTCTCTATATACCTGAAGAACAGCAAGTGAATCTGTTTATCCAGAATTTGGTCCCAGAAATGATGTATGAGCTAAAATTGAAAAGTCCTAGTACTATAGAGAAACTCATTAAGAAAGGAATGAGCATTGAAATGACTCTTGTAGCTAAAGGAATTATCAAGCTCAATAAAGATAATGACAACACAAATAATTCGGGGGATAGAAACAAATTTTGGTATAAGAACAAGAATGTCACTAATGATGGTGTTGTTGATGCGAGAGTGGTGAATGCAAATCAACCCCCATTCACAATTAAGAAAATGAGTGTTCCTAACATGTCAACTATGGAACAAAATCAAGCACCAAGGAGAAATGTTGCTCAACAGCCGCAATATCAACAGCATGCTCAACAGTCGCAATATCAACAGCATGTTCAACAGCCGCAATATCAACAACATTCTCAACAATATAATCAACAACAAGGCCAACATCAAAATCAGCAACGCAAACCCTTCCGATCGCGGGATGGGCCCCCTCGATAGTTTACGCCATTGGGAGAGCCTATCAAATCAGTAATGAAGCAATTAATACAAGCGAAATTTATCAAGCTACCAGATATTAAGGCAGAACCAGTGGTAAAGCCGCATTGGTGGAATGATAATGCATACTGTGAGTATCATCGGTCTAAAGGACATAAAACTGCTTCTTGTTTTCAATTAAAACACATGATTCAAGATTTATTAGAGCAAGGAGTAATTGAGGTAGATCCACCCCATCCGACCTCCAACGCTGATCATACCATTTTCAAAACTCCTTTGCTGGATCATGACAAGGGTAAAGCGTCTTCTTCCAACTCTGCTCAAACGGCCAATTATGCAAATACCGGTTATCACAATGTTATTAATTGTTTTTATGCATCAAATGAGTATGTCTCCACCTTGAGAATAAAAGGACAAGATCCTTCTTGCGCGGTTACCACTCGTCGATCCAAAATAGTCTTGAAAGGAGCTCCTGCAGCTCCTCCCAAACCAACTCCTGCAAGTCAGTATAATCTTTTGGATCATCTAGGAAAAACACCTGCACAAATATCCATTCTAGAGTTGTTGAAAATGTCTCCCATGCATCGTGCAGTCCTAGATAAAGCTTTGACTGAGTCCACTGTCCCGACAGATATTGATGTTGACCAATTTCAAGCGTGGATTGGACATTTAGCTATTTCCCAAAGTGTCGCATTTTCTGATAGTGATATCTCACCTGATAAGCTTCCCCATAATGACCCTTTGCACCTAGAAGTCTTTGTCCATAATTGCAAAATCCGGCGAGTCTTGATAGATGGCGGAGCGGGTCTTAATATCTACACCTTGAGAGTGGTCATTGGCCTTGGGTATACAGAGAATGACATTGATGCTTCTAAAAGAATAACAATTAAAGCCTATGATGATGTTGAGCGCCCATCCAAAAGGATAATTACATTGCCTATTAGAGTTGGTCCAGTGACAGAAAACACTTTCCTGCAAGTCCTAAACCTTGATCTCCCTTATAATATGATCCTTGGCCATCCATGGATTCATGCAATGAAAGCGGTTCCATTCACCTATCATCAATGTTTAAAATATCCTTATAATGGAACTGAGATAACAATTCCAGGAGATCCTAATCCGTTCCAGTTCTATGCTACCCTAAAGGATACTCCTCAGCAGCAAGTCCCAGTCAATAGAGAGGCCAAATCAGATAGTTATGTGGATCCCAATGCATTGTTAGATGCTGTCAAAGGAAAATTGAAGATACAGGATCAAGGGTGTGGAGAATATTCAATGGACCAAACATTCCTCATCAGGAATTTGCCAATATCTCCGAAATCATATGGAAAACCGCATTTATTGCAAAAGGAACCCAAGGTCATTATTCAATATCAGCCTCCTACTACATTTGCAAGATGGGGAGAACTTGACAAAGAAACTGTAGATGATGATGTCATAGATTGGCTCTATAAAGATCCAACTGAAACCCCACCTGTCAAGTTGCCAGTGGAATTGTATGGCAAAGGATTTACTATGCTGCAAAAGAAAGGATATGATGGCTGCAGTGGCTTAGGCCTGAACAACAATGGAAGGCTAGAACCTGTCATACCCACGAGGTGACCCCCAACTTTAGGGTTAGGTTTTGTACCATTACGAATTGGATCCACATCTATCAAAATGTCCACGTGTCGAAAAGGGCGTGATTCTGACGATGAAATAACACCTGAGGATACCCAACCCGAGATTGATTCTAATGAATGGGAGTGGAGTTCCTTTTCTTCTATCTCCTATGCCCTTGATAATATCTTCATTGAACCTAATAATTTGCCCATGGAGGACAAACATGAAATAACTCCTCTTCCTAAAACATGTCCTCATGCTTGGATAGAATCATTCTGGGATCCAAGCTCCGAATCCAATACAAGCAGTTCGGATAGTGACACCACAGATGTTCACATTTTTACCATATCAACCCTCTCTATCCTTACAACTAATGATGACATGCCTCTCATATATCCCCAACTTATCCAATATGACCAACAAGAACTGCTCACGTTGGACTGTTTTCAAAATGGTGAAGCAATTGCAGAATTCTTGGGACTACGAGAAGGCATACCACAGGGCGATCATAAGGCAGGTTTGCTATTGACCTGGATTCAACGGCATATTTTGGGGAGTCAACTCCCTCTTCCAGTCATGAAAAAGAAAAAGAAAAAGAAAAAAATCAAAAGAATAGATCTTTGAGTGAAAACCGTAAGGCACTCTCTGATCCTACAAAAGTAAAAATAAAAGACGTACCTACGGGTGAAAACCTTTCTGAGGCGCCCAAAGGTGGAAGAGTGGACGTACCCCTATCAATTCAGGACAAATCAACCTTGCTTGTGGAAATGACCAAGGAAATCAATTTGGGTACACCTGACAATCCTAAGGTCATTCATTTTGCTGCTTCTTTATCAAAACAAGAAAAAATAGATTTTGTCAATTTCTTTCTAGAGAAGAAGATCAGCTTTGCATGGTCCTATGCAGATATGCCTGGCCTCGATCCAGAGTTAGTCCTTCATCATTTGCCATTGAAAGCAGATGCTAAGCCTGTTAAACAAAAGCTTAGAAAGATGCATCCTCAGGTGGCTCTTTTGGTCAAAGTGGAATTAAAAAAATTACTAGATGTGGGCTTCATCAGACCCATTGTTTAAGCAACTGGATTTCAAATCTAGTACCAGTTAGCAAAGTAACTGGGGGCATCAGAATCTGCACAGATTTTCAGGACCTCAATAAAGTATGCCCTAAGGATGATTTTCCATTGCCAAACATAGACATCATAGTGGACATGACGACTGGATATGAGATGCTTTCACTAATGGATGGTTTCTCCGGCTACAACCAAATCCATATTGCACCTGAAGATCAACATAAAACCGCATTCACATGTGCTTGGGGCACTTATTGCTGGAATGTGATTCCCTTCGGTCTCAAAAATGCAGGTGCAACATATCAAAGAGCAATGATGACAATTTTTCATGATTTCATGCACACTTTGATGGAGGATTATGTTGATGACTTGTTATGTAAATCTGTCACCAGAGATAGTCATCTAGCCATCCTGGGCCCAATCTTTGACAGAATGGAGACCTACAAACTCAGGCTCAATCCAAAAAAGTGTGTCTTTGGTGTTACAGCTGGCAAATTACTCGGATACATTGTTTCTCACCGAGGCATTGAGGTCGACCCCGCCAAGGTCAAAGCAATAATGGATATGCCTCCACCTTCAAACCTCCAGCAATTAAGAAGTCTGCAAGGAAAGCTCCAGTCAATTCGTCGCTTCATAGCTCAGTTGGCCGACAAATGTCATCCATTCCAACATCTACTGCACAAAGGCGTCGCTTTTAAATGGACTGAGCAATGTCAATCAGCCTTTCAAGCTCTCAAAGACTATTTGCTGTCACCACCTATTCTAATGCCTCCTATAGAAGGAAAACCCTTTTTATTATATATCTCTACAACTGAAACAACATTAGGAGTTCTCTTGGCTCAACAAGATGAGAATGGCAAAGAAAGAGCTATTTATTATATCAGCCGGACACTGGTTGGTTATGAATTAAATTATTCAACTATTGAAAGGGCATGCTTAGTAGTGGTATTTGCAACACAAAAGCTCCGACATTATATGCTAAGCCACCAAACATTGTTGGTTGCAAAAATTGATCCCTTAAAATATTTGCTTAGCCGAGCAGCTTTGACAGGTCGCCTAGCAAAGTGGGTCATGATCCTCAGTGAATTTGATATTGAGTATATGGAGCGAAAGGCGATAAAGGGACAAATCATAGCAGATCAACTTGTAGACGCTCCTATTTCTGATGATCATCCCATGTTGACCGATTTTCCAGATGAATCATTCTTTGCTCTCACATCATCTAATGAATGGAAGTTATACTTTGATGGATCCCATACCAAGTTCGGGTCCGGAGCTGGTATTCTGTTTGTCACCCCTCAAGGTGATGCTATTCCAAAGTCCTACAGAATAACTTTCCATTGTACCAATAACATTGCAGAGTATGAAGCACTGGTCACAGGACTCCGAGTAGCAGTCCACTGGAACATCAAGCATTTGCAAGTCTATGGAGATTCTCAATTAGTCATCCGACAAGTCAACGATGACTACGAAACAAAAGATGAAAAGCTTATTCCTTATAAGCACATGGTAGATTTCTTCAAGACAAAATTCACAGCTATCCATTTCAATCAAGTGCCAAGAATGCAAAACAAGTCGGCAAATGCAATAGCTACGATTGCTTCCATGTTGAATATGCCTCATAATATGGACAAGTGTGAATTCTTGGTCGAACAATTGCTGGTTCCCTCTTTTGACATTCTGATAGCTGACGTGATGTGCGTTCTTGTTGGTCCCAATTCCCCATGGTACAATGACGTATATCAGTATTTGAAATCCCAAACCTTACCACCTAACCTTTCCGCTAACCAACACCGAGCCTTTATCTGACAGACAACCAAATATGTCATCATCGCCGACACTCTTTACTGTCGTTCCTTTGACCATACCCTCCTCAGGTGTTTGGATTCTGACGAAGCACAAACGGCTTTACACGAGGTTCACGACGGTATATGTGGGGGCCATTTCAATGGTCTTAGCTTAGCCAAAAAGTTGATTCGTGCTGGGTATTATTGGCCTCCTCTGGAAAAAGATGTTCATGAGTTTGTTAAGAAATGCTATAAATGCCAGATTCATGGAAATTATATTCATGCACCAGCTCAAGAGCTTCATTCTGTTATATCTCCGTGGCCCTTTGCTCAGTGGGGATTGGATCTTATTGGCAAGATTCACCCAACATCTGCAAATGGACACAAGTTCATCATTACAGCTACAGAGTATTTTACAAAGTGGATCGAAGCTATCCCCATGACTTATATCACTGGTGTCCAAATTTCAAAATTCTTGTTGAACTATATCATATGCAGATATGGGGTACCCCTTGCCATAGTCACAGATAATGGTCGACCTTTTAAAAATAAAGATGTCAAAGAGCTTTGTGAAAAATTTCATATTCAACATCGTTTTTCCAGTCCATATTATCTACAAGGTAATGGTCAAGCCGAAGCATCAAATAAAACCATTATCAAGATCCTGAAGAAAGTTGTCAATGACGCTGGTCGAGATTGGCATGTACAGTTAAATCCAGCACTATGGGCCTATTGCACTTCTATCCGCACCCCTACTGGTGCAACACCTTATTCCTTGGTGTATGGTGTGGAAGCCATTTTACCTTTGGAAGTCGAGATTCCTTCCTTGCAAGTTTCCTTGCAACACCTGATTGATGATGAGACACATAGAGTCTCTCGGCTGCATCAACTTGAGATGTTAGATGAGAAACGTCAGACAGCTCTGACACATTTGCAAGCATATCAAAACCGTCTCCGTCGCTCTTATAATAAGAAAGTCAAAGGGCGACACTTCGAAGTGGGAGACCTGGTTTTAAAGGCAAATCCCAAGAATGCACAGTCTACTGACATCATCAAGGGCAAGTTTGAACCTAATTGGGTTGGTCCTTTCATAGTAACTACAGCATATGGCTCGGGGGCATATCAGCTTGCTACCCCGGAAGGTGAACCTCTATCTGATCCTATCAACAGCATGCATCTTCACAAGTACTGGGCATAATTCTCTATCGGTACTTATTCAAATATGATCCTGAAAAAATACAAAAAAATGAAAAAAAATAAAAAAAATGAAAAAATACAAAAAAATGAAAAAATGAAAAAATACAAAAAAATGAAAAAATGAAAAAATACAAAAAAAATGATGAAAAAAATCAAAAAAAAAAACAAAAAAAAAAAAAGAGAAAAAGAAGAAAAAAGCAAAACAAAAAAAGTAAAGAAAAAATGATTCACCCTCTAGTGAAAACCTGGCAAACAGGCGCTTTGGGCAAGTACCATGGTGAAAACCTAGCAATCAGGCGCCATGAGTAATGAGATTATTGCTCCGTCATCTATCATGACTTGTAGCTATGCTTTCTCTCGGCCGGTTTATCATGCCTATCTTTGTCTCGACCCAATATTCTATTCCAGGCCTGTTATTGGTCAACATCACTATCTTGCCTACTCCAGTTTCTTGTACATATGTTTTGGTCCCGGTCTATGTGTCTTTCAAGTACGCATTGGGTGCCTTCCCCTTGTCATGATCAATCACTGGAGCTTTTGAATCCATAAATGTCCTGAAAAAATTCATAAAAAATCAAATAATGTCCTGAAAAAAATTCATAAAAAAATCAAATAATGTCCTGAAATAAACCCAAAAAAATTGAATAATGTCTTGAAAAAAGTCATAAAAATTAAAAAAAAGGTCCTGAAAAAATCTCTAAAAATCAAATAAAGTCCTGAAAAAACACAAAAAAATTGTAAAACTCCAAAAGCAAAAAAACAAACATTTTGCAAATAATTATTCCTTTTGTGCATTAGACAGCTCACTGAGTATACATCCAACGACTCGCAATCAAACATTTTGCTTTAATGAAATCATGCTTTAACAGATGACCTTTTTCAATCAAATCAAACATTCAAACTGATCAAAATTGTCTTATCAATCAAATATCAACATCAAAATCATTTGTCCTTGTTACTACTATCATGGGTCTTATATAGGGTGTGGTATACTCGAAACCAGACTGTGTCCTATCTTAGACGGGGTACCGCATTTCCTAAAACCAGACAGCATGATCGTCCTATCAGCACTTTCAACTTTTGACAACGAAGATCCAGATGTTTGTTTGATTTATTGGAATTAGCGAGTCTTATTTTTTTACTGATTTATCTTTGGCTTCGATCATGTTCCTATGTTGCTCGATGATGTCACTGAGTGATTTAGAGTGACCGGGATGGTTCATGGTCCCTTTCTTTTTTTGGTGATTGCTGTTTGTCTGCGATGTGTCTGTCTTTTGCAAAAAGGGTTGCATTTCAGCTCTGGCCTTCAATGCCATGATGCTACGCATCCATTTTGCTACATAAAAATAAAGGTTCTCACCTACAAAGTGCATTACTGAAAGCAAGTTTTTCGTCATCTCTAACTGCCCTCTATCTCATTTCTTACTAACATTTCTTCCATCAGTCCGGATAGTCAGTTCGGTCTAGTGCTCCGATATCCAAACACATATACTACATCCTGCATCCATTTCGTTAGTACATTTGCATTATATCAAGCATTTTATCCATTTCATATTATCAATGCATCAAAAACACATTAAAAAAATATGTCCATACATGTTCCACAATTCATTCATCAACAGTGCATAAGTCATCCATACATAGAAAAATAACTACAAGTCATCACACATTGCATCCCATCATATCGATGCATATCATATCATATGTCAAAATAATATCGGAGTACAAAATTGGACTGTCTGTCCTAAGTATGGCCCGCAGGCTGACTACAAAATGTCAAACTACATAATGTCCATTGTCTGTCATAAGGAGCACATGCCTCTGTCACTGGGTGCTCCCTCTGTCCTCCTCATCCCTACTATGTCTCGCAGATGATATCCCTCCTGGTCCTGGTTGTGGTGGTCTCATAGGTCCACTCACCCCCATGCTGCTCAATGACCTCCGAGAGCGTGACCTGCTCTCTATCCTCGATCATGCCCGATATGAAGGTTCTCTCTGCTCTGGTGGAACAACACCCTCATATAGTGTCCTCCAATACAGTCTCTCCTCTCCAGTCTCTACCAGCATCTGTGCCATCTCCCGTGCACTGGCATCCCTAATCGATCCAATGAACTTAGTGACTCTCTGTCCCTCTCGCTGTGCCTGAGCTATTGTTGTATCTCGTTCTGTCCTCAAGATGGCATTCTGTCTCTCCAATGTCATGATATAATCCTGCTGGCTCGCTATGGTAGCCCTGCACGTATCCATCTCCTCTGTCCTAGCTGTCCCCGGCTCTATAGGAATATCCTGCAATGTCTCCTGATCAGCTGAATCTGGCTCATCCTCCCCATCATCATCTCCGTCATCATCCTCCCCACCATCATCCCCATCAATCTGATCATCACCCTCGTCATCCTCCTCATCCTCATCATCTCCCTCCTCTCCTGTGAGTGGGAAGTCTTCCTGTCTCCTAGGCACTAGAATATCAGGATCAGTCAAAGGCACTGGCCGTCATTGTGCAAACCATGTCTCATACTCCTCTGTCATCCCAGCATCCACCACATCTGACCTCCACTCCCACTGTCTCGGCTGTAGCTGTGAAAAGTCGGCATAGGCTATGTGTGGCTAAATCATACTCCCCCACTGACTCGTCTCTCTGTGAGATCGGGCAAAGTATGCAATCCTCCTAGGTACATCCTGCATCTCTCCAAACTGTCGTCTGACCCTCTCTGGCAGGTACATCTCAATTACTCTTTGGCGATTCACTGGCCTCCCAATCAAGTACCTCTCCTGTCTACAATATGGTAGCTCCTCATGATCATCTGACCATCCGAGGCAATCTCGATATGGCCTCCATATGAACTCTCTTAGTCTGTCTAGCTCATGTCGCCAATATAGTATGTATCCAAATGGACCCTATCTCAGTGCTCCACCATAGCTATATACATATGGTTGGTGTGGTACAATCTGTCTCTCTGTAATCGATCGACATATGGCAATGTGCTCAAATGCCCATACCTGAAGCAATGTGACTCCACAGCTCAATGTCTGCACTCCCTGATATGCTATCTGATGCAGCTGAAAATATAGCATAGCAAGTACACATGGTCCCCATGCGTACACCGTACCCTCTGTCGCCATCCTCTCTATTACTCTTCCCCATCCAATAGGGAATCCATGTCCTCGTCTATCACCTGCTAGTAGACATGCTATCACAACTGCTATCACCACATATCGTCGATCATACTCGGAAGCCATGCTCTCCCAGCCGATCTCCCTCTCGACAATGTCCAGATCATCTGTGTCGCACTCAAATAGCCTGCATAATGCATCTCTACCTGTCACTGGGTCATACTCTATCATCTCCCCATGTATCGGAATGCGGAGGATGCGCCATACATCCTCTAGAGTCACTATCGCCTCGCCAGTCGCCAAATGGAATGAGGAAGTCTCCGAATGCCATCGCTCTACCAATGCGGTAAGCAATCCTGTGTTTGCCCTAATCTCGGGCATGTATGTGATGTAATATATCCCCAGTCCTGCTAATGTGTCTCTCTTTGTGCTCCTGAGCCTATGTCGTAGCATGAAACAGTCTGGTCGATTCTCCCGTGTGATCAACGGATACTATCGACTCTGCATCACAATTGGGGCATATTTTGTCAGTTTTTGGGTTTGCTCCTATGGGTTGCATTTCCTCATTTTCATGTCTAATCAGGGTGTTTTTCATCTCATTTGACCTATCCTATCCTTGTCACCCCTTTCTGGAGCATTTGCATGTCATTTTGACCAAAACTAGGGTTTTCAGTGCACAATTGCGCCTGTGTCAGATAACCTGCGCTTGTGTTAGGTAACTTGCGCTTGTGTCTTCCTACACAAGTGCAGAAGACATGACACAAGCACATAATTAGACTACACAAGCGCAAAAGTCCTCTTTTGCATCCCCTGTGGGCCCCGCAATGTCCCGCAAATGAGTCAAATTCATCAAATTGAAAACATGGGTTTTTGAGATCCATACCGCAGCTCCTACATCGTCTGGTCGTCTAAATGTGCATACACATTCTCCAAGGTGATCCACCATTGGAATGTTTGCCATCTCTCTGCAAGTGTCCTTGTCCAGAGCAACAAATTCTCCTCCTTGTCTAGTGCAAATGAGAAATTTTCCCTCTCTTGGTCTTATTTATAGATCTTTGTCAGTGCATAGATAGACGTGCATCTTCTCCATCTTATGTTGGTCGTGGTCTTTTGCATCTTCAATTGCTTGTCCTTCATGCATCCGGTATCTGATTGTCCGTCTGTTCGATCCTATCCTTTTTATCGATCAATTGGCCTCTTTTCTCGACATTTCCGGCCAATTCCTCGAGGGGGCATGCATATGTCATTATTATTGTCTGGCGCATTTTCATTATTGTTCTTTGAAACAATGCTTAAAATCGCATTGTCTCAAAGAGGGGCAAAATGTAGACACCTAAAAATGGTCAACGCTTGTGGGATCATACTTTAACATTTGCGCATTGCCTCATTTTAGGTTTTTGTGTCGCATTAACATTTCTCCTATGTCATGCACTTGGTTTTTATCATTTGCGAACATCGAGTCATTCTTCTACATTCTTCCTTTGTCTCGTGTTTGAATTTGGTCTTGTCGACAACACTATCCAGTCATCATTTTAATCGATCTTATCCTATTGCATCAATGTGCATGCTTATTTGTCATCATTTTGGACATCATCAATCCTAATTAGGGTTTTGTCCTCTTTTCAATCCTGTCAATCTTGCGATCAATTTGTCATCAGTCGTTGTCCTCTTATCAATCTTGTCGATTTATCATCAATCCTTCAATTTTGTCATTTTAACGATCGATTTGTCATCGATCATTGTCATGTTCGATCTTGTCATTTTGCGATCGATTTGTCATCGATCGTGGTCATTTTCAATCTTGTCGTCTTGCAATCTATTTTGTTATCGATCCTTGTTCTCTTGTCAATTTTGTCATTTTGCGATCATTTCGCTATCGATCGTTGTCTGTCTCAATTATGTCAATTTGGATCAATTTGTCATTGTTCCTCGTCAATTGGCGCATTTTTTAGTCAAATCATTTATCACATTGGTCATTTATCAATCCAAAATCAAATCAAATCAAGTCAATTATCTTTCAAGACCTAATTCATCTTCTAGGGTTTTATGATTTATTCATTTAACCTAATTTGTCATTTCTTCCTCTAGGATTACTAAATTACTTATTTATCCTAAGTCTTCTCATTACAATTAAATCTTTATTTAATTGGCTAATTATTCTTCCTCTTGTAAATTAATTAATAAATGACAAATTATTAATTAATTTACCTAATTTCTTCTAGTTCCTAATTTCCTATTTTTCCATCAATTTCTAATTCCTAATTGTCATCAATTTCAATTTTCTAATTTTCTTAATTTCTAATTTCTTTTCCCTCCTATTTCATCTCCTAATTCCATGGGAATGACATTTCAATTTGTCATAAATTGTCATAATTGATAATCAATCAATTTTGACATAGAATTTGTCATCAATTTGTCATCAATTATCAATCAATCAAATTGTGCATGGAAAGTGCATAATTTGTCATAATTTGTCATATTGATTTGCAATTTCCATTTGAATTGCATCATGCTAATCTTGTCATTTATCCAATTCTTCTATAAATTGGATGATTTTCTTCAATCAATGGCCGAATCCCTAATCAAACTATCGAACTTATGCTTCTAGTACTCTTGACCAATAACCAATATCAATCTTGCTTTCAATTGTGTGTGTGCACTTGTAGGTGAGATCCACAAATCCATTTGAAGAGGAAAGAAGAACAATGGAGCCGCATGGAAGAAGCATCCAAATCATCATCTGGTTTGCATGATATTCGTTTCTGAATGCTTTGTTTTTATGTCTCTATTGAGTGTGCTTAGGATTAGATCATTTCAATGTGTGTTTATGATTGAGCTAATAATGAATAACATGTCTTTATACTTGCTTTGATGATTCCTAATTCCGATGCTACAGAGAGTTCTAACTAATTGCATTTACAAGTATTATTTGTTCTTTGTAATGTTTCTAGTGTGCATCCTTTTCTTGCAAGTACTACTTATAACTAAGAGAAACATCATGAGACATGCCAAGTTTGCACTTCTCAAAATCAATGGGGATATTAAAAGGGGGCATTACAAGTTCGCTCTTCTCAAAATCAATGGAGTGTTGGATGTGTTGGCATTATTGGATGAATTGGTTATGTGTTGCATTGATGTTTTGTCATTGATGTCAACACTAGCTATTATGGTTCGTTACCGACAGACATGTTTTGGTTACCGGTAGAAGATCTAGTGTTACCGACAAAAGAGACTATCTGTTGGGAACTTTCAACATATTTGGATCTATGGAATGTTATTGGTTACATGTGGTACATGCTTCTAGAGCATGTCTTGGTCAGATAGTATTGACTTGGTAATCGGATGCTATCATACTCTCTAGTAAACCCTTACCAGCACTAGTTTAAGGCTTTACCGATAGAGCTTTCACTGAGGAATCTTGATAGGATGCATAATTTGTGTTGGTGTTGTAGACACCTAAAAGTTGCACAATGAATTAAGTGAATTTTATTCATTTAAATTATTCTTAATTCTTCCAATTAATTAAATTAGGATTTAATTAATATACCCTTCTTCTATCTAAGTCATTTAATTAAATTCACATTTAATTAAATCCCCTTTTAGCCCATTTAATTAAATTTACATTTAATTAAAATCCCCCTTCTAGCCCATTTAATTAAATTTACATTTAATTAAAACCCCCCACTTGTAAAATCCTACAAATGCAAGTTGCAACCACAATTGAAATAAATTAATTTTATTTTAATTAAATTCTATTTTCCCCATCCACTTGCATTTTCCTACATCTCCCACTTACCTCTCTAAGGCCCTTCTAGATTCTTCTAATCCCTTCTAAATTAGCCTAACCCATCTACTAAATATTGTCACATCCCTAAGCAAAGGGAAGTCACTTCTCAAACCCTCAAAGTCTTTGAAAACCATTAAAGGCTTTATGTCTTCAACAACTTAACTTTGAAAGTCTCCCAAACCATTAATGGTTAACTCAACCCTCTAGCATGATTAAAGAATTTCCCTAAAGTCAACCTCTATGTAACCCAAGGGTCTCATCAAGAATTTATTGCTTTGACCATGGTTATTCCTTAATCCTTTGCACAAGAGTTTATCCTTTGGGTAAAAGCTTTATCCAATGGGTAATCCTAACTTAACCTTTACCCTTACCCCCTAAGGTAATCATGAGGTCTTCTCAAGAATTTAATGCTTCTTACATCTCCTCTCAACCAACATTATGTTGCCAATTGTCACCATTTCATTGGTGAAAATTGTGAACATGGATTGAGCAACTTTCAAACTCAACCCTTGATTATCTCTTTCAATCCTGGCCATCCATTGCCCTATTTCTGCTATAAATAGAGCTCTCATTCCTCCATTTTCATATATGCAAGCTCTTAGTATCATACTTATGCTCAATTTTTAACACATCTAGTCTCTCTTTACAAATAAGAATTAATCTAAGACTCATTTTAGATTGCTTCTTTTATCAATAGCTTAAACATAACTAATATATCATGTTAGGATGGTATCACTACTAATCTTGTCATCTTATAATCTAGTTCATTTCATTTGTAGGATCATGCATAGATAGGTTGCATTTTCATGTTAAAATCAATCAAAGCATCCCTCGTTCTTACATTTGTCATCCCTAAACCACTTTGCTCAGTGATCTAAGAGCAGAGAAATTGGTTTGAGGGACTTTGTGAGATAGAGAACCATGGAACCAACCTTGGGAAGCTAAGTCATCCTTCATGACTCTATAGCTTGCACCAAGAAGTCCTGTGGGTGTGTGGACAAGTCTCCTAGAGCTTCATTTTTCACATTTTAAGTTCTATTGACCCGCTTTTCCTGCATACATTTATGGCGCCCTCCATGGGGCCTGACCCCATATATCTAATCAGTTTTTGAATTTAACCCCTTTTGCAAGTACGCGGGAAACAAGAATCAATGCATGGGAAACATTCCCTGGCACATCTGGTTAATAATCTAGCGCATCCTGCTTTCTATTTAGCATGTGGGGTCTATTTAATAGCGCATATAGTCTTTACTCTAGCACATTATCCCACTAACATTTTCTTGTAGGTCTTAGCACGGGAGAAAAATAGAGCAATGCATCTGGAAACCATCTTAGCGCATCCTGAAAATAGCATAGCGCATCATTGTCATCTTTTAGTGCATTGTTGTTATATTGTAGCGCATACAGTTTGTTCTATAGCACATCACAGACAGAAAAAAAAAAACTAAAATCTCTAAGCGAGGATAAAATTAGACTTGTTGAAGTCCATGAGTTATCTAACCTTTTTGCTTGTTATTTTGCAGGGTTCTAATGATTTTATTGTAGATAGGAGCTCAATTTTAGGACTATTAAGATAGTTAGAGTTTTTAATAACTTAGTTAAGTTAGTTTAAAATTTGAACTTCTTTTAATTTTCTTAAAATTGAACTCATATTTCATTTGGGTACCTAAAAAGAACCACAAATCAAAATCTTTTCTTGCTTTTCCAGGAGGAAAATTCTTAATTTGGGCTTTAAAAAGAACAAGACAAATTTTCATTTTGCAAAGGGCTTAAAAAGAATCTCACCATCCTTTGGTGCATAAAAGGATCCATCTTTAAATTTGGGCAAAGTAAAGAATCACAAAAGTCAGTTACAACTAAAAGAGGGAAGATCTTCCCCTTTTGATTGCTTTATTTTATTGACCACACATCGCTTTTGTTTTGTTGACCAAATAATCAATTTATTTGTTGACCCTTTTTATTCAATAGATCAAAAAATCATTGCCATGAAAGGTTGAAATAAACACCATGTTTTTGTGGAGAAACATCTCCATATAGATCTTAGAAAATCATTGAATTGAAAGGATAAAAAGAACAACTTGATTGCCTTGTCTCAAAAGTAGAAGGTATATGCTCTCCCCTTAATTGGGTGATCAAAAAGTCAGACCACTCTTACGCTTTTAGTCATTTCAAGCATTTTAAAAACCTTTAGCAGGCCTACCTTCCTGAGGGGTTGAAAACAACTCTTAAAGCCATTTATGGCTGGTGTGAAGGGAATGACTTAAGTGGGAAATGACTTTGACACCAAGTGTTCCAACCCACTATAATCAAAAGTGGAAAGTGATGAAAGTCCTTTTCAACGGTTGTGTGCAGCGATTAGCCTTTCCCCAGTATCTTTATGATACATAAAGTCTTTGTTCTAAAGGTTGGGAAGCCTCTTGAGGGAGTTTATCACTGACGGCTGAACAAGAAGCCTGATTACGAACCTTAGAATTAGAAACCTTGAGCCGAGTTAGTAACCAAACATTTGTAATATCATAGTGCAAGGGTGGGGAAGAATTTTCCCCTAAGATTACTCACTATATATCTCCCAAGATAACTACTCAATTGTGAAGCAATTCACTTTGAATTAATTTCTGGCAAAAAACAAAAAAATGAGTGCCCTCTAGGGGGTGACACGGCTGTTTGAGCAAACGAAGTATCGAGACTAGTGGGCTATGGTATTACTTATGACCTTTGAATAAAGGGTCTTTTTGAAGTGTATTCTTTGTAACCAAACCTATTGAAACATTAGGGATTTGAACACATCCTTGTAGTATATACACTTATTGTTTAGACTAGGCAAAAATGGTTATATATTTTGTGCTATGTTTGCATTTGTTACTTCAGAAAATTATCTATCAGCACTGAAAATACTCAAAACAAAGTTCCAAAACATTGCAAAGCAACATATCATGAAAGTCTAGTGCATGAGAACAACTTCTTAGCACGTGTGGTATATCTTTTAGCACATTAAACCTTCAAATTAGTGCATCAAGTTTTAACAATAGCGCTTTACCGAGAATCCAAGACCTGCAGTGGCAACTTAGCGCATCCGAAAAATAGCCTAGCGTGTTGAAGCATCAGTTTAGCGCATAGGAGTCAAACATTAATGCATAGGGTTTATCAGCTAGTGTGTAGAAGGCCCATACTAGTGCATGATCTTTTGAGAAAAACAGAAAACCAGATTAACAGTCTTAACCAGTTAGCGCGTAGATCGGGGCATCCTAGCGCGTGAGGTATTTTATTTAGTGCATTGAGAAACTTTTGTAGCGCATAGGGTCTCTGCTTTAGCGCGTGATCAAAACTAGAAAAACAAGGGGCAAAACAAAGATAAATTTAGAAAATTTTAAAGACATTTTTGGAAACCTCCTTTCATCAGCTTCATTTTCATCAAAATAGAGTATCAAAAACAGGGCTTTAAAAACTATTTCTAGAGAAAATTTCTAGTCAAACAAAAGCTGTCTAGAATCCAAAACTGGTTGCACGATAAACATATCTATCCTATCAAAATCCAGAAACATCATCACAAGTGATGAATAGGCCCTTTATTATCTCACGAATTTTATCCCAAACACACTTATTCAAAACCTTAAGTTGTCAAATCAAGTTTCCATATCAGGAAACTTTATCCATATCATTTGGCACACTTTGTCGTAAAGGGGCATCTAGACCTTCACTTTGATAAAGTAAAACTTGAAGTCTTCAAAACAAGATAAACTGAATCCAAAACAATTCAAAGGAAACCATTAATCACTTATGCATGACTAATCCTCATATTCTAAGAAGAAAGAATATTTACCATAACACCATGTCGAAGAAACAACAACCAAGTTTTTCCAAATTTGTCAAAAGAAATAAATTTTTATACATCAATCATAAACTCTTCAAATCTCATAGAAACATTTCTTCATCATGTCAAACTTTATATCTAGAACAAATCCAATGAATTTGACAAGCAGCCTTTGAAGACTAGGGCATATTGTCAAAAATCTGCATTTAGTCAAATCATAAACCGAGGAAAGATCAATCCGGCATTCTTTCCCAAATACTGCATCACTTATAACTTCTTGAGATTACCACCACCAACCCCTGAATATTTCTAAAAATGCCTGTTACTCACTCTCAACAAAGCAAACAAAGCAAGGCACAAGCAAAACCCAGTATGAATCAGAGGTTATCAAATCCTTTTGAAGGTCCACATCTAGAGGATACTGAAATTTTTGAAGAACTCCTTCAGGAATGCCAAGAAAGTGCTTCATTCCAAAAACTTGTAGAAAGACTCATGGAAAATGACAAAGAGAAATACCTACTCATGCTCACAAGCAAAGGAGTTAAAATTCCTGAGGACCTTGACCCAGACGTTTTTCGAACAAGATCTCAAAATTATGAATATCAAGAAAGACAAAGAGAAGAGGATGCACGTGACCTTGAGAAAGATATTCCTGAACAAAACATCCCCGAGCAAAAAATACCATTCCACACACCATTTCAACCTAGGATTAATGCAAGGGAAGAACTCTTCCCTTGGCAAAACAATGCGCCTTTGGTTGCCCTTACTCAACAAATGCAAATATTATAAAGGCAAATGCAAGACATGCAACAAGGGACAATAGTACAGTATTCACTAAATGAAATTTGTCCTTATCCATTTGATAGAAGATTGCACATGGTCCATTTTCCTCCAAACTCAAATGTTCCTAAATTTGATAAATATGATAAAAAAAGCGATCCCCATGATCATGTTAGAGAATTTTGTACCATGAGTCTTGAATTCTCTCATGATGACACCTATCTGATGAGGTTATTCCCACGAAGTTTGGGAGGACAAACAATGGAATGGTTATCCAAAATCACACCTCCTATTAGATCATTTGATGAACTAGTCAACAAATTCATCACTCAATATTCCTGTAATAGTCAACATGCTATTACCATGCTAGATGTCTGTAATACAAAACAAAAAAACAATGAAACATTCATGGTATTCCTTCAATCTTGGCGGTGTATGGTTTCTCGATATCCTTGAGATATTCCTAAAAAGGAGAAAATGGAAATTTTCATCGATAACTTGAATAGTGAGATGAGTTACAGGCTCAAGCTCCAATGCATACCATCTTTCGCTAAATTGATTGAAAATGACATTCAAGTAGAAGAAGCATGTGTCAAGAAAGGAATGCTAAAATTCCTCAAAGAAGGAATAGGTTCATCAAGCTACAATAACCAAAATAACAACAACTTAGACAAATCCAGATTCTGGACCAGAAATAAGAACAATGGAAATGAAGGAGGCAATGAACCACATGATCCAAAATCTAAACAACCCGTGCTCGCCTTATTAGGAAATCCTCAAGCTACAAAGAATCCCAAAGGTGCTAACCTAGACACTAATACTTATGCACCGAATACCAATCAGGGTCAACCTAATACCAACAACACCAATAACACCAACAATGCTCAAAATAATCACACAAATCAAGGACCTAATAACAATTCATGAGGTAACACCACCAATTTTCAAAAATGCATCTACAAACCTCTGGGTCAATCACTGGAGTTAGCATTCAGAGAACTCCTAGAAAACAAAATTATCTCTTTACTCGCGATCAACAATTATGAACCACAAATCAAACCACCTTGGTGGAATGACTCGCACTTTTGTGGTTTCCATTGCAACAAAGGTCATCAAACAAATGATTGCATGAGATTGAAAAACATTGTTCAAGACATGATTGATAGAGGTGATTTAACAGTAGATGGTCTCAAGACAAATGGTGACCATGGAGCCTTTAAAAATCCTCTTCCAAAATACAACAAAGATGGAGCTTCAACTTCAAACGATACCCGTGGGGCTCATATCAATCACATCTACAATAACACCATCAATCATATATCAGCTGTAGACAATCATGTAAACATCATCATGATCCGAGACCAACATAATCATGAATCTATCAACATAACAACCAGAGCTGAGAAATATGTGTTGAAGGGGCATACATCAACAACAAACACTATACCCAAAATTCAATATGATTTAGTCAGCCAACTGTGCAAAACTCCTGCTCAAATATCTATACTGGAGTTATTAAAACTTTTGCGAAAACACAAAGACATATTGGAACAAGCGCTATTGGAAACAAATGTACCTCAAGATCTGGATGCTGACAAATTCCAAGCCATGGTCGCTCATATGATGGGGCCTCATAATCTCACTTTTTCAGAGGATGATAATATCTCATTAAGTCATCCGCATAACACTCCTCTTCATATTGAAGTCATAGTCTATAAATACTGAGTAAAATGAGTATTGATAGATGGAGGAGCTGGACTTAATATATGTACCTTAAAACTTATCTATGCATTAGGCTTCTCAGAGGAGTCTATTGATCCATGCAAAAAAATTACTATAAAGGCATATGATGATGAGGAAATATCCTCTAAGGGAACATTATTGTTACCAATTCAAGTTGGACCCATACAAAGAGATACTATGTGTCAGGTCTTAGACAAAGACCTCACATACAATATCTTATTAGGTCGACCCTAGATACATGAAATGCAAGAAGTGCCTTCTACGTATCACCAGTGTGTCAAATTTCCCTATAACGGGCAAGAGGTCTCTATATCTACTAATCACAATCCATTTCAACATTGTAATGCAATGGGGGCAGCCCAGGATAGTTTGGTTCCCCATAATAGGGAAAAATAGAAATCCTCAACATCAGATCTTCAACAAGAAAAGTTTGAATCACTACTTGGAGATTTCAAACAGAAAATGCAGATCAGAGAACAAGGCATGGGGGAATACTCTTTGGAACCCATGTGTTTGGCTAACTTACCAACATCACCCAGATCTCATGCATTACCTACAACATCAACACATCAGGTAACTCAGCCCATCACCAAATTTGATGGTACATTTATCCAACTTGGCACTCTAGCACATTAATCAGAGGAAAAGGACATCCTTAGCTGGTTATACAAAGATGAAGAAGAAGATAGTAGAGTAGCTACTCTGGAAATAGTTATACCAACACACCTATATGGAAAGGGCTACATAATCATGCAACAAATGTGATATAATGGTAAAGGACCTATTGGAAGGTGCAAAGGAGTCACTGAACCAATAGACCTTCCTTCATAGCTCAGTAGGGACAAAATAGGATTGGGCTGTAAACTCACTCTCCTACCAAGAAGGAAACCACGCAAGAATTCAAACCCTTAGTGGAAAGAAAAGAAGAAGTACAAAGAAGAATCCTAGCAAGAAGAACTATTTGAATCAGCAGAGACAATCTATAAGGAACGTGAACATCAAGAAAAGAAGCAACATCAGGGGAAACCCATCATTCACAAGAAGGCAACATCTACAGCAGTAGCTCATATTCAAGCACCAATATCTAAAAAAGTAGAAACATCTCCTGATACCATTACTCCTCCCCAAGGAGGAACAGTATACGAGCAAATACAAAAGGTAGAAGCAGGATCTGACACAGAATTAGAGAAAACTATCAAACTAGTATCAATCATTAAGGACCTATTCTCACCATACAACATACCAGTTCACAACACTAATAGAATCTGGGATGATACCTCTGAGACTGATTCCACTGAATATGAATGGGGCAGTTGTTCTAATATTCCTGACGATATTGTAGAAAATAGAAATCATACACCCATTTCTAAAGAAGCATGCAGCACAAAGTATCGACCACTTGAATTTGGTCCACAAAATATCTATGAAGCCATGACAAATGAGAAAGGACATTATGAGCAAGTCTATATGGAAAATGATACCATCGAAGACCTCGATGAAATCCTTGGCTTCTTTAAAACCAAAACCAATCATGATGAAACCTCCATCTTAACACTTATAGTAGCAGAATGTGATCCACCAAATGATTCCTTACCACTTGTCTTTCCTGACCTCATCGACTGGGACGAACCCAAAATACATGATATACCAATTTTCTCAAACAATGAATCTATTATCCACTACCTATGTATCGTTAACCCAAAAACAAGATCTACCAGTGCACAAAGTAACAAGGTCTACAACCCAGGGAGTGCCAAGTCTCTCAGTCACAAAATGAACCAAATAAAAGATTTATGGCTGAAAACCAGTCAATGGCAGCTATGGATCACAAAAAAAGTAAAAATAAAGGACGCATCTGAGGGTGAAAACATTGTTAAGGCACCTAAAGATGGGAGACTTGACACTCTTCCTGAATATTTTCATGAGTGATCACCCATATTGATTGAGCCCACTCAATTAATCAACGTTGGTACTACAAAAGCAGCCAAAAACATACACTTGGTAGAATATCTGACAGAGGAAGAAAGATCAGCATTTATCAATTTTTTTAAAGAAAAGCAAATCAACTTTTCTTGGTCATACGCAGATATGCCTGGAATTGATCCACACTTAATCATGCATCACTTGTCCATTACTCCAGGAGTCAAGCCAGTTAAGAAAAAACTATAGAAGATGAATCCACAGGTGGCACTCATGGTCAAAGTTGAACTAAAGAAACTATTAGATGTGGGATTCATTCGACCCATCAACTATGCAGAATGGATTTCCAACATAGTACTAGTATCAAAACTAGACGGCAGTATCAAAATATGTACTGACTTCAGAGATGTCAACAAAGCCTATCCAAAGGACAACTTTCCTTTGCCCAATATCGACATAATTGTAGACCTCACAATGGGCCATGCAATGCTCTCACTAGTGGATGGTTTTTCAGGCTATAATCAAATAAAAATAGCCCTGGAAGATCAAGATAGAACAACATTTACCTGTCCTTGAGGAACATACTGTTGGAATGTTATGTCTTTTGGCTTAAGGAATGCAAGAGCTACTTATCAACGAGCAATGACACCAATCTTTCATGACATGATGCATACCTTCATGGAAGATTATGTGGATGATTTACTAGCTAAATCCTTCAGCAGAGCAGAACACCTTAGCATCTTAGCAAATATTTTTTATTGATTCGAGAAATTCCAAGTCAGACTCAACCCTAAGAAGTGTGTCTTTGGGGTTACATCAGGCAAGTTACTAGGCTACATAGTCTCAGTTAAAGGTATTGAAGTGGATCCCACAAAGGTACAAGCCATTATGGAGATTCCACCACCAAAGAATATCAGTCAGCTCTGATCTCTATAAGGATGACTTCAATCAATCATGCAATTCATCACTCAACTAGCTGATAAAAGTCTACCATTTAGTCACTTGCTACATAAGAATGTACCGTTCAGATGGGAAGCCAAGTATGAAGAATCTTTTTATCAAATCAAACAGTATCTAATGAACCCACCAGTTCTAGTACCACCAATAGTAGGAAAGTCACTCATTTTATACATTTCAACAACAGATATATCACTGGGGGCACTATTGGCACAAGAAGATCAACAAGGAAAGGAACGAGCTATATACTACATCAACAAAACATTGAATGGATATGAACTTAACTATACATTCATTGATAAGGCTTGTCTAATAGTAGTCTTCGCTTCTCAAAATTTTTGACATTATATGCTAGCACATACAATCAAGCTAGTGGCAAAAATTGATCCTCTCAAATATCTACTCAGCAAGGCAGCTCTTACAGGCAGATTGGCTAAATGGGTCATGATTCTTAGTGAATTTGATATCCACTACATAGAATGAAGAGCTATCAAAGGACAAGCAATTGCAGATTAGCTAGCTGAAGCACCGCTACCAAGAAAACAAACTATGGAGATTGAATTTCCGGATAGGGACATTCTTGCTATTTCTACCAAACAATGGACCCTATACTTTGACGGATCCTGCACACAACATGGTTCAGGTGCTGGCATTCTATTCATTACTCCTGAAGGACACACTATACCAAGATCATATAGGCTTATGTTCCCATGCACAAATAATGTGGTTGAATATGAGGCATTGGTTATAGGCATCAAAATGGTTGTAGAATGGAAAATCACAGAGTTAAAGGTCTACGGAGATTCACAACTAGTCGTCAATCAAATCAACAAGGACTATCAGACAAAGGATGATAAACTACTACCCTAGAAGCAAATGGTGGATGACTTCAAGTAGTATTTTGTACACATCACCTTTGAACAAATACCAAGGTTGAACAACAAAGCAGTCGATGCAATGGCTACTATCACTTCATTACTACAAATTCCAGAGCAACAGAGTCGTTACGAGTTTTTGGTAGAGCAACTGTTCTCCCCAGCCTATGACCACTCTGAATCCCATGTTATCTATGCCTTGACTAGTTTGATTCTCCATTGTATGGACTGATATACAATTATCTAAAAAACAACATCCTACCCATTGACTTGTCTCAAAACCAGAAATGTAATTTTATCTGACAAGCCACCCGTTATACCCTTACTACTGATACGTTGTACCATTGAGGTCTAGATGGTACTCTTCTTCGTTGCCTTGATCACAATGAATCTGACTCTGCTTTACATGAGCTTCACGAAGGTATTTGTGGCACACATTCAAGTGGGACTAATCTTGCTAAAAAGCTTCTAAGAATGGGATATTATGGGCCAACAATGGAAAAAGACTCTTATCACTTTGCAAAAAAGTATCCTAAATGCTAGATCCATGGAAATCTTATACATGCACCAGCACAGGAACTACAACCATTCACAACATCCTGGCCCTTTTGTCAGTGGGGACTGGACTTAGTCGGCAAAATTCATCCTTCATCTTCAAATGGACACAAATTCATTATAACTGCAATAGAATACTTTACCAAGTGGATAGAAGCAATCCCCATGACCATAGTGACTAGAAAAAAAATAGCCTCTTTTATCCTAAACTATCTGATCTGTAGATATGGTATTCCAAGCTCCATCATCACCGATAATGGATGACCTTTCAAAAACCAAGATTTCCGAGAACTATGTGAAAAATTCAAAATACAACATCGTTTCTCTACACCATACTACCCGCAGGGGAATGGTCAAGCAGAAGCATCCAACAAGACAATATTGAAAATCCTAAAGAACACAGTGAATGATGCAAGCAAAGATTGGCATGTACAACTCAATCCAGGACTTTGGGCATACCAAACTAGCATCCATACACCTACAAGAGCAACACCTTTCTCATTGGTATATGGATCAGAAGCTATTTTACCCCTGGAGGTAGAAATTCCATCTCTCAGAGTCTCTCTAAAAGGCTTAATCCCAGATGAAGAGTATCAAGTCAACCGACTACAAGAACTTGAACTATTAGATGAAAGACGTCAGCATGCTTATACTTATCTCAAAGCATATCAGTAACGCATGTGCAAAAGCTACAACCACAAGGTCATTCCTAGGAATTTTAAAGTTGGTGACCTAGTACTCAAGGAAAACCCTAGAAATCAGCAAGATCGGGAAAAGAAAGGGAAATTTGAACCTAACTGGTTAGGTCCCTATGTCATCATATTAGTCTATGGATCAGGTGCTTATCAGCTAACAACTTCAGAAGGAGATGTGCTCGACGAACCAACTAACAACATCCATCTGAAGAAATACTACACTTGAGTAGTCTAATGCATGGAAAAAGTAAAAAAATCAAAAAATAAAGAAAAAGCACATAAAAAGGTACAATAAAAGCAACTGGTGAAAACCTGGCAAACAGGCGCTATTGTGAGAGGACGGCTACTCTATCTATCTCTATATCCTTTTCTCTGTAGTAAAACACTATCGGTCATCACCCGACACAGCAAATATCCATTCAGGACATACTTAGCATAGTCACTATCCTAATTTATCCGTCTAAGCCTTTCACCACATCTCTCCATGGCTTGGTAATCATTGAACATACCCACATCAAGAGGTACACCTAGCTAGGGGCAATAACTGTCAAAACTTGTAGCATGTTAAAACCGTTAAGACTATTTGCAAAACTCAGAACACCGTATCTAACAACCAAAAACCTACACAATCACAAAGCAAAACATCAATCACTAAAACAAAATTCACACAAGAAATACGATGGATGATTTTTTGAAGTATCAAATGTTGCATTTTGCATAAAGTTTTGACTATTCTTGCATTTGAACTTTTTGAATTATTGGATTCTCTATGTTTTCTCCACAATGCTTCAAAGCTAGAGAAACATTGGGAAACTCCAATATTTTCTTAGTCTTTTATTTGTGAGCGGATCATTTGTACTGTGTATATACTTGTCTTGAGATGTGATTCACAGCATATCACCGAAGACATGATTCCACTTTACACATACAAATGGTTTAATCTTGTCTATTTATACACAATCCACACTCTGGTTGTCCTGGTTCAATTATACCTTGATGCTTGTGCTATCTTGCAAAATCAAACATCATGTAAATTTTTCTCACATCATCATGGTTCAATTATACCATTATGTTTGTATAAATTTTCAACATATCCGAAGATCAATAAATGCTCAATGATGATACATATATCGAAAGCAAATAACATGTGGCTATATCGAGATGACAAATGTAGAATGAGGATGCTCAAAAATAATTAGTTGTATATCATTTTACAATTAGCTACATATCATTTTACAATTAGTTGTTTATCATATCATACATCTCATTTTCAAGATACATGTCACATCTCATAAATCAATGCAATGCATCATCACATTTTCATTCATCTCATCATGAATCATACATTCACATCATAATCAAAATCAAGAGCATTTATCTAAGCATAAAATCATCCTCATCAAATCTCATATCGAAACATAATGCATATCATTCATCATTGCATCCCTCACATGCATATCTATCGCATCATCATGGAATCTTTCTTCACTTTCATATCTTCATCATTCTTCCAAATTATCTTCTATCATTCTTCCAAACTATCTTCTATCATGTCTTATACATGATGTATCTTTCCTGAAACTAGATGTTTTGATCATGTCTTATACATGATGTATCTTTCCTGAAACCAGATGTTTCGATCAACTCTTATACAGGATATATCATTCCTAAAACCAGGCATTTTGATCAGCTCTTATATATGATATATCGTTCCTGAAACCAGATGCTCAATCATCCATGTCTTATATAGGTAGTATCATTCCTAAAACCAGACGCTCGATCATCCATGTCTTATACTACAGGTGGTATCATTCCTGAAACCAGATGCTTGATCATCCATGTCTTATAAAGGAGGTGTCATACATGAAACCAGACTTGATCTCAATCTAATCAATCTAATCAATCTTATCAAACCCATGCATGTCATCACTATCTAGTCTTCTATCTTTCAAATAGAATTCTTCTTCTTTCGAGAGATCATTCATGCCTTTTGTGCACGAAGGATCTCCTGACGGGGCATTATCATATCAAATCTCGACATCAATTTCATATCAGTTTCATATCAAATCAATTCTTCATATCTGGGGCATCCTCAACATCGTTCATCAAATCTGGGGCATCATCAACATCGTTCATCAAATCTGGGGCATCATATCAACTTTTCATATCAAATCAATATTTTTCATATGCACAGCATCATATCGATCAAATTTTGACAGCATATCTGACAAATTTTCTTTGAATCAACATGTGATCACATGTTAACTCAAAGAGGGGCAAAATGTAGACACCTAAAAGTTGCACAATGAATTAAGTGAATTTTATTCATTTAAATTATTCTTAATTCTTCTAATTAATTAAATTAAGATTTAATTAATATTCCCTTCTTCTATCTAAGTCATTTAATTAAATTCACATTTAATTAAATCCCCTTTTAGCCCATTTAATTAAATTTACATTTAATTAAAATCCCCTTTCTAGCCCATTTAATTAAATTTACATTTAATTAAAACCCCCCACTTGTAAAATCCTACAAATGCAAGTTGCAACCACAATTGAAATAAATTAATTTTATTTTGATTAAATTCTATTTTCCCCATCCACTTGCATTTTCCTACATCTCCCACTTGCCTCTCTAAACCCCCTTCTAGATTCTTCTAATCCCTTCTAAATTAGCCTAACCCATCTACTAAATATTGTCACATCTCAAAGCAAAGGGAAGTCACTTCTCAAACCCTCAAAGTCTTTGAAAACCATTAAAGGCTTTATGTCTTCAACAACTTAACTTTGAAAGTCTCCCAAACCATTAATGGTTAACTCAACCCTCTAGCATGATTAAATAATTTCCCTAAACTCAACCTCTATGTAACCCAAGGGTCTCATCAAGCATTTATTGCTTTGACCATGGTTATTCCTTAATCCTTTGCACAAGAGTTTATCCTTTGGGTAAAAGCTTTATCCAATGGGTAATCCTAACTTAAGCTTAACCCTTACCCCCTAAGGTAATCATGATGTCTTCTCAAGCATTTAATGCTTCTTACATCTCCTCTCAACCAACATTATGTTTCTAATTGTCACCATTTCATTGGTGAAAATTGTGAACATGGATTGAGCAACTTTCAAACTCAACCCTTGATTATCTCTTTCAATCCTGGCCATCCATTGCCCTATTTCTGCTATAAATAGAGCTCTCATTCCTCCATTTTCATATATGCAAGCTCTTAGTATCATACTTATGCTCAATTTTTAACACATCTAGTCTCTCTTTGCAAATAAGAATTAATTTGATACTCATTTTACATTGCTTCTTTTATCAATAGCTTAAACATAACTAATATATCATGTTAGGATAGTATCACTAGTAATCTTGTCATCTTATAATCTAGTTCATTTCATTTGTAGGATCATGCATAGATAGGTTGCATTTTCATGTTAAAATCAATCAAAGCATCCCTCGTTCTTACATTTGTCATCCCTAAACCACTTTGCTCAGTGATCTGAGAGCAAAGAAATTGGTTTGAGGGACCTTGTGAGATAGAGAACCATGGAACCAACCATGGGAAGCTGAGTCATCCTTCATGACTCCATAGCTTGCACCAAGAAGTCTTGTGGGTGTGTGGACAAGTCTCCTAGAGCTTCATTTTTCACATTTTAAGTTCTATTGACCCGCTTTTCCCACATACAGGTGCAGCTTCTACATGGATTTAAGGATGCCGAAGATGTTATTTGATCATGCTTCAACTACTTGAATACATTTCTTTGGTGAGGTGGACCCAGAATAGGTCTAGTGCCTATTTAGGATATGGATCGGTATCATGTTAATGTGTACTCTACACATTACCAGGATGTTTCAAGATGATTTATGGATTTTTTATTGTTGTTTTGGTCTTAAGCCGACATGGCATATCAATGTAATATGAATTTATGTAATGATCTTATTGTAATATCTTTTAGGTGGCTGACCAAATTGGTTTAGGCCTTAGGGTTTGTATAAAATGACGTAAGTTCTCATTGTAGATCATGCAATGGGAATGGAATAAGTGTTCGTGGTCTTGAAATGCAATATCATATGCGAAGGAGACTTGGTCCATCATAGGTGATCGAACTGGGATTAAGGAAGAGGTTAAAGGCCTCTGGTAGTGAGCTTAACTAGGACTGTAATCAGGCATGGTAGATGCTATTTCTAGTAGTTCACTCTATTGGATTGTTGTCCATTTATCTTGAGATGGTTATAGCCTCTCTGTAGTCAGTGAGACTCTTTTGTAATGAGCAGTACACTCTAGGAAGTGTGTCTTCTTGCATGTGCAGGCCCCTCATTATATCACATACTTTTTGCAGAAGTATCATCTGACTATGGGTAGGATTCCCATTGTGGTTTTTCCCTTTCCGGGTTTTCCACACACAAATAATGGTGTTATGTGGTATGGTTTCTTTGCATTAATTATTTGTTTAATTGTTAAGTGGATTAAATGTTATAATCTGTTAACAACTGATTCACCCCCCCTCTCAGTTGTTCACTGGTTATCCTAATAATTGGTATCCAAAATTTTGTCCTCTTTTGCAAAAGTTTAACTTCTTGAGGTAGATCCTATGGTAGCTAACACTTCTAATCCACTGGCAACTATTTTCAGAAGAGAAATCCCTAAGCTTGATGGAACAAATTATGGGATATGGAAAATTTGAATGGAGAGTCATCTTAGATGTCTCGGGAAAGATATTTGGGAGATCACTGAGAAAGGATACACACCTTATGATCCGACATCTGGCAATCCTGCTCCTGCAAACTTGGACAAGAATATTGAAAATAATTGCAGAGCTAGAGAAGCCCTCTTGTGTGCACTTACTGATCAACAGATCATGGGATTGACTGATGAATCATCAGCAAAGGTTATGTGGGACATATTGTAAACTCTAAATGAAGGTGATCTTACTATCAAAATTGCTAAACTTGATGGCTACCGGGTAAGATATGAAAACTTGAAGATGAAAAATGATGAAAAAATTGTTGTGTTTATGGAAAGAGTAAATGAGATTGTTATGGGAATTCAATGTTGTAGAAGATTTCTGAGTGAAGATGAAATAGTTTCCAAGTCTTGAGAGCCCTTCCACTGGCTTACAAGATGAAGAAAATTGCAATTAAGAGTTGAGAATAATGGCAAACTCTTTAGTTAACAGAGACATTCTGATTGGGAAATTATCTGCTTTTGAGCTTGAAGAATTTGGCTCTTCTGGAGCTATAAATTCTGAACCTGCTTTTCATGCATCATCATCATCATCTACCGGCAAAAGTAATTGGAAGGTTTTATATGCAAAATAATTGGAAGACATGAGAAAGAAGATGAAGAATTTGAGCAACTTGAAGCCTTATTTGCTAGAAGAGTACCTAAAGGTTCGACAAGAAGTAAGTATGAAGGAAAAGAACCTTTTAAATGTTTTTCATGTAATAAGATTGGTCATTTTGCATCTAGATGTCCTGAAAGGAATGCAATGTTTGAGGAAAGAGTTAAGAAATCATTTAAGCCTAACCAGAACAGATATAGATTCAAGAAAAGTAAACAATGCTACATAGCAGATGAGGAAGGAGTAACTGATGACTCTGGACATGAACCAGTAGAAGACCTTGCTAGTGGATCCAGCAATGGAAAGGAATGGGTGTTCTATGCTTTAAAGGAAGATGAACCGAAACCGGATATCAAAAATGATGAAAAGGTCCTGGCAACAAAAGTTGAAGATAAGAATGAATGGGTAATTGATAGTGGATGCTCATATCATATGACTAGAGATAAAGGGAAATTTATGTCTCTGCGATGACAAAGCATGTATGATCAAAGGTAGAGGTATTATATCTTTGGATGGAAAGCATAACATTGACAATGTTTATTATGTAGAAGGTTTAAATCATAATCTCTTGAGTGTTGGTCAATTGGTGGACAAGGGTTTCCAGCTTTAGTTTAAAGATAGAAAATGCAAAATCATTAACAAGACTGGTTTGGAGATTGCAACCGATATTCATACTAGAGGTAATATCTTTCACTTGAACACTAGTGATGCCCTCCTAAATGGCACAAGGTTAGTCTAAGATCGAAGAACACAAAAACACACAAAGTATTAGCGTTAGTCAATCAAAAACTAAAACATGAAGGCATTCCAAAGGAGACACTAAAAACATGCTAATGAATCTAACTAAAGAAGTAAAGATAATGAGACATCTCCAACTATCTCTTAGCATGAGATTAGCTCCTTCTCCCTTGTTCCTCTCCTCTCCAAGTTCCAAAATAGTGTAGCTCTCAGCAGCTTTTTGCACTATGGATGCTTATGGAGGATTGAGATTGTAGTATAGCTCTAAATGTGAAATAAAAAGCTATTTTTAATGCTAAAATGATTGATTTTAACCAAAAGACAAAAGATTAGATTGTTTATGCTAAAATGCTCTCTAAAATGTCTATAGCTCAGATGCACACAAGTTTTCAGGATCTGGATTATGAAGGAATGGGCTCTATTTATATGAAAAATGGAGCAATAGATGGCCAGGATTGAAAGGTTTAATCAAGGGTCAAGCTTGAAAGTTGGGGATCCATGTGCACAATTTGCACCAATGAAATGGTGACAAGTGTCAACATAAGATTGGGTTGAGAGAAGAGGTTGGAGGCATTAAATGCCTGAGGAGACCTCATGGTTATCTAGAAGGAAGGGGTCAAGCCTAAATTAGGATTACCCACTGGATTAGGAGTTAATGCAAGGATAAACCTTTGTGCAAATGATTAAGAGATAATCATGGTCAAAGCATTAAAGGCTTGATGAGACCCTTGGGCTGGGTAGAGGTTGAGTCAAAACAAATGTTTTAACCATGGGGAAGGGTTTGAGTTAACCATTAATGGTTTTTGGAGACTTTGTGGATTAAGTGGTTGAAAGTTGGAAGCCTTTAATGGTTTTCAAAGACTTTGGGGTTTTTGGTGGTTGAAGGTTGAAAACCTTCAATGGTTATCCAAGACTTTGGGCCATTTGAGAAGTGACTCCATTTTGCTTATGAATGTGACAATATTTAGGGGATGGATTAGGCTAATTAGGAAGGGGTTAGAAGAATCTAGAAGGGGATTAGAGTGGATTTGGTGGGTGAGGGAAAATAGGATTTTATTGAAATAAAAATTCATTTATTTCAAAATGTGTGCAAGTTGCATTTGTAGGAAAATGCAAGTGGGGTGGGGGATAATGATTTAAATAAATGTTTTATTTAATTTATTTAAAAGAGGAATAAGGAGATTTAATTAAATAAATTGATTTTATTTATTTAATTGAATGGAATTTGATTTAATGAATTAATTAAAATAAATTGAATAATTTATTTAATTAATAGAAGAATGTTTGGAGATGAATTAATTAAATATTAATTTAATTAACTGATGGCTAGTGGATTTTTAATCAAATAAATATGAAATATTCATTTAATTAAAATGGACAGATTTATGTGACTACATTTGCCCCTCTTTGAGACAGTGCAGTTTATTGCATCGTTTCAAAGAAAGAAAAACTGGTGTGAAGAAATGCCCCATAAAATGTTAATTTAATGGGTGGTATGCCCCCTCGAGAGATGGGCCAAATTTTTTTGAAAAATCGGGCGATCTCTCGAAAAAGAATGAAAATTGGCAGGGTGATAGAAGAGAAGAAGTTAGGTATACTGGTGAAAAATAGAAGAAATCGGGGGAAACTGGGAGAAATGGGAGGCTCGGGAAGTTCACGGGGACCACGGCGATGAGCAGGGCGAAGTTACGGTGATAGCGAGGGGTATAAATGGGGTGAAAGGGGTGAAAATAGGATCATTTGTGACCGTGACCAGTTGAAAACTTGAGCTCTGACAGTGACATTTGGAGGAGTAAGGAGGAGCAACGATGCCGTTTCCGATCACCGAGCACCGATTTGAGCGAGTGCGACGATTCCAGCGCCCAACCGATTATGGACCAGCGGTACGCAAATTCGAAAACTCACTTTTCATGCATTTTTAATATGGTTTTAGCTGAGTCCAAGTCAAGTCAGAGCAAGAGCGCTGGAACTATGTTTTTAGCGCTTTTGCTCCATGAAATAGCGCTTTTGTAGGCTAGTTGGAGCACTTTTGCTATTAATTAGCGCTTTTGTAGGCAAGTTTTAGCGCTTTTGCCAAATTAGCGCTATCGCAGGGTTAATTGAGCCTTATTGGCTCTGAATAGCGCTATTGTATGGTAGTTTTAGCGTTTTTGGTTTTGTAGCGCTATTGTAGAGCTGTTTGAGCGCTATTGATATGGTTGTAGCACTATTGTGTATTTTTAGCGCTATTGTAGATAAAATAGCGCTTTTGCCTTAGGATAACAAGATGCCCCAGTGTTGGACAAAATAAATCTCTTGATGCCTAACGATTGATGGATGGCGAGGTGCAGTGGGAGTTGTTTTGAACCATAGCAGCCCGATGAGACTTAGGTCATTTGTTAGAATAAATGCCTGTTGAAGTCTAGGCGGCCATGATTGCTTACCTGTTGAGACCCGAAGATACTTGATCAAAGTATCTGATGATAGTCTAGGTTTAAACTTAAGAAAGTTTGATAACAAAACAACTGATGGTGGTTGGATGAATGTCTATGTGCAGGAGGATCTGTGCGTGTTGCAGTTACGCGAGCGCCACCCCGCGACACAGGGATTGCGGGATCGATTGACGCAGATAGAGATAGATTGTATTGCAGCTACTGGCCTCTACGAGGTGATGCATATGCCCGTGATTCGGATGAATCATGGCCTGATCACAGCATTGGCAGAGCGATGGCACAGTGAAACGTGTACGTGCCATCTGGCCTAGGGCGAGATGACGGTGACGTTAGAGGACGTGTGGCGTATCCTTCGGATTCTGATTCGGGGGCAGCTGGTGACATATGATCGATCTTGGGGGATGGTGTCTTGCTAGAGGATATTTGATGAGGATATTTGATGAGGATATTTGATGAGGACGTATATATTGATGATGGCTCGATCGCATGGGAGGATATAGCGGCACTATATGAGCCCCTTCCAGCAGTATTGTCAGGGATCGTCGGAGGACTTCTGTGTCCAGACAGGCGGTCACATGGATTGGCGGTCGGGTGGGGATAGGTTATAGAGATGATGGTGACTGAGGGGACCCGATTTGCCTGGGGTCCGTGCATGTTAGTGCACATGTATCAGGAGTTACATGAGGTAGTGTACAGAGGGCGGGGGTCTCTAGCACTGGGCATGACGCTGCTGCATGTGTGGGCATGGGAACACTTACCAGTGACTCGACCAGTGAGTCTGAGATTCTGAGCCGTGGACCAGCCCTATATGTTTATGTATAGTGGTATGATGAGCCAGCCCCACTTGGGGAAGCTAGAGTGGTGGCGGCGGGCATTAGATGATTTGGATGCAATGATCTGGCGGCCATACTTAGAGTGTGAGCCATGGGAGGATGATGCAGAGGCACTACCGTATTGCTTCATGACCTGATTCCTCATTGGGAGGACCTTGTATCATGTAGAGAGACAGGTGCCGGGACGGGTGATGAGGCAGTTTGGATGGCAGCAGGGACTGCCGAGTGGATCAGGGGAGTATGCATGAGTGATCCGAGAGCGGTATGCATGGGGTCCAGTGCTACCGTATGATCAGGCACTGGCAGAGTTCCGTACACTGCAGGCGAGGCCATGGGACTTACGACCGAGGGTCGTGGATGTAGGGGTGACAGCAGAGTATACACAGTATCGGGTGGCCCACCCGATCCGACGGATATCAGATCCAACTGAGCCGATCCCAACGTTTGGGGATGAGAGGGGACGGGGACGAGGATGGAGAGAAGGAGGTCGAGGAGGAGGAGGAGGAGATGGAGGAGGAGGTGGAGGTGGTGTAGGAGGAGGGGGAGGAGGTGGAGGTGGTTTGGGGATGCCGAGGCAGCGGAGAGGGAGAGGTGGACTACCTCTTCAGATATCACAGGGACCTTTGATGAAGGGAGGAGTGCAGCTGAGTGGGAGGGGGATGGAGAGAGAGATTCTGATGGCTACAGGTGTAGGGGAGGGTGGTGCAGGGGAGGGACCTAGTGGAGGGGGTGATACAGGTGTGGCAGCCATGGACATGGGGGAGGGAGCTACTGGGGATCTGCGGGAGCACATGATAGATTATTTGCAGACCCGGGTAGAGAGATTAGAGGCGGAGGTAGCAGCTAGAGATGTGCAGCTATTTGCACGTGAGTCAGAGCTGACAGTGGTGCTGCGGGAGAGAGATACTGCGGTGGAGAGATTGGCGGAACTGCAGGAGAGAGTGCGGACTGGTGCACAGGGGCCTTCAGGGGAGATTATGAGGGAGATACGGCGAGCACAGGCGGAGATAGAGTACTGGCGTGGGTTATATGAGCAGGTGGTACCGATTAGCCAGTGAGCTCTCAGCTATTCACAGATGCGGCAGGCTAGATCCGAGCGATCGCAGAGGATGCAGAGCAGTGGGGGTGTGATGGGTCCTTTGCGGCAGGATAGATCAGGGAATGCAGGAGGGAGTGGGGGTTCGATGAGGCCTCCATGGAGAGATGGATCAGGTGGGGCAGGTACTAGTGGTGGATTAGGTAGGGGTGGTGGTGGTACAACATCTGGCCAGAGTGGCATTTGAGAGAGCATTTTTGCATACATGTATTGTATCATTGTCTATTTTTTTGGACTGTATCTTGGATGGCTCTTTGGTAGCCAATTTTGTAGACTTCATTGTACTCTGATATATGAGATGATATATATGAGGAGATCCCATATTGTGATGATATGCATGTGATGATGTATAGATGTTTATGCATGTTTATGATTTATTTGCTTAGATGGATACGAAATGTTTCTTTTATGCATGTTTTTATGATGATTTAGGATGTTTGTATAATGACATATGAATGCAGGTTTATATATGTAGGATGTGTTTTTGATTATTTGATGTAATGCTTTATGTATGGAATGCCATGATGAGGATATATGCTTATGCTTGATGCATGAACAGGATTTTTGATGTTTCCTATTGCAATGTAATGATGAGATGATTTATATATGTAATATAATGATGCAATGATTTATGTGATGATGTTAATGCAATGGTTAGATGAATGATTTTATGTATGGATATGCATCTAGATGTGTTTAGATGAATGTAATATGGATAAACAAAATGTAAAGTACAAATGTTTATATGATGAATGTAGATGGAGAAACAAATGTAAAGTACAAAGGTTTATATGATGATATTAAAATGAATGCAGATGGATAAACAAATGTAAAGTACAAGTGTTTATATGATGATATTAAAATGAATGCAGATGGATAAACAAATGTAAAGTACAAGTGTTTATATGATGATGCCTAAATGAATGATTCTAAATGCGTTTTAAATATGTTTGTAAGTACAAATGATAATGGGATGATACTATAACTAATGAGTATAATAATTGCACTTTAATGTAATGATAATGAATGCAATGTGAATGAATCTTACAATGAGCATAAGAAGATACTTAGTAATGAATGAATGCATCTTTTAACTATAAAGAAATGTATGCAAAATGATAAATGGTGAAAAGATTAATAACAGGATAATGGATAATTTACACTGGATGAAATGCTTAGTAAATGATTTAAACAAACAAAGACAATTTGATCTCATGAATGAATCTAATTTTTTATGATTGATGCAATGATGAAAATGATTTTTAATGAAAACTAATGTCAATAATGAACTATATGCAATGTTTTTGAAAAATGACATGAATGGACGTAATGCAAGATGCACCTAAATGCAAGGATGATATGATCATGAGGAATGCAAGGTTTTTAAGACTTTGCATGATGCATTGATGATGTATAAGAGTACTCGGTTGTGATTTGTATCCAAGACAAGCTTTTAGTTATTTTTGCATGTAAATGCTACATATGAATGAATGGATGGGTGATATGCAACGGAATGCAATATATAAACAGATGAGGTGAAATGACGATCCATAGTGCTCTATTTTCATCATTGAGCTTTAAAATGTTGGAAGAGAATACAAGCATCTTGACACAATGATTCAAGATGACCTGAGTATTTCTTTCATGGATTTTAATATAGCAAGTTAATACAAATGACTTGATATAAGGGTCAAGTCGACCAGAGTATTGCTTGCGGAACAGACAAGGATTATCTCCTTTCGTGCATGACTTGGATCGTCCTCCTTGATCTTAGGCTGATCAGATCCTGAGACAAGTACATACCGTACTAAGAAATAAAACCTTTATCCAATTTGGAGGAAGAGGAACCAAAGGGAGAGCATTGTACCTGCAAACAAATAGTATAGACATAAAGAATAAAGAATAAGGATCCTTGGTAATGGTTCATGCCCATATGGTCGAGATATATGCTGTAGTCAGCAAGCCGTAATGATCTATGACTGCATTTTGCATAAGATCATGTAGCTTGGTGAACTTCCCACGTAGACACCATTAGTACATGCCCCAGAACTTCATCGGAAGTAATGCACAAATGATACAAAACAATGCTGAAAGATCCTGATACAGATAAACAAATGAATTACTCACGAATCAACCAAGTATTTGATAGCTTAACATAATTTTCTTGTCAAAGAAAATGTCACTTTTGTCTTTGTTTTGGTAAGGAAGGATGCATCCTTGTTTTTAAAGACAGTTTCTGATTGTTAATGTCGATTGTGTAGTTTGATTGGTAAATGGTCATTGTGTGAGTAGTTGTCAATGTTTATTTTGTATCTGATCGGATAAATATGTACAAGGTGTTGCCATGTTTTTGTGTGATTTTTGATGGGTTTTCCGATGTTTTTTGGATTTTGTGAAACAATTTTGAATGTTTTTGGTATTTTGAGAGTCATTTTTGAATGTTTTTGGATTTTTGCGAGACATTTTTGAATGTTTTTGATATTTTCTGATGATTGCCTAAATGAAGAGCGTAATGATATATAAGACGATGTAGAATCCACTTCCATCACTAGGGTAAGGGTATTGCCACCAGTTTGTAGACCTGACTTATGAAAAGGTGGGATGCTAAACGCATGGAGTACTTTCTTAATTGCAGAGGAATAACAAGCCATGTTTTTTGGATGGATGGATGTATGTGTGCATGAATGTGATCGCAACGAGCTTGAAAAGATAATGGAGCCATTGCCTTTACGAGTGGCACCTGTTTGCCAGGTTTTCACCATCGCACTTACCCAAGGTGCCACCGGAGTGGTTGTTCACCGTTTGGATGCATGATTTTTCTTTACTTTTTTGAATGTTTTTGTATTTTCTTCAGGACATTTTCTGAATGTTTTTGGGTAGTTTTCTGATATGTAGGGGAGCCTGATGCTCTGTACACCTTAGGTATAAAACCTTTTGAGGTGCATGCTGTTGATTGGATCTGCAAGCGGTTCTCCTTCTGATGTAGCCAACTGATATACCCCGGACCCGAATACAGTAGTGACAACATATGGGCCGAGCCAATTTGATTCAAACTTGCCTTGATGTTCTCTATTTGGTTGGTTGCGAGGATTCTCTCGAAGAACAAGATCACCTACCTCAAATGTATGAGATCTAACTCGGTGATTGTAACTTCTGCTCATGCGCTGCTGATAGGCTTTGAGGTGATTGTATGCAGCTTGCTGCTTCTCATCAAGTAACTCTAAGTCTTGAAGACGGGATACTCTGTATGCTTCATCATCGATGAGATTATGCAAGGAAACCTGTAATGATGGTATCTCGACCTCAATAGGCAAGATAGCTTCTGCACCATAGACCAATGAATAAGGAGTTGCACCTGTAGGGGTTCGAATGCTAGTTCGATATGCCCATAATGCTGGATTCAATTGAACATGCCAATCATGACCGGCATCATTGACTGTCTTCTTTAGGATTCTCAATATGTTTTTATTAGATGCTTCGGCCTGACCATTGCCTTGTGGGTAGTAGGGAGTGCAAAAGTGGTGTTGGATATGAAATTTCTCACATAGTTCATGGACATCCTGATTTTTGAAAGGAAGACCGTTATCTGTGACGATGGACATGGGTACACCATACCGGCAGATGATGTAGTTGAGGATGAATGAGGCGATCTGCTTGCCGGTGACTTGGGTAAGTGGAACAGCTTCGATCCACTTTGTGAAATATTCGGTAGCGATAATAATGAATTTATGGCCATTGGATGAAGATGGGTGAATCTTACCCACAAGGTCGAGGCCCCATTGGCAAAAAGGCCATGGTGTCATGATTGGTTGCAGTTCCTGGGCTGGTGCATGTATCAGGTCACCGTGAACTTGACATTTCTTGCATTTCCTGACAAAGTAGTAGGAATCCTTTTCCATAGATGGCCAATAGTATCCAGCTCGCATGATCTTCTTGGCTAGTGATGGACCACTTGAGTGAGTCCCGCAAATTCCTTCATGTACCGCTTCCAAAGCCTTTGTTATCTCATCTTGTTCCAGACATCAAAGGAGAGTACCATCAAGACTACGTCGGTATAGGGTTTCGGCAATAATGGTATATCGAGCAGTTTGGCGAATGAAGGTTTTTCGTTGGTTATTTGATTGGTTGGGAGGAAGGGTGTGATCGCGGAGATAGGTGTAGAACTCACTGTACCATGGGGATTCATAACCGACAAGGCGACATATCATTTCAGATTTGGGGATATCATAAGCGGGGATCCAAAGCTGTTCTACCAAGAACTCATAGCGTGTTGAATTCTATGGAAGATCTAGGAGAGATGCGATGGTAGCCATAGCGTCAACAGCGCGATTCTGATCTCTTGGTATCTGCTCAAAAGTGATAGTAGTAAATGATGTCCTTAGATTGTCCACCATTTGCTTGTATGGCATGAGTTTATCATCTTTGGTCTGATACTCATCTGTTGCTTGTCGAATGACTAGTTGGGAATCGCCATATACTTGCAATTCTTTTAATTTCCATTGTATGGCTAATCTGAGTCCTGTGATCAAGGCCTCATACTCTGCTATGTTGTTGGTGCATGGAAATGTGAGCCTGTAAGACTTTGGGATGCTATCACCTTGAGGTGTGATAAACAAAATGCCTGCCCCCGAGCCATGCCTAGTGTATGAACCATCAAAGTATAATTTCCATGGTTGTACTTCTGTGAGCATGAATATCTCTTCGTCTGGAAAATTGGAAATGAGAGGATGATCGCCTATGAGTGGTGCATCGGCCAACTGATCTGCAATAACTTGACCTTTGATAGCTTTACGGTCCACGTACTCGATGTCGAATTCACTTAGAATCATCACCCATTTGGCCAAGTGGCCTGTCAATGCTGCTTTGCTGAGTAAGTACTTGAGTGGATCAATCTTTGCAATGAGTTGTACCTTGTGTGTCAACAGATAGTGCCGCAATTTAGTGGCTGCCAGGATTACTGCTAGGCAAGCTCGCTCAATAGGTATGTAATTGAGTTCATAGCCAACCAGTGTGCGAGAGATATAGTAAATAGCACACTCTTTTCCTTCTGCATTATGTTGTGCCAGTAGTACACCTAATGTTGTACTTGTCGCTGAAATATAAAGTAACAACGGTCTACTTGGATTTGGTGGCATCAACAAGGGTGGATTCATGAGATAGTCTTTAAGCATTTGAAATGCTTGCTGGCATTTGGCATCCCACTGAAAGCGAATGTTCTTGTGTAGCAGGTGTGTGAATGGGTGACACTTATCAGCCAATTGTGCAATGAATCTTCGGATGGATTGAAGCCGCCCTTGTAATGTCCTTAGCTGACTGATATTCTTTGGAGGTGGCATGTCCATGATAGCTTTTACCTTTGCTGGATCGACCTCAATACCTTTGCTTGAGACAATGTATCCTAGAAGCTTCCCGGAGGTCACTCCAAAGAAACATTTCTTTGGGTTGAGTCGAACATGATATTGTTCCAGTCTATCAAAGATTTGATCTAAGATGTGAAGATGTCCTTCTCTAGTAAGTGATTTTGCTAGTAAATCATCCACATAATCTTCCATCATACTATGCATCATTTCATGGAAGATGGTGGTCATTACTCTTTGATAGGTCGCTCCTGCATTCTTTAGACCAAAAGGCATTACATTCCAGCAGTATGTGCCCCATGGACATGTGAAGGTTGTCTTATGTTGGTCCTCTGGTGCGATCTTTATTTGATTGTATCCTGAAAAGCCATCCATGAGTGAAAGCATGGCATGTCCTGCTGTCAGATCCACTATGATGTCGATATTTGGTAGGGGAAAGTCATCCTTAGGACATGCCTTATTCAGATCTCTGAAGTCTGTACAAATGCGGATGTCCCCTTTTGGTTTGCCGACTAGCACAATGTTGGAGATCCATTCTGCATAATCAATTGGTCTAATGAAACCAACATCCAGGAGTTTCTTGAGTTCTGTTTTGACTAGCACGGCAATCTGAGGATGCATCTTACGAAGCTTTTGCTTGATAGGTTTGGCTCCTTCTGCTATGGTGAGGTGATGCATGACTAAATCAAGATCAAGCCCAGGCATGTCCGCATATGACCATGCGAAGTTGATTTGACGCTGCTGGAAGAACTCTATGAATTGAGGTTGTTCCTCTGGAGTGAGAAGAGATGCCAGATGTATGATATGAGGGTTTTCAGGAGTCCCCACATTGTATTCTTTGGTTTCCTCGATGAGAATCGTTGATCGTTCCTGTTGTGTGCTTGCAGGGAGAATGTCAAACCCTTCATCCTCAGGCGCCTCAGAGAGGTTTTCACCGTTGGATACGCTCTTTCTTTTTACTATTGTCGGATCAAATAGTGCTACAGTGTGGTTTTCACTAGAAGATCCATGTTTTATTGTTATATTTTTGCAGCTGAAGGGTTTGGCATCCGCCCCGAAGTATGCTGCGCTATTAAGTTGAATGGCGAATCTAGCTTTGTGATCCCCGCTTGGTAGATTATCCCTTAATTCCAAAAAGTCAATGATAGCCTCATCGTTTTGGAAGAGGTCAAGACATGGGGGATTTGGTTGGTTCCATTCGATGAGTTTAGGGTGGATAATGGGCATTACTTCATCGATTAAGTTAAGTGCGGGAGATGTATCAGTGAGGGTTAAGACAGTGTGGTGAAGGTCGTTGATGGTACTCTCCTTGTCAGAATCAGGCGTAGGATGAGACGTAGGGTCTATGGAAGGTGTTTCCAGCTCAGGTACCCAAGTGGTCTTTATCTGTGCTTCTCCGTAAATAGGAATGTCTTTGCATGGCGGAGGTGGTGATGTGTCTTCCTCATCTGAAGTGTTAAGCTGTACAGAATCAAATTCCCACTCATGTGAGTCGGTCTCTGAATCACTCTCCAGCATCCGATTGCTATACCATACTGGGATGTCTTTGGAGTTGAACACGGCAGGTGTGATTGGTTTATGTATCTTTGTGGTGATTGGTGCTGCAGGAACCATGATGGGGTTTAAAGGATTTGTTACTGGAAGTATCGGCAGTGATGACTCAGTGGCTTCTGCAGGAACTGCTGGTACCATAGATGCTACTGTGGATTCTGATACAGTTGCTGCTGCTCATGGTACTATGGATGTAATGGCTATTGCAAATGGGATTACTGGTTTGATTGGTGGGATGATTGGTATTGTAGATGGTGGAGTTGTGAGCCTCGATGGGGCAGTGGGGATAATGCTTGATGGTGCTTTGATTATGAAAGGTATCCGCTTTGCAGTAGGTGGGCAAAATGGTGTGCTGGGTTTTCCTTTGAATCTGAGTTTAGGAAGGACTTCTTTTTCAAAGCCTAGACCTGTATTACCTTTGGGCTTGAATTCTGGCAGCAGAGGTTCGTGTCGTCCTTGTTTGCAGTATCCCAAAGCACTCTGACCATCATATCCCCTTCTTTGCATAATGAGAAGGCCTTTGCCATACTGATCCATAGGAAGTGTAACTCGAGGTATGTCAGTGGTGATGGGATCTTTATAGATCCATTCCGCTAGGTCCTCATCTTGTGTTTCTTCCTCTTGACTCTTTCCAAGAACGAAAGGCGTTAAGGCACATGCAGGCGTGATTAGTGGTTGCTGGAGAATCTGTTGTGGTTTACCATGCGTTCTAGGAGAAGTAGGCATTTGTCCCACACAAAAGAGCTGACTCAAGTTGCATTCTCCAGGACCTTCCTCTGCGACTTTCATCTTAAGCTTTTCTTGCTTGGGTATAGGGGTGTTAGAACTGGCAAGAGAGGCGGGACTTACATATGATGTGGAGGAAATGGCTTCTCTATTATTAGGAACAGTAATTTCTGGTTGATGGTTGATATTATGGCAAAATGCAAAGGGATTTGCATCGCCCAGGATTGTGATCTCTGCACCATTATGTGGGAACTTGATACATTGATGGTAGGTAGATGGAACGGCTTGCATGGCATGTATCCAAGGTCTCCCTAATAATAGATTATATGGCAGAGGAAGGTCCAAAACCTGACAGATGATGTGCTTTACCACAGGGCCCACTCGGATTGGTAGTACCACAACTCCTTTGGATGAATGCTCTGCATCATCATAGGCCTTGATGGTGATCTTCTTGCGAGGATCCACTGACTCTATTGCATATCCCAATGCTGTGACCAACTGTAGTGTGCAAATGTTTAGGCCTGCTCCATTATCTATCAAGACTCACTTGATCCTGTGTTGGTTGACAAAGCCTTCAATGTGGAGTGAGGCGTTATGAGGTTGCTGGAACGAAGAGTTGTCACTTTCGGAAAAAGTGAGACAAGGTGATGACTTTAGATTTCCAACCATGGCTTGAAATTGGTCCGTGTTCAGGTTTGCAGGGACTGACGCCTCTTGGAGTGCTTGATCCAAGATTGTTTTATGAGATGGCGATAGGCGTAATAGCTCTAAAATGGATATAAGCGCAGGCGTTTTGTCTAATTGTTCCACAAGATTGTACTGCCTTGGGATGGAGGTGGTGCCTTGTGGAGCTGCCTTGATGGTAACTTTGCCACGACGTGTAACAACATTGCAATTTGAGGTGGGATTTTTGAAGGTGATAGTTGCAATTTGTTCACTGGCATCATACAGGTGATTGACAGTGTAATTATACGCAGCTTGCGTATAATCAGTGGTATCAGGACCTCGTCTGGAAGTGGAAGGACCCCTTTGATCTTGTGATGGAAGTGGATTCTTGAACATCAGATGATCATTATTGGTTGTTTTTGGATCATGTCCTTCAATCTCAATTTCTCCTCGATCAATAAGATCCTGAATGAGATCTTTCAATCAATGACAATTACTTGTCTTGTGTCCTCTTCCTTGATGGAACTCACAGTGTTCAGTATCTCTCCACCATGTTGGTTTGACCTGAGGCTCATAGTTTGATAGCTTAGGTAGAGTGATCAAATTCTGAGAAATGAGTTGTCGCATCACTGTTTCAATGGGTTCCCCTAAGGGAGTGTATGTACGTTTTTGTTTTTGTGGACGAGGTCTTGGTTCATCATGAGATGTGATGCGACCTTGATTAAGAGGAACATTTGTGTTATTTTGAGGTGGAGGATTTTGTCCTGCAAATCGAACCACAGGTTGTGCATTTTGGACAGTTCGAGCATCCACAACTCCATCGTTGACGATATTCTTATTCTTGTTCCAGAAGTTCGGTTTATCGCTATTGAAGCGCGGGCGAGGACCATCTTTGGGTTCATTAAAGATTTTGATGAGTCCTTTTTTGATGAGTGCCCTTTCACATTTTATACCTTTGGTGATCATATTGTTAAAAGAATCTGTGTCTTTGACATCCAGGTGAAATTCCATTTCTTCGTTTAAGTTGGAAATGAAAATTTCCACTAGTTCTCGTTCAGGTAACTGAAGAGAACGTCTGCTAGACATTTGGCACCATCATTGCAGGAATACTGAGAATAGTTCACCTGGTTTTTGTTTGGTGTTGCATAGATCAGCCATGGTGATGTCGCGTTCAATATTATAAGAGTAATGAGATAGGAACTTCTGGATGAGTTCCTCAAATGTTCTTATGCCACCTGGTAGTCGGGAAAACCATGATGTGGTTGTTCCTCCCAAGCTTTGGGGAAAAAGGCGCATTAGGTATGTGTCCTCATAAGCTACTTCAAGACAAGCAGAATGAAATTCTCGGACATGATCGCGGGGATCGCCCTTTCCTCTATATTTTTCAAATTTGGGTGTTTCGAATCCGCATGGAAAGGGTGGCATATAAAGATTCCTATCAAACGGATAGGGACAGATGTCATTAAGTGAGAATTGACTGGTCTTAACACCACTATGAAGTTGTTGGGCGAGATTCTCAACTTGTTGCCGCAACATCTCCATTTCATTAGGAGGAGGAGGTGGTGGGTTACCTCGAGGAATGTTATATCTGATGGGATCTCTACGCCTTTCTTCCTCATGGCGACTTTGTCTTTCTGATGCTTGTCTTAATTGGGCAAGATCAAAGTCTGAGGGGAGTTTGGCTCCTTCTTGAGCGAGTTTTAAGAAGTGAGCATCCGTATTGCTCCTTAATATTTCATCAAATAATCTGTTAAAATGAGGGTTATGCTGAACCCTTTCGATTGTTGAAGGAGTGGGTGTACCTGGGTTTTCATCATTCCCATTTCCTCCAAGTGCTTCTTGAAATTCATTGAGGTTGTCCTCTTCTTCCTCAATTTCTATTTCTTATTGCCTTGATTGTGATCGGGTTTGAGCCATTTTGTTTGCAAGTTTGTGTTCGAAGTTGATTGAAGATGATGATGAGTGGTGATGAAATGAAAGATTGATTGGTTGGTGATTTGTGTTGTATGGGGATCTCTAGCACTTTAAGGTAGATGTAACCAGAATTCCTTCTTTGAATTTTGCTTGTTTGTTTTGATGATTTTGGATGTGATAAGGTGTAGAGAAATCTGAGATGTGTTACAGATTTTGACTACCTAGCAATGAGAGGATTCACTCATGAACTAGTTTTAACCTGCGTAGATGTGTCTCTTAGGATGAGCTTATCCTAGATGTAGAAACAATCTAAAAAGTGATGTGATGTGTTTGATTTCAAGCAATATCTAAAAAGGAATCTTGGGACAAGAACCTCTTAATGTTTTGAGAGTTTTGGGATGGATTGATGATGAAGTGATGATGTATGAGTGAGATGATGGATGAAAATGTTTTCAACTTCAATAAAAATTTTGTGTTACAAACGGGACAAACTCTATCTCTTCCCTTTCAGGCGTTGGTGGCACTTCTCGAGCTGTGTTGTAGGTGATACAGATGTTTGGGAAGAAGTTGGGATTAATCTTTCCTCCTTGATTTTTGTGATAACTCAAAGCTCTATATTGCATAAAAGCTCTGTTGTTCAATGATTCTGAATCAAACTCGTTTGTTTTACCTTGAAGGTATAGACGCATGCGATGTAGAAAGACTCTATGTGAGACAAAGATTTGTCTATTGAGATAGAAGAATTTCCTCCTTTTGATCAAAGCCTTTGAGCTTAGTGGTCTCCTTTTCAAGGTGATATTCTGATGACACTTCTTCTTTCGCAAGATGTGAAGAATGGTCATAAAATTTGACTCTTTGTTGTTTGTACCTTGTTTTTGATGTTTTTGGTTGTTTTTGAAAGATGTTTGGTTGGATGAATACTTGTTTTTGGGATTGATTTTCTGATTTTTCTTTGACAAGAAAACAAAGCAAGCACACAAACACAAGAATGTTGCCTAAAAAGGCACAAATGAGTATGGGTCTAGATCAACCCAATTCTTGGACTTGTTTTTGACCCTTCCTTTAGATTTATTTTAAGGTGTAATTCCAAAGCCTGAAGTTGGCTCAATTTGCACTAGGTCTATAAAAACAAACACACTTCAAACACTCTTTATCCCTAAGGTCAAATGGCCAGTTGTGATAAATTTAGCCCACATCTTGATATTTCTTCGACTTTGGTACTACATACCTTATGAATCCCGCCGTGGCAGGTAAGGATGTGATATACTAAGTCTTGCACGAGCATAACAAATAGATGATCCCTATGATGGGGGAGTCACCACTTTTATCAAGCCACAAGTGACCTTTCAAAAAGCTATGTTTCTACTCAAGGAAATATGTATGGTGAGTATCTTGGGAGCAAAACCTTCTATGCTCTTGCACTAAATTATACCTCAAATATCCTCAATCAATAGAACAGGTGGGCTACTACTTAAAGGTGTTTAGTCATGTTCGATGGCTTTGGACATAAGTTCATTCTGCAGTGACTCACTTAAGAGCCTTGTAACTGGTGGTGGGGCCCATTTGTCCTTTCAGCCAGTTACACTGTAGGAACAGCTATACCCAAGGCTACAGCTTTCGCTCTCACCTGATTTCTATAGCGGCTCGAAGGATTTACCGCTCGAGGTCGTTCCCAAGAGTATCGATCCCTTGGCAGGCCTCTCTTAAAAAGATAAAATTTGAGTGTTACTAACACTTTTCTCTTGCACCTAGGACCACGAGAGCCAAGGGAGAGGATAGTGTGTGTTAGAGGTAGGACCACTCGACTGACTTTTGTGCACAAGCATGCCAAACACGTAAAACACTTGCTCTTTTTAATCCAGCATTTGCAAATGTGATCTAACTATTTGGAGATGTTGCTCCAACAGTCATGGTGTTCTTTTTAACTTCAAAAAGCAATGTGTTTTTGTATTCTAGAATTTGAAATCCTGGTCAACTTAATGGAAAACACATTTGCATGAAGTAAAAATTGCTTGCAAAAATCAAAACAAGTGGATTGTGTATTTTATTTGCACCAAAATTTGAAGTGTGGTTTGTAAATTTTAGGTCCGAATTGATGCAAGGAAATCAAATTTGTGTTGTTGATTTTAAGCACCAAAAATAAAGATGAGTCCTAACTAGAAAACAATGAAACTTCTCTTTTTTTGTTTTGTAGTTTTAAGTTCTTTTTAAGCACTAAATGAAAATTTTTGTGATTTTTGTTGTGTTGTTAACCTGCACAAAGAAAAGAAACGAGTTAATTAAATCAATGCTCAAAGGGGGGGCTTCCACAAGCCTAAATTCTAATTTTTGGGTTACAAGTCCATTTGGGCGACACTCTGTCGCAATAGCGCTATTCTGTGTTTTTACAGAAGCACTGATTAATACAAAAGCGCTACTCTGCGTGAGCAGAAGCGCTAATTTAAACAGTAGCGCTGAAAGAAAAGAAAATCCCGAGAAGCCAAAAGCGCTAGAAGTGTGTCAATAGCACTGAAACAGTGACAATAGCGCTGGAATGTTGTCAATAGCGCTGAAACATTTTCAATAGCGCTACTTTATGGTCAATAGCACTAAAAGAAATTTTTCAATAGCACTAAAACGCGTTCAATAGCGCCGAAGCGCGACCTGTGTGGCAATTTCAACAAGCAAAATGTTAATTTCAAAAACAATGATCAGAAGGTTGCGTGTTCGATTCACGTCGGGTTCACCAAATGATGCCCTCCTAAATGGCACAAGGTTAGTCTAAGATCGAAGAACACAAAAACACACAAAGTATTAGCGTTAGTCAATCAAAAACTAAAACATGAAGGCATTCCAAAGGAGACACTAAAAACATGCTAATGAATCTAACTAAAGAAGTAAAGACAATGAGACATCTCCAACTATCTCTTAGCATGAGATTAGCTCCTTCTCCCTTGTTCCTCTCCTCTCCAAGTTCCAAAATAGTGTAGCTCTCAGCAGCTTTTTGCACTATGGATGCTTATGGAGGATTGAGATTGTAGTATAGCTCTAAATGTGAAATAAAAAGCTACTTTTAATGCTAAAATGATTGATTTTAACCAAAAGACAAAAGATTAGATTGTTTATGCTAAAATGCTCTCTAAAATGTCTATAGCTCAGATGCACACAAGTTTTCAGGATCTGGATTATGAAGGAATGGGCTCTATTTATAGGAAAAATGGAGCAATAGATGGCCAGGATTGAAAGGTTTAATCAAGGGTCAAGCTTGAAAGTTGGGGATCCATGTGCACAATTTGCACCAATGAAATGGTGACAAGTGTCAACATAAGATTGGGTTGAGAGAAGAGGTTGGAGGCATTAAATGCCTGAGGAGACCTCATGGTTATCTAGAAGGTAAGGGTCAAGCCTAAATTAGGATTACCCACTGGATTAGGAGTTAATGCAAGGATAAACCTTTGTGCAAATGATTAAGAGATAATCATGGTCAAAGCATTAAAGGCTTGATGAGACCCTTGGGCTGGGTAGAGGTTGAGTCAAAACAAATGTTTTAACCATGGGGAAGGGTTTGAGTTAACCATTAATGGTTTTTGGAGACTTTGTGGATTAAGTGGTTGAAAGTTGGAAGCCTTTAATGGTTTTCAAAGACTTTGGGGTTTTTGGTGGTTGAAGGTTGAAAACCTTCAATGGTTATCCAAGACTTTGGGCCATTTGAGAAGTGACTCCATTTTGCTTATGAATGTGACAATATTTAGGGGATGGATTAGGCTAATTAGGAAGGGGTTAGAAGAATCTAGAAGGGGATTAGATTTTGCAAGTGGATTTGGTGGGTGAGGGAAAATAGGATTTTATTGAAATAAAAATTCATTTATTTCAAAATGTGTGCAAGTTGCATTTGTAGGAAAATGCAAGTGGGGTGGGGGATAATGATTTAAATAAATGTTTTATTTAATTTATTTAAAAGAGGAATAGGGAGATTTAATTAAATAAATTGATTTTATTTATTTAATTGAATGGAATTTGATTTAATGAATTAATTAAAATAAATTGAATAATTTATTTAATTAATAGAAGAATTTTTGGAGATGAATTAATTAAATATTAATTTAATTAACTGATGGCTAGTGGATTTTTTAATCAAATAAATATGAAATATTCATTTAATTAAAATGGATAGATTTATGTGACTACAACTAGTAATAAGACATGTTTGATTGCTTATATTGTTGAGAGTTGGTTATGGCATAAGAGGTTGTGTCATGTTAATTTTGATTGTATTGTTAAGATCAGTTCAACTAAGGTAGTTAGAGATATACCTAAGCTTATGAAGCCTCATAATCCGATATGCAAGGAATGTCAATTGGGAAAGCAAGTTAGAAGTTCTTTTAAGAGCATACATGATAGATCTAATGATGCACTTGATTTGATTCACATTGACTTATGTGGTCGAGCAAGGACTAGAAGCTTTCAAGATGATAGGTATTTCATGCTGATTATTGATGACTATTCTAAGATGATGTGGGTGACTTTTCTTAAGAAGTCTAAAGCTTTTGAGAAATTCAAGATCTTTAGAGCAAAGGTTGAAACAGAAACTGGATTCAAAAAATCAAATGTCTAAAATTAGATCATGGTGGTGAGTTCACTTCTCATGAACTTAACAGTTATTGCAAGACAAATGGAATTAGGAGACAGTTATCTGCACCAAGGACTCCTCAGCAGAATGGAGTAGTGGAAAGAAAGAACAAAACCTTTTTGGATGCAGCAAGATCTATGATGATGGAAGCCAAATTGCCTCATATCTACTAGAGAGAAGCAGTGAGTACAATAGTCTACACATTCAACAAAGTTCACATCAAAGGTGAGACTGGTAAGACCCCTTATGAATTATGGTTTGGACATATGCCTACTGTTAAGTATTTCAGAATTTTTGGAAGTAAATGCTATATCAAAAGAGATAATTCAATTGGAAATTTTGATTCTAGATGTGATGAAGGGATATTTCTTGGTTATTCAATTCAAAAAAAAGCATATAGATGTTATAATAAAAGATTGCAAAAAATTGTGGAGAGTGCTAATGTGAAAGTGGATGAGCAGTACATAAATCATTCTATATCATATGACAGGGAACAGACAATGAAAATGATCATAACTGAACTGACAATGCCTCAATTGGTCTAGGAAACTAAGATAGTTACACCAGCACAATCAAAAAATTCAACTCTGACTGATGATCAAAGCAATGAACTTGAAGTTTAGAAGACAACAAGGTATGTAAGATTAAATCATTCTGAAGATCAAATCATTAGAGATAGGAACAAGGGAGTTATCACAAGAAGAAGACTAGCAAATGAAGAGGTCTATCTTATTTCTCAAGTTGAACCAACATGTGTTATTGAATCTTCTAAGGATGAACATTGGTTAAAGGCTATGGAAGATGAATTAGATCAAATAGAAAAGAATGAAACTTGGACTTTAGTTCCCTAACCTAAAAATAAGAATGTTATTGGAACTAAATGGGTTTTTAGGAATAAACTGAATGAGGATGCTCAAGTTGTAAGAAACAAGGCTAGATTGGTTTGTAAAGGATATTCTCAAATGGAAGGAATTGATTATGGTGAGACATTTGCACTTGTAGCTAGAATTGAAGCTGTTAAACTATTTCTTGCCTATGCAGCTTATAAGAACTATAAGGTTTATCAAATGGATGTTAAATGTGCATTTTTGAATGGTGAGCTTGAAGAAGGAGTATACAATGAGCAATCTGATGTATTTTCACTGATAGATGATAAAGATATGGTTTGCAGATTGGAGAAAGCTTTATATGGATTGAAACAGGCTCCTAGAGCTTGGCATGCAAAATTGGATAAATATCTTTTGAAGCTTAGTTTTACTAAAGGCAGTGCTAATAGTAATTTATATTACAAGATCACTGATAATGATATTCTGATTATTGAAGTATTTGTTGATAATATCATTTTTGGAGGAGAAGATAAATTGTGCATAGAATTTGCTAACAATATGAAGAATGAATTTGAAATGTCCATGATTGGTGAGATGAGATTTTTCTTAGGTTTGCAGATTACTCAAACTGAAAAAGGCATTTTTATCTATCAAACTAAGTATTTGATGGAATTGTTGAAGAAGTTTGGTATGGATAATTCCAAAACAGTAAGTAATCCTATGGTGACAAATGAGAAATTATCTATCAAGGATACTTCTACACCAATAAATCTGACAAGGTATAAGTCTATGGTTGGTGGTCTATTATATTTAACTCAGACTAGACCAGATATTATGAATATGTAGTAAGTATTATTTCAAGATATCAAACTAATCCTAAAGAAAATCATGAATGTGCAGTGAAGAGGATATTTTGGTATTTGCAAGGAACAATAGAATATGGTTTATGGTATTCTAAAAATGATGATTTCACTTTATGTGCATATACTAATTCAGATTGGGCAGGAGATACTGATGGCAGAAAGAGCACTTATGGTGGAGCTTTCTTTCTTGGAAAGAAACTGGTTTCATGGATCAGCAAAAAATAATCATGCATTTCTTTATCTACTGCAGAAGTTGAGTATGTTGCAGCAGCAACTAATTGCACTGAAGTCTTGTGGATGAAGCAAATGTTGAAGGATATCAGGGTAAATTGTAGTGAACCGGTAGTTATCTATTGTGATAACTCTGTAGCTATTGACATGTCTAAGAATCTGGTATTTCACTCTAAGACTAAGAATATATCAATAAAGTATAACTTTTTGAAGGACAAGGTAGAAGCAAAGGAAGTCAAATTGGTTTATGTGAACAATAAAGAACAAATTGCAGACATATTCACTAAACCGTTGTCTAAGGAATCATTTGAGTATCTAAGAGATAGATTAGGGGTTTCTGCCCCTCCGATAGAGACTTGATTGATGCAGTTTGTCATCACTCTGGCATGCATTATCAGAGATAGTATTCATTCCAGCACTGATGAGTGGTGCTACTACTCAGGGAGAGTAGTCAACTTTGAGATACAGAGGTTTATATTCTTGCTTTGATATTTTTGTCAGATTTCTAGCATTGATGTCAAAAGGGGAGAGATATTGATCTGTGAAAAATAAGGAAAGGGGTTGTATACATTAGGGGGAGAGTTATAGATCTTCAAGAGATTGTTGGTTGTCTTCCATAGGGGGAGACTTGTTTGGCATTTTTTTGGTACTTAGATGTTTTTCACATCTAGTGTTGCCATCAATGCCAAAGGGGGAGATTGTTGGCACTAGTGGATGAATTGGTTATGTGTTGCATTGATGTTTTATCATTGATGTCAACACTAGCTATTATGGTTGATTGCCGGTAGATAGGTTTTGGTTACTGGTAGAAGATCTAGTGTTATCAACGGAAGAGACTATCTCTTGGACACTTCCGACATGTTTGGATATATGGAATGTGATTGGTTACATGTGGTACATGCTTCTGGAGAATGTCTTGGTCAGATGGTATTGACTTGGTAATCGGATGCCATACACTCTAGTAAACCCTTACCAACACTAGTTTAAGGCTTTACCAGCAGAGCTTTCACTGAGGAAGCTTGACAGGATGCATAATTGGTGTTGGTGCAGCTTCTACATGGATTTCAGGATGCTGAAGATGTTCTTTGATCATGCTTCAACTGGTTGAAGATATTGCTTTGGCATGGTGGATGCATAATAGGCTCAGTGCCTATCTAGGTTATAGACTGGTATCATGTTAACATGTACTCTACACGTTACCGAGATGTTTTGGGGTTATTTATGGATTTTTTATTGTTGTTTTTGTCTTAAGCCGACATGGCATATCAATGTAATATGAATTGATGTAATTAGCTTATTGTAATATCTTTTAGCTGTCTGACCTAATTGGTTTAGGCCTTAGGGTTTGTATAAAATGATGTAATATTTCATTGTAGATCATGGCATGGGAATGGAATAAGTGTTCATGGTCTTGAAATGCAATATCATATCCGAAGGACACTTGATCGATCATAGGTGATCTAATTGGGATTAAGGAAGAGGTCAAAGGACTCCGGTATTGAGCTTAACCGAGACTGTAATCAACCATGGGAGATGCTATTTCTGACAGTTCACTCTATTGGATTATTGTCCATTTATCTTGAGATGGTTGTAGCCTCTCTGCAGTCAATGAGACTCTTTTGTAATGAGTAGCATGCTCTAGGCAGTGTGCCTTCTTGCATGTGCAGGCCCCTCATTGTATCACATACTTTCTGCAAAAGTATCATCTGACTGTGGGTAGGCTTCCCACCGTGGTTTTTCCCTTTCTAAGTTTTCCACACACAATCCATGGTGTTATGTGGTATGGTTGCTTTGCATTGATTATCTGTTTAATTGTTAAGTTGTATTGTTTACCGATATCTGTTTCTGCTCTACCAGTACTTAATCTATTTAAGGGTTATTAAGTGGATTAAATGTTATAATCTGTTAACAACTAATTCACCCCCCTCTCAATTGTTCACCAGTTATCCTAACAGGATGTTCAAATATCTTTGGCTCCTCCAAAGTAGCTTTCTTTGTAGGTGGGTTTCTTTAGTGGGCTGAGTATTCTATGATTATCTTGTCCCTCAATTTCTTCTCTCATATGTCAATGATGGCATTTGGAACCAATATAAGTTTCTCCTCATCATCCAAGGGTAGTAGATCAATTAAGGATGCAATATTTTAGCCAGGTACCTTTTTGGGGAAAGACACATGGAAAACATTGTGAAGCTGACTACTTGTGAGAAACTTTAACTCATAAGACATTTCATGAACCCTTTTAAAAATTTTATATGGTCCATAAAACAAGCTTTGAGCTTTTCAAATCTACTTCACTTTATAGTAGTTTTCTTATAAGGCTACAGGAGTTGAAAAACCATATCTCCCACATTTAATGATCTCTTGGTATGGTGTTGATATGCGCACAACTTTTGTTGAATGACTTTTAAGTGACCTCAAAATGTCTTGGTTATCTTTCAGCAAATCATTGCTGCTGATACCCTGTTGTTAGTAAAATTAGTAGATGATTTCCTTCGTTTGTTTTCATGCATTGCTTTGTAAACAATTTAAATATTTTGCACCTAATTCTTGATGGTATTTCTCATGCCTACATATTGCAAAAGTCACTATTTATTGAATACTCATGATTGTTATTCTGAAATTCAGTGTTTATTCAATAGTTATTTAGTATGGCATTTCACTTCTAATTTACTATTGATGTTCTATTGTGTTCTATAACTTAAAACTTAACAATCACTAAAAGCTTTGTATTGTAGTAGGTTTTAGGTTAATATTTAAAATATTTAATTTATTATTGATGTGTTATTGTGCTTTATGAGTTAAAATTTACAATCAACAAAAGCTTTGTATTGTAGTAGGTCTTAGGTTGATAAGTGTATCTTTGAATGCAACTATTGTGTCTTAACATATAACATTGTGTGTATGTGCTTGAACGTATCCAATTAGTGTGTGCTTGCATTGTTAGGAGTGTTTAATCTTAGGATTTATTTTCAATAAAAAAAGAATAGAATTCTTTGTCTCGTGTTGAAAGAGCATCGCAACCTTTTACCTAGGCAAACCCAAAAAGACTCATTTTAAAGGTTTTTAAAGTTTATATAGCTTGACATGCGATCCGTAGAATGGCATTGTAAATTATAAGTACATATTGTTCATATCAGGTTAATTTTTTTTGTACAAGAGCTTCCCTTTCTAATTGGAAGAGCAGTTAACATTAACACCATTGGCTATTCCCCATAAATTCATGTTCATCAATTGTATTTGGTTTTTTACTTTCTAGGTGTGGAAGTTGAGTTCAAAATATTTTTCTAATGGAAGTTTTGTTCCTATACCATAGAAAATAAGACTCTTCCATAAAAATCAAAATTTCATAAAAAATTCACACTTTGGAAGATTATTTGAAAGATTCATTTACAAAATTTGTAGCTCAAAAAAAATGATTGAATGTAGCTGATCTTTAGCATTCACCCAAACTTTTCACAAACTATTCTCCCAATAAAACTTTCTAATATAACTTTTAACATAATCCCTAATGAGTGGATTCCTATGCTTTCTCTCTTTACGATGTGCCTAACTGACCTATTGTCATGGTCCCTACTTCACTACCAACTTCTACCATTTCCTCCATGGGTAATGTTTAGACAATCATTATAAAGTGAGGTACCAATAGAGATGTTGATTGTTAAGGCCTCCAAGATGAATTCCTTGGCATTGGGTTGTTGATTGTTAAGGCCTCCAAGCTGAATTCCTTGGCCTCCAAGCTGAATTCTAGATTCCTTGGCCTCCCCTTCGACAAATATTTTCAACAAATTTGTTTATTCAAGGTTTCCCCAATCTTGGTCTCAATATAAATTCATTCTATTCATGGCTCTAGGAATCTCTCCAATCCTAGCAACTATAGGGCTATAATGATTGGTCATACATTTGTCAAACTTTTTGCCACAATGTTAGACATGCAATTTTTTTATGAGTACCTAGAGAAAGGTAGTGTTAGAGCTTGTGGGAAAGATAGCTTCAAGGGATATTATCAAACCATTAACCACATATTTACACTCTAGGCTGTTGTTAATAAGGCTCACCACTACTCTTCCATAATCTTTTGTTGTTTATAGACTTTTCGAAGGACTTTGACTCAATTGGGAGACACTTGATTTTCAAACAAAAATATGATGTTGGCATTTTGGATTCTCTCATTAGTATTACTTATAGGCTTTATGAAATTTATTGGGGAGCTTCATGCTTACAATATCTTCAACTTGATGAGGAGAACATCTGGGGTCAAACAAGGGTTTCCTATCTCCAACCCTTTGTAACATCTACATTGACAAGTTGGTGGAGCTTCTTTGACTACATACTCATATGGATGATAGTTGCAATTTTACATGAGGGGTTATTGCTAATCTACTTGTTGATGATATTGTTCTTCTCTCTCATTCTGCCAAAGGGTTACAACATTACTTTCTTTTTCACTCATCTCCTCATTGGTACTTTAGAGTTGTACATGCCATCGTCGATCCCTTTTGCCAACCCCTACCTTCAAACCACATTCTTGTCATTTTTTATTACCCCTCTCAACCTACCACCCTTGGCATTATGAATACCATTAATGACTACATTAATTTGTAGCCTTGTTGTGCCCCTTCAAATGCTTAATGGCCAAAGACAATTTTTGTAGATAGATCATCCACTTCACATACCGCACATTTTCCAATTTACTTTGTGTGTAGTAATTGAAATGGGTGATGATCAATTGAATGGTAGTCTCTTTGTTAAGAATATAGTGGCACCATTGTTTGATGACCTGTATGAGGGTGCAAGGATCCTTTTCATAAGTTGAATAGTGCCACAAGGTATCATTAATAGAGTTTGAGTGATGGGCAATAGGTTGGCCATGATAAATTAGCATGATGCCTAGTACATAATCAAATGTATCAATCTAAATATCAAATGATTTTTGCAGTATTCACTAGAGTAAATGCTAGCACAAAGTAGAGGTGTTGTTTGAGGTCATTAAAGGCATGTTTTTTGTGGAGTCCATAGAAATTTTTCCTTGCTGCATATAACCTTGTTGAGTGATCAAGGAACATGTGAAAATCCAAGGTCTAACCTTTTATAGAAGTTCTCAAGTTTGAGAAAGCTATGCAATTATTTGAGTTTGCATGGGTATGCTAGTATCATGTCACCTTGATTTTTTTAAGATCAAATTTAATGTGAGAGTGGTTGATAATGTAACTAAATTTGCATGCTACCAAAATTTCATTTGTTGAGGTTGTTTTGCAACTTGTGTTGGAATAGCATATGTGGTACATGTGCAATGTGTAACATATGTTCTTCCAATATTGTATGGGATAGGCTAGTATTTAATCAACTTGATTTTCTCTAGATCAACATGAATGGAAGTGTGGTTGATTATGTAAACAAGGGTTAATTTTGTGTGGTGCCAAAATGCATTTATCAGGGTTAGCTTGAAACTTGTGTTGATGTAGTGTATTTAGTACTTGTGCAACATGTAGCATGTATTCTTTTAAGATCTTGTTAAAGATTAGGATGTCATCCATGTAGACAATGATAACATTTTTTATCAAGCATGACTATCACAAGAGCATTAGAAACTATCAAAAGGCATAGCCATCCATTCATAGAGTCCTCACATTTTGAATATAGTTTTCCAATTTTTTTTTATTGGATCGAAACTTGATGATATGTTGATTTGGTTTAGTGTCCCTAGAGATGACCCAAGTTATTGTTGATATGTAGAAAAAGATACATGTTCTTCTTTGAGATCTTGTTGAGACATAAGAGTCAATGTAGACTCACCATATGTCGTCTTTCTTGGGTGCAAGCATAATTAAACTACCATAAGGATGAACTCAACTTGATACTTCTTGAATTTACTAATTTTTGGACTTTGTGTTGATTTTGTTCTCCTAAAATGACGTGTTAAAGATATATTTGGAATAAGAGATTTGAGAATCAAGTCAATTTTGTATTGTATGAAGTAGTGCATAGGAAGTCTTATCGGTAAAATATTAATGTGGCTTCATGTGGGATTCCTTGAAATTCATCTTAATCTACTTGAAATTGAACTACTTGGGTCCATCTAGTAGGACATGCTAAAAGGGAACCAACAAGCACCATTGTAATTGGCATGCGTATTATTTTTAAAAATAAAAATAAATCACCATTGGAATTCTGACATCATCCCAACTTTGAACTGACGACCAAACCATCAGACAAACAACATCCTCATCGGTGAGTAGTTCTTGGTAGGCATTGGAATTTCAATGCCAATTGAAGAAACATCTGCCAAGGATGGTGTATGTCCGACGATAACTTATTGTCGGACACTCGTTGTAATTGTTGTCATTGCAAGTTCCTGGTAGGCGTTGGAATTCTAATGTCCATCTGATGAGGATACTTTATGCCCGATGACATTCTTTGGCCGGATGAGCAATCATGGCCACCGTCAGAAGAGTTCAGGATGTCATCGGAATTCTGATGTTAGATGGCACTATCGATATTACTGATGATGAGTTTTCAATGGCTTCATTTGTTGGCAGTCTGACGAAAAATAGTCAAAATTTTGACGATAGGCCGTCATAAATCAGCCCCAAATGTACTAGTGAGTAGTGTAGAAACCTCCTCAATAAGTGCTTAGAAGCTTACAAACTAAGGTTAAAGCCATAACCAGGAGTTTATCCATCTTCCTTAGTATCTTTTATTGGGATGATCTATTGTAAATATAATGTCCTAGGTATTTTGAAGTTGTTAGTTGTTTTGACATTTCATAGTTCTAGCCGCCTTGGTCTTGAAGAGCCAAAAGAGTAGCAGTTTTGAGTCTTGCGATTGAGTCTTATCAAGGGCCAAATCCTTCCCCGATTCTGTCAATGAGTTAGTGGCAATTCCTCTAGGACTCAGAGACTATTGGTTTGGGAACCAATAGAATGACAACTCCGCTAGGGATAAGCTTATTGAAAGCTTACTGAGCCGCCCAAGAGTCTCTAGTTGGAAGGTTTTTAGTCTAGAGAACTTTTGTAACAGCTTGTGTGAAGAAAGATTCAAATGACTCTGGTGATCGAGAAGACCCAGAATGATAAAATGCTTTGAATAGCTCTCTACTATTCAAAATATTCCTCTGCAAGGAGGCCACGACTCTGTCTTAAATGAACCTTATAATGAAGCAAGAAGAGCTCCAGCTGTGAAGGAGTTCTCAGTCAAAAGCAAGAGACCAGCTGCTGCAACTTTTCCAGGTATTCTTCTTTTTAAGAAATTTTAAAAACGAAAAAGTTTAAATTTTTGTAATGTTCCCTTATTCAGTGTTGTAGCACTTGTTAGAAGGGAAAATTTTTATAGTTCCAACTATCATACTTCTCAGTTGTATGTTTCAGTAATTGCTTTATGATAAAGAGAAGTGTGTTATGCTATTAGTAGGTTCATTCAAGAGGTCTTAAGTCTGATTTTCAGTCTTATGTATTGCTTTTGCTTAAGATCTTTTTGTAAAATGTTATCAAGTCATGTGTGACTACAAAGTTTGTATAAGAATCTTATAAAGACAAGCAAGATGTATGGTCATTACATTGTCCCAGGCATAATGAGTGATCAACAACTTCAAGGTCAGCCTAGAAGGGTGTTCATCCTTGAGAGGTATAGGCCTTTAAGTTTCAACAACATTGAAGGGTACCCACATCCCTTCCCCATTGAGTTTAAGGATCAAATGCCTTTGTTTCATGCACATGGATTCAAGTCAGCACTACACCATATTCATTCAGCGAGTTTGTTCAAGACTTTCAGTTTTGTAATGAAGACATAGTCATGAAGTTCTTTGTGAGATCATTGAAGAATGGTGCAAAGGACTGGTATGAAATTTTAGCAATAGAAAGTGTGTCCTCATGGGATTTCTTCAAGAGGTTGTTTTTGGAAAGATTCGGCTATGATACAGTTAGTTATGAGCAACCTCCTAGTCCTCAGAATATTCCAGCATATGAGGATGTGATGTGTGCACAAGAGCATCATGGACCAAGTGTTGAATATGGATTTCAAAGCACGTATGTCCCTGTTGTCCTAACTTATACTTTTCAGTAGTATGAGCTATTTTATCAGCTCCAAATAGCGCAACAACAAGGCTTCTATATTGAGAACCCAATGATGTATGTTAGCGCTCAGCTAGACATGAAGAAATAAGTTGGTGAACAACCATATGTGCTACTATCTATATTCTTGAAGGCATTATGAAGTGTCCCAATGAGCTTCATGCTTCAAGAATCTAAATGGGTAGACTTTATTTTCCAAGCCTACGAACCTAATGTTGTTCATTGGCCAAGGAATTCAAAACCAGCTAGTATGGATCAGATGGTTGCATAGATTGACATGTTTGAGGATGTCAAGTCTAGGATGCAGCTTGGTAATGAAAACATGTGTTGATAATGACAAGGTTGAGATAGAATGTCATGAGAGTGCACAAGATGATAACAATTCTCCCCACATTATTGAAAAATCGGTCACATTGTTAGCATTAAGAGGTTAATATTTATGGATAGTAGTTGAATGAAGAGCATGAACTAGAAAATGAATGCCATGATAGCCTGAATGAAGTTGAAGAAGAACACAATGAGGGTCAACATTCTTTTTCGTATGGTGATTGTGATTCTAAGAAGGTTGTTGGAGATGAAATCTCTCATAACATGATAAACATATGCTCTCATGAATCTAGTGGGCTTTCAGTTAAAGGGGACAATAGTATGGAACATGTGAGTAAGAAAGAGGACACATGTTCTATCAACAGTGAAGGGATCTCAGACTTGCTAGCAACAGAGTACTTGAGATATGCACATAGAAAGAGTGATGAATCTATGCACCCTGCTGATTTGATTTTTGACAGTGAGGTTGTTTCTTATGACGCTTTAAGTAAGATACCTACTATCAATCTCCATCCCATATTTGAACCAACAGATGTGCAAGAGGTCAAAAATCTTGAATGCATGGGATCCTATGAATTCAACTATGACATGTGTGCTAGTAATGAGGATATGCATGTTGATAAAAAATCAATTTTTTTTTGAAGATACATGCACAACTGATGCTAATGATGGCACTCCTTGTGATGATGATAGTGCACATGAAGGGGAAGTGGCTTTTGATCACTGTGATCAAAGTGGTGATGGGATGGGAAAGTCTGATGATAAATCCAATTTACCAAATATGTACAAACCCCCAACCCAGTGTGTTGAACCCTAGGCTGATGAGTTTTCATATGAGTTGGAAGACAAGGTGTGTGCATGTGAGGGATCATGGAGAAGTGATAATGTTGATCCAGCATGCAACCAAGTTGTTGATGTAAATGACATCAAATGGGACTTAGAGTTAGAGGCCGGAGCTTCTTATCAGCTTAGTGACTTGCAGTTACATGAAAGGGTCATGGATGATTCTTTCTCTTTTCTTGGTGATGGTCTGCATGGCATGCATGATCCACAAGGAGGTTTTCTTCAAACTAATTTTTTTCCTATGCAAACTAATGATGTGAATAAGACCTATGTTCTCAGTTGTGTGAAGGATAATGAGATTTTGTTTTTTCAGTTGAGTGATGTTTTCATAATGTGTGGCAGTGGTTTCAGTCAGGATATGTGTTATGAGAAGCATGATAACGTGTTTTTCAATGAGCATAACACATTTGTGTCACACAATATTTATAAATTTCAGTTATTGCATGGGTTCCAAATGTTTAATATCAGTGAGTGCAATAATAGTATTTAGTTTGGTAGTTGGATAGGAAGAAGAAATAAGTTTGATCAGTTGCAATCCAACTATACTTTCAGATTGGCTTTAATGCAGTCCGAGGAAAACCATGTTTATTATAGAGGTAAGCATTGGCTAGTCTTATCAGGTGGCCATGGGCATCACATGTGGTTTGATGCTCAAGCCACAATAGTTTGGGATAGAGAAGACCTTTTTTGACTCTGTGCCCAATGGAGTAGGCACTCGATCTGCTCCCCAGAGATCTGGGACCTTGCCATGCCCGCAAGGGGCATGCATCCCCTGCTAGAGCCACTATTGGAACTTCAAAAACTTTGTCTAATTTTGAAGACCCGAGTTCAAAATTTTGCAGATAGCATTCAGAATCGCCTTTCAGACAATGATAACTTTAAGAAACCCCCCCTAAAAAAAAGATATAAAATCTTGGTGAATATTTATTTATTTTGGATAAAAATAATATTTTTTATTGGCGAATCTTTCATTATGTTAACGAGAGCAGCCCTCCACCCTACTATTTGAAGGGAAAAATATTAATTTTATTGGTGATTTTTTTTACATCAAATTTTTTTGGTAGAAAATCCTAGCGAATCTTAGAAAATAATGTAAATATGCATTAAATACTATGGAGAATAATTTCATTTAAAAAATTAAATTCTTATAGAAAAGTAGAGGTCTAAGGTGGAAAACATTATTGAGTTTAAAGGGTAGACACTAATTTATTTAGTTACTACCATTTATTTAAATTAAAGTCTAATAGATCTCTTTGTGTTTTGTTAGATAAAATATACTTAAAATTTGTAATACTCATGGGGCCTAGAATTGTTTTTATACCCTTAATTTCTATTGAGGTCAACATGAAAAGAAACTCAACCCCCATGAGCATTACAACTTGTAGGTATAATTTACCTCATAGAATGCAACAATGGTCATTAGATTATATTTTGAATCAATGGTGGGAACTAAAGATTGCTGATAGAAACCCTAAAGCAACTAATAATTATGATGTATTATTGGTGAATTAATTTATTTATTTTATAATAAATTATAAAATTTTGTCGAATCTGATCCAATCATGTATCGAATATTCTAGCAAATCTTTGAGTTCAAAAAATCAATAAAATAAATTCTTTGACGATTTAAATAAGACTAAAATAATATTTTGTAAAAATGTGGTGATTTAGGTCACCGTAAAACTTGAATTATTAGCCAAATTTTGATTTCCAAATTTTAAAAATAGCCAATTGGTGTATATTAGCCACTAAAAAAAACATTGCTTTCAGAACAGGCCTTTGTAGCTCATTTGGTGAGCTCATATTTTTGCATTGGAGAATTGTCAAGAGAAATCCCTTTCAAGGATGGTTATACACCTTGAAGAGATGCCATATAATTGTTTAAATCTTCCCTAGATCAGTTATGATGCATTTGTGAAGTCTCCTTCAGAGGTCCTGAAGTTAGGGTTGCTGATTTACAGTTATTCCACTTTTTTGAGTGGCCCGCTTTGAGCATTAATATCTTTGTGCTAGTTGATAGTCAAGCAAAATAGAGAGTTTCCCTATTTTCCCTTCAATTTTTTGCAGCCATGTTCCAAGTGGCTCAGACCCATGAATCTGTTTGACTAGTTTCCAAAGTCAATTCCATTTACAAAAAGTTCAATTTTGCAAACTGGACAATGTCAAACAGTAGTTTGAAGGCCACATTGAAAATTTGTATTTTATGCCCAGTTGACCTGAAATTCAAAATGATGGTACTCCATGATTCTCAGTAAGATTTTCTACCATGTCTAAGATTTGTTGCCCCCCAGCTCATCATTTGATCATTTTTTGAGACCCATTCCAAATGCACTTTTTCAGGGTTCAGCATCAGCAATGTCTAGATTTTCAGAAGAGCCAACTTTGAGGGTGAATAATTTCCACATGTGACCTAATCAAGTCAAACTCTCTTGCACAGCTATTCAGGGTATATTCATCTCCTAGTGTGCCAAGTGGCGGCTCGTGAGGTGGTGATTTAATATTTTTTCAAATCAAGTTTACTCAGGTTGATTTCATAGGTTCAGATTCAGAAACAACTGAGTAGGCAACTTTGACAATAAATAAATTTTGCCTCAGATGTCGTAATGATGATCCGTCAGATGCCCCAGATTCTATGTATTGCAATATATCAGTGTGCCAGCTTGCAAGTCTTGGCCAGGTGTTTGGGTCAGTTTTTAAAGCCTATTCCGAAGGCTACTCAGGTGTTTCGAGAAAAAGTCAAAATTGGAAAAAACATTAATTTAATGAACGCTCAATCAATTTCACTCACCTCAAACATACCAAGTCAGTATTTTGAAGCTTTCCCTTTGGGTCAGTTGTTTAGAGACGATTTTTTTTTTAGTTGCGCTGACCAGGGGCCCAACTCATGATGAGATCTAGTTGAAAACCAGTGAAGGAAAAATATATTATCAATCTGATTTAAATAATATTATGATAATTCAAATATATATATATGAATTGGGAAAGTGAATTATTTAAATCATCCTCTTGATTTAAGTGTTCTATTATTGACTAAGTGGATGGCTACGGAAATTATTGTAAAATCCATTTTACTCTTGACCCTCATTTGTGAAATTGGCAGGCCCACAAAAATAGGAGGGAAAATTTATTCCAAATCAGTTCAATAATGATTTTAACTTTCAAGTGATTTATTTCTCAGATGGATGGTGGGCCCTTAGTGAGAAAAAGAAATAAAATTAAATTCTTAAGACCCGCAAGGCAATTGCAAATTGTAAAGACTTTTATAGTCTTTTATTTCCTTATCCCTCAAAGCAAACTGGAGGTAGAAAATACCCCGCAGGATAAGGGGAAGGGCTGCGGGGGAAGCTTTTCACATTACCCAGTGCGAAGTGAAAGGGATATCATAGACCATGCGAGATAAGTGAGGCATGGAGGGCACGGGTTGTCTCTAATCCTGCGCGCGCAAAAAGCCACCCAAAATACCCCGCGGGATAAGACAAGTCAAGGATGGATAAGGCAAGATGGTTATCCCGCGCATCATGAAGGGTGCACAAAAAATAATGCGAGATAGCCAGCATTAATGAAAAGGCATAAAACATGACCCGTAGAGAAGTGAATGCCCGACAAAGCTAAAGAAGAAATTAGGGAAGCTCAGTTCGCAGGGTAAAAGGAGCCCGTAAAATATGAACAAGAGAAACAAATTAGGGCGGCCAATAAAGGAGATCAAGCATGTACGATCCAAGTTAGAGACATCTGATTTCTGTGGGATGTCAGGATGATTTATCTTTGAAGGGAGGCATTACTCCATGTCTTGTTGGTGCAATCTCTCAGGATTGGTATTCTCTTGCAAGTGTCAAGGCCGCTCATAGAACCCGAAGGCGTTGGTCTTGATGTATTAAGAATAGGGTTTTGTTATGAGTAATACAAAGCATTTCAATTGTTGTTGTTACTGTAGGAGTGCAATAAACTCCTCTCTTTAATCACGGTGGGTAAATGCATACTTTTTCAAACAAAATGGACTGCATGAGTATGCAATAATGCAGCGATGGAGACTCTAGGATGAAACTTTATGTGGATGCAGTCGTAAGGTCTTATGATTACGCATTGTATGTATGAATCCAATAACAAGGTAGATGAAGAGTAAAGCTCAATTTTTTGAAATTAAATATTGATATAAGTGCAGGGGCTTTGTTTCACCTCAAATTTTAAAAAGGGGGAAAAGTTTAGAAGTAAATCACCTGTGCCTTTAGATCTAAATAGCATCTCATGTTCTGAAGAGACGACTGATTCAAATAAAAGCTCGACAAGGATCAAGAGAGATAGCAGTGTTAAAGTCAAGATGATTGTTAATATAAAAACTAGCATTGACAGGAATATGAGTAAGGCATCAAGTATCTTGAGTTCGGGTAATGAGGCAGTGACAATAAAAAATAAGAGTAGAATTGAGAAAACTGGCGAGATCAGGGAAGAAAAGGACCTTATGAATATGCATGGGCCAAAGGAGGACTTTTATTTTCAAAAATCAGAGTGAAATATTGTGCACAGAGGAGGAGAGTATTAAACATGAGTATAGACTTCTAAGAAGAAGATATTCCAGCACAAAGGGAACTACTTCTGTGTAAAGAATGCTTTTGAATAAAATGACAAATGTATTCCATAAGAAGGCACAATACGGTGATTTGAACCTTAATTCAAGAGTAAAGTTACTCACATAATGGTTTTCACTCATAGGTGAAAACTCTTTCACTCTGATAAGGAAAAAATGTAAAGCTATTGGTTATCTTCACTTAGGTGTGGAAAATGATTGCACATGAAATTAAATGGAGCCTTATTTTGATTGGGAGGGAATATGTTGACATGTTTAATATTCCTATTATTCAACTGAAAGCATCTTTTAAGCTAAGAGAGTAATTCTTTACTTTCGATACAAAAGGCATTTCTAGCAAAGAGGGTCCTTTTTGCCATTTTTAAGTAGTAAAAGTGTACAGTTGAAAGTCAGGTTTGAACTTTCATCCAAATAGCAAATTTTTCAGTTTTGAAGGTAGAGAAGGAAAAATGAGTTTTTTCAATCAAAAGTGGACAGTGGTTTAAAATAGCAAACATTGAACAAGGTGCAGACATGGACTTGACAAGTGCAACCAAAGAGGCATTTTCAAATTTTCAACACACTTTTTCAGCAGGGGTGCAGGTGTTCATTTTTGGCAAATTTTGAAGGAAGAAGAGCATATTTCAAAGTTGTAGATCTCAAGAGGAAGACATGTCAATTCTGAAGATGTCTTTAGGGTTTTGATTAGGTTTTCATCTTGAATGTATATCTTTCTTTCTTCTTCTCAGTTAGATGATTCTGAGTGCAACATTTTTGTAAGTGTAGGAAGCAAGACTTTTATGCATAGTTCTAAGTTAGTGAAGTTCTGAGTTTTTGTTTTCAACATGTAACATTTTGCTTTCAGATAGTCATAACCAGCATACGAAGAAGTTTAATGAGTTTTCTTAAGTCTCCTACTTGTATTGATACCATTTTATAAAATATATGATCAAGGATCATTTTATTTTGTCCCAACAAGCTTGGTGTTGTTTTATCTTTCAGCTTCTCTTCAAGGAAGAGATTAAAGTGCTTAAGGTAGAATAAGAGATAGTATTATGTATGTGCAGGATCTTTCAAGTATGGTTGCAAGAAAGCTTCAATAGAGAGTGTTGATGTCATGCATTAGTGCTCAGAACTAGCTGGTTATGTTTATCCTATTTGGATTCATTTGTTGCTTGTTGTAGGTTGACTCTGCTACCCTGATAAGGCACTGTTCATAGGGCTTGCACCCAATTTTCATAATCATTCTTTTAATTAAAGTCTTTGATTTTTTGCATTTCTTTCTGCATTAGGAGTAGGGGTAGAGTAGAAACCTCCTCAATGAGTGCTTAGATGCTTACAAATTAGGGTTAAAGCCATAACCAGGAGTTTATCCATCTTCCTTAGTATCTTTTATTGGGACGATCTGTTGTAAATGTAATGCCTTGAGTATTTTGTAGCTGTTAGTTATTTTGACATTGCATAGGTTCACCCGCCTTGGTTTCACAGAGATAAAAGAGTAGGAGATATCAGTCTTGTGACTGAGTCTTGTCAAGCTGGCCAAATCCTTCCCCAAGTCTGTCGATGAGTTAGTGTCTATTCCTCTAGGACTTAGGGACTATTGGTTTGGGAACCAATAGATTGGATCGCTTTGGATAATATAAATCATTGTAATAGAGCATTAGTGTGTGGTGAAGTAGAGAGACTGAGCATAGAAGGTAGATCTTAAGATTTGAGGTGTCGGTTGTGACCTATTCTGTACTTTGAGCATGTTTTAGCAGGCCCGTGAGCCAGTTTTTGTAACCCAGTTGTTATCGGTTGATTGTAATCAGTTTTCATGTTATAATTCAATCTGTTCTGCACTATCTCCATCATATATTTGTGTTTTCATTGTGTTTACTCTTGCTGACCATTTTGGACTAATCTATTTGAGGTTCCTCCTTACTAGTGACTACACCAGTTCCCCTTGTCAAGTCTTGAGTAAAAGTTCGAAGACATCCATATCAATCGAGCCCCCCTACATCCACATTAGCACCCCATGGAGAGCACGAGGAGCTCGACACTTGGCCTGCCCAAGAACCTCACCCCGCTGAGCCCTAAGTACCTACCATGTTGGCATCAACCCATCCACCGGGGCACATGCAAAAGGATCTTTGCACTCGACGAGAGAGGAAAGCTCATACCACCAAGTACCGAGTAATTGACCACCGCTATCACCTGCTAGCTGATAGGAACAACTATAGAGACATGCCTGCCAATGATAAGGGACCCTCTAGTCCATCACCCTTAAGTGATTTGACCACTATGATCGATCAACTAAGAAATAGAAATTTAGATCCCAAGTAGAATAAAAGACCTTCTCTACGACTTGCTAGAAAACTCTTGCGACAAACATGATGCACATAACATAGAGGTTATCACCAAGGCGCATAATACGCAAGTTAGTCAAAAGACTTTCTTAGATTGGTTATAACCATGACAAGGGCTAACAAAAAAGGTCAACATCCTACTTAGGGTAAGACCAGATGTCTTAGGAAATCCATTGGGCGCAGAGTAAAGGAATAGGGAGAATGGATAATTTTCTACCTCTGCAACTTGAAATTAAAAAAATCAACTTTGTCATGCTCAAAGGAACATGGCCTATGCACATGCACTTATTACAAATAGAAATGACAACAAATTAAATACAATATGTCGGTGCACTTGGAGGAAAAAAACCTACACTACCCTACTTTAACCAGTCAATCCTAAAGCCGTTAAACAAAACCATTCACAGATTAGATAAAGTAGCTTCACTCCCTTAATAGAGAGGGATGGTTTTCAAGGCTCTGGAATAAAAAATAGAGATGAGAGTTTAAAAGAAGGATCAATGCTAGTTGCAAGAACCCCTACAACTCACAAACAAACATACATACCCCAATAGCTAGATCAGAGACATTGATGATTTGCTCTTCTCTTACAGGTGGACATGCGGTCTAACGTGGCCCTCATGGTGGATCTTCTCGAGACATGGTCGAGCACCTTTTCTTGTCTTCCCGAGTGCTGAGTGCATGTGTGTCTACTGACTTGGCTACTTTGTTGGTGCTCGTCTGTGCAGGTGTAAATTTTATTGGTGCTTACCACCCACCCACCCCTAGTTAACCTTCTTATTATCCCATTCAACCTCGAAAAAGTGAGATGGACCTCCTTGCAGAGTCTTTGTTGTTAGAGGTAAATAGTCAGATAGAAGCGATGCAAAATAAGATGTAGGATAGGGTGCTAGGATTTAGGCAGCAATTGGATGAAATCAAACAACAAAATTATAGGTTAATAGTTAGATAGGACTGAAGAAACCCTTACATGGAAATTCTAGGATGATAGTAGGATTAAGGATGATTTTCCTTCATATGAGTATTGTACAAGGAGCACTCCACCAAGAGGAGCAGCCACGAGGTCATCGCCTAAAAAAAACTTCCCCAAGTCACGTGATTTATTTCCTAAGGAAAAGTATTCAACATAAATCACATGCTAAAATAATTAAATAAAAACACGTAAGATCTCCATAAGTTTAGGGAAATGGGAATATAATTTACTATAAAGGTAGACCTATGCTTTAAGACTTAGAGAGAATTATTCTTCCTCACAAAAGCTTAAAGAAAAGTGATAATTAATGAAGTATAAATAATTAAAATTTATTCTATTAGTAACTTAGTATACATTTACATAGAAGGAAATATAAATAGTGGAAACTACTCTTATTCCATTCACCCCATAAGTCAAAATAAAAAAATACAAGGGATAGTAATTTGAATTAGAGGAGTGGGCCACAAAATTTTTATGTACTCACATTTCTTTTTAAAGAATAAGCTTTCCTTATATGTGTATGTGTGCACACATTCGTAAGCACTAATACATTTAGCCTAAAATTCCGATGGAGGTTTCCGATGGAGAAGGTATATTGTGATCAAACTTGATTTTTTTTTGAAAAAATGCCTGATTTCATCGAAATTCTGACGATAATGCAATGACATTAGGGTTTATAGAAAAAGTGCCCGTGTTCGTCGAAATTCTGATGACCGCGTGCATTACTTAAAAAAAAAGAAAAGACCAAAATCCCATCTCTTTACAAAATCCGCCTTTCATTCGTCTTGCCTCTATAGTGATCATTGGTGTGACAAAGACGACCGCAACGGGGAATGGGGGAACAAAGTGCCATAGGTACAAAGTGCCAAGGGCTGGCACATAACCAGCGAGGATGACCGCAAGGGAGCCCAAAATGGGCTGTGTAAATGGCGACGCCCGGGCCTCCGTCAACAACAATAAGAGCTACGGACGGAGGAAGAAGTCATCTTTGAGACAAAATTATGGATGCGATCACTCTTGAGGAATGGTATTTTTGTGGTGAAATTTTCTTGAACTTGTGCTACAGTTGTATCAACAAAATTCCTTGCTAGTTAGGGTATTAGAACAGATTAATCAAGAAAATTTTTGGTTCATTTTTGTTACATTATGGTCCGAAAATAAATCTATATCCTGATACAAGATTGTAATCTCCTCCCCCATCACCCCCATGTCTCCCCATGTAAACTTATCCAGAGAATCCAGACAGAGAGGTAGATTATATTATATATCTCATCAAGATGAGTATTAGTCATTCTTGTTTAGGTATGGAAATCTTTTGCAAGGGGAAATATTCTAGATGTGATTGACAAAGCAATAGTAGAAAGCATATCCAATGAGTAAGTTTTAAGATGCATTCATGTGGGCCTTTTATGTGCACAAGTAGATGTATTAATTCAGCCGTCAATGATCAATGTACATGCAAAGCTTTTAAACTCTCCAACCTCTAGAATTATAGGCACAAATTCAACTACTTCACCGATCACTCATTCAATCCATCCATCTATTAATGATGAAACCGTAACAGATTTAATTCCTAGATAATCTTGTTTATTCTTTGCACATTAGAATAATAATAAATTTAATATCAAGTAGGTAGTGTTTTTTACAATTTTAATTATGTAATACTTTATCATTATATATCAGTGAGTCATATTAACTCACACTTCATGATTAGTATGTAATATCTCCAGTTAGAATATTAAGTAATATTTCACTAAATTTATCACCTCAAAAATTTATCGACCTTAATGATAGTTAATGTTAAGGATTGAATGAAACAAACTCTTGTTCATGGATCATCTTCTTAGCCTCCTATGGAAGTCATTCTTTGTGTGGTCTACCATGACCATAATCAGGGTCTTAATAAATGTATTAGATACTCTCTATTATCAATAAGAGAGTTATCATAATATAGTCATGGTGAGTGGTTACAAATAAGATTAGTGGGTCTATAGTTCCCACTTGGTTTGTACTTAGAAACATTATCATTTCTTAGTTGTATGGAAACTACAAATTCATGCATCTAGCCAACAATACACACTAGCTATTATATGATTCCACTAATGAGAAAAGCCTAGTCAATCTTAGAGTTTGTGGAATTAGTCATGTCCCTCATATGGAATATCTATATATGGAGTATTCTTGCCTATAGATTACCTATTATTTTGCTTAATAATGTGATTATTTCACATACATCATAAAAGTGCCCTTCTAATATGTTTGTGCATCAATCTTGAAACCATATTTTTATCAACCAACCAATGATAAGAATTATCTTAAACACGCCTCTATATTTGAATCCCACTAGCTTTGATAATCAACCATAATAACCTTAACAATGCATCGACGACAACAGTGCCTAATAAATCATCAATTGTCTTAGGTGAATCTAGCCAAAGCCAACCCATCAAATCCACTAATCTCCCTTGCATCCCAATCATAAAATTTTATGGTTGTTGGAACAAGCTTGGGAGATTTAGTTCTTCCTTTGCAAATCAACATACCCTATTTTGGTTTCCCAAATATTTACTAAATAACTTTGAAGATAAATTGGGAAGAGAATCCATCATATAGATATTTCTTTTCAACAACCTTAGAGGACATTGTTTTGTCTATCATTTATTAAAATAGCTAATACCCAAATTTTTTATGAGATAACAAGCAAAACCTCCTCTTCACAAACTATGTTTTCCTTAATAATCCAAGAATGAAAAAGGAACCCACATAAAAATTACTTACTCCCTACCATGAAGGCAAAAGAACATCCAATTTAAAGATAGATGTACCAAAATGAAAGAAATATCACCTCAAAATCTGTCTCAAACTTATACATTGAATCTGTACACATGAGAATCCCCTTAATAACTCTCTCACAACTTTCAATGCTAGAAGAATGAGTGTTTTCACAAAACTTTCATACTATTATATTTATATCAAGATTCACTTGCATAGTTTTAGAGTCAAGCTGAACCATTCTCATGAGTAGTTTACATGAACCCCTCATAAGAATGGATCACTTAGTACTCATTTCATCAAAGTGATGCTCATAGTATTATTGAAAAATTGTATTATTGTTCCAAATTTTGTGGATATTTAGGAGACACAAATAAAATATAAATGTAATCATTCCATATTTTTGTAGGAGATATTGGAATGAGACTAATAGGAAGAGTAGTAAACATGAGTCACAATGAGAACTTTAGAATAAATCTAAACATTATAAGGAAGAGTAGCTTGGAAAAATAGAAGCGTAATTTATTTTCCAATATGCAAGATTATTACTTGGGAAAGAATCTTGAAAGAGGATTGAAAAGATTCCTTGAGCTAACATTGTCTCACTTATCCAAAATTATGAGGAAGGATTCATTAATGAAATGGTCATTAACAAGATGGAGAGAATAATAATTTAGCTTGGCCATGACACAAAGTCTTAGAATAGATGCCAACCTAGGCGAATGGAATGAAAATCCCAAACAATTAATGAGTGGTGAGACAAGTAGAGGCATCTATAAATTTTTTTTTGAATATATATAAAATAAAGAAAAAATGGGACTAAAACCAAGGGAAATGCACATGGAAAGGATATGATGAAAATCACAATAAATAGTTTGAAGATAATATTAGTTACCTAAAGGATATTCCACTTGATTATTTGGTATATCATAAATATTTTGACAAATTTTGAAACCATTAGAGGTACCTTTTTCTTCTGTAGATGAGGCATTCATTCATGTTGAAGTTGTGATAGCTTATTTGCCTCTTTATAAACAACAAATTATCCATACGAATTATCATATATACTTGTAACCTCCATCCCAAACCACCTATTTCACTCTTCTTCCTTTGTGTACCTCTTTTATTCTTCCATTACCTCTTCGCTTACCTAAATTCAATCCAAGACATGGTGTATATAGCATCAAAAAAGTTCCATATTTGATTAATATTATCCACAACATATCGAAAAGACAAATACCACACTTACTATGTCATCAACCAAAAATAATTTACTTACATATTCAAAGAGTTCAACAATGGAGAAACATCCATGTGGTGCTCTACACATGTCCTTGAATGTTCAAGAAATACTTATCCTCTATTGGTCCAAACTTTAAATCACTTTCCATGCATGAAAATAATTGCAACCATACACAATTTCCCACCCAATAGATTCTCTCAAACTAGTTTACTATCTTAACATAGGGTCAAGGAAAAGAGGGCCAAAATAGGAATCCAAGTGTCTTAAAAGCCTTCAAGACCATAGTGGTGAGGATTGAATTTATTTCTTTAGTGGTAGCTTTCTGTAGATTAATTAGTTGGGGATTCTATTAGGACCTTTTCCTAATTAAAAAAAATATATAAAGATTACATCCCTAAATATTGCATTCATAATAGAATAAATTTCTGCAATATTGAGACTATATTCATAATAGATTTATAGTGATGAATAAATAAATATTTAAGATTATCAAAAAATTGATGTTTTCTTTCTCCCAACCGTCATTGGATATTGGGTGATCTTTGAGGCATTATGTCAAATAGTTCATGTGCCTTATCTAAGCTTACATATTTTGCATGCATGTGTACCTAGGCAGTTGCACTACAACATCTATACTCACTAATCAAATTTGGTTGGAAGTTTCTAAATCCATTTCAAACACATCTTGTGCATATCCTACAATCTATGCTAACGGTGTTTGTCTTTTTAACAGAAATAGACGGGAAGGGACATCAAGGGAAGGAATGGGCCCACAACACACCTAAGCAATCAAAGCTTAGTGTGTGTTGTTTAAGGCTGCCCCATTAAGACATCATAATTGATTGGCTCTTCACTCCTAAGACATTCAAAAGTTTTTAATGGCTTCATTGAGTCCTTTTGTCTTCCAAATTCACCTGCACCAACTTGAATTCTCCTTCAATGCTTGATTGCCAATTCACTTGGAATTGAATTGATTTTATAACTAAGAGATCACTTGATTTTATATGTCTAGAAAGCATTTTATCCCAATGGCTCTAAATTAAAGTACTTTCTCTTCTATCTGGTATTGGTGGAGCAGATCCTTTTATGATATGTAAGTTGAGAATATTTTATGAAAGGTCCCTAAATGTATACACTTTCAATTTATTTTAATATACCTTGAAGTGTGCAATATGGAAGGTTTGTATTCTTAATCTCATACCCATTTCTTAATTTAAAAGATGATATCTTTATTAAATATCTTTATTAACTTGATTTCTCCTTCAATTCTTGATCAATGCTTGATTGCATGTTCACTTGGAATTGAATTGATTTTATAATTAAGAGATCACTTGAATTGTAGGTAAACCCCTTCAAATGATAGGGTAGGCTTCCTTTTATACCTAATATATGTCTTGAAAGCATTTTATCATGATGACTTTAAATTAAAGTACTTTCTCTTCTATCTGGTATTGGTGGAGCAGAGGTTGCATTGCATTGTCCTAGGATACATATTTCCACATATACAACACAAGTTAAATGTATCCCAGGTCGATGCAAAGCAACCTCTACTCCAAAGATCACCAAAAAATAGAGAAAGAACTTTAATTTAATGCCATAAGGATAAAAGTCTTTAATCAAGACAGATAAAATTTGAGTTTGATTGTCATCATTTAGTTTGCCAAATTCTTCACACGTAACACCTGAATCAATTTCCTACTCACAAGAATTTTATTATGTCTCAAATATAGGGAAATAGAAGGCTTCAAATAGAAAACTTGAACATGCAACTAAATCCATTGACTAACTAGAAGAACAAAATTAAGAAATAGTTTGATCAACTGATTGATGTTGTAGACTTGCAACTCACCAGCTAAGTTTTTGTGGGTAAGAATTTTTTTTGTTTTGGTTATGGTTGTGGTGTTTATAGGGAGACATTTACAAATTTATATCTATTTTCACTATTTAATGGTTTATGGGTTTGTAATGGTAATTTAATGTTCTTTCATATTTTTGTATATATTCTTTATAATAGCCTATTATATTGATTTGTTCTATTATGCATAATGGTGTGGGTCAGACGGCTTTGCCATCGGTGCATGAAAGCATTGAACAAGTTCTACTTTTAAAAATTACATGAAACATTTTTAATTTATTTGATTCAGTGTTATTTGCAAAAAATGATTATCAATGATGTTTCCTTTCTCCAAGAATTGTCTAGGATCTTTCCATCAGATAATATGTAACATCGAATGACTAAATCTTTTCATTACAAATGCTTATTTTATTCAATTATTATTTGAGAGTGAATTAAAATTTATATCTGTACGAAAGTAGAACATACAAGTTCAAGAGTCATGTGCAAGCAAATTTCCTAAAAGAAAGCAAGTAGGCATTATCTTGAATGGCATGGAAACAAGCTCATCAACTACCTAGAAGAGAGCAATTGGAGAATGGCAGAGGAAAGTGTTTAAGGGTGATAAAGAGATAGATAGTATGCAATACAAACAAACAATGTTTGGAGTGTCTGATGTGACGTCTCTAATTTATGTCCGGAGGGTCTAACTGGTTTTGGAGTTCCTACGAAACTTATTGGGCCACACTTGGAGGAAATCAATGTGTTCATGCAAGGAGCACCTTTTTTCTATTATGAGAATGATACTTTTGCACCGAGGGATATTTGGAAGTCAATATCCAAAAATTTCAATAGTGTGGAACAAGAGTTGGCAGACTTGAAGTATAATTGTTAGCTTTCAGAAGACCAAGAGGTTATGTACACAATCTCCCAATAGAAGAGTGATTTCAAGAATTACCTCTCCCCCCCATGACTATTCAGGAAGCACTTCCTCAAACAGAGGACTATTGGCCTCCATGGGATCAAAGAAAAAAATTAAAGCATAGACTCTAGACAATGTGGTGGTGTCCTTCGTGAAGAACTCTACACTATAATTGAAAATTCATGAGGGAAACTACAAGATAGTGAAGAGAAATACAATCTTGAAAAGTGGGAAGAATGGATCTTGGTTTGGGTAGGGCCAAGTCAGGTGGCTCCTCTAGAGGTTGACGAGACAGAAATCATATTAGGATTTGAAAAAGATCACACTCATGAAACTTCATGTGCGAGTGATCGATTGCGGTGTTTGGGTAATGCATTCTAAATAGATACAATTGCATTCCAAATGGGTAATGTCTTGATGTCTTGGTTTGGGTAATGCATTCCAAATAGATACAGCTGCATGCCATCAAGACATTACCCATTTGGAATGCAATTGTATCTATTTGGAATGTATTAACCAAACACCGCAATCGATCACTCGCACATGAAGTTCCATGAGTGTGATCTTTTTCAAATCCTAATATGATTTCTATCTCATCAACCTCTAGAGGAGCTACCTGACTTGGCCCCACCCAAACCAAGATCCATTCTTCCCACCTTTCAAGATTGTATTTCTCTTCACTATCTTGCAGTTTCCCTCGTGAATTTTCAATTATAGTGTAGAGTTCTTCACGAAGGACACCACCACATCGTCTAGAGTCTATGCTTTAATTTTTTTCTTTGATCCCATGGAGGCCAATAGTCCTCTATTTGAGGAAGTGCTTGTTGAATAGTCATGGGGGGGAGAGGTAATTCTTGAAATCGCTCTTCTATTGGGAGATTGTGTACATAACCTCTTGGTCTTCTGAAAGCTGACAATTATACTTCGAGTCCGCCAACTCTTGTTCCACACTATAGAAATTTTTGGATATTGACTTCCAAATATCCCTCGGTGCAAAAGTATCATTCTCATAATAGAAAAAAGGTGCTCCTTGCATGAACACATCGATTTCCTCCAAGCATGGCCCAATAGGTTTCGCAGGAACTCCAAAACAAGTTAGACCCTCTGGACATAAATTAGAGACGTCACATCAGACACTCTAGACATTGTTTGTTTGTATTGCATACTATCTATCTATTTATCACCCTTAAACACTTTCCTCTGCCATTCTCCAATTGCTCTCTTCTAGGCAGCTGATGAGCTTGTTTCCATGTCATTCAAGATAATGCCTGCTTGCTTTCTTTTAGGAAATTTGCATGCAAGAGACTCTTCAACTTGTATATTCTGCTTCCGTACAGATATAAATTTTAATTCATGCTGAGATAATAATTAAATTAAATAAGCAATTGTAAAGAAAAAATTTAGTCATTCGATGTTACATATTATCTGACGGAAAGGTCCTAGACAATTCTTGGAGAAAGGAAACATCATTGATAATCATTTTTTGCAAATAACACTGAATCAAATAAATTAAAATGTTTAATGCAATTTTAAAAAATAGAACTCGTTCAATGCTTTCATGCACCAACGGCAAAGCCATTTGACCCACATCATCTCTCACCATTGGAATTCCAATGACAACTCATGAAACGCCCGACAAGGATGTTGTGCATCCGATGACACTCCTTTGTCAAAATTTTATACTTTGGAGTCAGAATTCCAACGACAACCCGAGATGGTGATGGTATTCTTTCACGGAATGAGCATCCATGGTGGCCGTCGGAAAGGTTGGAGGTGATGTTAGAATTGCAACGACCACAAGGATAGTCGGAACTTCCGACACAAAGTTTTCGATGGTCTTTTTTGTCGGTAGTGCAATGAAATATGGTTGGAATTCCGACAATTGACTATCGAAATCTTGACCCAAATGTACTAGTGAAGAGAGAGGATAAAGAAAATCATACCATATGAAAGGAAGGATAGATGTCTTTTTCTAATGTTCCTTTGTTGAACAAAAATGATAACCACTTAGAGATTATTTTTAAATTGATATACTTACCTCCTAAAGATGCAGTGATTTAAAGTGCTATGCTCCTACAATGAGGAGAATAATTAATAAAGATATCCTAAAAAAATGTAAATTATTTATAATTCTTATAAGATTTCTAGTAACCTAAAATTAATAATAATAACTTAAATGAGGGGCATTTAAATTATAATTTATTAATGTTAAACCAATGGGAATTAAAGAGGAAGACTTTAAAGTATTTAGTTAAACTTTAATTAATTGGGGTAAGTATACATAAATTTCTTTATCCATATTTCAATTGCTATCATTAAATCTTAGTGGAATTTTATTAAAAAAGTAAAAGAAAAACTAATATTGATTGTGCATTGATCAACAACATATAGGATGAATAGTATATTAAAGACAAAAAAATTAGAATATATGTTAACCACAACATAACAGAAGCTTGGAATAAATATAATAATGCTAATATTTAAAAGAAAGAAATAAAAATAATAATAATTTTGATAAAATATAGATTGAGCTATAGATTTTTTCAAAAAATAATTGTAATATGAAAATAAAATAACAATAAAACCCATATTTTTACAAAATATATATACTAAATAAGTTCTACAAATTAATTTGATAGAACTACTATGTTAAAAATGATGATGATAATAATAATTAAAAAGTCTTTTCAACTCTCAGAGAAATCCTACATCAAAAATAGATATATTTACAATATTATCAACATATTGAAAAAGACATGTATTGGCCAACTTTGTATTAAAGGTTCCAAATTTTTTAACATAATTGATTATAAAGATCCCTAATAGCTAGAAAGGCTGTAAAGAAAGTTATAGATACATGTGGTAACTCATTTAGGGAGTTTACTACTCCATTGAATGACTAGGATAGAACCTTTCTAGTGATATTATTTTCATCTTTAACAATTTGTGTTGGAGACAATGCTTAGACACCCTTTTGTAATCTATGGGCTAAAACAAATTGTCTATCATTTTTCATTTACTTTATGATAAATTGGGATTCACGATCAGTTTACATTTGAATTATGTAAATATTACATTAAATAGTTTTATTAGATTAGATTAAACAAATAATGTTTGCTCATATTTATTTAGTTATTATTTTTTCTTGTAGAAAGTTATTTATTAGAAAATAAGGTTTAATAAAGTCACGATACAATGCACTGAAAATTAATGAGAAGAATCAATATATCATTTTATATTTTTTACCTCATTTGACTTGGTATTAGAGTGTTGTAAATATATGTGCCTATTTCCAATTAAGAAGTTCAAGAGGTATTTCTAAGGGTACCAAAAAAAGACTAGTATGAGGTTCCTAAAGAATTGAAATTTATTGAAGAGACATCGATTGCAAAGTTGGCATTTTTCATAGATAAAGACATGATATTATTTTGTGTATGAAGAAGGAGAGGAGGTTGCATGTTTTAATCTAGAAAAAAAAGTATATTCCATAAGAAAAGGCATTACAAGGGAGAAAACCAACATGATCTCATAATTATCAAAATATTGATAAATATAACATACATGAAAAGAAGCATTCATTCTACTATATTGGATGTGTATTTGTCTATAAGAGGTGTAGAAATTAGAAAGAACCATTTTGAAAACCTGAAGAGGAGGTTATATAAGTTTTCACACTCAAATTTTAAAAATTGGGAGGCATGTTTTCTAAAAATACTTATGAATTTATTTTATACAAAAATATATTGGTGTATGTGATGTTTTATGCATATATTAAGGAGGTATAAATATTTTTTATGAAATTCTTGAGTGAAAACCTTTGAAATTATTTAGATCTCTTGGAATAATTAGATTATTCATGTTTCTATAAATATCTATGAATTTATTTTATACAAAAATATATTGGTGTATGTGATGTTTTATGCTTATTTTAAGGAAGCATAAGGAGTTATAAATATTTTTTATGAAAATCATGAGTGCAAACATTTGAAATTATTTAGATCTATTGGAATAATTAGATTATTCATGTTTTTAAAAATACCTATGAATTTATTTTATACAAAAATATAATGATGTATGAGATGTTTTATGCATATTTTAAAGACGTATAAGGAGATAAATGTTTTTTTATGAAAATCATGAGTGCAAACCTTTGAAATTATTTAGGTCTATTGGAATAATTAGATTGTTAAAATTCAAATATTAATTAGTATTCTCAAATTTGAAGCGTATGTTTTTCCTACATGACAAATAAAATAAAATTAATTCTAATTAAAAATAGTTATTAGACATTATGATTGAAATTATTAAAAAATTACAAATTATGTTTAATATATTTAATTATGATAATTAATATTACCCCTATTAAAAACAGTATTTATAACCTACAATTCGAATAATTATAGAAAGAAAGAAAAGTGGATTCTACTATCTTGCCTTTTGTTAGGTACGAAAATAAATGAGATCATGCACATTAAGTAATAAATTTAATTATAAGGGCCCAAAAAGTAGGAGCAATATTGCAAGGAAGATAGAAATATAAAAGTAAATCTATCAATGTAGATGATGAATATGGAAGCATCCATTTTTCTATTTTGCCTATCGGCCCAGCCATTATATTGTCTATTAGACTTGCAATGACAGAGAGGTAGCACTGCTAGTTTATATCACGGCTACCAGAGATGCCCGGCACTGCAATTAAATCTAAACCTTTGAAAAGCATGAATACCATCCATCGAAACATCATATTTGTGCAATGCCGATCTCATTTTATTCCAATTTTCCAAATTTATTTTCTTTTCCTCTTTTTTATTAATTATTTTACCGTTGTATTTTGTGGCCTGCTCTATCATTTCTTTCATTTCTTTCTTCAACTCATCCAGTCTTTTCTCAAATGTCTCGAGTTGTCCTTTCATAACATTTTCGAATTCCTTTAGACTGAGCCTCTCCTTGCTTTCGTCATCATTGATTACCTTGCTTTTCTGGCCTTGAACACCTTTCAATTCTCGGGATTCCCTGTTGCTGCTTTCAGCAATGTCTATGATTTTAGCAACATTACTTTCGGGTTCTACCAATTTAACTGATGCCCTCTGTCTTTTGTCATGATGTTCTTTACTTATAGCCTTTGTCATCTCGCTCATATCACACAAATTGTTCTCTATAAAATAGTCTACCAACATTAGCAGTGAATCTCCATGTGAATCAGAGGTCTTACGAACACTGTTCCATTTCTGCAATAAGTGGTAACAATTTACAATTCTCAACATTTGTTATTTTCCCATATAAGAATAACATTTTGTTTATTCAAACAGAGAACTGATGCAGTAAGGCATACCTCTATAAGGATATTCATGTTTCCTTGCCATTGCCAACATATGCATATCCAGGCGATCAACTGTACCTTCCATCCAAACACATTTCTTGCTTCGTTGTTCAGGCAGAGTATATTCCTGACCAATCCATGGTAATTCAGTAGAACTCTCCACTCTCGAGGCAGGAATTGTCTGGAGTCTACAGTCAGTGTGTGGAAAAAGCAAAGCGCATCCTCTTCTCCTTGGCTATACCTTACGAATAGCAAGTCTCTTATTTCGCTTATGAAAAATGAACTGGATTTTTTGTTGCCTGTATGGACACGTCTGTTTAAGATTAATATTATTGAATGGAATTTCAAACGTGGATTAGAAACCCTCAAACGAAATTGTGCAAAACATAGTAGATTTCATTTGTTAGTTACTTCTCTTTTTCTACTTGTAGTCAGGATTTCTAGAGTAATACCTGCATCTTCTTCCTTTTGTGAACGAGCTTCCTTTCTGGTGTGGACTGTATCTGAAAGATAAAATCAAATTCCATTATTTATTTTTATTTCACTGTAAAGTAAATTATTCAGTTCGTTTTATAAAAACAATATCTTTAAATTTGGTTGTCTGTTTAAAATTACTATTATTGAATGAGATTCTAAATCTCGATTAGAATGCCTTTAACGAAATTGGTGCAAAATAGTAGATTTCATTTGTTAGTTACTTCTTGTAGATGTTTGAAGCTGAGATCTTCCTTGAACATGCAGCTCCAGTTTGGACATGAATCTTTTCATTCATCACCATGCATAAGCTATTTTTAGTTTTGTTTTTTACATGAGTTTGTTTTTAGTAAATAAAGCATGATGTGCATGCACTTATTGTATTCTTAACTTATGGAGTAGTTTGTTTTTAGTTTGAGAGACTGAGTAGCTTTCCATGTAATGCTGAGAATATATTTAGAACTATAGTTATTATTAATTCTTCTAGGCTGCAAATTCTTTATATATATAGCCTCTATGTAATTTTTAATTATGCTACAATAAAAAAAATTGGTGTCTGCAGGGCACTTTGTTTTTTATTTTGAATTGCGATTTCTTTTTGCAATTTATTCTTTTGTTGTTATTGTTTGCTCTCTCTATTATTATTTTTTATTAATCAGTTGGTTCAGAGAGGATAGGTCAGGTTCAAAATTCTACAAGTAGTATCAGAGCAAGTAAAATTGTTTTGGGTTAAAGTTTTATTGTTGGAATTTCGCCAAAGTTAATCATGTCGAATTCTAACCATATGCCCATTCCAGAATTTGATGGGAATGATTATGATTATTGGTGCATTAAGATGTTGCCCTTTTTTATTGGAAAAGATTTGTGGGAGATTATTGAATCAGGTTATGAGGAGCCAGTTGATTAGAATGCCCTTACAGCCAATGAAAGAACAACAAGAAAGGAAGCAAGGAAAAAGAATGCTCAAGCTTTGTTTCACATTCAGATAGCTCTTGATAAGAGCTTATTTCCAAGAATATCAGGAGCAACGACTGCCTAAGATGCCTGGAAGACTCTACAAGAAGCTTACCAGGGTAGTGATCAAGTTAAAGTGGTCAAGCTTCAAACATTGAAGCGAGAATTCAAAAATTTGAAGATGCAAGAAGCTGAAAGTATAAGTGATTATTGTGTTAGAGTCAAAGATGTTGTCAATAAAATGGCTACACTTGGGGAAATTGTAAGCAATGAAGTTTTGATTAAAAAGGTGTTGAGATCTTTGACACCCAGATGGAATCATCTAGCAATAATCATAGAAGAAAGCAAGGATTTGACAAAACTACAGTTTGATTAACTGGTTGGATCCCTGGTGTCTCATGAAGAAAGATTGAAAGATTCTTTTGAAGGTGTAGAGAAAGTGTTTTCCTATAAATTGCTAATTACAAAAAATGAAGATGCAAGCAGCAGTAGTGCCAAAATCAATCAAGGCCAAGGTAAAGGGCAAAGCCAAAATTCTTCAAGAGGTAGAGGAAGAGGTGGCTCAAGAGGAAGTGGTGGTTTCAGAGGAAGAGGTAGAGGCAAATTTGATAAGAGAAATGTTCAATGTTACCATTGTAATAGGTATAGCCACTTTGAAAGAGAATGCAGATTGAAAGAAGGTAAAAGTGCTAACTATGCTCAAGAAAGTAGTGAGAATCCTCCTAATCACTTATTTTTATTTTATGCCAAGGGTGAAAATACTAGTAAAGATGTTTAGTACCTAGATTCTGGATGCTCTAACCATATGACAGGGAATGAGAAGTTGTTCTCAACAAAGGATGGAAGTTTCGAATCCAAGATCCCGCTTGGTGATGATAAATCATTGGAGGTTGCTGCCAAAGGAGCTATAGAGGTCCAAACAAAAGAAGGTATAAAGAGTATTTATGATATTTATTATACTCCACAATTGAAGCACAATTTGTTATGTGTTGGGCAGCTATGTGAGAAAAATTATAAAGTAGTCTTTGATAATAATACATGTACTATCTACAATAAGAATAAGGGTAATAGGGTGATCAGTGTTGTTCCTATGACAAGAAATAGGATGTTCCCCTTAAGGTTCGGTGAACATAACAATAGTTTGGCAAATATGGCTTATGAGGATTCAAGTTGGTTATGGCATCTCAAATATGGGCATTTAAATTTTCATAGTTTGAAGTTTCTAACCTCTCATGCATTAGTTTCTGGTTTGTGAAGGTTGTGCTAAAGGAAATCATGCAAGAGAAAAGTTTCCAAAGGGCAATGCATGGAGGGCTCATCACCCACTTAAGCTTGTTCATTCAGATATATGTGGTCCTATGCAGACTAAGAGTTTGGGTAAGTCATTATATTTCATCACTTTTATTGATGATTACTCACGAAATTGTTGGGTATATTTTTTGAAGGCCAAAGATGAAGCCCTATATACATTCAAGAAGTTTAAAGCCCTTGTGGAAAATGAGAAAGCATGCAAGATCAAGTGTTTAAGAATTGATCGTGGAGGAGAATTTTTCTCAAAGGCTTTCCAAAGTTATTGTGATTTTAATGGCATCAAGAGGCAACTTACTACTGCATACACACCTCAACAGAATGGAGTAGCTGAAAGGAAGAATCGTACTATGGTTGAACTGGCAAGGTGTATGTTACAAACCAAGAGATTGAGCAATTCTTATTGGGGAGATGCAGTTGCTACATCAGTGTACATCCTCAACTATAGCCCCACCAGTGCACTAGAAAAGATGACTCCTTATGAAGCTTGGTATGGTAAAATGCCTAATGTTAATCATTTCAAAGTTTTTGGTTGTTTGGCTTATGTGCTTGTACCTGATCAAAATAGACAGAAGTTAGATGCAAAGAGTGAGCCATGTATTTTTATTAGGTATAGTGAGAAAAGCAAGGCTTATAGATTGTATAATCCCCTCACTAACAAGCTTATTGTCTCAAGAGATGTGATTTTTGATGAAGGGGAAGTTTATGGTCATCAAAAAGGCCATGTTGAGAAGCCAAAATTTGTTTTGAATGATGATATAATTGCTGATATTGATCTTGAGTAGCCAACTAATGTTCATGTATCCAATGGTTTAACTCCACCAAGCAACCCTTCATCAAGTTCTCTAGTACCAAGTTCAAGTCCAGCTTCTTCTCCAAGTTCTACAAGGAAGGTAAGGAGATTGAGTGATATCTACCAGAGGAGTGGAAATCAAGTATATGAAGAAAACCCAATAGGTGAGATAGTGAATTTTGCTTTATTAGCCAAGGCTGATTTTGAACCATCATGTTTTTAAGATGCATGTACTAATGAGGTTTGGGTGAAAGCCATGGAAGAAAAAATGGATTCCATTCATAGGAATGACACTTGGGAGTTAACAAAACTTCCACATGATAAAAAAAGGATTGGCACCAAATGGGTCTACAAGACCAAGTTTAATAGTGATGGGAGTGTTGAAAGACACAAGGTAAGATTAGTTGCTAAAGGCTTCACATAGAAGTATGGAATTGATTATGAAGAGACATTTGCACCAGTAGCAAGAGAAGAGACCATAAGAATGTTGATTTCATTAACAGCTCAGAAGAAGTGGAGCATACATCATATGGACGTGAAAAGTGCCTTCTTGAATGGGTACTTAGAAGAGGAAGTATATGTGGAGCCGCCACAAGGTTTTGAAATGGAAGGAAAAGAGCATCAAGTGTACAGGTTGAAGAAGGCTTTGTATGGCCTCAAGCAAGAACTAAGAGCGTGGTATGCCAGGATTGATGGATACTTTCAGGAAAATGACTTCCAGAGAAGTAAGAGTGATCCTACCCTTTACTACAAACAAGAAGGTACTGATATTCTCATCATAAGTTTGTATGTTGATGATCTTTTGTATATGGGTAGTAGTTCTAAGATGAAAGATGAATTCAAAGCTGCTATGATGAAAGAATTTGAGATGAAAGATCTTGGTCTGATGAAATATTTTCTAGGAATGGAGGTTTATCAAAGTAAGGATGAGATTTTCATTTGTCAAACAAAGTATGCACAAGATATGCTGAAGAAATTTAATATGACTGATTGTAACCCTACCTCCAGTCCAAGTGCTCATGGAGTTTTTCTATGTAGAGATGATGGCGCTGATTTAGTTGATGAGATAGCTTACAGAAGTATTGTGGGGAGCTTGATGTTTCTAATCCACATGAGGCCTGATATTGCCTATTTAGTTTCACTTGTTTCAAGGTATATGACAAATCCAACTGAAATACATATGAAGGCAGCCAAGAGGATTTTGAGGTATGTGAAAGGGAACTTAAGTTTTGGTATTCATTACTACTCATCTGAAAAGTTCAATCTTGTAGGCTTTAGTGATTCAGATTGGGGAGGTAGTATGGATGACCATAAATCTACATCTGGAAATTGTTTTTCTTTTGGTTCTGGTTTAATTACCTGGAGCTCAAAAAAGCAAAGTATTGTTTCCCTCTCATCTACAAAAGTAGAGTATGTTGCAATTACCTTAGCAGATACACAAGCTCTTTGGCTCAGAAAATTTTTGGAAGAAATTGGAGAAAAACAAATTCAGTCTACAGTAATTTATTGTGACAATGTGAGTGCCATCAGGTTAGCTAAGAATACGGTTTATCACATCAAAACAAAGCATTTTGATATGAAATATCACTTCATACGAGATTTGGTGCAGAAGAAGAATGTTGAATTGAAGCACATCAACATCCAGGATCAGCTAACAGATATATTCACCAAAGCCGTTGCAAAAGCTCAGTTTATAGCACTACAAGATAAGATTGTGAGCCATCTCAGCATCAAGGGGGAGTATGTAGATGTTTTAAGCTGAGATCTTCCTTGAACATGCAGCTCCAGTTTGGACATGAATCTTTCCATTCATCACCATGCATAAACTATTTTTAGTTTTGTTTTTTGCATGAGTTTGTTTTTAGTAAATAAAGCTTGATGTCCATGCACTTATTGTATTCTTAATTTAGGGAGTAGTTTGTTTTTAGTTTGAGAGACTCAGTAGCTTTCCATTCAATGCTGGGAATATATTTAGAACTACAGTTATTATTAATTCTTCTAGGCTGCAAATTCTTTATATATACAGCCTCTATGTAATTTTTAGTTATGCTGCAATAAAAGAAATTGGTGTGTGCAATTCCAAAAAACAGGTCACTTTGTTTTTTATTCTTAATTGTGATTTCTTTTTGCAATTTATTATTTTACTGTTATTGTTTGCTCTCTCTATTATTATTTTTTGTTAATCAGCTGGTTCAGAGAGGATAGGTCAGATTCAAAATTCTGCACTTCTCTTCTTCTACTTATAGTAAGGATTTCCAAAGTAATACCTGGATCTTCTTCCTTTTGTGAACGAGCTTCCTTTCTGTTGTGAACAGTGTTTGTAAGATAAAATCAAATTGAATAATTTATTTTTATTTCACTGTAAGGTAAATTATTCAGTACATTTTATAAAAACAATATCTTTAAATTCGGTTGTCTGTTTAAAATTACTATTATTGAGTGAGATTCTAAATCTCGATTAGAAAGCTTTAAACGAAATTTCTGCAAAACATAGTAGATTTCATTTGCTAATTTACTTTTTCTACTTGTAGTCAGGATTTCCAGAGCAATACCTGCATCTTCTTCTGTTTGTGAATGAGCTTCCTTTCTGGTTTGAACAGTGTCTATACGATAAGATAAAAATTCAATTATTTCTTTATTTCACTCCAAAGTAAATTATTCATTTCATTTTATACAAATCATATCATTAAACCTAGTATTTCTGGGAGTCTGCCGCTTCGAGAGAGAAAAATAATGTAAGACCGAAAATATGACAGAGGTCTCCACATCTTACTTATTTGTGCTATCTCTGATTGAGCCTGGAAATCTATTGCGACTTCTAGCGCTGCTGTATATTGTGATAGATCTTCTCCTCCACAAAGTAGGCTCGACTTTCTTCTATCATCATCTAAGAATAAAATTAACCAGAAGTCTGTTTTCTATTAGTGACGAAAAGCAGTGAAAGGTCACTTTTTTCGTTTAAAATCCTCTAGCTAGTAGTTTTACTCTTACCTAGCTTAGAAGTTATTTTGTGCTTGTCGTATGTTTGTGATGCTGAACCATAGTCCTTGCTTCTGCTTGAAGACGTACCCATTTGTACTTCTAAAAATCTCCTCGCTTGCATTTCACTAGGATGAGGAAGGTCCAGTGGCAGTTGAATTATTTTTTGTAAATACTTCTCTGCTAGTTCTTGTCTAGCTTCCATCGACTTTTATGTTTTACATCTCCATATTTTTTAATTATTGCCTTTTGTATTAATTCTTTGTCCATTGCTAAGACTACACTGATTTGACACACCGACAATACAAGATTTATGGCTGATAGTACCTGTACCACACATAAAATAACTTAGGAAGAAATTTGGACTTGTCAACCGTTCGATTCAGACAAACTTTACCACACACAAAATGTTACCTTTGTTATGCTGCATTGTCCTTGATGACAAAAAGGTTTTGGTGACTATATAGCTTTATCTCTATGAATAGTGGACAGGTGTAAGCAGATTAATTTTTGGTATTCATTGATAGTGAAACTTTTTGTGGAAGAGAAGAAGGTAGGTTCAGTGACCAGTGGTTCTTCAAATTCGCATTGTGGTACTTTTTGATTTAATAATCTACAGGTATGAATGCTTCAGATGGTAATATTTTATGGCTAATTTTGTGGGGATTTCTCGCAATTGTTTTAGCATCAAATTGTCAAATTGTTATTTTTGGAGTATGTTTTGTGAAACCGTGAAGGGTCAAAAGTCAAAAAAAGGAAGTGAAAGAAAAAAAAGAAAGAAAGATAAAAGTGTTTTCTCTTGTCAAACCATGAAGGGTAAAACGTAAAATGGAAGTGAAAGAAAAAAATAGAAAGATAAAAGTGTTTACTCTTCTATTTTTTAAAAAAAATGAAAAAGATGGTCCCGAGTATTTTTCCAGTTATCAAAAATGCAAAGATTAAAAATATCTTTCTTGCTACTATATTCTTCCAAAGAAATAATCACAAGTAATTTTTTTTTGAAACAAAAATTGGGAAAAGGAAAGAAGTATTTCTAAAGAGATCCTATGGAGTACATTTATTTTGGTGATAAATTTTTATTAACTCCAACCTAAGTTAGGGTTTGGTAACCCTACTCAAGGATGAACACACAAAACAGTTTTATTCCGGTTGTGATTCAGTTCTATCAAACCAGTTTTATTCCGGTTGCGATTCAGTTCTATAAAACCCGTATTATAGTTTGGGAACCTCATAAGTTGGTTTTGCTTGATGAAGGATAGATCTCTTGAATATAACAGGGTGTAACGAAAAAAAAAATAGATATGGCGGTGATAGACCATCTTTTGTATTAATCTTGTTCAGTGATTGACAAGTTGAGAGTTGCATAATATGATGCACTTCTGAATTTATCAGTGCTCATAGTTGGAGATATTTTCTTGATATCATTTGTGACATAGGGGTCGGTGCTCCTTGAAGTTTGAGACTTCTAAATACAGTGTAAGGAGTGGGTGCTTCTTGAGATAATAAAATATTCTTTTATCGAGTGGTTTTTCTACCCCAAGAGGGTTTTCCACTCATGAAAATCTGTGTTGTGTGCTAATCCACTTTATGTGTTCCATTAGATGAATGCTCTGATACATTTATTTATGCTTCATTGTTGTTCTACAAAATTTTAATTCTTTATGTTGGTCACTTTGTTTTTTAATTAATTCTACCAGTCATAATTTGATGCTTTGACAAGTTCAATAAGAAGCATATCAAGATTACTCAATTATATATATTGTTTAATCAGAAATGCATGCTTCGATACAAGTTAGGGTGTCATATGTGTGTTAAAAGAGTTTTCCAAAGTAAGAAAAAATTAAAGAGAGTTAAATTGATTATTGACTCTGATTCACCCCCCCTCTCAGAGTCAATCCACTTCCAACACAAAATGCCTTAGGAAGAAATTTGGACTAGTCAACAGTTTTACTCCATCAAAACGTTAATAACTCATAATTGTAATTTGGTAAATGAGCATGACCAAAAGAATTATAAATGGACAAACTATATTTAGTGTACCTGCAATATCACAGATTCTTGACATCTATCCAAATCGTCTACAAAAACGATTATTCGAAGATTAGTCCCAGATGCAGGGGCTACATTCCGAACTTCAATGTCTCTTTCAAGGCATGTAGAATGGAAAAACAATGCTGACGACCATTTTGTAATCAAGCGCCACACCACGGCTAGAGTGTTGAAGACCCAGACAAAAGCAGTGAATACCGAATATGGTTTTTCACCAATTTCACCTTTCAAAAATTGAATATCTGAGATTACCCTTTCTTGATAACCCAAATATTTTGTATGATCTGGCAATGATATATAATTAATTAGCTGATTACTAACGGGTTTTAAAATGCCCACTACTGACTTGGTTATTTTCCAAACTACAATGACCATAGCTGCCGGTGGCCATGCATATTTTGCATTTGCCCATTCTTTGAACTTCTCACTGTCCAACACTACCCATGCAATCCAAGTAAATGAACAGGCCAAAACTAGTGCGAGGAGGCAGGGGAAAAAAAATTCAATCCATATGATATACTTTTTCTTCTTCCAACTATTTCTCCAACACGTGCTCAGCCATTGGGCTTGGGTCATGATTCCTTCTAATTCTTTTGAAATCTCTACTGCCATACCTGCCAATGCTTCTGTATCGTTCTTATATTTCCATGGATTGTATTGAACAGTTAGAACAGCCGGCACATTTCGGTTGACCAAAGGATCTGTGTTCTGTGGAAATTTTGCTTTTGGCTGTGCGCTTTTCCTTGTGAACTGACAATCAAAATTAAAGATAAGCATAATACCTTTATTTTTCAACTAATTATGTAAGGAACAAATCTAAACTAGTTGTTTCTAAAGAGAAAACTCAGAAAGGAGGAGATGTACACCTTCACCACGTCTGCAAATCAAAATTGAAAATTTATAATTCATTCTAACCTCTTAACAATTTCAAAATCAGAGTGTTGACCTAATTCAGAGTTAAAGGATTCACCATGTCGCTCCTATCCATAGCAGCAAGTGATTTAAAAATCTCATGATGTTTGATTTCATAGCGGTTTAGGAAGTGCAGCAGAGACTTTTCTTCGTCATATCCGTTCTAACAAACAAACATTTCAGGCAACATTTAGTTTAAAGTGCATATACACAAGTCATGACGAAGAGGAAAAAAATAATTATTCACCTCTCCCGGTCTTTCGGACTCTTCACTTTTCTTAATCCAGCTTCGAATCTTATCCGATAAGATTTCATAAATGTTTCTCATTTCCTGTCTACAGTTAATCTGTCTTACTATTTCGTTATATTTCTTCTTTCCTTTTTTGGATAATTAACAGGCTTTCATATCGGGAAATTCTAAAGCTGAACTTGGTAATTTGGAAGATGGAATTAGTGCCATTTGTGCTGCTGTTGTCAGTAAAATGACTTCTGTCTGTATTGTAACCACCACAAATATAAGTCAGGAAAATTGGCTTACCAAATTTTACAAATTAATGTACAAAATAAGTTATACCTGAACAAGCAAACTGGACTTGCCCTTTCCCCATGCACCAGAGATTCCCACGGTGATCGGTGGTTTTAAATAAGGATTTAAAAACAAAGCCGCCAGACCACGTGCATAGTCAATCCTTTCTGCTCCATACACGCCCAAGGAAGATTTTAGAAAACAATTTATAGCGTCTCTAGATTCAAGAAAGATATCTTCTCTGTTTAAGGAAGAGGGAATTATTGTTTACCCGGATCGTCTGAGAGGGCTGGACGATCGTTTCCCCGTTCTGGAATAATATCAAGTTGTCTTGAAACTGGAAGTAAAGCTTGTGTCATGAACAAGTGGTATTGTGATATAAATAATGTAGAGCAGATATGACTTAAAAATACCTTTTTCTACATTTTCTCTTCTTGTGGGCTCCAACCTTTCCAACCATTCTTCATCGTAAATGTCTTCGATTTGGTAACCTAGGGAGACGAGTTCTTTGCTCATTTCTGTATCTCCCAGAGAAGAAGCCGTCTTCAACAAATTGTGTGTATTCATTTTCTCAGTAATCTCTCTCTTTTTATCTACAAGAAACTTGCGAATGGGATCATCTTTGCTTAGATTCTCGTCAGCAGTGCCTAAGCCTGCTGGGGAGGCCCATAATAGGAGCGATTTCTCTTCATAGGAATTACAGCTTGCTAAAAGGAAATCAGCCAACGTCCTTTTGTCTCCTCCAGTTTTGGCTTGAAAAGCGTAATGAAGTGCAGTTCTGCCGTCACAATCCCGCTTATTGAGCGGGTGGGCACCTTCTTCCAAGAGAATCCCGATAGTTTCTACGTCTCCACAGATTGCGGCCTTATGAAGGGCTGTTTGCCCACGGAAATCTCCTCTCTTCAAAAATGCCGAGGCTTTTTGTGCAAGGAAGTCTCTTCCCCTGAAATATTGGTTACTATCGTTACGGCTTCGAGAAAGGAGCACTTTCACCAGGTGCTTTTTTCCCAATGAAGCAGCAACGTGTAATGGTGTCAGGCCGTTGCGGTCTCTCAGGTCATCGAGACCTATATCTTTTCTGGAATATTCGACGAGCAACATCCTTAAAACAGCTTCCTCATTCTGTTTTCCATGAACTGCATCATATAAAGGGTTTCGGCCGTCCCTGTCTTTAAGATCTATTACTTTTGGATTTATATCCAAAAGATATCTGCAGAGCTTCTCATTTCCCTTCAAAGCCGCCTCATGGAGAGCAGTCCTCCCTATTCTGTCGCAATTGCATACCAACTTTTCCTTTTCTTCAATATTTTCCAATAAAATGCTGACCAAGTCGACTGCCTTACTATCATCATCACCCATAGCAGCCAAATGCACAAATGTTTTTCCTTCGTCATCACATTCATCAACTGACAACTTTGTTCCCTTCTGAAACAACTTTGTAACAATATATACACAACCATTGAGTAAGGAGTAACGTAGAAGCTCATTTAGATCCACTTTATTGAAATAGGCTTCTGGCTGTCTCAACTTAGATAACAAAGTTGCTACTAATTTCATATCTGTGTCGGCAACTGCTGCATCTAAAGGGCTGTGTCCTCTTTTGTCTTTTAAATCGACAACTTCAGTGATATCTGGATGTTTAATAAGCACATTTACAACTGCATTTTGCTTCTCTTCCACTGCAATATGAAGGACTGTCTTGCCGTCTGTGTCTTGAACGTCTGGTTTCGCTCCGTTATCGAGAAGTATTTGACAAACACCGGCGTGACCCAGCAAGGAAGCAAAGTGAATAGCTGTCTTGTTGTCTTTGGCTAGAAAATCTGGTCTAGCTCCATGATCAAGAAGCATTTGACACTTGAGAGCATGACCCCGCCAAGAAGCAAACTGAAGAGGGGTCAGTCCATCTTTATTTGGAACGTTTGCTAACTGCTGTTGTTGTTCCCTATGGCACTTATGAAGCAAAGATTTTGCGACCTCCTTTGCAATATCCTCATCATCTCTAAAAGTTATAGCGGATTCCAGTGTTGTCACCTTTTCGCAGCCTAAAGTTGCATAGCCTGATCCAGGCTGAGCTCCGCATTGTAGTAACATGTTTACTACAAGAATATCATTCTTTTCGTCCGTTTTTAGACGACGAGAAACATTGCCACTGGCTGCGATGACCAAAAGCTTGTTGAGAAGATCGTAATTTCCAACCTGATCGTACCACCTCCACATTGCGTTGTTTTCTAGCATCCGGTTAAAGCGTGGAAGATCATCTGACCCGCTGTTAGATGCCACGTAGAATAGCATCTTGCCAGCGCAACTGCCCCAGCAATCATGTGCCAGCGGTGCATGCATGATGTCAGTGAGATAGGAGGAAGCATAAAAGAGAATGAGTGAGGCAACGATAAAATTCCCTTGGCTTGAGGTTATCGTTCGCCCATCACTCTCGTCATTTACCTTACATATCTGTGCAAGAATGCGGTTCCCACAAAATTCTACCATCGACCCTGCAAAAGATTCAGACAAAAAGTTCAAGAACACGTCTGCAATATTATTCCAGTCCATACCTCCCTGCCTAGCTAAATGTTCAAGCCAGTAGGGCTCCAGGGACCTTGGGAAGCAAGACTCCTCAACTTCAGCTGTAGTCTTAAAGCCAGATCTATCGTATTGCTGTAGGTCTTCTTCATTTACAATTTTGATCAAATTGGATAGCACCTCTTTCCCTGAATGTGACCCCAAATAAGTTCTCTTAGCCGCTTTTTCACTCACAGGTACATTATCGCCAAGCTTTCTGGCTAGTGAACAAACCACCTTATTCATCTGTTTAAATTTGGTAGGATCAATGAATGGAATTCTCCCTTGCCTCACATCTTGTAAGTCCATAGTATCCGTCTTCGTCCACGAGTTTAACAGCCAATAAATAACTTCATAATTCCAGTCATCGGCACACAGGAACAATGCCGCTTCCTTTTGTGTGTCGCAGATATTAACATCGGCGTATGCACAACCTGAAACTACAGTATCAGTATTAGTTAATCATTTTTCAGCATCTCTACCTGCATGATGAAAAGTTATTTTCTCTTCCAGTTAACACGATCTCGTCTTTGGCAGGTTATGAAAGAGTGGTAGAGAATGGTGTTTACGATTACCAACCATGATAATGTAATATAATGTAGATATATCTAACATGATCGATGTATGTTTGTGTTGAGAATGAGAAGTCTAATAGTCATATCATCATTCCTTTTCTTAGTGACTCTTCATTTTCTATTTGTCTCATTTCAAAAGTTAAAACATTGTATTAAAATGATGAGTGCAGATTATGCATGGTCTGTGAGATCCAGTGAATAAAGTTATTGCCTTCCTTTCTTTTGGATGTACCTTGTAATGCTGAACCATGTAATTCATTATGTTATGTGTCTATATTTTATTGTCTTTGTTTTAGTTTTGTTGTTTGATATTATTTTATCTGCTCTTTATATTTAGCAATTGGCATTAGAGCTAGGGAGAAGTTGTGAAGAAATTGAACAAAGATGGAAGAAGCAAATAAAGCTCATGTAGATCAAATACTTAGAAGGAAATGCATCCCAGTAAATAATTAGGATCAATAAGCCCCCCAAGGGATCAAGAATATGGAATTTTATCCTAAAATGTAAGTCTATAGTGGCAGAACATGCATCTTGGGATGTTCACGATGGCAATTCATGCTTATTTTTGGACGATTCATGGGGTGGCTATCCGAGTATAGATAGCCAAATATCTATTGAAACAACCAAAAGGTGGCTCAAACAAACATGGGGGGAGAAGATAAAAGATTATGTCAATTTCTTAAAGGATGACCCAGCCTTTGGGTGGGAATGGAAAAATTTCGAAGGCCTTCCCATCCAGTGGCAAGAAGCTAGACAGTTAAAAGCGGTACTTACAAATAGACAAGTTATTTTTAGAAGAGGCAATGATAAACTAATATGGGCTGCTTCAAAGTATGGGCAATATAATACAAAAGAGGGGTATAATGTATTGGTGAACCAAGCACAAAATAATGCTTTAGGAATACCTCAAAAGCTATTTTGGAGTGGCAAAAAAACACCAAAAGCAAGAGTATTTTCTTGGCTAGCAACAAGAGGAAAGATCCTAACAGCAGAAAGGTTTAGAAAAATGGGATTTGAAGGCCCCTCAAGATGTATGTTATGTAAAAATCACGAAGAAAACAAAGATCACCTACTTTTGAACTCCCCCTACTCAGCAAAATGTTGGAGATGGCTTTGTGCCAAGTTAGGATTTGTAATGACATTGCCTAATGACATAATATCTCTATTTCAAAGTTGGCCCATTAGAACTAATAATGGGTTACTTAGTGGCTTATGGGCAATCAGCCCTTCAACCATATTATGGGAAATATGGAAAGAAAGGAATAGGAGAATTTTTGACAAAAAATCAAAACCAGTTGAATCAGTAATCAATATGATAGAAAGCTCCATTGTGGAAACAATGAATAGCAAAATAGCACTAAGATTCAAGACTAAAGGATAATTTACTCAATGGGATGGAAAAATGATGTTTAATTGGGTTGGACTTAAAGTTCCCATGTTTTCAAGAGAAAGAGATAAGAAGAGAGAGAAAATAACATGGAAACCACCTAAGAAAGGATGGATGAAATTGAACTGTGATGGGGATTCAAGAGGTAATCCTGGTCCCTCTGGAGAAGGATGTATAATTAGGGACAACAATGGTTCCATTAAAGGTAAGTTTGTCGTTCCCCTTCAAGAGGACACAAATAATATAGTTGAATTTACCGCCTTCTACCTAGGGCTGATTGAATGCAAAAAGAAAGGAATCAAACAGGTAGAAATTGAAGGAGACCCAACTATCACTATCAATGTAGTGAGGATGTATGAAACTCCCAACTAGAGAGGCAAAGCCCTATTGGAAAAAATAATGACGATTCCTAGATATTTTGATTGTTTTACAATCAACTATGTATAAAGGGAGGCAAACATGGAAGCAGATGAGTTATCAAAGATCGCAGCTGAAGCTAAAGAGGTGAGGTGGTGGCATTAAAGTTAAGTTAGATGAATAAGGTTACATTAAAATTGGGAATAATCACATACAATAAAGGCCTAAGAGGGTAGCAGTCTTAGCAAGCAAGTTATTACTAGGTGATTAAATGAAAAGGTGATTGGATTAGAAATAAAACGAGATCAATAATAAGAGAATGATAAGATAGATAGTAGACCTAGAGATATTTTGGTGGAATGATTGGGGAAAGGTGATAGGACAAGCTGTCAAGTATAGCAATTATTTCACAGTAATCTGATTATTAGAATCTAGGAGGTTATCAAGAAAATTTGATTGCTGCAATGGGTCCGCCTTATCAAATTACATGTTCTATCTTAGGTGTCTTAAATTCATTATGTAGAGATGTATCTTTTAGAGAGATTAAAAATGAGGTAGTTTGAGAAGAGGGAATGGTTGAACAAAACAAAGGAAGCAGCATAATGTGGAGAGAGGGAAGCATAGAGACAAGGCAAAGGTAGTGTGGAGAAAGAGGACGGGTACATGCCAAGGAAAAGAAGAATGAAAGAATAGGAGCATAGATAAGAAGAGAAAAATCAGTGCATTAGAAATTAGGCAGCAAAAATGATATGAATCTAAAGCTTTTAAACTTGTTTAGTGAAGAACTTGATACTTTATACTTTTTGGAAAGATTTTCTGATTTATATGTGAGTTTTCTCGTAATATTTTCTAATGATTACTGTAAAATCTAACTTCATTATGATTAATATACATCTTGTCTTTTGCCGTTTATTGACCAAAAAAAAAACTCTTGGAGAAAAACATTGGAATGTGGAAACTACAAATAGAAGCTTTGTTGTTGTGAAAAGATCTTGCAATAATGTTGGAAGAAACAAAGAAGCTGACTATGATGTCCAATGAGTGGGAAAAATGAACAAGAAGAAGATGGTGACCATATTTCTTTCCCTCTTTAGCAATTTGTTCATTTTTATGACAAAGAAGACAATGAGGGATCTTTGACCCCATGTTTACCCAACTTATATGAAATGGCCTCCACATCAAATAAAGTTTTTCTAATGAAGAAGTTATACAATTTCAAGATGAAGGAAGGAGGTAATCTGTCAAGTCATTTAAATGAATTAACACATTGATCAGCCAAATAATATTTGTAACCATAAACCTTGATGATGAAATCAAAGCCATTTTGCTATTATGGTCTCTACGCAATAGTTGGGAGGGAGTTGTGATGGCTATTAGTAACTTGGTGTCTAACAAGAAGGAAAGTATATTAAAATTTGATGATGTTTTTCAGAATCTCCTTAGTGAAGACGAGGAAGAAGAATCAAGGAACTTCCTCAAGAGTTGCTTTGATAGTTGGCAATAGGGGAAGATCACCAAAAAGAGGAAATTGTAACCAAAGAGGAAGATAAAAATCAAATAGGAGATCAAATCCAAGGCAAAGATAGTTGCTACTAGTATTCTTCCAAGCAAGGCCACATCAAAAGAAAATGTTAGTAATTAAAGAAGATAGAAAATCAACCAAATGAAAACGAAGCAAATGCCACATATGAAGAAGATATGGGTGCTCTTATTCTAACTATGGGATTATTGGCATTTTTGATGTTTATGTTGTGATTGTCATTGATGGACACACAATTGTATTGAGATCCCCTTTATATGTATGAGCTCATACTCAACTGGTATTTGTTCCAACCGATATGTTGTACTCTAGTCTTTTGACTAGTGGTGATTTTGTAGAATGTGTTTCCCGGTCTGAAGCGGCATGTCTACCCCAAGCGGTTAGCAGATCACAAGCGGTATGGGGAAGCAAAGCGGCACAACACATTCTTACTAGTCTTCATTTTTTTCAAACCGGCAACCGGCATTTTTGTCAAACCGGCAATCAGCATTTTTTATGAACCGGTAACACTCTGTGACAAGTTACCCACCGGCATTTTGTGATGAGTTACCAATCCACCGATTGTTTGATGGTGCCGACACATTGACGGTGATTCTTGTGCCGTGTTACTGAGTATGTCTAGATTCACTGAACCTAGGAAATTGTAATGTAATCCTATTGGACCGACATGAAATCAGATTCCTTTAAAAGGACATCATGTCTAGGGTTTTCAAGTTGTTGAAGGAGCTGCGAATAGGGTTTATGTTGAGTTAGGGTTTAAGGTGGAAGTGAAGAGCGATCTTATCTGAGAAGATTGAGTTGTAACTGAGTGAGATAGAGAAGACTGAAGTAATGGTGGAATGCATTAGCTGTGAGCAATACTAGATCTAACCAATCAGTTTGTGCTAGTAGATAGATCAAACACTTGTTGATTACTCACATCTTTGACAAGTTTGTAGCCCTTAACTGAGTAGGCCTCAAAGCCTTTGTAAAATCCTCTAACAAGGTGGTTCACACATGTGAATCTAAAATCCTCTAACTAGGTAGTCTTTAATCAGACTTATCTCCTAACAGAAATTGAGATTCCTAACAGAATCTATTCTGGTGAAGAACATTGTAAGACCTTAACCGGTCCAGTTTCTATTCTGCAGATAGTGACTTGTGAGTTCCATCTCACCGTGGTTTTTCCTAGTTGGGTTTCCACGTCAAATATCTTGTGTTATGGTTGTATTGCTTTTGTGGGTGAATGGTTTATTTGCATTTTGGTTTATATGTGTGATAACCAGTTTGATTGTCAGACTGCTTTACCGGTTGATCTCTAGACTATGTAAATGTTTTAGTGCAAAGTGTTTTGGCATACTAATTCACCCCCCCTCTTAGTATTCATCAATTGGTATCAGAGCCAACCTTTCTATAAGCTTAACCACTTGGAAATAGATATGGGGGAATACACATTGAGGGAACTTACTCAACGGCTCACTAAGTTTGAGTAAGCCTATGATGATCTTATGGTCAAATACAAGGCATCTCAAGCAAAAAGAAGAGAACATGCAGAGAGGCTAATGGAACTATCTGAAAGTAGTTCTGAAGATGAAGCTAACATGGAAGCTATGATTTCTGAAGTGAATAAGCTGAATGATTCAAACTCCAATCTGAGAAAGGAGTTGGAAGAACTGACTATTCGGTTTAGCCAAGAGCTTGAGAATCGGAGAAAAGCTGAAGATCTGGTAAAAGATAGAGATCATGAGATCTCCAAGTTGAAACAAGAGATTAGTGCACTAGCTGCTCGCCTTCATGAGAGCAGAATGGAGAAAGAAGACATGCAAGGAGAACTGAACATTGCCATCTCTGAAAATGCAAGTCTTATGGAGACAAACACTACTATTTCCAAAGAACTCTTTGAATCAAAGGAAATACTAGCTAAGTATGGCAAAAGTATAGTCAGGCTAGAGCAAAAGCTTGAGTCATCTAGACCGGCAAAGAATACCAATGGTCTTGGTTTTTCTAGACATGAGGAAGGAGAATCCTCAAGAACAAATGCTGAGGCATCAAAGAAGAAACCGACACTCAAAGGAAAAGGTAAGCAAAAATTCAAACCTGTTTGCTTTAACTGTCTTAAAGAAGGACACACTGCCAATGTATGTAGGAGCAAAGCCTACAATAATTTTCCTTATTTTATCAACAATGTACCTAGATCCAATAAGTTCAATGGTCATTGTTATGCATGCAACAAGTTTGGGCATAGAGCATTTGAATGCAAGTTTGTAATGGATAACACTAGAAGATATCCTCAGAGGACCAAAGGAACTGGTCCTGAATCTTTTATGAACCGGAACCACAACCGGTTTAATGTCTTCAATCATCAGTGAAGAAGTGGTGGTCATCAAGCGGCAACTGGATAGAGAGAAAGTTGTATGATCTGTCATGATCATGGTCACACTGCTGCAACATGCAGAAGGAAGAATGGAAACATGTACAATGGACCTTGGAAAGCACCTAGACTTGTTTGTGATCACTGCAACAAACCGGGTCACATTGCAAGATTTTGCAGAAGTAGAAAAAGTATATCTGATGATATACCAGTCACTCAGGAAGGAGAAATAGATGTTGAAAAAGTTCAAAAAGACATGAAGAAAATATGGAAGAAGAAACCAGTATTATTGGAGGAGGAACTGGTTTCTGCACCTAGTGTGGAAATATCTGAACTGGCAAACTAAGCCTCAAAGGCTTAGGGGGAGCAAATGGCAAAATGCTTTCGAACCCTCAGTTAACACCAGTAAAAGACCTTAACCGGTATTCTACACTTGTCGCTTGGTAGAAGAATGGAAACAGTAAAAAGGCAAATTAGGGTTTACACCCTAATATGGGAGCATTAATGATGGTAGGTGAGAGACATGTATAAATGCAATTTTCAAATCATTTCTCACTATCTGTTTTTTTAGCAAAGAAAAGTTTTCAAGTGCAGAGCGAAGAGAAGGCGATTTGAGCTTAGATTTCGAGGAATTGGAGAGATTTGAAAGAGATTCAAATATAGTTTGCAATCGGCAGTGGAGAACTCAAAGCGGTGATTTGGCATCCGATGAGGAGTGAAGCAAAGCAGAATCAGGAAGCCCTAAATTCGCGTTTGAAAGGTATTTTTCATGTTCTTGAAATACTCTTCAATGGCTTTCGCATCTCATACCAGTTCAAGCACATCCATTGAGTCAGAAAATTTCATTCAGAGGAAGTCCAAGTATAATGCTTTGTCACAAGTCTCAGCTGGAGTCATAGTCGAAGAAGGAATTTCAGACTATATTGATTGCAAGATAGAAGACCTAGGGTCCTTAGCCATTCATACTCAATTAGGTCTATTTTGCGGAAAAGACAAAAGGATCAAACCAGAGTTCAGTATCTTAGAGAAGAAGAAACTCCATAATGCGGTGTATTTTCTGGAAGATTTCACAGGAGGATCACATCAAAATCATCTTGAGTAGAGTCCATGGTGACAATATGTACCTGGAGAGAATGCATGATATCATGCCTGAGGCAATTCATGCAGTCACCGGTTTCTACAACATAGGGGAAGTGCCAGCCCTGAGAATGGTAAGCAAAACGGAAATGACCAAGCTCACCGGTTCGACAAGTGATTCACGAGGTATGACTTTTAATCCTATCAAGGATGAACTGGTAAAATACGCCTGCATGGTGATAGGCTACAAGACATTCTCAGCCAGCAGGATTAATTCTATATCTGTTGCAGTGGTAAATGCTGCTTACCGGATGATTCTAGAGGATAAATCATTTGACTTATGCACCGGTATGCAAAGGCAACTCTTGTTAAATCTCAAGGCAATCAAAAAGGACAATTCATTGAGATTTAAGTTTGGACAACTACTGGTAGGGTTGTTTTTCTATTTTCAAGGCTACTTTTCGAGTGTAGGAGATGTCCAGTGGTCCCATGACCAACTGGTAACCAAGCAGATAAAGGAAAGTGTGCAAGCCATTGGAACCGGCTACCTTGAGATCCTGAACAAATGCTTTGATGAGTTCAGAAGAAAGATAAGTCAGAGGATGCGAATCTCAGGTGACATAGTGAAGAAGTATGAAGACGACATTTGTTTCACTATTCAGGTGGACAAATGTGTAATGGAGGTTGTTGAGCCTAGAATGGAGAAAGTGGAGCCTATGGGCTATGAGCTCATGTATGACATGCTAGAAGGGTATGCTTCAACCCTTATTGCCTCACCTCTTGATCTAAAGGAGAAGCAAACCGGAACCTACTTGGAGAGGATTGCATCGGTTGAAGAACCATCGGTGAAAAAGGGAAAAGAACCGGCAGCCAAGAAAGCTAAGGCAGTGTCTGCAGTATCGGCACTAGCTACCACTAAGACTCCAAGAGTGACCAAGTGATCACCGACAAAGAAGAAATCGAAGGCAACACCAGCAAAATTCTTCGAAAGAAAGAGGAAGACTAAGGCAAATGAACCAGACTCCGAAGAAACTAAGTCTGATGAATAGCCAAAGAAGGCTAGATAGACCAAGAAGGTGAAGAAGAATGAACTGGCAACATCCGCACTAGTAAATATAGATATCTCCTCTTACAAACCTTTGACACATTGTCAAAGAATAGTAAAGAATATTAGGAGAAAGTTACTTCATGATTTAATTGATTATTATGATGATTTCAATAGTGAAGAAAAAGATGAAGTACTGCAAGAAATTATTCTTTATTTATGCAAAAATGACCAGTCACCATCAGAGATTAAATCTTAGACACCAGATTCATTGTATAAAGAATTGGATAACAAATGGCGCATTGCCATTGAAAAGGAACAAGAGATTAGGGAGAAAAATTTTGCACATTACTTCCTCGAACTCTCAAATTTAGAATTATTTGATGTATTAGATCAAAATAAAGGTCTGTTCTTCACAAGGAGAAGAAGACTCTGGTTGTTGGAAGGGAGAGTTGATGATGTAGAAAAGGATACACATCAACACATGGCCCATGCTATCAACTCACACAAAGCTCGAATGGCCAACCTCCAAGCGGAAAAGGAACCGGTTATTTCCAAACCAGATGAAGTTTTTGATGAGGAAGGAAACCTGGTGGAGGAACCAATCGACACCATAGATGTCGATGCCCTGGATATAGAAGATGTCACTCAGAATATACCTTTTGAGGGAACTGAACAGAGGCAACAAGCCGATCAGGGTGGTGAACAAGCTGTGGACACACAACAAGCGGCAAAAGACAAAGAAGAAGAGAAAAAGAAGAAGGATGAAGATGAGAAACAGAGAAAGGAGGAAGAGAAAAAGAAAGAGGAAGAGGAGAAAAGAAAAGATGAAGAGAAAAAGAAGCAAGAAGAAGAAAGGAAAAAGAAAGAAGAAGAGGACAAAGAAGAAAAGAGGAAGAAGGAAGAAGAAGAAAAGAAGAAGAAAGAAGAGGAGAAGAGGAAGAAGGAAGAGGAAGAAAAGAAGAAGGAAGAGGAAGAAAAGAAGAAAAAGGAAGAGGAAGAGAAGAAGAAGAGGGAAGAAGAAGAAAAGGAAGAGCAGAAGAGGAGAGCAAAGGAGAAGAAAAAGGCAGAAGAAGACAAGGAAGAAGAGAAGAGAAGAGAAGTAGAAAAGAAGAAAGTTGAAGAAGCCAAGGAACGTGAAGCGGCAAAAAGCTCTCAGGTGGAGACTCCGAAGGCAACCGGAAGTCAACCCTCACCAGTTGATCTCTCTAGTCCTATCAATCTCCAATCTGCAAGCGAGTCAGAGCTTATGCAGAGCATCAAGGTTGCTCAAGAGCACCTTGAGATCATTCGCAGGAAAAAGGAACAAGACATCATTCAGGCAGCTATAGACACACTTATCGGTTTAATTCCCGGTACTAATCTTCCTGACACTGATTCATCACTAGCACAACTCAAACTTCTATGTACTGTAGTGGATGATTAGGTGCAGAGCCTAGAAGAAGCAATAGAGGCTAATGTAAAGAAAGAGCACCAAAACGCTCTTAATGTTACTCTAGTGAAGAAATTGAATGAGCTTAGGACTAAACTGTCAAAGGATCAAAAGGACATAAGGAGTGCTTTGGATGAGGGAAACTTGCTACTCAGCAAAATCTGTCAACCTCATCTGTTCTGTGATGATGTGCTAGCAAAGAAGCAACAACTGCAGACGGACTTACAGTCCTACTTAAGCACATTTAAGACTCCTTATGACTCCTTTGCAACATATGGGCAAACCGTTCACCGGTTCCAGATCCAGTCAGTCAAGATAGAGCAAGAGATAAGCACAAGATCTAGGGATTTGCAAGAACTTCAACTGGTATTACGTCCATGACTGCAAATTCTTTAGAAATGCTATCTGAACCTGGAAGCACTTACAATCACCCAAGAACTGAGCACAATAGATGCCATCGAGGAACATGTATCATAAATGCAGATAGAGAAGGAAGTGGTGACCTCCCTACTTGAGTCCTGGTCTCTCTCCATGAAATAATTTTTGCAGGACTACAAAGCAGTTTTTGAAAAGTATTATTCATTATTGTCATAAACTCTTTTATATATATATGGAAATAGGTTTTTACAGCGGTACTTTGTCATTGTTGGCAAAGGGGGAGAAGTACATGGTTTTAAAATTTTGATAGTCTTAAATTTTGAAATTTTGATATATCAGGGGGAGAAGTATATCAGAGGGAGAAGTATCTGGTTTTGAAATTTTGATATATGCTGTGATATATGCTATATGCTATGATGATTATGCTCTGAATGCAAAATTGCTAAACACTGTTGATTAAGGGATAGTGTATATGCTTAGGGGGAGCAATTTTGTTAATGGCAAGTTTTTGTTGTAAAACACTTAGATGTCAAAATTTTAGTTTCCTAAGTGTTGCCATCAATGCCAAAGGGGGAGATTGTTGGCATTTTTGATGTTTATGTTGTCATTGTCATTGATGGACACACACTTGTATTGAGATCCCCTTTATATGTATGAGCTCATGCTCAACTGGTATTTGTTCCAACCGGTATGTTGTGCTCTAGTCTTTTGACTAGTGGTGATTTTGCAGAATGTGTAACTTCCTAGTCTGAAGCGGCATGTCGACCCCAAGTGGTTAGCAGATCACAAGCGGTATGAGGAAGCAAAGCGGCACAACACATTCTTACTAGTCTTCATTTTTGTCAAATCGTCAATCGGCATTTTTGTCAAACCGGCAATCAGCATTTTGTATGAACCGGTAACACTCTGTGACAAGTTACCCACCGGCATTTTGTGATGAGTTACCAATCCACCGATTGTTTGATGGTGCCGACACATTGACGGTGATTCTTGTGTCGTGTTACTGAGTATGTCTAGATTCACTGAACCTAGGAAATTGTAATGTAATCCTATTGGACCGACATGAAATCAGATTCCTTTAAAAGGACATCATGTCTAGGGTTTTCAAGTTGTTGAAGGAGCTGCGAATAGGGTTTATGTTGAGTTAGGGTTTAAGGTGGAAGTGAAGAGCGATCTTATCTGAGAAGATCGAGTTGTAACTGAGTGAGATAGAGAAGACTGAAGTAATGCAGGAATGCATTAGCTATGCGCAATACTGGATCTAACCAAGCAGTTTGTGCTAGTAGATAGATCAAACACTTGTTGATTACTCACATCTTTGACAAGTTTGTAGCCCTTAACCGAGTAGGCCTCAAAGCCTTTGTAAAATCCTCTAACAAGGTGGTTCATACATGTGAATCTAAAATCCTCTAACTAGGTAGTCTTTAATCGGACTTATTTCCTAACAGAGATTGAGATTCCTAACAGGATCTATTCTGGTGAAGAACATTGTAAGACCTTAATCGGTCTGACCTTAACCGGTCTGACCTTAACCGGTCTGGTTTCTATTCTGCAGATAGTGACTTGTGAGTTCCATCCCACCGTGGTTTTTCCTAGTTGGGTTTCCACGTCAAATATCTTGTGTTATGGATGTATTGCTTTTGTGGGTGAATGGTTTATTTGCATTTTGGTTTGTATGTGTGATAACCGGTTTGATTGTCAGACTGCTTTACCAGTTTATCTATAGACTGTGTAAGTGTTTTAGTGCAAAATGTTTTGGCATACTAATTCACCCCCCCCTCTTAGTATTCATCAGGGATAATCTACAATAGATGTTTGGTTGTTGGATTCATAAGCATCTTTTTATGCCACATCATGCAAAGAGTATTTCAAAATCTTTTAAAGCAGTAATTTTGGTAAGGTTTATCTTGGTAATAATGAATCTTGTGATATTATTGGAAAAGGGGAGATTTTGGTGAAACTAACAAATAGAAATAGTTGGCTACTACAGAATGTTAGATATGTACTTTACATGGACAATTGAATTATCAAGGATATAGAGTCACTTTTGAATGAAGTAGATGGAAAGTGACAAAAGGGGCCTTGGTAATTGCTAAGGGCAACAAATTAGGCACTTTGTATATGCTAGAGAGTCACACTAAAGGGGGAGTTGTTAAGGTAGTTATAGATAGTTACACAAAGCTTTGACACAAGGGGTTCAATCACATGAGCAATAAGGGTCTGGAGATCTTCCACAAATTGAATCAACTTCTAGGGCTGCAATCCTTAGTGTTGGGGATTTGTGAGCATTGTGCATATGACAAGCAAAAGAGAATTATCTTTTCTACAAAGGTACATGTGAGAAGAAGACACAACCATTGGAGCTTGTGCTTTCAATCGTCTTTGGTCCTATGGAGGCAACTTTAATTGGTGGGTCTAATTATTTTGTTAATTTTCTAGATGATTGCAGTAGAGAGGTTTGGGTTTATATGTTAAATAAGAGGACTTAAATGTTTGACAAATTTAAGATTTTCAAAGCACTTATTGAAAACCAAACCAACAACAAATTTAAGTATATAAAAAAGGTTAATGGTGAATTCTACTCCATAAAGTTTGATTGATTTTGTTCAGAGAATAGTTTCAAATTATTCTATTTCCACAATTAAAAAATAATGCAATAAAGAGTTTGAATAGAACAATTTTGGAGAGAGACCTCATAGCATTCTCTCAAATGCAAATTTGGTAAAAAAAATTTGGGTATATATAATTAACCGAGGTCCATCTTCTCAGTTGAATTTTGAAATTTCAAAAATGTGACCTAGAAAGAAAGTTTCATATGAACATTTGTGTGCTTGGATGTGAGGCCTTAATTCACGTCACGAAACTTGATGTCTAGTCCAAAAAATATATCTTTTTTTCGCATATGGCGATGAGAAATATGGTTACTACAAGTATGGTTACTGGTTACTGGATCCCACTGCAGAACAAATCACTAGCAATAGATATGCCATTTTCAATGAAATGGTAATGCCAAATTTATCAAAACAGAAAATGTCTGTGAAATAATTTGTGCCTTTAGAAGAGATCATTTCTAAAAGTGATGGATTTAAATCCCAAGGACTCTTCATTCAATGCAAGTGTCTACTATGGACGAAAATACAGCAGCTGTACAAATTCAAGCGGTTCTCTGAAGGTTTTGTTTAAGAGAGCCATGGCCTTTGAAAATGTTGAGGAAAACTAACGTAGAGAGAAATTTTTGAAGCAGCAGTTGAAGAAAATGATTCTGCAATATGCTTGTAGGATAATCTTAATGAGGATTCTATAATAGCTTCTCCTAGAGCTCTTGTTGAGGCCTCCGAGGCTAACGGTTTGATTTCAACCGAAGGCAACATTCAAAATCCACCTTTAGAATTTTGCTCTACTCTGGTCGGTGCCCAAAATGGTTCGAAAAGCTAGTCTGGTGCCAAGTCGATCACTTCGCCAGTGGAGGGATTGGTGAGCGACGTAGATGGCCAAAGCGGCTCAACATCTTTAAACGAAGACGTTGCACAGGGGTCAAAACCCTATACTAAAACCCTAGAAAAAGCGAACACGTTTTTTGACAAGGGTTGCATTGCTTTGAAAGAAAATGACATAATTTATATTGTCAATTCTCTGTCTCGTGCTCTTGAGATTAGGGTGGCTCCATTTGGTAAACTTGGTAACTTACTCCGGAATGTACTTTAGCAAAGAAGTCACAGACAACTTCAAAGAATTCTGCAGATGGGGCTACAAGAAAAAGTGAGGAGACCTAACTTTGAAAGTTCTAGCTAGTGAAATGCCCACACCTGTTACTAATGCTAAGGAGGAAACCCCTATCACTGATAACAATGTAAAAGAACCCATCAGAGATGAAAACAGGGAATTCAAGGGGAAGTACAAGAATGATATTACTAGTAATACAAGGGCCTTTAGGAGACTGAGGACTGCCCGTGAGAGGGCAAAGAGGACCCTCCCATCATCTGCTTGACCACCATTGTGATTAAAGGAAATAAAAAACAGAGATAAATTGATTCATAGCAATAAACACACAAAAGAAATCTTTTATTCATTCAATCCATTTACAATTTTACAGACTGTATCACAAATAGCAATAATATTCGCTCTGTTTTATGTATGTGCCTCTGTTTATCCCCTGTTTTCAGAATTCAATTGATATTTTTTACTTAGAATGCAAACTAGAAACCAAAATGGAAGAAATTGATTGAATAGGATATTGGGTTATAACAAGCTGAAATGTATGACGATAACCAAATTCTCTTTGTTTGGCATTCTTAATTTAAGAAATAAGTGTGTCGAATATTTTAGAAACTATAAACTAGGCAATTATAACTTACAGTATGTAGAGACCAGATGCATGCTTTCATAAAAAAATATTCTTGAAATAGGAAAGCGTACCAGAAGCTTCAGTTCGTATGAGAAGAATATAGCCCAGACATCCTTTGAAGTCATTTCCCATTTTAAAGTTATATCCTGGACCAGTTATCCATCCGTCCAAGAGACGCACTCTATCGCATTTGTTTAGAAGGTTTTTCTCCTTAATCTTCTCTAGCCCATTTCTGGTTTCATCAAAAGTAGCCAGGCGCCACCCAAATGGAGTGCTATAATAACTCCTTTCAATCTTCTGGAAAGGCATACCTATGTTCTCTAGTGACTTAGCACTTTTGAGGTCACCTTGCTGGGATAGATCACAAAACCTTACAGATCTAAACTTTGAAACTGTAGAAAACATAAAACCATTTTTTCGATAAATCAGAACTAAAGAAAAAGTAATCCAACTTTGTTGTAAGCAAGTATCAACTGCGGAGATTTAAATAAATTAAAAAAGTTTAAATACGATGTAGAAATACCATCCTGTAGTGTTATTGCACTATAGAACATTGTAAAACCCTTCCTAATATTCGTTAGATTAGTAATGAAGAATACCTTGTTGACATATTCGTATGCTTTATATTTTAATTTTCTTGATTGAATAAAAACAACCTGTTCTGAGACGACATGATCTGCAAATAGGGATGCCTATGCCTTTGCCTTAAAGATCAAATTACATGTATTGTGAACAAAAATAACTAGAATTATTTAGTGCGCAGATGAACTCAAAAAATGCAATAAATTGAGAATGAAGTATCACCGCAAAAATGAAACAATGACAGACCTTGAAAAACTCTCAATGAAATATGATTTGCCACTAACTTTAATGTCCATCCAAATGATTTTTACAGACTATGTATCTTTACCTGACTATAGACATGAGTTGAACTAGAATTCATTTTTCCATGATCTCTACAACACTCACTATCCTTTTATTTTTTACAGTCAATTTTGGGAGTCATAAAATCACATAACTCTATTCGAAGTGTTAAATACTTGTCTTTTGTATGCTAAATTCAGGTTACGGTGAGAAAAAGAAAGAAAGTGTTCCAAATCCTTGAAGAAGCCAAAAAGTAAATGCCATAGATCGTATATTCCTTATCCTTTTCCTTTTCCTCTAACTCTAATTATTTTTAGGCTCTGCACCTTCCTCATTTACATAGCTTTCTTCAATCAATCCCACACTTTCCCTACCTTGTACATTCTCCTTCCCTAATCTATGTCGTTTCACCTTACGCTTTGCCTCATCAATTGATTTAGCTATCGTGTCCTCACTTGATTTAATTGTCACTTTACATTTCTCTGGTTTCTTACTCTCAGCAAGAGAAGGATTAAAAAAGGAATCAAAAGAAAGTTGACCCCCATCCATTGTCTTTAACATCTCTGAGTGCTATATTTTTTATTTTCATGTATAAGGTTTTTTTGCATTGTTTGTTAGCTATCTGTTCTGTTTTGGTTTATTAAACTTTAAGCTAATAAGTTTTGTTCGAAACATCAAAACTAATGCACTGGAATAAAGGCATGAACATTTTCAAAGTAAGTATGCCGTTAGCCATGGCTATATCTAGAAAAAGCCAGCATGATTCCATAGTAAATGTCTGCAAGGAAAATAATATCTCCATTGTGAGTGAGTGTTAGTGCCGATTAAGCATGACAACATAGGTCTTCTATGACGGAATTTAACTTTATAAGTTAAGCGAGAGCACTTAAATTGCAGGGGAAATGGTTCACAAAGACCATTGTACTATGCCCGTAATTGTACTTTAATAGCCTAAAGTGAATTCAAACAATCTGACTAATTTGAAAATAAAATAGGGTAGCAGATTAGTGTTAATTGGGAAAGCTTTAGATATCCAATAAAAGCCCTCGAATGCTTTAGTTATTACATAAAACATCAGCTCATCATCCATATTATTGTTATCTCACTTATTTTAAGATCTGATGATAGATATTGTCATATTTGTGCGGATATTTCTAGTTATATTTGTGATTGCATGAATACATTCCTTTTATCTCTTTATATCTATAAGTTGCGTTAAATTTATGTTCAACTCTTGTTTTCCAGCAAACCCATCGAGTTCGGTTAAGCCTCTCACATTATTTTTCGCAGTCATTCTTGAGCAAGCGAAAGGAATTCAGATAATGAAATTGGGAGTTGTAGATGCTTGAGAATGAGACGTATCACACTGCGGATGAAGTTACACCTATCTTGAGTAATCTGTAAAGCTTTTCTTCTAAACATGCATTATTGTAAAATAAACTGGTTAAATTCAAATACCATTAAAAAAATATTTCTGCAAAAACTTAGCTTTACATCGTGGTATCATCACTTAACTTTACATCGCGGTATCATCGATTTGTCTTTGAATGTATTATGTTATACCAATTTAATGCAATTACATCTTTTTATGGGATAGAGACATATTCTAGAAATTGAACAGCTTTTAATAGCAAAATAATGAATATTGATGAAAAGTGATGGTATTCGGAATAAACAATCTCCTTCAAAGTTTTTAACACCAATTTAAGATCTCATTCAAAATTTCTTCATATTCATATGAGCTAAACATCCATCCTTGCGGCAACGACTTACTACTGGTGAATAAAAATGGTAGAAACCGTCCGTTACCTTAAAATACTGACAACCCTTAAGTTATTTTTCTGCACTAGTATGAGGATAATAGCTTTCGTTATAAATTCTAAAATTTCTGAAGGAAATTTGTGCTTGGTAAAAGGTCCGCAATTTGTCTTGGGTTTGCCCCTTCTTTTGAATGCCTTAGACAGCTGGAAACAGTCATAATTTGCAGTGCCATGACTGCAGCATTAAACCTTGATTTTTGGTCACTATTAAAAGTGTAACGATCACCATCTGGGGTGTTATGATTAATGGCATAGATTCACATTTGGGCATCCATAAACCTCCGTAAAAGAGATTGAAAACCCCCTCTATCAAATACGGATTGAAAAAATGAATAAAAAATTCGCTTGAGGAAAAAAAAAATGATTTAATGAAAATTGCCTTACAAATTCAAGATCTTAAACGTATCTCATTTCCTTTTACGTATCCATTTTTAGGGAAAAATAAATTAGAACAAACAAAAATAAAAGTAGAAGCAAAACGTCAAAGATATTGAAGAATTTAAAGGAAAGTAAAGTTCACATGCCCCTGGCAGCGCCTCTGGCTTAGCCCAACAGGCTTGCATCCATCCGACATCGACCCTACAGCCGTTCAGGCATTGTGTGTGCCATGACCATCCCCTAGACTTACAAGAGACCAAAATAAGAAAAATATTTTTAGTTTTGAGGATTAGAGGATGAAAACTCTTTCGTTCTAGATGACAATATGATCTAGAGGTTGTGAATGTGTTTCATGAGCTCTAGGTTTTAATTTTTCTTCAGAAAAATATCAACGGCCTAAACAATATATTATATTAATATTAAAAGGTAATTCGAAAGGTTCCAACAGAATACAAAGAATAGTAGAAATAGAAGAAAAGAGGAAGTATATGAAATTCCCTCAAAATTGAAAGCCCGCGTACTAGATATGGAATACATTACAACTAAGCAGATATTGTGGATCATAAATATAATTAGAAAATGCCCCATTCTACTGAACCTTCCTATTAGAAAATAAGGGGTAAGGAATAAAATGTAGCCTTCAAGTTCGTTTTTATTTGTCTTAATTTCTAGAGGATGAAACACACAAAAATGAAACCATGATGACATATGATAATGTATTCAAGATTCAAATTCGATGCAGTGTGATGATTTAATATTATAATCGAATGGCTTTTAAAAGCTTTAATTTCTAGCAACTACCTATCTTACGAGAAAACCTAAGAACCAACTTACTTTTGAACTACCATCTAATAGTCTATTTATTATGCCTAAATCATTGTAATATAGTAACATCCTCCCTTATTACATAAGTCCAAAACAAGGTGTAATATTGCAAGAGTGGATCACAACCTCTTGGAGACTTTGATGAACCACCTTCACAAATCATCCCGACTCACCTAAAATACACCAAATTGACCTCACCGATGGATCTCTTAATTATATAACCTACAAACTTTTGCACAACATGAGAACATAAAATGTCCCCAACCTCCTTGCACAATGATACAACAACTTTCCTCCGAAAGTCCACATCTCCTTTGAGTGTGCCAAAATGCCTTCTTTAATGCTGCACAAGAGAGAATAACTCTCCTCCGACAATCCACATCTCCCCCAAGTGTGTCAAATTCCTCCTCCAGTGCTTTGGAAACAATCCCTCTTCTCTACAAAGTCTCAACCAAACATGAATACATTAAATGGACTCACAAGAATATCAAGATTCCAAGTCCCCTCTTTTCTTCAGGAACACTCATAAGCAACCTCAAGATGCATGGTCCCCTCTTTGCTTCAAGAATGTAGATCATGCCAAGTCCCCACTTTCTTTAGGGATACAAATGTGACAGTGCTTACCACGCAAAAAAATTGCCTCTAAGCAAAAAGCTAGCTTGAGATGATAGATGTCCTCCTATCTCCATTTCTTGCAACTTTCAATTGAACTCTGTTATACTCTATTTGCCTAATTTCACTTTTGATTCTTGGAGAGCCTTGATACTGCTAGTAAGTGTAGCATTAGAATATTCAAAAGAACCATTAGATATAAAATTGATCCTACAATCTCCATGTTTAGATGAATGAGAAGATCTAACCATCCTTAAAAAAATGTCAATTTCAAAGAAGAATGAGTGCCTAATCATAAAATTTCAAACTGACTATAAACCATTGTAATTTGGAATGATTTACCCAAACCCATATTTATAAAAGCGTACTCCATATTTTTCAAAAAGTCATTATCAGCCGAACCTTTCACACCATGTCTTTAAACAAACAATAAAAATAATCCATCAAATATTGTTTTTCTCCTTCTACCTCTTCAAAATAAAAATAAACCACACATACTTCCAGTAATCTTCCTATGTGAGGTAACCTCATGGCAACTAAAATTCGGATGACCTCCCTTTTGCTTACAGAGAGTAATACAAATTCAAATCAATGTCAACATCCTGAAATTTTCTTCTGCTTATTTAGATGTCATTCTCGAATCTCGCACTTTTGAATGATATAAATGGCAACTTTCGAATAATAGAAATGGCAATAAGAAATATTTCCATAGAATGGAAAAATGAGACTTCTTTCATCCTTGCAAATCATTCCGAAATAAATAAAAAATTGCAATCTAGAGTCGCCAGACGAAAGATGTATTTTAGGCTCAAGTGGGAGTTTTACTCACCATTTTTTATTTGTATTGATTAACAACAAATCATCACTCCCTTGCTAGGTGGACTTCTTTCTATACCCACCTATTCTCAATCTCTACGTGCTCCATTCTATTCTCTGATCGCCCTTTTATAATCATCCATGTTCACTCGACTTCTACACCTTCCCTCGGTATCTCTGTCTTTCCACGTAGTCTAAAGATTCACCTCTCAGCTTCTACATCACTTCAATTTCTATACCGCACATGAAATTATATGTCTCTATGATCGCCGCATCCTATAGCATGTCACATGAAGACAACATAGATAGTAATGGACACCATGACCTTTCACATTGTTCGCGCAGTCGGTTGCTCTGATACCATTTGAAGGACATAATAATTCATCGCACACAGAAACCAAACCAAGATGAAATATGATATTTTGTCAAGGATTCAAATTAGATTCAACATGACGATTTTATAAGACAATCGAATTGCTTTTAAAAGCCTTATTTTCTGGGAACTACCTATCTAACGGGAAAAAATAACATCCAGATAACTATTGAATTACCATCTAATTATCTAGCCAAAATTAATGTAATATTTGAACAATTCCATGTTTGGATTCAAATGTGAAGCTTGGCCTTCATTTTCTTCATGGCCCTCATTGAAGAGATCCCATTGTAGGGACGGACAGGAGGATGAGCAAAATCGAATAGGAATCGATAATTTTATCACAGATCTTCTCGCCCAAGTTCTATGTTTTAGTTATCATCTGGTTGTTAAATCTATTGCTATTATTTCATAATTATCAAATAGATTATTTTTAATCAATGTCGTTAGATTTTTACAATTCATTAATCAATCTGTATAATGCTTCTCGATTTGATTGTGTGAATTTTTTGCATCAACGTTTCGGATTACACTCTTGTGATCCATCATCAGGATGATAGAGAACACCAAGAGAAAAATCATTCACAGAGTGTGATCTGAAACGTTGATGCAAAAAATTCACATAATCAAATCCAGAAGCATTATACAGATGGATTATTTTTAGCTTCTTGTTTCTTCTATTGCAACATATGATAATCTCTTTTTGGACTCATTTAATATAAATAAGATTCTATAATTTTTATTTTGTGAATTTGGATTTGTAATCTATGTAATCAATATGTTATATATATCCTTTTTATTTTTAAGTTTTCATTTCAATGTGTTGATTACTTTTTCTACCTTCTGATGAGTTTCTTCATTTACCTCTAAATTTGGATCCCACTATACCTCTACCATGACTAATAGAAGTTTGTGACTTAAAAGAATGCTCCAAAGAAGAGTTAGAAGTACAACTAAAAGTATGCTTAGAAGAAAAAAGAGATGAAAGGATGTCATCTATAAAAAAAATAAAAAAATAAAATTTTTATGTCTTTTATAATCTCAACTATAGAATCAAAATCTAGAAATATAGTTCACAAAATACTTTATACTTCTATTCTATTTTCAAGAGTGTCACCATCAAATTTGATTTGATTAATAATGAAAAAAAAATGAGTCACTAAATTTAGAATCCTTCCTAGACGTACTTCAAAAAATCTTTTCTCAACATTTGTAAAATGAAATTTATATCTTGGCCATTCATTAATATATAAATTGGAGGATGTCATGTGCACTCTTTGATTTTTTTATAATACAACCATGAGAAAATTACTTTTTATGCATTGAATTTGAGGTAAAAATAAATTTCATTCTTAAGGACATCCTTCTCTATCTGAGATAACGTACTATATGCTCTTATTTCTAGAGGATCTGGAAAACCATTCATCACCCCTGGAACTAGATCTTTATTTACTTAGTCGACAGGATCAACGGACTAGGCCTTTACTATTGGCAGCACATGTTTGTTGCCGTTACCTTTGCCTCTACCACCCATAACTCTGCCTCTGCTTCTAATGGTGGCTCTTCAACCCGGTCAATAACAACACTATGGCTCAAGAATCTAGATGACTTTAATGTCAAGCAGGATCCACCCACCTCAATCATGGAGATTGCTCCGGTGTAGTGAATGTCCATGTGTATTATAGGTGTGCTTTCTCCACTTCACTTGTGGATTAGCGTGCCTACTATTTTCAAGCCCCCTTAACAATTGGATGGCCAGTCTTAAATCACACACACTAAGCAACATATTAAGTCTAGACAATGTTAGTGAATTCTGAGTGTTTAACACTATTAAGTCTATAAGTATATTTTTAGTGTGACAACACACATTAAACAACATATTAAGCCTAGAAAATGTCAGTCAACTTAACACTTTTAAGTCTAAAAATGTAAGCTTGATGTGTGTGATTTAAGCCATTGCCACAAACAGAACTGGAAAGGCAAGAGTCGAGAGAGAGCATGGAACCCGGATAAAGGTCCTAAGGCCCCAAGTCATAAATAAGGCAGAATGAAAGTCGGGCGCTTGGAAAGTAAAGTGGGCATAATGCAGTGTCTGAACTAACTGATTAAACCATATATCTACTAATTAATTATTTAAATAAGGTAATACACGACAGGATTCGCTGAATAGCTTCTGAAAGTCAATAAGGTAACAGATATAAAGATTAAAAACAACCCGCTCATACGTAGAATTGCCTTGGGTTATAATTTTATAAACACTATGTCCGGAAATGTGTATTTTACAAACAAATATAGGGTAAAATAAATCTACTACAAAGTAAATAGACAACGCAACGCCCTCTCAAATGTCACAGCAGAGGAAGAATTATTGAAAGACTGTAAACAAAATAAACTTTGGAATATGTAAGTACCTGGAGGCTTGACGAATCTAAACACCTTAAAGCCGAAGTCTATGATTTACATTTCTCACGTTCGCAACTGAATATTACGATTCCGAAATCTTAACCCCTTTAAGCCGAGAGCTGTGGTTGAATTTCCAACGATATGGATTCTGTCTTGAAGTATGAAACCGCGTATTCAGTAGAAAACGCGGAAGGTCGGTAAATCAATGCAGTAAACAACGCTCATAATTAAGGATTGTTCAAGCATCGCTCTCATACGGAGTCAATGGTTAGAAATGAATTTAAACGCATCATGTGCGCTGGAAATTGAACATCATAGCGTTGAATGCAAGCAAAACATGTGCTGCGCGATGATAGGTTATTTAACATCGGTCTCAACGGAGTCCGTGAGTTAAAGAAAATTAACGAATACAAGTCTACGAATCTTTCATATCTCATGTGAGTTACAAATAGATGACAGAAGCGTTAAATACGTGTAAAACATGTGGGGCAAGGAGATATTAGTATACAATGCAGTTTGACTGTGAATGAGGTTCAAAATTCCTTTACACTGGTTTAGAAATAATTATATTGTGGTAGGCTATATTTACGAAATTATTAAATGGACATGAATTTGGTCCATTGAGGGTCTAGTATGGAGGTATAAAAGGCTGCAGCTATTCTGTTTCAAAAATACAAACATAATAAGTTTGTACTGAAAATGCATAACTTGAAATTTAGTTGCATGTTAAACATCATTGATTTTGCAAGTTACGGCTGAGGTTTTTCAAGCGGTCAATAACACAATGTGGGTATAAAATATACCAAAAATTTAGGACAGAGGGGTCAAGAGTCGTGCAAATTAATTTTGATATGGAATTATATATGACTTGCATTTTTTAAGAAATGTATAATAGCCTCTTAATTATCTATAATTAACATTTGGATGTGTGTCTAAGCACATAACTTGCTACATGAACATGTCTAGTGGGAAATGCCATCAAAAATAAATTTTGAAGGATTCAACCAAAATCTAATCATTGAATCCCTAGTAATTAAAAAACAAAATATCATTATCCTTAGAACAATATCATATTACTATTTGAAATATAACAAATATGCATCCTAAATGACCTGAATGATGTTTATTAACCATAAATGTTGTTATCTCTAACTTGTATATCAAACACAAATGATCAATTCTTTGCCCATTTTTTATTTACATGTGAACTAAATACTGATAATATATAGTATAAATATATAGACTAAATTTTATAACCACAAATACTATGCCTATAATAGTAACCCACCAAGCTATTGATCTCTCTTACTTATATGTTCAGATTGATTAAACCCAGATAGGCCTGAACCTTTTACATAAGAGCTAAATAACAACTACTTCGGGTGCATGAGGGGTGCATGCCTAGCAAAAAACCAAACCTAAAATACACCAAAATTGGCAAACAACCAAAACAAAACCACTTTGGTCTACTAAGTGAGGGAACTATCATCTTGTCATTCATGACATAACACTTTAAATTTATCAGCAAAGAACATAACAACATAACAACAGAATCTGTAGTAGCCTTAACAATGGAAGTGATGGGGTTCGATGCAATTGTAGAAGATTCCAGATGTTGCTTTCTCTTCGCTTTCCTCCTTTCAATCTCCTTCTATCTGGCATGTAGAGAGGCAGAGTTCTTCAATGCCATTTCCTTGCTTAGGGTGGTCATCTCCTCAACTTTCCATTTCAGGGCCTCCTGGTTTTCCTTCAAATCTATAGTGTCCTTCTTCTGACCACTCAGGTTGATCTTTGCATTGATTTCTCACGTTCGCAACTGAATATTACGATTCCGAATCTTAGTCCCTTTAAGCCGAGAGCTGTGGTTGAATTTCCAATAATATGGCTTTTGTCTTGAAGTATGAAACCACGTATTCAATACAAAACGCTGAAGGTCGGTAAATCAATGCAATAAACAACGCTCATAATTAAGGATTGTTCAAGCATCACTCTCATACGGAGTCAATGGTTAGAAATGAAACTAAACGCGTCATGTGGGCTGGAAAGTGATCACCATAGCGTTGAATGCAAACAAAACATGTGCTGCGCGATGATAGGTATTTAGCATCGGTCTCAACGGAGTCCGTGAGTTAAAGAAAATTAATGAATACAAGTGTACGAATCTTTCATATGTCATGTGAATTGGAAATAGATGACAGTAGCGTTAAATACGAGTAAAACATATGGGGCAAGGAGATATTAGTATACAATGCACTTTGAGTGTGAATGAGGTACAAAATTCCTTTACACTAGTTTAGAAATAATTATATAGTGGTAGGCTATATATAGGAAATTATAAAATGGACATGAATTTGGTCCATGAGGGTTTAGTACAGAGATATAAAAGCTCGCAGCTATTCTGGTTCTAAAAATACAAACACGGTACGTTTGTATGGAAAATGTATAACATGAAAGTTAGTCGCATGTTATATACCGTTCATTTTGCAAGCTACAGTTGTGATTTTTCAAGCGGTCAATAACACGATGTACGATTTGGTTGTTTTGGGGTCAAGAGTCATGCAAGTTAATTTTGATATGGAATTATATAGTAGCAGTTGCACGCGAACCACCCACAACGAGGAGCCAATAGGAGGGCATTGCAATTTGGGAGAGTTGATAAGCAATGAGGGAAATGGAATGCGAAATGTTTATATACATACATACATACATACATACATACATGCATACATACATACATACATACATACACTGACAAACTAGATTGGACTTAATATTGTATTGGATGGACTTTTTTCAATATTTTAAAAAAAAATATTGAAAATCTCATCTCAACATTTGCAAAGTAGTGTAGGCTCATTATCGTACTGGAAGGATCAATTCAAATTTTTAATCATTTTGCACTCTATCTATAATGAAAAATAGAAGAATTGAATAGCTCATGTGAAGAAGAACATGGAAATGTATGTGGTGATTCAAGTTTGTAACCACACACACACACACATTGGTATCAAAGCCCAGTCCTCTCTGCAGAAGCTTAACCGCTTGAGGAAGATCCTATGGCATCTAACAGTTCAAGTTCATCATGCACATTTGCAGCTATTTTCTGGAGAGAAATTCCTAGATTTGATGGAACAAATTACAGGGTATGGAAGATTCGGATGGAGACTCATCTGAGATGTCTTGGAAAGGAGATTTGGGAAATCACAGAAATTGGGGTTACACCTTATAAATCTACATCTGACAATCCTTAATCAGCAGGCCTGGATAAGGAGCTTGAGAATGATTGTAGAGCTAGAGAAGTAATTTTGTGTGCACTCTTTGATCAACAAATAATGGGATGAACTAACAAAGCAATTGCAAAGGCTATATGGGACAAATTGGAGACTCTAAATGAAGGTGACCCTACTGTTAAAATTGCAAAACTTGATGGTTACCGGGTGAGATATGAGAATTTGAAGATGGAAGAAGATGAAAGGATTATTGCTTTTATGGAAAGAGTTAATGAGATTGTTATGGGAATTCAATGTTGTGGTGGATCTTTGAGCGAAAATGAAATTGTTTTCTAAATTTTTGAGAGCTTTACCACTGGCTTATAAGATGAAGGCTACTACAATTAATGAGTTGAGAACTATGGCTAACACTACTATTAACCGAGATACTTTGGTTGGAAAATTATCTACTTTTGAGCTTGAAGAATTTGGACCTTCTGGAGCTGTGAGGTCTGAACTTGCTTTTCATGCATCTACATCATCAACCGACAAGCAAGATTGGAAAGCTTTGTATGCAAAAGAATTGGATGATATGAAGAGAGAAGATGAAGAATTTGAGCAACTTGAAGCCCTATTTGCTAGAAGAGTACCTAAAGGACTGACAGGAAGTAAGTATGAAGGAAAAACACCTTTTAAATGTTTTGCATGTAATAAGATAGGTCATTTTGTATCTAGATGTCCTGAAAGGAATTCACGATTTGAGGAAAGAGATAGAAGATCTTTTAAGCCTAATCTTGATTATCAGAACAAACATAAGTACAAGAAAAACAAAGACAAATCATGCTATATAGTTGATGAGGAAGGTGTGACTGATTTTGATTATGAACCGACACAAGATTCTGCTAGTGGCTCTGGCAATGGAAAGGAATGGGTCTTCTTGGCTATTAAGGAAGATGATCAGGTACCAGAAGGGAAGCAACCTAAAGAGAAGGCCCTTGCTACTAAAATTAAAGACATAGATAAATGGGTAATAGACAGGGGATGTTCACATCATATGACTGGAGATAAAGGGAAGTTTCTATCTTTGCAAGAGTTTGATGGTAGTATGGATAGATTTCGGAGATGACAAAGCATGTATGATCAAAGGAAAAGGAACTATATCATTGGATGGTAAGCATAACACTGATAATGTTTACTATGTTGAAGGTTTAAGGTAAAATCTTTTTAGTGTAGGACAATTGGTGGATAAGGGATTTCAATTACAATTCAAGGATGGAAAATGCAAGATTATTAACCGATCTGGATTGGAGATTACAACCGATACACATATTAAAGACCCGATATATTTCATTTCAATTCTGGTGAGAAGACATGTTTGATTGCATAGATTAATGAAAGTTTTTTACGACATAAGAGGCTATGTCATGTGAATTTTGACTACATTGTGCAAATAAGTTATACTAAGGCAGTTAGAGATATACCTATGATTGTGAAGCCCTATAATCTGCTATGTAAGGAATGTCAAATGGGGAAACTGGTCAGAACTTCTTATAAGAGTATACAAGACAAATCTAATGATGTTCTTGATCTTATTCATATTGATTTGTGTGGCCCTACTAGAATCAAAAGTTTTCAAGGTGATAGATATTTTATGCTAATCATTGATGACTATTCTAGAATGACATGGGTTACTTTTCTTAGAGAAAAATATGAGGCTTTTGAAAAGTTTAAAATCTTGAAAGCTAAAGTTGAGACAGAGACAGGTTTAAAGATTAAATGCTTAAGATTAGATCATGGTGGAGAATTCACATCTGGTGAATTTAACAGCTATTGTGAGAAGAATGGGATAAGGAGACAATTATCTGCACCCCGGACACCTCAGCAAAATGGAGTTATGGAAAGGAAAAACAAAACTATCTTGGATGCAACTAGAACTATGATGGTGGAAGTTAATTTGCCTCATGTCTACTGGAGAGAAGCTGTTAGTACAATGGTATACACATTCAGCAAAGTTCATATCAAAGGAGAAACTGGTAAGACACCTTATGAGTTATGGTTTGGTCATACACCGACGGTTAAGTATTTCAAAATCTTCGGTAGTAAATGCTATATCAAAAGAGATGATTCCATTGGAAAGTTTGATTCTAGATGTGATGAAGGAATATTTCTTGGTTATTCTAATGAAAGCAAAGCATATAGATGTTATAACAAAAGATTGCAGAGAATTGTGGAGAGCACTAATGTCATGGTAGATGAGCATAACATAAGTCAAATAAGAGCTTATGAGAAGGAACCGACAGTGGAAATGATCATAATTGAACCGGTAGCACCTACACTAGAACAAAATGTTGAACTAGTTACTCGAATAGTATCAAAAAATTCAACAGTAACTGAAGAACAAAGTAGAGAAATAGAAAACTAGAGGACTCCTAGGTATGTGAGGTTGAATCATTCGGAAGATCAGATCATTGGAAGATAAGAATAAAGGAGTGATGACAAGAAGGAGGTTGACAGTTAATGAGGTATGTTTAATTTCTCAAATTGAACTAGTATCAATAATTGAAGCATGTAAAGATGAATGTTGGATGAAAGCTATGGAAGAAGAATTAGATCAGATAGAAAAGAATAACACATGGACTTTAGTTCCCCGACCTAAAAATAAGAATGTTATTGCAACTAAATGGGTTTTAAGGAATAAATTGAATGAAGATGGACAAGTTGTAAGAAATAAAGCTAGATTGGTTTGTAAAGAATATTTTCAGAAGGAAGGAATTGATTATGATGAAACCTTTTCACTGGTAGCTAGGATTGAAGTTGTGAGATTATTTCTTGCTTATGCTGCACATAAGAACTACACGGTTTATCAGATGGATGTTAAGTGTGCTTTTCTGAATGGAGATCCTGGAGAGGAATTTTATATTGAGTAACTTGATGGTTTTTCACTTTCAGGTGATAAAAACATGGTTTGCAAGTTAAAAAAGGCTTTATATGGATTAAAACAGGCACCTAGAGCTTGGTATGCAAGGTTGGATAAATATCTTTTAAAGCTTGGATTCACTAAAGGTAATGCTGACAGTAATTTATATTATAAGATCATCGATGATGATATATTAATTATTGAGGTCTTTGTTGATGATATCATTTTTGGAGGTCAAGATAAGTTGTGTAAGGAATTTTCTAACAATATGAAGAATTAATTTGAGATGTCTATGATTGGGGAGATAAATTTTTTCTTAGGTTCGTAGATTACTCAAACTAAGAAATGTATTTTCATTTGTCAAACTAAGTATGCTAGAGAGTTATTGAAGAAATTTGGTTTGGAAAACTCTAAACCGGTTGGTACTCCTATGGTTACAAGTGAGAAATTGACAAAGAAGGATGCATCTGCACCGGTAAATCCTACTAGGTACAAGTCTATGATTGGAAGTTTGTTATATCTAATTCAAACTAGACCGGATATAATGAATGCAGTTTGTATTGTATCAAGATTTCAGATTGATCCTAGAGAAAATCATGTGAGTGCGGTGAAGAGGATTTTCAAGTATTTGCAGGGAACAACTAAATATGGTTTATGGTACCCTAAAAATGATGACTTTACATTATGTAAATATACAGATGCAGATTGGATTCACGATGTTGATGACCGAAAGAGAACATCCTCTAGAGCTTTCTTTCTTCAAAAGAAACTTCTTTCATGGATCAACAAAAAGTAATGATGCAAAGCCCTGGTATAGATATAGGATAGGTTCCCCTAATCCAAGAGCACACCAAGGACCCTAGCAATCACAAAAGACTACAAGGGGTCAAGGAATATCAGTTTGACAAGTCCCACATCCTTTTCTTCCAAAAAAGGTTTCCTCACAATGTCACTTCTATTGAGTGTCTCATAAGGTCTTCTAGAGGCTCTTAAGGACCCTATAGCCAACAGCGGGTTGGTCCCTTCTCCAATGCATCAATGACTATTTAAGGTTTGGTTTGAATTCCCTTAGGTTAGGTTAGAGACACCCCCTTCTATCATTGATTTAGGTTCCCTCTACCGGTTTGGGGTAACTGTTGCAATAAGGCCTACTAATCCTAGTAGCCCTGTTAGACCAATTTTCCACAACTAACTCCTGATTTACCCAAAGGAATCAGACAAAAAATTCCAGATTTGGATACCCTTTTGAGAGTTGTAAAATATATCCCAAGGGTTCTGACTGGTTGAGAACACAAGAATCCAAACCCTATCTTGGTTAGGAGACCCATTAGCCCCAATTAGGTCTATTTACAAAGAAGTGTGTAGACACAGACCTTAACTTACCAAATAAATTCAAGACACACCCTTAGGGCATGGTAAATCCATCAATTCCTAATTTTTAGGCCATGATCAGACCTCTAATCCCTGATGTGAGACTTGTTTGTTTACACTTAAACGGTGGCCACATGAAGTCGCCCACCTTAATGCATCAAACCCTCACCTCTAACTGGTCTTAACCTAAAAAAGGCCTTCAAAATCCTAAAATAAATTAGCCATACTTGGATCGCCTCCAAAGCCATGAACCACCAATGAAGGTTTAGCAAGATGAGGCCATTTCTTTGCAAAACTCTAGGCAAAACTGTCTAATCTAGACCACTTCCAAAAAATGGTAGGTTTCTCCCTTGTCTTGGTGAATTAGGGTCTTAGAATTGATGCATCTGAAAGGTGATTGGCCTCTCTAACACATCCCATTGATTTCCTAATTCCAAAATGCTTGTACAATACCGTACACTGAGCAGAATAACAAAATTGTAGGAAATTCTTAGATTTGTATTGCTTCAATGATGCCAATTGCTTACAAAGTATTACTCTCCCCCCAATGATGATTGGGAATGAAATTTTATACCTTACTCAATGGTTATCAACCACCTTTCAAACCAAGGTGACTGTTCAAAAGAAGTTGCTATTTGTAACGAAAGTTGTCATGAAAAGTTGTAATGTTTGAGCAACTTTTGACACATGTTAAATCCATGACATTGGGTGACAAGGTGGGGTTTATTACAAAAATCAAACAAACAAGACTACCCTATTACATAGATTGAAAGGTCACATTACCATGTGTGACCTTGAGCCTTTATTTCTCTTATCATCTTAGTCATGAGGTGCTCCTGCACCATACTCCCAGGGTGAATGAATCTCAAGTCCACTTGAGATGAGGTCATGTAAGGTAGTGTCATGGTTCTTGAACTAATCTTCATCCAACCAAATGGCTTGAGAGTCTGGTTTGCCTTTCCATTTGACCAAGTACTATTTGTACTCATTGCTCCTGGTCTTCTTGACAATCTTGGTGTTCAACACTTTCTCAAGTCTAGGTGGCTCCTATTTGGGAAGGTCTATATCTGTTGCATCTTCTAGGACCTGTTGTGAGTTACCTACATTAGAACCACCTTTAAAAGGAGTTAGATCACAAACATTAACAATGGGAGATATGCCAAGATCTGGTGGTAATTGAATTTTATAGGCATTGCTACCAAACTTCTTCAAGATTTGACATGGTCCTAATTTCCTCTACTTGAGCTTAGTGTGTTTTCCCTTGGGAAACCTTTCCTTCTTCAAATTTGCCCAAACCAAGTCTCCAATCTGAAATTGTAATTCTCTCATTTTCTGATCTGCATGCTCTTTGTATTTTTCTGAGGACTTTTGGAGTTGTGTTTTGACCTGCTCATGAACTTCCTTTATAGCTTCAGCAAACCTCTCACCATCTGCATTTATGGGATCCGTATGGGGCAGTTTTCTCAACTCCAATACCCCTCTTGGATGCAACCCATACACAATCTAAAATGGTGACTTCTCTGTGTTTCTGTTTATAGTGTCATTGTAGGCAAACTCAACTTGAGGTAAGATTGAATCCCACTTCTCACCATGTTGTCTTGTAAGACATCTCAACAAATTCCCTAATGAGTTTTTTACTACCTCTATCTCTCCATCCATTTTTGGATGATAGGCTGATGAGAAGGACAAATTAGTGCCAAGTTTCCTCCATAAAGTTCTCCAAAAATGGCCAAAAAAATTGGCATCCTTGTCTGACAGTATGTTCAATGGGAGTCCATGAATCCTTGCTACTTCTATGAAAAACAAATCTGCTATATAGGATGCATCACTAGTGGACTTACATGACAAGAAATGTACCATTTTACTAAACCTATCCATTACCACAAATACACTGTCAAACCCCTTTTGGGTCCTAGGTAAACCTATTACAAAGTTCACTGACACACTTTCCCAAGGTCTTGAGGGAATGGGTAAGGGGTGACAGAGACCAGCATTGGTGCTTCTTCCTTTTGCCTTTTGGAAAATGGTGCATGCATCTACAAACTCCTTTTACATCAACCTGCAATTTGGGCCAAAGTAGTGCCTTCTTACCAATTCAAGTGTCTTGTCCAAGCCAAAATGACCTGCCATATCCCCACTATGCTTTTCCTTGATGATATTAGTCCTCATTGAGCACTTTGGTATGCACAGTTTCCCACCTTGGAAAAGAAGTCCATCTTGGATCAAAAAATCAAAAAAATCCACATGATACCTTTCACCAAATTTAGTACATGTCTTGTAGATCTCCTTGAAATACTCATCTGCAACATACATATCTTTCAATGCATTAATCCCAATGCTTTATAATTGGATTTCAGATATGGTTAGCATTCTCCTACTTAGGGCATCAACCACTTTGTTGGCTACTCCTTTCTTGTGTTTTATGGAGAAGGTATAGGCTTGGAGGGATTCTACCCATTTCATATGCCTATGGTTTAACTTTTCTTGGCTATTAATGAAGCTCAAGGCTTGGTTGTTAGTATAGACCAAAAATTCCTTTGGTAGCAGATAGCGCCTCCATTTTTTCAAAGCTTGAACTAGTGCATACATTTCTAGGTCATAATAAGAATATTTTCTCTTTGCCTCATTGAGATTTTCACTAAAGAATGATATAGGTCTTCCTTCTTGGCTTATGTCTACTCCTATGGCCACATGACTAGCATCACATTCAATCTGAAAAACTTTATTAAAATCAGGTAAGGAAAGTATTGGTTGTTGAGCTACCTTTTTCTTGATAGTTTCAAATGCCTCATCTGCCTCCTTTGTCCAAGAGAACCTACACTTTTGACCACTTTTTATGGTTTCCAACATTGGAGCACATATCTGATTGAAACCTCTCATGAACTTTCTATAAAATGTGGCTAATCCATGGAAACTTCTAACTTCACCAATAGTTTTAGGAGTAGGCCAAGAAAGAATTGCATTTACTTTATCCTGATCCATCTTCAAGTGACCTTTGGAGATCAGAAATCCAAGGTAGATGAGTTCTTCCTGCATGAACAAACACTTCTCCATATTGATCATCAATTCCTCTTCACTCAAGTTTTTCAAAACCATGTCTAGATGCCTCAAGTGTTCTTCCTTTGTCCTGCTAAATATTAGGATGTCATCCAAATACACTATTACAAATGGCATAACCTTCCACTCATACAACCCTTCATTTTTTTTGAAGGTTGTTTTCCACTCATCACCAAGCCAAATTCTATTTGGTGGTATCCACTCTTTAAATCAATTTTAGAAAATATTTTGCACCCCCTAAACAATCAATAAAATCCTCTATCCTAGGCATCAAAATCTATACCTTATGGTGATCTTATTGAGAGCTCTCCTCTCAGTGCAAAGCCTCCATGTTCCATCTTTTTTGGGTGCCAAAACTATAAGGACTGCACATGGGATAAGGCTCTCTCCAATCAGGTCAGAATCTAGTAAATCTTGAATCTGCCTTGCCATCTCCTCATTTTACTATGGTGTGAGTTTGTATGCAACCTTGTTAGGCAATGTAGCCCCTAGGGATCAAGTCAATACAGTGACTGATCTCTCTCATTGGTGTAAAAATCCTTGGCACTCCATCTGTAACTATTCCTTGGTATCTACCAATGATCTCCTTCACTTTTGGACTGAGATCCTTGTCCTTTCCTTCTGCTCTATCATCTGCAATAGGCTTCTCCTTTGAGGTTGGTACTGGAAGCAATGCAAAGCATTTTCCTTCTTCCATCTTTATCTCCTTGAGGAATGGTTTTCCTTCCATCATCATCACTTTGGACTCACTCTCCTTCTATTCTTCATTGTTTTCAATCAGGGGCAACAACTCTATGACCTTGCCATTCTTTGTGACTGAGTAGGTATTCCTAAATTCATCATGGTGTGTTTTGAGGTCATACTGCCATGGTCTTCGAAACAAGAGGTGACAAGCATCCATGTTAACAATATCAAACAAAATCTTATCTTTATATGCACCTATCTTGAATTCTACCCATGACTGCTCCTCTACAAGTGTTTGTTGCCCCTTTGTTAGCCAAGACACCTTATAGGGGTATGGATGAGGTATCCTTCTCAACTTCAACTTCTATACCATTTCTATTGACACCAAATTGTTAGTAGACCCTGAGTCAATCAAAACTTTACGTACCTTTCCTCCTGATTGGCAAGTGGTGCGGAAGATAGACTTCCTTTGGGGTGGCTCCATAGGTGTTGGTACCTTCAAGAGGGTTCTTCTCAACATTAGTGCATCTCCTGTCTCTGGATAACCATATGAATCAGGTTTACTCCTGCCTTGGAAATCTAATTCTTGGGTTAAGTTGGCTCTCCTTTCTCCTTGGGAACTAGACCCCATCTTCTCTGGGCATCTGCTGGCAATGTGTCCCTCTTGGTTGTAGTTAAAACACTTTATTGGTCCTGCTCCTCTTCTTGATGATCTACCTCTAAAATTAGGCCTTCTCCCTTTGAAGTTGCCTTTGTTGTTGCTAGCATTCCTTGAGGAGTCTGGACTGCTCTCTCCTTGAAACTCAAAATTTGATCCTCTTTCTCTGAAGTTGCTCCTTCCTCTTGGTTGCTTACCCCTTCCTCTACTACTCTGCTCTTATCTTCTTTTGAGCTTCTCCTCTACCTTTAATGCTAATTGATAGCATTTATGAATAGTGTCAGGGCACAAGAGGTTCAACTCTCCTTGTATGTTCCACCTTAGGCTGTTTAGATACCTTGCCACTCTTTCACTTTCATCTTCAACCTTCTTAGAATTTATACTCAATTTTTGAAATTCTTCAGTATAGGCACACACATCCATCTCTTTCTATCTGAGGTTCTGCCTTCTCTTGTGTAATTAGACTTCATAGTCCTTAGGTACATACACTCCTTTGATCTCTGCAATCATCTTCTTCCAAGAGGTGATCATTCCTCTTCCCTCTTTTACTCTCTCTCCTTGCACAAAATTCCACCATGTCAGGGCTTCTCCCTACATTTTTGACTTGGAAATCTTCATCTTTTGGTTGTAAGCAATGTCTTCACATTCAAAGAAGTTGTTCAAGGACTCTATCCAGTCCATCACTCCATCAACATCCATCCTCCCACTGAAAATAGGAAGGTTTGATTTCTGGTCCATGGTTCTCCTCTCCACAAACTTCAAGGCATTGACTAGGTACCTAAGCTCTGCAGGAACTTCCTTTCTTCCTGCCCTTATGGATTCTCCTATTCTTCTCCCACTTCCTCCGAGCCATCAGGTCCACCTCTCTCTAGTCTGCCTTCCAAGTTCTCAATCAACTTCCTAAGCTAATCATTCTCTTCTTTGTTCTCTTGTGCCATTTTGGCAAGTTCCACATTTGTCATCTTTGGAGGCATTCTTCTAGCCTCACCCTCTGATTCTTCTGTTGACATGTACTATTCTTCTTCCTGAAAGGATTCCTCCTACGCTCTGATACCAATCTGATGCAAAGCCTTGATATAGATATAGGATAGGTTCCCTAATCCAAGAGCACACCAAGGACCCTAGAAATTACAAAACACTACAAGGGGTCAAGGAATATCAGTTTGACAAGTCCCACATCCCTTTCTTCCAAAAAAGGTTTCCTCACAAGTTCACTTCTATTGAGTGTCTCATAAGGTCTCTTAGAGGCTCTTAAGGACCCTATAGCCAACAGTGGGTTGGTCCCTTCTCCAATACATCAATGACTATTTAAGGTTTGGTTTGAAGTGCCTTAGGTTAGAGAGACCCCCTTCTATCATTTATTTAGGTTCCCTCTACCGGTTTGGGGTAACTACTGCAATAAGGCCTACTAATCCTAGTAGCCCTACCGCATTGGTTTTCCACAACTAACTCCTGATTTCCCCAAAGGAATCAAACAAAAAATTCAGATTTGGATACCCTTTTGAGAGTTGTAAAACATATCCCAAGGGTTCTGACCGATTGTGAACACAAGAATCCAAACTCTATCCTGGTTAGGAGACCCATTAGCCCCAATTAGGCCTATTTTACAAAGAAGTGTGTAGACAAAGACCTTAAATTACCAAATAAATTCAAGACACACCCTTATGGCATGGTAAATCTACCAATTCCTAAGTTTTTGGCCATGATCAGACCTCTAACCCTTGATGTGAGACCTGTGCATTTACACTTGCACCGTGGCCACATCAAGTTGCCCACATCAATGCATCAAAAGCTCACCTCTAACTAGTATTTACCTACAAAAGGCCTTCTAAATCCTAAAATAAATTGGTCATACTTGTATCCCATCCAAATCCATGAGCCACCAATGAAGGATCAGCAAGATGAGGCCATTTCTTTGCAAAACCCTAGGCAAAACTGTCTAATCTAGACCACTTCCAGAAAATGGTAGGTTTCTCCTTTGTCTTGGAGAATTAGGGTCTCAGACTTGATGCATCTGAAAGGTGATTGGCCTCTCTAACACATCCCATTGGTTTCCTAATTCCAAAATTCATGTACAGTACCGTACACCGTGCAGAATAATAGAATTGCAAAAAATTCTCAGATTTTTATTGCTTCAATGATGCCAATTGCTTACAAAGTATTCCTCTTCCCCCAATGATGATTTGGAATGAAATTTTATACCCTACTCAATGGTTATCAACCACCTTTTGAACCAAGGTGACCGTTGGAAAGAAGTTTCTATTTGTAACCAGAGTTTTCATGAAAAGTTGTCAACAAAAGTTGTCATGTTTGAGCAACTTTTGACACATGTTAAGTCTAGCTACCTAGAGTTGTTTCAACCTATCTTAAGCCTTCCTAAGAAATTTCCAACATATAAACACTTATAAAATACTTAACTAAATACCCCTAGGCCCATATGCCCATTTTGGCTTACCAATTTGCCAAATCGATGACATTGGGTGACAAGGTGGGGTTTATTACAAAAATCAAACAAAGAAGACTACCCTATTACATAGATTGAAAGGTCACATTCCCATGTGTGACCTTTAGCCTTTATTTCTTTAATTATCTTAGTCATGAGGTGCTCCTACACCAACCAGACATGTAGCTCTTTATCTACTGCTGAAGCTAAGTATGTTGTTGCTGCTACTAAGTGTACACAAGTTCTATGGATGAAGCAAATGTTGAAGCATATAAAGGTGGATTGTAATGAACTGGTAGTTATTCATTGTGATAACTCTTCTGCTATTTATATATCAAAGAATCTGGTATTGCATTCTAAGACAAAGCACATATCTATCAAGTACAATTTTTTGAAGGAAAAGGTGGAAGCAAATGAAGTTAGAGTGGTTTATGTGAATACTAAAGAGAAGATTGCAGATATCTTCACTAAACCTTTGCCTAAGAAATCATTTGAGTACTTGAGAGATAGATTGGGAGTTTTTGCCCCTTCGATAGAGACTTGATTGATGTGGTTTGGCATTAGTTCGGTATGCATTATCAGAGATACTACTCATTTCAGATTGATTTGGGGGTTCTAATGCTCAGGGGGAGTAGTTAGCCTTGTGATTCAGTGGTTTATATTTTTTCTTTGATATTTTTGTCAGATCTCTAGAATTGATGTCAAAGGGGGAGAGATATTTGTGAAAAATAGAGCTTACAGAGCTTTACTGAGATATCATTCATAGGGGAAGTTTTGTCTTTGGTTCAGAACTTCATTGTCATATTATCTTGGAGAGTCCATTGGATGTCTTCCATTGGGAGAGACTTGTTTGGCATTTCTTGACACTTTAATGAACTAGATGTTTTGTCATTGATGTCAACACTAGCTATTTTGGTTTCCTTACCCGTATCCTTATGATCCTGACAGGTTGTTTGGTTTTTGGTTGGATTAGATCATGATGATCTGGTATGCTATGGTATGTTTATCTTATGGAATTGGCTTATTCATGATACTCTAATTCATGCTCAGTCATTTGCTTTTGATTTGGTGATTGGATACTTTCCTATATGCTGACAAGATTGGTTTGTTATTTCGGTGAGGGTTTCATCGATAGAAAATTGTTGAAGATCTTTGGTGATATGCATAAGTGGTGTTGGTGCAACTTCTAGTGAAGTTTCAGGATGCTGATGGTGATCATGTTCGACACTTGGTTGAGTGAGATCATTGCCTTAGCATGTATGGACCTAAATTGTGTCTCGGTATATCTAGGTTATGGTTTGGCTTAATGTAACGTGTGGATTGGTCCTCTTGATTTTTTTTTGGGATGTCTTATGGGTTGGATATTATTTGTTTGATCTTTGGCTAACATATTTTGCAATTATGTAATTGTTTTATTGTCTGGTGGCTAACCTTATTGTTTGTGGTTGAGGGTTTGTATATATAAATGTAAGATCTCATTGTAGATCATATATATGGGTTATGGGATTATGAGATTATCTGTGTGAATAATGTAATAATCATTCAGGCAGAGGATTTGGTCGATCATTGGAGATTGAGTTGGCTTTATGTAAGAGGATTTAGTCCTCCGGCACTGATCTTGACTGGAATTGTACTCAAGCATAGGAGATGCTATCATTGCAGTTTATTCATTCTTCTGGATTGTTGTTTGGATTTTTATGTAGTTAGTGAAGCTGCTTTTGTGATGAGTAGTGTCCTCTAGGTTGTTGGCTTTCCTGTAAGTGCAGGCCCCTCAATTGTAATCACATACTTGCTATAGAAGTATTATCTAACTGTGGGTAGGCTTCCCACCATGGTTTTTCCCTTTACCGGGTTTTCCATGACAAACCTTGGTGTCTTGTGGATGATATTTATTCTCTGATTATTGCTTGAGCTCAATTGATATATCTACTATTTCAGTATTTAGTTTATGTATTTCAGTATTATTCTTTTGGGATTTGGTATTAAATTTTTAATTGCTTAAGGTTCTGGTAATCTGTTGACAACTGATTCACCCCCCCCTCTTAGTTGTCTTCCAGTTAGTTGAACTGTCTAATAGATCTCTTGGGAAAATCAGAGCACCTTTTCTTGGAATGTCATGCTCTTCAGATTAAGGAATTCAGGTGCAACATATTAGAGAGCCACGACAACCTTCTTTCATGATCTCATGCATGTCACTATGGAGGACTAACTGGATGATCTCTTGGAAACATTAGTCTTATCAATAGTCTTTGAGCACTTGGAAAAGTACAAAGTTCAATTGAATCCCAAGAAGTGTCTCTTTTGGGCGACCTTCGGGAAACTCCTAGGATATGTTGTATGACAACGAGGTATTGAAGTAGATCTGGTGAAGGTTAGAGCCATATGTGAAGTGCCACCACCGAAGAACATTAGCTAGCTCTAATCTCTACAAGGAAGACTACAATCAATATGAAGATTCATAGCCCATCTTTTAGATAAATGTCATCCTTTTCAGCATCTACTTCACAAGAACATCAAGTTCAAATGCGATGATAAGTGCCAATAGGCCTTTCAGATCATCAAAGACTATCTCTTGAATCCACTAGTATTGATGTCACCTATTCAAGGAGAACCCCTATTACTTTAAATATCAGCTATAGCAATAGTATTGGGGTCACTTTTGGCACAACAAGATCATGATGGTAAAGAGCAAGCTATCTACTACATCAGTCATTCATTGGTTGGTTACAATATTAACTACAATCCAATTGAGCATGCATGTCTTGTAATGGTTTTTTCTTTGCAAAAAATTGTGTCATTACATGCTAATTCATAAAACAAATCTTGTCGCAAGAATTGACACATTAAAATACCTACTCATCAAGGCAATTCTCACATGAAGACTAGCTAATTAGGTCATTATGTTGAGCGAGTTTGATATTGAATATGTGGATAGAAAATCCATTAAAGGATAAGCCATTCCAGATTAGTTAACAAATACACCTACTATCCATGACACTCCTATTGTCTCTGAATTCTCCAATGAATCTATCTTTACAATAACAAACTCAAGACCTTGGCAGCTATATTTTGATAGTTCATACACACAACATGGCAGAGGAATAGGTATCCTCTTGATCACACCTCAAGGGGATTCCATTCCTAAGTCATATCAATTATCATTCCCTTGCACAAACAACATAGCAGAATATGAGGCATTAACAACAAGATTACGGATTGTGCAGTTTAGTGGAAGATCTAAGAACTTCACGTTTTTGGGGACTCTCAACTTGTCATCCAACAAGAAAATGATGATTACCAAACTAAAGATGAAAATTTAATGCCATATAAGAAAATGGTGGATGATTTTTAACAATACTTCACATAGATAGTTTTTGAACAAATCCCAAGGGATAATAATTGAGTTGCCAATGCTATAGATACTATAGCTTCATTTATTGACATGCCACAATTAAATGAAACCCGCTCTGAGTTCTTGGTGGATAATCTTTTGGTTCCCTCATATGAGATCACTTCAATAGAAATGATATGTGTCATTGGTCCTGATTCCCCATGGTATGGTAACATTTTCACTTAACTTCATGGCAATACCCTTGCGCCTAACCTTTCCAAAAATCAATGCCATACCTCCATCTGTCAATCCTCTCGGTATTTCATCTTAGCCGATACCCTTTACTAACAGGGCCTAGATGGTACTCCCCTTAGATGTTTATAAAGTGATGAAGCTCAAATCACATTATGTGAGGTTCACAAAGGTATATGTGGTGCTCACTCTAGTGGTCTGACCTTAACCAAGAAACTTATGAGGACTAGATACTACTGGCCTACTATGGAAAATGACACATACCAGTTTGTCAGAAAATGTAAGAAATGTACGATTCATGGAGATCTCATTCATGCACTAGCTTAAGAACTTCAGCCGATTTCCACTCCATGGCCCTTTTGTCAGTGGGGACTTGATCTCGTTGGCAAGATTCACCCTCTATCTTCCAATGGCCATAAATTTATCATCACAACCACATAGTTTTTCACAAAGTGGATTGAGGTCGTTCCTCTCACCCAAGTCACCAAAAAGATGATTACAACTTTAATCCTCAACTATATCATTTGTCGATATGGTACTCCCCTTTCTATCATCATAGACAACACACATCCCTTCAAGAATCAAGATGTTCATGAGATTTGTGATTGATTTCATATCCACCATTTCTTTTCCACTCCATATTACCCACAAGGTAATGATCAAGATTAGGCATCCAACAAAACTATCCTTAAAATTCTCAAGAAGACAATCGATGATGTTGGTCGTAATTGGCATGTCCAACTCAATCCCACACTATGGGCCTATCACACAAGTGTTCACACACATGGTAGAGTCACTACCTATTCTCTTGTCTATGGTGCTAAATCTATCTTTTCCACTGATATCAAGTTACCATCTTTATGGGTCTCTTTGCACGATATTAACAGTAATGAATACTATAGGGTTTCCCACTTGCAAGATTTGAAATTTTTAAATGAGGATAGACAAACTGCATTTAACCATCTCAAAGCATACTAGAAATGTATGAGTCACAAATACAATCACAAGGTAATGCCTTACACATTTGAGGTGGGTGACTTAGTTCTAAGAGAAAACCCCACAAAGAGAAGAAGGGCAAGTTTGAACCAAATTGGCTTCGGCCTTATGTCATCATAGTAGCCTATGGATTATATGTATATCAGTTATTAATACCAGAAGGAGAACCATTGGATGATCCTATATAAAACATGCACCTTCGCAAGTTTTATACATAGCTTTTCAGAGTATCCAAGTCAAAAATACATAAAAGACCAAAAAATATAAAAAAATGCAAAATTTTTTTTTAAAAAATATCATCACTTTGGTGAAAACTTGGCAAATAGGCACCTTGTGACAAAAAAAAATGGAAAAATTAAAAAAAGTAAAGAAAAATAATTAATCCAATGGTGAAAATGACTTTGGTGGTGCCCTAGGCAAATACCATGGTGAAAACCAAGTTACTAGTACCATGCGTAGAGACTTTTTCTCCTCCCTCCTTCAGGATTCAGTTTCACCTTTTCATTCCATAATAAAATTTGCCCATTATCATCATAGATTGTTGTTGATCTACCTAAGATTGGTTTGCCATTCCATAATAAACCCCTTTCATCTCTTTCCTTTTCACCCATTATAAATTAGGTCATATCTGTAACTAGGGGAAAATCCTAAACCTAGTGATGATAGTGGATTTATTGGCATTGCATGTTTTGAGGAGTATCATCTTTTCATTACTCCTTTCCATGTACATCTGCTATAAAAGATCACTTCCATCGCTAATATGCAATAAAGTATCAATTTCATAGAAAAAGTCAGTTTTAGATGAGACACAAGAAGCACCAAGCTTTCAACAAATCAATATTTTGGCATACTTTGACTAGAATGGGTGTTTCATTATTATCTACCCCTTTAACAATATTGTGACTAGATCAAACATGTTAACATATGTGGCAAGATACACTAAAAATTTGAGGATTACAGTTTATGTTGGTGTCAATTCTTTGATTTTATTTTGATTTTATCTTTCCTAGGATGTGTCTAACTAGAGATTTTATCTTCAGGATGTCTTTGACTAGAAAGGTGAGGATGGGGTATGTTCACCTATTTGTTGTTTGTGGATTGTCTCTTAGTAATACTATGGCTCATCCAAGGATATGAGGAGATTGTGACTCTAGTGTGAACTAGGGTATTCCTTGTCTATGATTATCTGATCTCCATGCAATAGGTACAATGACTATCTAGGTCGATTCTATATCTAGATGGTCATAACCTATTTGTCATAATAAAGCTTAATGGTGATAATAGCACAAGAAGTCCATTCACCTCTATATCTTCTACCTTCCATCCCCCTTTCTACTTTGTCCTCCAGTGTCCCTATAGTTCGGAATCACATGACTGAGTATGATGACATGCCAAAAATATTTGCATCTCATCTGCATCATTAGATGTTAGTATGCATTATGCATATTGTATATAATAGTTGCATCCATCATGCATCATTATAAGCATAAAACATGTGCATTATCATATCACATATCACATATCACATATCACATATCATGTATCATCACATACACATATTGCACCACTTATACATATTGCATTACATAAATAGATTGCATTACATCCTAGGTATACATCACATTAGCATCATAGAATCCTCATATAAGTGACATGCATACATAATAGAACATCATTACCATAGAAAATCTCATATAGAAATATCACATCATAGACATAATATCATAAGTAAACAGACATCATATAGAATCATACACATGTATATAATTGCCCCTAGGATAGGTTATCTCATATATATCTAAAATAGTTTGTCATGATACAATGATGTCAAAAGTCATATAGCTTCAAAATCACCCAAAGCTGTCTATATTATTATACAAATATTGATACAAAATGGACCCAAGATAGCTATGATGAACTCTCTCCCTTGGAGCTAATAGGCCTAGAAGGAATTTGAAATCTTGAAGGCCCAACCCCTAGATCATCTCGTTCGTCCCCTCCTACTGACCCTATTGCTGGTGGTGCTAGTGGCCCCATCACTCCACTGCTAGATGCCCTCTGCCTGTCTCTCCTTATAGTAGTGGATCGAGATACCCATCTATAACTCCCAACCCTAAGATGAGGTGGAACAACTACCTCATAAAAGCTCTACTAACAACTACTCTCCTCTCCTGCTCTATTGCAGTAGGCATATCCAGAGGAAGAGTCACCCTGTTGTGTAGCCCTGGCCACCTTGATAGCCTCCTTGATGGATGAGTACCATTCAATCACCATGTTTCTCTCATCCATGGTCTCTCAGAGCTCTCACCTCAACCAAGTCACCTCTCTCTTGAGATCCTTGATCTCATCAGGCCTACCCTGTGTGAACTCTCTAAGCATGATGAGCTCATATTCCTCCTCTTCTCCAACCTCAGATGGTCACTCACTTCTCTCCTATGTAGGGGCATCTTTTCCTTGTACTTGTCCTAGTACCTATGTTTTTATTTGTAGAAGTTGTCCCCCTCTCCTTCTATGTGACCTCGGTGGTCTTCCCTATAGCCTCTCTCCTCGCTCCTCCTTAGCCCCTCCTCTCCCACCTCTGTTGGACATTGTTTCTACTAAGATATGTTGTTTCCATTGATGTCAACATATTCCTATGATTTATTTCTCCAGTGGTTGTAGATTGGTTTATTAAGATCATGGTTTGGTTTATGGAGTATTTCTAGTATGATTATGTATTTGTATACTGGTTTCAGTGATCCAGTTTGTAGTTTGGTTTTTCTGATCAATACTTTGCATAGTTTGGTATTTCCTCTGGTATATTTCGATGTGATTAGATCTTGAGTTATGATTTTGGGAGATTATTTGGAATATTCATGTGTATCTACATTTTAGATTGTTCAGAATTTGGTGCTCCACAAGCTATCTCTCTAGTCTGAGTTGCTGTTGTTTGAGTGTTCCTAAGATTTAGATGTTGATCGATAAAGATTTGATAAGTGGTATTGGGGTAGTTATTGTAGATGGTTCTAATATGCTTGTTGGTGTTTCCTAATTGTGTCCTATTTGTTTTGGTGGTCTGTATTGATCATTATGCGCATTCTTGGTGATTTTGTTGGTCTAGTGAAATTCTTCTTGTTATGTGGTTTTCTTGGTGGTGTAGCATGTTCCAGTTGATCTTGGCATAATTTTTGGTGGTGTTGAATGTTTGGAGATTTAATTTAGGTTCATGTTATATCATGTATATCATTATATTGGTTTGGTGGTCAATATTTGTATCGTGTGATGTAATTTTGTAGTTATGACTTGAGGGTTTAGCCAACCTTGTAGTGAAGGTTGATGATCTGTATATATAGGTGATGTTGTCATGTAATTTGGGCATTGATGTAATTTTTGCATTATCAAGGAGTGGTATATCTGGTTCTTAAGATAACTTATCCTTCAATATGGTGTATTGAGCTGGGCAAACAAATTTTCTTAACTAGAACTATCATCAGGTATAAGGAGATGCTATATTTGCAGTTCATGTAATCTAGATTGTAGTTTGAATCTTATTGTAAGTTAGTGAGACTTCCTTGAGGGTTGTAGCTTTCGAGGTTATTTTATTTTGAGCACTGAGCTCTAGGAAGTGTTCCTGAATGCATGTGCATTCCCCTTTATAATATATTTACATACTACTGTAGAGTATCATCTTATTGTGGGTAGGTTCCCACCATGGTTTTTCCCTTAACCAAGTTTTCCACATCAAAATCTTGGTATTGTGTGTTGTGTTGTTAATTTTCTTACCTTTGTTGTTATTTCAGTTTATCTGATTTGGATTTGAGGTTACGTTTGATAATTCAGTGAAAAATGATTCACCCCCCCTCTCAGTTTTCCTTCATTATTGTTGCCAACAATTGGTATTAGAGATAGATCCTTCGGTAGAAGCTTGACCGCTTGAAGTGATCCAGGATGACAACTGGAAGTGGAAGTGTTATCTATAAGGAGAGTCTGAGATTCGATGGAAGTAATTATGATATATGGAAGAACCAGGTGGAGGTGCACTTGAGATGTCTTGGAGAAGATTACTGGAAGATTACAAAGGATGCCTATTTTGTTCCTTAGAATGGACCGGTTATAGTTGACGAAATCAAGGAAGCCAAAAGTAACATTAGAGGTAAGGAAGCATTACTGAGTGCCCTGACTGATTCTGAAATGACTAATGTAATGGACTTTAGACTACACATGAGATCTAGGAGAATCTTGAGACCTTGTATGAAGGAGATAAACAAGTCAAAGTTGCTAAGTTGCAGAGTTTGAAAGGAAAGTATGCGTTGTTGAAGATGAGAGAAGATGAGAACATAAACTCCTTTATGGCTAAGGTGAATGAACTTTTTCTAGGTATCAGATGTGCTGGTGGAACCCTTGAAGAAGATGAAATTGTTGCTAAGGTGTTGAGATCATTGCCTTTTGCTTATACACATAAGGTAGTTGTTATTGATGAGATCCAGAGTGTGACTACTATGACAAGAGATGTGTTGGTTGGAAATATTTCTGCATTTAAACTGAGTGAGTTTGGTGAATCACGTGGAAAGTCAGAGACAACATTTAGAGATTTGAAAAGGAGAAGTATGATCTCGATGAATGCAAAATATCTAGATATGAAATAGAGAGAAGGGAGATGGAAGAGGAAGAAAGAAAATTTGATGAACTTGAAGAATTGATTTCTTAGAGATTGCCTAAAGGACTTAGAAGTTTGATGGTAAATTGCCTCTCAAATGCTTTTCTTGCAATAAGATAGGACATTTTTCCTCTAGGTGCCTGGAGAGAATGTCTAAGTATGATAGGCATGATATAAATGATAGATATGAAAAGCATGAGAAGTATGACAAGCTCTACAAGTGTAATTGGAAGTATAAGCATCAGAAGAATTGTTATTATGCTGCTGATGAAGGTGTTATAGATGAAGAATCAGAAGGAGATGAAATTGTGTTTATTTCTATCAAAGAAGATGGATTGATACCCATTGATTCCACAAGCTGTACTATTGAGGAGAAAAATTTAGCTACTAAAGTCAAAGAGAAAGATGAATGAGTGATTGACATCAGTTGTTCACATCATATGACCGGTGATAAAAAAAAATTGTGAGTATGGAGAGGTATGATTGTGGAATAGTAACATTTGGAGATGAAAAAGCCTATGTGATTCATGGTAAAGGTTCTATTTCTTTTGATGGTAAGCATAACACTGATGATGTCTTGTATGTTGAAGGTTTGAAGCATAATCTCTTAAGTGTTGGACAGATGGTTGACAAAGGTTATGATTTGTAATTCAAGAATGAAAAATGCAAGATTCTAAATGCCTTCGGTATAGAGATTGCATCAGGAACTAAGAACAAAGGTAACATCTTTCATTTGAATGTTGGTGAGAAAAGTTGGTTATGGTATAGGAGAATGTGTCATGTTAATTTTGACTCAATTATTAAGATTAGTTCTACTCAAGCTGTTAGATATTTTCCTAAAATTGTTAAGCTTGCTTATCTGGTATGTAAGGAATGTCAAATGGGTGAGCAAACAAGAATTTCTTTCAAGAGTAAGCAGTATTCATCCGATGGATTGATATATCTTGTGCATATTGACCTATGTGGACCTACTACAATAAGAAGTGTGCAAGGTTACAGATACTTCATGTTATTTATTGATGATTATTCCAAGATGATGTGGGTTGCCTTTTTGAGGGAAAAATAAGAACCATTGGACAAATTCAAGATATTCAAAGCAAAGGTTGAAACTGAGACAAGATTGAAAGTAAAATATCCGAGATTTGATAGAGGAGGAGAATTGAAATATCTGAGATCTGACAGAGGAGAAGAATTCTGTTCTGGTGAGTTTAATTCATTCTATGACATGAATGCAATTAGAAGATAATTATCTTCTCCTAGAACCCCACAACAAAATGGAGTTGTTGAAAGGAAGATCAAGACTATCTTGGATGTTGCAAGGACTATGCTAATTGAAGGGAATGTTCTAAAGATCTACTGGGAAGAAGCTATTATCACTAATGCTTACACATTCAACCAAGTTGATATAAAAGGTGATACTGATAAGACTCATTATGAGCTATGGTCTGGTCATGTTCCTACTATGAGATATTTCAGAATTTTTGGAAGCAAGTGTTATATCAAGAGAGATGAGGATTTAAGAAAGTTTGATGCGAGAAGTGGTGAAGGAATATTTTTGGGATATTCAACAAAGAGCAAAGCCTATTGGTGGTACAATAAGAGATTGAGAAAGATAGTGGAAAGTGCAAATGTGAAAGTTGATGAGAACTATGGAAAATAAATCAGAGCATGTAGATATGATGATGATCAAGATGTTTTAACACTAAATTAGACTGAAGAATTGAAGCAAAATGATTTGATAGAGATAGTTAATCCGGATGTTGCTGTTGTCGGTGAAGAGGTGCAGGATCCTATAAATTAGAAGAATCAGAAGAATCTAAGGTACGTAAGATTGAATCATTCTTAAAATCAGATCATTGGTGATAAAAGTAAAGGTGTGATGGCTAGAAGAAGGCTAGCTGCTGAAGAGGTATGTTTAATTTCTAAAATTGAATCTAAAGATGTTGTTGAATCTTGCAAAGATGAAAATTGAATGAAGACTATGGAATAATAATTGAATCAAATTAAAAAGAATAACACATGGGAGCTTGTGCCTAGACCTAAAGACAAGAATGTGATTGGGACTAAATGGGTATTCATGAACAAATTGAATGAAGTTGGTGAAGTTGTCAGAATTAAAACAAGACTAGTATGAAAAGGATATTCACAGAAAGAAGGAATTGATTATGAGGAGACTTTTTCTCCGATGGCTAGACTTGAAGCTATTAGACTGTTGCTTGCATATGCTATCTACAAGGATTTGAAGGTATATCAGAAGTATGTCAAGTCAACCTTCTTGAATGGTGATCTTGAGGAAGAAGTCTACATTGAGAAACTTGATGGATTTTCATTATCAGATGATGGACACATGGTATGCAAACTGAAGAAAATTCTTTAAGGATTGAAACAAGCTCCTAGAGCCTGGTATGCTAGATTGGATAAGTATTTGCTAAAATTAGGATTTAACAAAGGTAGTGCTAATCGTAACTATATCTAAAAATTGAGAATAATAACATTTTGATTGTTGAAGTTTTTGTTGATGATATTATCTTTGGAGGAGATGATAACTTGAGTATGGAGTTTGTCAGTGATATGTAGAAATAATTTGAAATTTCTATGATAGGAGAAATGAAATTTTTCTCAGGTTTGCAGATTTCACAGACTGGAAAAGGTATTTTTATATCTCAAGCTAAATATGTGAAGGAATTAATGAAGAAGTTTGGGTTAGAAGATTATAAATAGGTTGGAACTCCTATGGTGACTAGCTGCAAATTGTCAAAAAATGATGAATCTCCAAAAGCTAATCAGACCTTGTATAAATCTATGGTTGGTGGACTGCTATACCTAACTCAGACTAGACCTGACATTATGCATGCTATGTGCATGGATACTAGATATGAAGCTGATACGAAAGAGAGTCATGTCATTGTTGTAAAGAGGATATTGAGATATTTGAAAGGAACTATAGATTATGGTTTGTGGTACCGTAGGAATGATGATTTCATGTTATGTGCTTACATTGATGCTAATTGGGCTGGTGATGTTGATGACCATAAGAGTACCTCTGGCGGTGCATTTTTTTGGGGTAATAAATTGGTTTCATGGGCACGTAAGAAACACGATTCATTTTCCCTATCCATTGCTAAAGTTGAGCACATTGTTGCTGCTAGTAACCGCACTTAGGTAGTTTGGATGAAACAAATGTTGAAGGATATTAGAGTTATCTATAATGAGCCTACTATCATATATTATGATAATTCCAGTGCTATTAATATGTCAAAGAACTTGGTGCAACATTCAAAGACTAAGCATGTATCAATCAAGTATCATTTCTTGAGAGAAAAAGTCAATGAAGAGGAAATGAAGTTGGAGTATGTGTCTACAAAGGAACAAATTGCTGATATTTTCACAAAGCCCTTGCCTACAAACACATTTGTCTATTTAAGAAATAAGTTAGGGGTATCTATCCCTCTAGATGGGAACTAGATTCATTTAGTTGCATCAATCTTGTGGGCTTCATTGTCTTATCCTCTTGTTCAGATTGATGAGTTTATGTTGCTCCTCTAATGGAGTAGTCTATTTGTGGTTCAGTTGAGCTAATTTTTTTATGTAAGGGGGAGAGTTTGTTTTTCTATTGTGAGAACCTTTATCATTGATGTCAAAGGGGTAGAGAAGTATGTAAAAAATTGTTTTATCTGCTTAATCTTAGGGGGAGTTTGTTCGAGATGTTTTTTTCTTTGCATTGATTGTTTTTCAAATCTATGTTCCCATCAATGCCAAAGGGGGAGATTGTTGGACATTGTTACTGCTAGGATATGTTGTTGTCATTGATGTCAACATATTCTTGTGATTTATTGCTTCAATGGTTGCAGATTGGTCTATTGGGATCATGGTTCAGTTTATAGAGTATTCTTAGTATCATTATATCTTTTTGTACTGGTTTCAGTGATCTGAAAGATTAATTGATCATTTCATATGTTCTAGTTTGATGTTTGGTTTTTCTATCCAGTACTTTGTAGTGTTCGGTATTTCCTCCGGTATATTCTGGTGTGATCAGATCTTGAGTTATTATTCTGGGAGATTATTTGGGATATTCATGTGTATCTATATTTCAAATAGTTCATGATTTGATGCTCTGCAAGATATCTTTCTAGTCTGAGTTGTTGATGTTGGAGTGTTCTTGAGTTTCAGATGTTGATCGATGAAGATTTGATAAGTGGTGTTGGTGCAGTTATTGTGGATGGTTATAATATGCTTGTTGATGTTTCATAATTATGTTCTATTTATTTTGATGGTCTGCATTGATCATTGTGTGCGTTCTTGGTCATTTTTCTCATCCGATAATATTCTTCATGTTATGTGGTTTTCTTGGTGGTGTAGCATATTGCAGTTGATCTTGGCGTAATTTTTGGTGGTGTTGCATGTTTGGAGATTTCATTTAGGTCCATGTTATATCATGTATATCATTATATTGGTCCAGTGGTTGACCTTTGTATCGTGTGATGTAATTTTATAATTATGAGTTGAGGGTTTAGCCGACCTTTTTGCCAAGGCTAATAATCAGTACATATAGGTGATGTTGTCATGTATTTTGGGTATTAATGTAGTGTTTGCATTATCAGAGAGTTGTATATGTGGTTCTTAAGCGAATTTATCCTTCGATGTGGTGTATTGAGCTAGATAGATAAATGTGCTTAACCAAAACTGCCATCAGGCATAAGGAGATGTTATATTTGTAGTTCATGTAATCCAAGTTGTAGTTTAAATCTAATTGTAAGTCAGTGAGACTTTCCTAAGGGTTGTATCCTTTGGGGTTATTATATTTTGAGTAGTGAGTTCTAGGTAGTGTGCCTAAATGCATGTGCATTCACCTTTGTAATATGTTTGTTGGCAAATGCACACTCTAATGAGAAATTGTAGGTGATTGAAGGTATTGTCATTGATGGAAACCTTACAATCCTATGGCACTAGCATACACACAAGCATCAACATAGGCACAGAGACCGGCAATGGTAGTGGCAAAGATGTTTACTGGCACCCTGGCCGACAGGATTTTGTTTATTGCATTTTGTATTTAATTGTACAATCTTTTTGTAAGCCGACAAGGCGAATTGTATTAGGAATCATATAAGTATGAGATCTTGTAAATCATTTGTAAGGAGCGAGAAATGCATGGAAGGAATTTAATAGGCAGATGCAAATATTAAGGTAGATTTTGGATTAGGGTTTTGAAGTTGTATGAGCTTAAACCGGTAGTGAACCTAGCATAGAAGATGCTGAACTGAAGCAGTACATGACATTAGATTTTCATAATCCACTTTTGTAAGTCAATGAGACTTCCTTTTTGTATTTAAGTAGTGATCTTTAGGTGGTTGGCCTTCCTGCATGTGCAGGCCCCTATTGTATCAGTAATATTCACTTATTGGCCAGTAAGAGAATATTGTGGGTCACAAATCCCACCGAGGTTTTTCCCACAGCGGGTTTCCTCGTTCAAAATATTATGTTATGGTGTGCTTTCTATGTTGTGTTTATTGTTCTTATTTACTGCATTAATTCTGATTTAGTGGTACACTGTTTTGGAATGCAATTCATTTAATAAGTTCAGAAAATCCATTAACCGGTTAGATACTGATTCACCCCCCCCCTCTCAGTATCTTTGGGAATCCTAACAATTGGTATCAGAGCCTGGTCCTCTATTTTCAATAGCCTAATAGCTTGAGGAATATTCTGACACCGGTAGAGATGGAAAATTTGAGAAAGCAATTGGAAACAGCTCTTTCAGATTATGATGCAGAAAAGTTGAAGAATATCAAACTTGAAGATGATCTGAAGGCTGCAGAGGAAATCATTCAAGGACTTCAGGAAAATCTCACTATTGCTAGGAACAAAAGAAGAGAACTTCATGAGAAGATACAGAGTGATGATGATGAAAAAGAAATTCTTAATAATCTTGTAAGCAAGATGAAGCAGGATAACATGGCCTTGAGGAATGAAATGCAAGATATGACTATGAGGTTTTAAACATTGAAGATCGAAAGAAGAATGAAGATGACTTGGCTAGGAGAATCAATGATGTTGGAAATGAAAATCTAAGACTCAGTCATGAAAATGATATGTTGAAGACATATATAATTCACTTGGAGCATGATAAAACTTAACTCATGAGATAGAAAGATTTCTTAGAAAATGAGTTGGCTATGGCAAATCAACACAAGGAGAAATTCAAGAAAACTTTAGAAGAACTTGATGACATGTTGAAAAATCAGAAACCTAATGGAGATACTAATGGCCTTGGCTTTGAAGTTGGTGAAAGATCTGGTACTGCAAACAATCATGATCACAGTAAACTGGTAAGACAACCTAATGCCTACAAATTTAGAGGAAAATGTTTTAACTGTAACAAGTATGGTCATACAGAAAATCAGTGTAGATCTAGAAACTATCAGAACACCAATACACCCACTGGTCAATGTTCTAAATGCAATAAAATTGGTCATAACTCAGAAAATTGCATAATGAATGTAAGATGTTATGTTTGTGGAAGATTTGGACACTTATCTAATCAATGCAGAACACATACCGGCATAGGATATGGAAAATCTATTCAGAAAAACAATGTGACTTGTTATTCTTGTAACAAAATTGGACATATTGCAAAATTTTGTAGAAGTAAGGCATCACCGACAAATAACAAAGGACCCAACTTGAAAGGTAAATAAAAGGTTTAAGAGGTAAAGGAAGAATTTTGAAAACAATGGATCAGAAAGTCAGATATGAATGTTAATGAAGCTATTCCTTCACCAGTAGAACAGAGTATCACTCCACTAGTAGGAGATTCTTCATCTAACTGAAAAGAAACCTTTTGGGGGTATGGCAACAAATTGAAAAACATGCTAATTTACCCTTGGTTGATGGTGAGAAGTTGAAATACTTCTTTACCGATAGATGTGTTAAGTTTGACTTAACCGATAGGCATTAAATGTGGTAGTTGAAGGAAATGACAATATAAAGCAAGTATTTTTGGCTCTTTTTCATTCACCGAGTATTCAAATTTCCTGAGAGCATGAAAATCCCGAGCGAAGGCATCCATAGCGAGAAGTGAAGCAAATCATTCAAGCACTCATACCTAAAGGCAGATTAAGGTATTTATAACAATGGCTTCCTCCTCTGCACTTGAATTCATCGCAAACCCTACTGTAATTGAAGTTGTTAAGTGCCCTAGACCCATATTTAAGATTATTCTCGAAATTGCGAAGAAAGATGATACCCTAGGAGCATTCTCAAAAATACCTAAAGGAGTTGTATATGCTAAGGATCCTAGAATCTACATACATTGTCATATAGAAGAACTAGGAGATGATGATATTAAGAACATGTACAGGACTGTTATATGTGATGTAAATGGAAATGTTAAACCAGAACATATGATAGTTGAAACCCTAGGTTTAGTGGAGATTCTTAGTATCCCTAATTTTCCAAAGGATATTATAAGGATTGTGTTAAGCAGAGTTCATGGGGAGTTCTTTTGGTTTGATTCAATTCATAAGATAACAAAAGAAGTAATTAGGGTAGTGATAGGCTTACCTTCCACCGGTAGTAGGCCTGACAAGACGAAAAAGGCTCCAAATGACACTGTAATGACCCTAACTAGCGCAACCTTTGACAAGTGATCCTTGAGAGTAAACAATGTAAAGGATATCAATGTAAGGTTCATCAGCATGATTCTTGGATATAAAGCTACACATGCCAATAGATTAAACTCTATTTCTAGCTTATGCATCAAGAGTGCTTATGACATGATAAACAACAATGCAAAGATTGACATATGCGAATGGTTGAAGGATGAACTGATAGACAATCTAAAGAAAATCAAAGGGGACAAGAAAGGGACTTTTAGATTTGACAACTTACTTGTGTGTTTAATGTTGTATATTACCAAGGAAGTATCTAGTATTGGTAAAAAGGATTTTGGTTTCGACATACCGGTAGGAAAACAACTACTGGACATTCTAAACAGCATGGGAGATGACAGGGAAAAGAACATAAATGAACATTTTCAGGCATTAAAGGCTAGAGTGAAAATAAGAATAAGGCTATCTCAAGCTATTGTTGACAAATATCAAAAGGAGATATGTTTTATCATAAAGAAGGATGAAAACTGGATGGAGGTAGTGGTTCCAAGGACTATTTGAGTTACAAAAATGGGATATGAGGTAGATGAGAACATAATTGAAACTTATGCAAAAGCCCTCCTAGAAGCTCCTAAAGAACCAACAGAAAAAGTATTTGGAAATGCAGAAACAATTGAAAGTAGTATTCAATCTCAAAAAAGAATAAAGAAAACTGAACAGATAGTTAGAAAAGGAACAAGGCAGGCAAAAGCATTCAAGGAAGATGTATTGAATAAAATTGGTATTAAGGAGAGTGACTTGGAAGGACTACAACCGGAACCACATCTTTCACCGGTTGCTACCTCCTTTGACAGTGAAATACCAATAGAATTTAAAAGGGTAGTAAGGAAAAGAAAACCCTCACCGGTAGCCTCTCCTACACCAAAGAGAACAAGATAGAAACAATAGACAGCTAAGCCTCCAGCAAAGAAGCTGACACCAAAGAAAAGGAAAGAAAAACAAGTTGTCCCTCCTTTGGAAAAACTTTTGAATGAGATAGCTGAAGATGGCAAATTGTCAAATATCAACAAGTTGTATAACACATTTTCAAATAATGAAAAAGAAAGCATAGAAAATAGTGTTATCTTACACCTTGATATCTATAAGAAATTTTTGATGGAAATTGTAGATGATATACTCAATGAATTGTATAGAAGGTTAGAAGCAAGAAGGGTAGCAATTGTTGAATTGGATAAAAAGATCAAGATAGAAAAACTACTTGCAGTTCACCTAGTGAACTCAATGCAAGAGATAGATGAATTAATAAGTGAGGCTAACCGGACAGTATTTTCAACTAGTCACTGACATGTAGCACTAATGGCAGACAGAGTTAATGAGATATCAGAAGAAACTACAGACAAGTAGGATATATTCTTCATTGAAAAGGAAAAACAAGAAGAGCTCAAACGACCAAAGACTTTTAAAGTCTACCAAAAAGAAAAAGATAAGGGTAAAGGTAAGGTAGGTGGTCCTCTGAGTATAAAGGTGACATATAACTTACCCCCACCTCCTTCTGATACTCCACCGGCACAAAATGTTGATACACCACCGGTAACCAAATGTATGGAGACAACACATGAGGACAAAAATCCTAACTCAGAGGTGTTGTACACAATGAATATCAACACACAGGAAGTCAACATTGTGGTTGATAAGGAAACAAGTGAGAAGAGAGATGTGGCAACTGAGCCACCGGTAGAAGGCACTACAGTTGAGACAAATGTTGAAGATATAGTTGGAAACATTGAGATTGGGACTGAACAACAAACTGAATAGACAATGGATATAGGAAAGGTAGATACCACTGGTGTACATACCAATGTATCTATTGAACAACCGGCAGCTAATAGCAATGAAAAATCTATTGAGATACTAGTTGTAGACATTTTAGAGGTAAACACAGAGAAACCGGTAGAAAACACAAAATCACAATCAGAAAAACTGACAGTGGAAAGCTCTGAGAAATCAGAAGAGAAGAAGGATGAGCTAAAGGTTCAGACAAAGACTATGCCATCGACATCAACTGAGAAACCTAAACCCTTGCTTGTAGAAATGCAGACTCAAACTAACCTACCAGAGGTCACCATAAGCAAAGAGGTTCCTCACACCGGCGAATTACAGATTGTTAAGACAATTGGTCAATCATCTGATTCTTCACTGACATAATTCTGACCAACTAATGTGACAGAGGTATTATTAGATTCAATTAAGAAAATAACTGATTGCAATGCACTTGCAAATAAGGCAATTGATGACACCATACCAATTTTGAAGATGATTGCACCCAAGTGTAACATAGAGAATAAAGATTCTTTAGGCCAATTAGACACATTGTCTAAATACATAACCGGCAATCTTCTAACAATTGATCATATCAATGAGGAGACTTTTAGAGAGAAAATGAATAAAGAGAAGGAAAAATTCCTTGAGGAGACAATAAAGAAGAATAATGAACATATAGATACATTATTACTGGCACTAGGAAAGACAATTTTGGAGTTCAAGAAATTGTACAGAGATACATGTAAGACAAACATTTTGACAGAGGATATAGATAAAGAGATCAACAGAGCTCAAAAGGAAATCAATGACATTGCTAATAATTTAATAGGTTCATCAGATTACATATCAGTAGTAGAACAGGAAATTACCAGCTTTGAAGAGAAAATTGAAAAACTTGAAAAAGATAAAGAGAGATTAAAGTTTAAGGAAAAAGAACTGAAATGCAGACTAGGTCCTAAACTAGATATCCTCATCTCTTTGAGAAAAGAGATTTCTGAGGCTCTTGTTCCAGGACTTAAGACACCAGAAGAGCAAATGTACATTCTCACCAGTACAATCCAAAGGACAGAAGCAACACTAAAGGACAGTGAGAGATTCTATAACAGTCTAAATTTTGCATTAGCAGAATTATATCAGATTGTAACCAATTGGTTATAGGGATCAAGACAGGAAATACACTCAATTGACATTGAATGACAGCCTTTGTCATTGATGCCAAAGGGGGAGTAGTAGAGGATGAGAAAAAGGAGTAAGATAGAAGAGATCATCTACTTAGGGGGAGCACACAGTTTTGGAGCATACAGTTTTGGAACACACAATTTTGGTAACATAGTTTTGACAGTTTTGGTAAGACAGTTTTGGACAACACTTTTGGATATACTTTTTGGCTTTTTCTCACGAGTGTTGCCATCAATGCCAAAGGGGGAGATTGTTGGAAAATGAACACTCCAATGAGAAATTGTAGGTGATTGAAGGTATTGTCATTGATGGCAACCTTACAATCCTATTGCACCAACATAGACACAGGCACAGACACCAGCATCGGCACTGGCAAAGATGTTTACCGACACCCTAGCCGATAGGATTTTGTGTATTGTATTTTGTATTTAATTGTAAAATCTTTTTGTAAGCCGACAACGTGAATTGTATTAGGACTCATATAAGTATGAGATCTTGTAAATCATTTGCAAGGAGAGAGAAATGCATGGAAGGAATGTAATAGGCAAATGCGAATATTAAGGCATATTTTGGATTAGGGTTTTAAAGTTGTAGGAGCTTAAACCAGTACTGAACCTAGCATAGCAGATGCTGAACTGAAGCAGTACATGACATTGGATTTTCATAATCCACTTTTGTAAGTCAGTGAGACTTCCTTTTTGTATTTAAGCAGTGAACTTTAGGTAGTTGGCCTTCCTGCATGTGTAGGCCCCTATTGTATCAGTAATATTCACTTATTGGCTAGTAAGAGAATATTGTGGGTCATAAATCCCACCGAGGTTTTTCCCACACCGAGTTTCCTCATTAAAAATATTGTGTTATGGTGTGCTTTCTATGTTGTATTTATTGTTCTTATTTACCTCATTAATTCTGGTTTACCGGTATACTATTTTGGAATGCAATTCATTTAATAAGTTCAGAAAATCCATTAACCAATTAGATACTGATTCACCCCCCCTCCCCTCTTAGTATCTTTGGGAATCCTAACAATGTTCACATACTACTACAGAGTATCATCTTATTGTGGGTAGGTTCCCACCATGGTTTTTCCCTTAACTGGGTTTTCCACATCAAAACCTTGGTGTTGTGTGTTGCGCTATTAATTTTCTTAGCCTTGTTGTTACTGCAGTTTATTTGATTTGCATTTGAGGTTAAGTTTGATAATCTGGTGAAAACTAATTCACCCCCCTCTCAATTTTCCTTCATTTTTGTTGCCAACAACCTCTACCTCTCACCATTCTCTTAGATCTTTCTCTCCTTTGTCTCCTTTTTCTCCTGACTCGATCCTCCTCATCATCATCATCATCGTCATCGTCATCATCATCATCCAATCCTAGTGTTGGCTCTCCCAGACCTATCAAGATTTGAAATGTATGTGCATGAAAATATGCTTCGTACTTGAGAGTAATCCCTAAATCTACTATATCTCCTAGTAAATCATAAGGCATAACTACAATCTCCTAAAACTGTGTGACTACAATATCATAAGACAAAATGGGTTCCCAGTGTAACTACTCTCTAATAGTCTGAGAAAACTCACCTAAACACTGAGGCATTTGTTGTACCCTATCAAACTACTTGGATACCCTATCTAGTAAATGTATCTCCAAAATATATGGTGTCCACCAAATTAGATATCTATTATAAAAACAAAAAGGCAACTCTATATCATCCTCTGCCCATGCCTCACAATCTAAATATGACCTCCGTATAACACTGACAATGTCATCGATGACCCTCCACTAGTACTCTTAACTTATCGAGCCATGGCTAGGAAGTAATCATGTCATATGTATGAATATAAGCCTTTCTGTGAGCTCTAAATCTAAAGTGAATCGATCTAATCACTGCTATATGCTCATAAGCCCACACTTGTAGTAATGTCACTCCACATCCTAACCTACAGCCATCGAGGTATACAAACTGATGCAACTCATGGTACAAATGTTCTAGTACGCATGACTCCCATGGAAACCTAGTCCTTTGTGTCAAGGGAATCTGTAATGCTTTCCCCCATCATAAGGCCAATCCTTGCAAAGACCTATTGTGATAGAAGAACCCGCTAATAACTCCTCCCACCACTACAACTAATGTATGTTTGTTGGTGTGCATCACCTCCTAGCTTAGATGTCCACCCCTTGGCTCTATCTCTGTGTCTCTAAAGACTTGTCGTAGTGTATTCCCATCTCCCTCCTGGTCATAAACTAGTAACTCCTTAGTGATAAGAATCCTCTAAAGTGACAGACATCTCAATCATCGACAAATGAAATGAGCATGTATCTGAGTACCATATCTTAGTAGGATTAGTCAACAATCCTGTGTTCACCCGAATCTTAGGCATGGACATGATGTGTCTCAAATCCATGGCATTTATCACTATGTGGTCCTCGATAGTCAGGTTCGGTCATAGTCATTGTCTCATAGGGAATCTCTCTCATGACTCTATCTATCCTAGATACTCCTGCAAATATCCAAATCAATCGTGTCAATTTTAGTAGTACTCATGTCTGTCACATAGTGCTACTTATCCTAGCTTAGCCTAGTGGTGCTTATGTCTATCACATTGATGTAGCCATAACTTGTTAAAACCCTCAAAAGAGTCAACTGACTTATGCAACAACAGAGACACAATGAAAACAGTAAGGAAACATAAAAAATTCACATAAATAGATCAGATTACAGTCTTAGAACTTTTCAAAATCATCTGGCAATCTTCATATTATCATCAAAGAACATCTGGTAGTTAACTAGTTACATGCAGGCTTCAAGCCAGATATAATCCAACCGGAACTCTAAGAATCAACCAGGTCACAACATGCAAAAATCAATCCTTATTATTAGTTCTACTTCCTCCGCCCTTACAAATGATTACATAAAATCATATTTATACGAACCAGAACATATCTGGGTCGGCCTCAAAGGATTACATTCACCAATGTAGAAAAATGAAACGTGTAATTAGGTCAGCCCTAAGATTTAAGAAATATTTCTGGAAAATAACAACCAAGTGATGCAGCTCAACAAGAAGGTTGGCCACACACCAAAGAACATTGGAAAAGACCCAAGATGGATTCACATGCCAAGAATTGCATCGGTAATGAAGAAAAACTAATCGGTAAGCACAAGAACTATCCTGTGAACCCAGAAATAGCCAATTAGAAGCGATAACTAATCGGAGAACACCCCAAATGAATAAGAAATCTAGATTCAGCCACATGAAACTAATAGGAAATTGCAAACAAGATCTTCCAAGAATAAGAAGAAACTACTAGTACATACTGGTAAGAATACAAAAAAATGTACAAGGAACTAAACAATAACAAAACTGAAAGGAAATATTTTTGGTTGATGCAAAGATTGCTCATTGACCGAGGATGCTCCTGCATTAAACAACCTAGGTAGAAAAAGATGTTCCATGAGAGGCAACTCATGAACATGTAAAAGGATTTAGAATGAAGATCCTATGCTCATTTCTAATCCAAATATCTTCTTTATCTTCCAGCCTGTGTTTTAGCTCCTCTGGTGCCTCAATTGGCTTCTCTAACCTCTTACCCTCTTTGTTTCTCTTTCTTTGCTTCTGATCAACACATTATCTCTATTTCTACAACTCTGATTTGGTTCTTCCATAAGACTTCATTCGGTTTGTCACCATCAGCTCTCTATCGAATAGTTCCATTTGTCCATTAGACTCATATGTCAGATTCTTCTGCAAGCTCATGTCACCCTCTAATATAATCTCTACAACTAGTTCTATTAGATCTTTCTTTAAAACCTCCAATATAACCTCTGCAACGGGTTCCATCAATCCTTCTAGTATAAACCCTATCACCGGTTTCTCAGTAGTGCAACTTCTCTCAGGACTCAGTCTCTTCACCTCCTTCTGTTTCTCATTCAAAGAAATCAATATGAACTTCTATCTATCATTTTCAATAGTAACCAGGTTTCTTCTATAGTCATAAATAGCTCCTCTATCATATTGCCAAGTTTTTCCCAATAAGACATGACAAACATTCATTGACACAATATCACATAAAAATTCATCTCTGAAAGGCCCAATATTGAAACTCACCCAACACTGCTCCTTTATCTCTATCTTCTGATCATCTTGTAACCAACTTACCTCATAAGGACAAGGATGCTCAAGCCTCTTCAACCAAAGCTTCTCAACCATCTCCTCAGATACACTATCTACAATGTGTTAGGACCTGGAGGCAACTGAGAGGGGAGGGGAGAATCAGTTTTCTATTAATTTCAACCCAAATATAACTTAACCAAACTTAATGGATAATACCAGTAAACCAAACTTAATGATGGTTGACACTTTAACAGTTAATAACATTACTGGTAAAGTTTAATGCATGAAACATAAAGACAAATAACATCCACAACACATAACACATATATTTGTACGTGGAAACCCTGTAAGGGGAAAAACCACGGTGGGAAACCTTCCCCACAATCAGATGATACTACTGTAGATAGTATGTGTGTACAAATGGGGTTTGCACATGAAGAAAGGCCAACTACCTAGACCTCACTGCTCAATCACAAAATGGGAGTCACACTGACTACAATTGGATGGTTAAATCCAATGATAATGTACTACTAAAAATAACATCTTCATATGCTGGATTCAGTACCGGTTAAGCTCTGATTGTCTTCTTCATACCTTCCTTGAATCTTCAAATGATGTTTGCGTGTATAGCTCTGCTTATATTCACATATATTGAATATCACAACCTTGTAATACCTTATTACATTTCCTATATCGATCTCACAAATGAGATCTCACATATATAACAAAACCTAAGACCAAATGTGTAGGTTGACTCACTAAGAATGTTACAATTAAATCAATTACAAATGAATCAATATGTGATGCATAATGTTGGCTCAATGCATTTACAATAATAACCAATCAATAAATCACCTGCATAATGTGTCATGCTGATTTGGAATAGACAACGCTTGCCGGTAACAACAGATATGCAAACTCGATTAGACCAATAACCAAATCACCAAAACCAAGTATCCAAACAATGTATTTGATATAACTAAGTAATCTCTAGATGATAGCAGATCATCCTCAATCCTGGTGAACAATATAACCTGTTGATGAACCAGATACCGGTGACTATGCATAAGTCACTGAACATGCCGGTGAATCATAACCAAAAGTCTTCAGTGCTGATAAGTGTTCACAAGTGTTGACAAGTGTTGACATCAATGACAAAACCAATGCAACACATCCATAATACCAACAATCTCCCCCTTTGGCATTGATGGCAACACAAGATGGAAAAACCATCTAAGTGCCAAAGCAGAAATGCCAAAAATTAAAAACCAACAATCTCCCAAAGAGATCAATCACCAGAATTCAAAATACATAATAATTATCCTCCTAGAATAATATCTCCCCAAAAGATAATGTGTTTTTCCATAGATATCTCTCCCCCTTTGACATTAAATGCCAAAGCAATACAAAAGCAGATACAATTAGTTCATAGAACTTATTACAAATACCAACTTATCCAATCTACTCCCCCTAAGAAGTAGCTCTCCTTATCAAAGCAAGAAAAAGGTTTCTCTATCAATTCTTGTTGGTCTGATGCCATGCTTCAACTATCTTAAGTCTCTACCAGTGAGGGTATAATCCCAAGCTTCTCTTTGAGATATTCAAAAGTTTCCTTAGGCAAAGGTTTAGTAAAGATATCTGCAATCTGCTCTTTAGTATTCACATAAACCAATTTCACTTCTTTTGCTTCAACATTATGTTAGGATTCTCAAAGATACGAAGAGGAGGGGGTGAATCAGTATCTGACTGGTATAAGAATTTTCTTAACTTATAACATGAAAAGCATTTCAAAACTGTGTACTAGTAAACCAAAAATAATGCAGCAAATAAGAACAATAACCACATCATAAAAGACACACCATAACACAATATTTTTAACGAGGAAACCTGGTGTGGGAAAAACCTCAGTGGGATTTGTGACCCACAATATTCGCTTACTGGCCAATAAGAGAATATTACTATTTACAATAGGGGCTTGCACATGCAGGAAGGGCAAGTGCCTAGAGCTCACTACTCAGTTACAAAATGAAGTCTCACTAACTTACAAAATTGCATTATACAAATCCAATGTCATGTACTGCTTCAGATCAGCATCTGCTATGCCAGATTCAGTACCGGTTTAAGCTCTGCAACATACATAAACCTTTATCCCAATAATTCGCACACACATTAGGTCTGCTATAATCTTTCCATACTTTGTATCCTAAATGATCTACAATGATCTCATACTTATATGAGTCATATTACAATCCGCCATGTCGTCTTACAAAAGATTTTACAAATAAATACAAAGTATAATTACACAAAATTCCTGTCGGCCATGGTGTCGGTAATCTTCCTTTTTGGTGCCGGTGAACTGTGTGTCGGTGTGGAGTCTACCGGTGCCCGTGCCTGCCGGTATCACATGATTGCAAGATTGCCATCAATGAAAATACCTTCAGTCACCTACAATTTCTCATTGGAGTGTGCATTTGCCAACAATCTCCCCCTTTGGCATTGATGGCAACACTCATGAGAAAAATCAAAACTGTATATCCAAAAATGTTATCCAAAAATGATTTGCCAAAATTGTCTTACCAAGACTATGTAAACTGTGTGCTCCCCCTGAGCTGATGATCTCTTTCTTCTGATCATTTTTCTCATCTCCATTACTCCCCGTTTGACATCAATGACAAAGGTTGTCATTCACTGTCAGTGGAGTGTGGTTCCTACCTAGATCCTTGTAACCGGTGGGTTACAATCTAGAAAAGATCTACCAATACAAAATTTTGACTGTCGCTGAACCTTTTACTATCCTTTAATGCTGCTTCTATTCTCTGAACTGTATCAGTGAGTATGTGCATTTTCTCTTCCGGTGTCTTAAGTTCGGGAACCAGAGCCTCATAAATTTTTTTTCTCAAAGAAATGAGGTAATCTAGTTTAGGACCTAGTTTGCATTTTAAGTTCTTTGCCTTAACCTTTATCTTTTCTTTATCATTTTCTAACTTCTCAATTTTCTCTTCAAGATCTGCAATGTTCTTTTCAATTTCCAAAAATGAATATGATGTTCCTATTAAGTTGTCAGCAATATTGTTGATTTCATCTTGTGCTTTGCTGATCTCTGAATCTATGTCCTCTATCAAAATATTAGTTTTACAGGTATCTCTGTATAGTTTCTTGAAATCCAAAATTGTTTCTCCTAGTGCCGGTAATAAGGTTTCCATTTTCTCCTTATTCTTCTTCACTATTTCCTCAAAGAATTTTCCTTTCTCCTTATTCATTTTCTCTTTGAATGTGTGTTCATTTATCTGATCAACTGTCAAAATGTTACGGGTGATGTATTTAGACAATGTGTCTAGTTGACCTAAGGAATCTTTACTTCCCACAATGCACTTGGGTTCTATCAATTTAAGAATAGGAATTGTGTCATCAATAGCCTTGTAGGCTTGTGCATTACACTCACTGATTTTCTTAATAGAATCTAATAATACCTCTGTCACGTTCGTTGGCCTAAATTCTATCATTGAAGAACCAGATGTCTACCCAACTATTTTCACAATCTCCATGTTGTCAGTTGTAGTAATAACTTTGCTTGTTCCGACCTCAGGTAGGTCAGTTTGTGTTTGCATTTCTACTAGCAAAGGTTTAGGCTTTTCAGCTGTTGTTAGTGGCACTGTCTCTGCATCAACCTGTACCTCAACCTATTTCTCAGAGGGTTTCTCTATGCTCTCAACTGCCAGTTTTTCTGATGAAGTCTCAGTATGCACTATCGGTTTCTTAGTAGTATGCACCTCTACACTACCTATTGCCGATTTTCCTGATTGTTTCTCAGTGGTGTCCTCTACCGGTTTCTCTATCAGAGTGGTTTTTTCTGTGCTTATATTTACAGTATCACTAACTCCAATCTCAACATCTACAGTCGGTGGCTCAGTAGCCATATCTTTCTTCTTATCTTCAATGGTCTCTTTGTCAACCACAACATTTACCTCTTGTGTATCTATGTTCATAGTGTACAAAATTTCAGACTCAGGATTTGTATCCTCTTAAGGAGTCTCCATACTCTCTATAGCTGGTCGATTGTCAGTGGTTTCTAGTGGTGGAGTATCGGAAGGAGGTGGGGGTAAGTTATCAGTTATTTTTAGGCTTAGAGGTCCACCTACCTTACCTTTCCCTTTATCCTTGTCCTTTTGGTAGACTCTGATAGTCTTAGGTCTTAGTAGCTCTTCTTGTTTCTCCTTTTCAACAAAGAATATGTCCCATTGATCTGTAGTTTCTTCTGTTATTTCATTCACTCTGCCTGCCATAAGTGCTACATGCCGGTGAGCAGTTGAAAATACTGTTCGGTTGGCCTCACTGATTAATTGATCTATCTCTTCAGTGGAGTTCACTGGGTGAACTGCAAGCAATTTTTCAATTTTTATCTTTTTATCTAACTCAACAATAGCTACCCTTCTAGCTTCTAGTCTCTCATATAAATCATTGGGTATTTCATCAACAATCTCCATCAAAAATTTCTTGTATATGTCCAAGTGTAAAATTACACTATTCTCTACTCGCTCTTTATCATCAGCAGAAAGTGTGTTATACAACTTGCTAATATTTTTCAATTTTCCATCTTTTGTTATTTCACTTAGAAGTTTATCCAATGGAGCAATAACCTATTTTACCTTCTTTTTCTTTGGAGTTTTAACTAGAGGCCTAACTGCCTGTTGCTTTTGTCTTGTTCTTCTAGGAGTGGGTGAGGGTACCGGTGAGGGTTTTCATTTCCTTTCTACCCTTTTGAATGTACCACCAGTATATCACTTTTAGAAGAAGTTGCAACCGGTGAAAGATGAGCTTCCGATTGAAGTCCTTCTAGCTCACTTTCCTTGATACCAGTTTCGCTTAGTACATCTTCTTTAATAGCTTTAGCTTGTCTAGTTCCCTTCCTCACTGTTTGTTCAACTTTCTTAACTCTTTTCTTAGACTGAATGCCACTCTCAATTGTTTCTGCATTTCCAAAGACTTTCTCAGATGGTTCCTTTGGTGCTTCAAGGAGGGATTTTGCATAGGTTTCAATGATGTTATCATTTGTTTCATATCCCATTTCAGTTACCTAGATAGTCCTAGGGACAACTGCCTCCATCCAGATTTCATCTTTCTTAATTACAAAACATATTTCCTTTTGATATTTATCTACAATTGTCTGAGACAACCTTATTCTTGTCTTCATTCGAGCCTTCAGTGCTTGAAAATGTTTATTTATATTTTCTCTCTGTTTTCTCCCATGTTGTTTAATGTGTCCAATAGTTGCTTTCCTACTGGTATATCAAAACCAAAGTCTTTTCTACCAATACCGGGTACTTCCTTAGTAATGTACAACATCAAACATACAAAAAAATTTCCAAATCTGAAAGTTTCTTTCTTATCTCCTTTGATCTTCTTCAGATTGTCTATCAATTCATCTTTAATCCATTCACAGATGTCAATCTTAGCACTTTTAATACATAGGCTGGATATTGAGTTTAACCTATTTGCATGTGTAGCCTTATAACCAAGAATCATACTGACAAATTTGACATTTATGTCCTTTACATCATTGACTCTAAGTGGTCTCTTGTCAAATGTTGCGCTGGTTAGGTCCATTACTGTGTCATTAGAGACCTTTTTAGTCCTATCAGGCCTGCTACCAGTGGAAGGTAACCCTATTACTGCCTTAACTTCTTCTTTGGTGATCTTATGGATGGAATCCAACCAAAAGAATTTTCCATGCAGTCTCCTTAGCACAATCCTTATAACATCTTTGGGAAAATCTAGGATACTAAGGATTTTAGTAAAACCTAGGGTTCCACTATCTTATGTTCCAGTTTGATATTTCTAGATTCATCACATAAAATAGTCCTATACATGTTCTTGATTTCATTATCTCCTAATTCCTATATATGACAATGTATGTATATCCTAGGATCCTCTACATAAACTACTCCCTTAGGTATTTTTGAGAATGCACCTAGGGTATCATCTTTCTTCGCTATTTTGGGAACAAGCTTGAATACGGGTCTAGGGCGCTTGATAACCTCAATCACAGTAGGGTTTTGTATAAATTTAGGAACAGAGGAGGATGCCATGGTTATAAATGCCTCAATCTGCCTTTAGGTATGTGTGCTTGAATGACTTTCTTCCTTCTTGCTATGGATGCCCTTGCTCAAAATTTTCACACTCTCGGAGATTTGAATGCTCAGTGAATGAAAAAGGAGCCGAAACACTTACTTTATAAAGTTATTTTCTCCAACTACCATATTTAATTCTTGTCGGTTAAGTCAAAACTTAACTCATCTGCCAGTAAAGAAGTAATTCAACTTATCACCATCAACCGAGGGTATATTAGCATGTTTTTCAATTTTTTACCAAACCCCCAAAGGATTTTCCTTCAGTTAGATGAAGAGTCTCCTTCCGGTGGAGTGTTATACTGTTCTGCTGGTGGAGGAGTATTCCCATCAACATTCTGATCTGACTTTCTGATCCATTGTTTTGAGAATTCTTGCTTTACCTCTTCAACTTTTTCTTTACCTTTCAAGCTGGGTCCTTTTTTGTTTGTTGGTGATGCCTTACTTCTATAAAATTTAGCAATATGTCCAATCTTGTTACAAGCATAACAAGTCACATTGTTTTTCTGAATAGCTTTCCCATATCCTATGCTAGTATGTGTTCTGCATTGATTAGATAAGTGTCCAAATCTTCCACAAACATAACATCTTACATTCATTCTGCAATTTTATGAGTTATGACCAATTTTATTGCATTTAGAACATTGACCGGTGGGTGTATTGGTGTTCTGATAGTTTCTAGATCTACACTGATTTTCTGTATGACCATACTTGTTATAGTTAAAGCATTTTCCATTAAATTTGTAAGCATTAGGTTGTCTTACCGGTTTGTTATGATTATGTTTGTTTGTAGTATTGGAGCTTTCACCAACTTCAAAGCCAAGGCCATTTGTATCACCATTAGGTTTCTGATTTTTTAGCATGTCATCAAGTTCCTCTAAACTTTTCTTGAATTTCTCCTTGTGTTGATTTGTAGTAGCCAACTCATTTTCCAAGAAATCCTTCTGTCTCATGAGTTTAGTTTTATCATGTTCTAAGTGAATTAGATCTGTATTTAGTATATTGTTCTCAAGACTAAGTCTTAGATTTTCATTTGCAGCATCACTGATTCTTCTAGTCAAGTCATCTTCATTCTTCTTTCTATCTTCAATTTCTTTACAAAATCTCATAGTCATATCCTGCATCTCATTCTTCGTTGTACTGATTTCTTGTCTTAGCTTGTTTACCAGATCATTGAGAGTTTCCTTTTCATCTTCATCATTCTGCATCTTCTCACAAAGTTCTCTTCTCTTAATCCTTGCAATAGTGAAATTTTCTTGAAGTCCTTGAATGATATCTTGTGTAGCCTTCAGATCATCTTCAAGTTTGATATTCTTCACTTTTTCTGCATCATAGTCTGAAAGAATTGTTTCCAATTGCTTTCTCAAGTTTTCCATCTCTACCAGTGTCAAGATCTTCCTCAAGATGTTAGGCTTTTGAAAATAGAGGACCAGGCTCTGATACCAATTGTTAGGATTCCCAGAGATACTGAGAGGGGGGGTGCATCAGTATCTGATCGGTATAAGAATTTTCTCAACTTATAACATGAAAAGCATTTCAAAACTGTGTATCGCTAAACCAAAAATAATACAACAAATAAGAACAATAACCACGACATAAAAGACACACCATAACACAATATTTTTAATGAGGAAACCCGATGTGGGAAAAACCTCTGTGGGATTTGTGACCCACAATATTCACTTATTGGCCAATAAGAGAATATTACTGTTTACAATAGGGGCCTGCACATGCAGGAAGGCCAAGTGCCTAGAGCTCACTACTCAGTTACAAAATGAAGTCTCCCTGACTTACAAAATTGAATTATACAAATCCAATGTCATGTACTGCTTCAGATCAGCATCTTCTATGCCAAATTCAGTACTGGTTTAAGCTCTACAACATACATAAACCCTTATCCCAATAATTCACACATTAGGTCTACTATAATCTTTCCATACTTCACATCCTAAATGATTTACAATGATCTCATACTTATATGAGTCATATTTGTTAGGATTCCCATAGATACTGAGAGGGGGGGGTGAATCAGTATCTAACTAGTAATTAGAATTTCTTAACTTAAAACATGTAGAGCATATTATAATAGTGTACCGGTATGCAAGCAATAATGCAGTAAATAGAAATGAAAGAAACCACATGAAAATCACACTATAACACAATGATTTAACGAGGAAACCCGATGTGGGAAAAACCTCAGTGGGATTTGTGACCCACAATATTTACTTACTAGCCAATAAGAGAATATTACTTACAAGAGGGGCCTGCACATGCAGGAAGGCCAATTGCCTAGAGCTCACTGCTCAATGGGAAGTCTCACTGACTTACAATGTGGATTATACAAATCCAATGTCTTGTACTGCTTTACAATAGCATCTATAATGCCAGATCCAGTACCAGTTTCTACTATGTTCTTTACATAAAACCATTAACCTATATTTCGCATAATAGGTCTACCTAATAATTTTTCCTATCCCTTTCAAAATGTCTACAATGATCCCTCTTATATATAAGAGTCATTTTACAGCTTGCCAAGTCGGCTTACAAAGTTTTTACAATAATAAACAAAATATAATATATCAAAAATCCTGTCGGCCTTTGTGCTGGTGCTGGTGGTCTAAGTGTTGATGTAGAGTGTGATCTACTAATGCCGGTGTAATGCCTTGCTGGTGCCATAGGATTGTAAGGTTGCCATCAATGACAAAAGCTTCAATCACCTTCAATGTCTCATTGGAGTGTGCATATGCCAACAATATTACAATCTACCATGTCGGCTTACAAAAGATTTTACAAATAAATACAAAGTATATTTACACAAAATTCCTATCGGCCATGGTGCTGGTAATCTTCCTTTTCGGTGCCAGTGAACTGTGTGCCAGTGTGGAGTCTGCTGGTGCCGGTGCTTGTCGATATCGCATGATTGAAAGGTTGCCATCAATGATAATACCCTCAACCACCTACAATTTCTCATTGGAGTGTGCATTTGCCAACACATTCTCTTTTAGAAAATTGAATTTGATAGAAACATGTTTAGTTTTAGAGTGAAATACCAAATTCTTAGATATATCAATTACTGCCATATTATCATAGTAAATGATTATAGGTTCTTTGCATTTTACCTTTATGTCCTTCAACATTTGCTTAATCCATAATACCTGTGTACAATTAGTTGCTGTTGCAACATATTCTGATTCTGCTGTTGATAATAATGTACAACTCTGTTTCTTGCTCAACCATGAAATCAATCTACTACCAAGAAAAAATTCTCCACCGGTGGTGCTCTTTCTGTCATCTACATCTCTTGCCCAATTTGCATCTATGTATGCACATAAACCAAAATTTTTATCTTTAGGATACCATAAACCAAGATTTGTTGTGCTTTGTAGATACCAGAAAATCCTTTTCACTACTGATTCATGATTTTCCTTAGGATTACTCTAAAATCTTGAAACAATACATACTGCATTCATAATATCAGGTCTTGTTTGTGTCAAATATAGTAAACCTCCAATCATAGACTTATATCTTGTCAGATTAACAGGTGTTGATTCATCCTTCAATGATAGTTTATCAGTTGTAGTCATAGGAGTACTTACCGGTTTAGAGTTTTCCATACCAAATTTCTTTAGTAGTTCTTTGAAGTACTTTGATTGATTTATGAATATACCTGTATCAATCTGTGAAATCTGCAATCCTAAAAAGAATTTTATCTCCCCAATCATAGACATTTCAAATTCTTCTCTCATCTTGTTAGAAAAGTCTTTACACAATCCATCTTCTCCTCCAATAATTATATCATCAACAAAAACTTCAATAACCAAGATGTCATCATTAGTCACTTTGTAATATAAGTTGCTGTCAGCATTACCTTTAGTGTAACCAAACTTCAAAAGATATTTGTCCAATCTACCATACCAAGCTCTAGGAGCTTGGTTCAATCCATATAAAGCTTTCCTTAACCTGCAAGCCATATCTTTGTCATCTATCAAAGAAAATCCATCAAGTTGTTGAATATAAACTTCCTCTTCAAGAACACCATTCAGAAATGCACTTTTAACATCCATTTGATATACTTTATAGTTCTTGTGTGCTGTAAAAGCTAAGAATAGTCTTACTGCCTCAATTCTAGCTACCGGTGCAAAGGTTTCATTGCAATCAATTCCCTCTTTCTGTGAATATCCCTTACACACTAATCTTGCTTTGTTTCTGATTACCTTACTATCTTCATTAATTTTATTTTTGTATACCCATTTAGTTCCAATTACATTTTTGTTTTTAGGCCGGGGAACCAATGTCCATGTGTTATTTTTTTCAATTTGTTCCAATTCATCTTCCATATCTTTAATCCAATGTTTATCTTCACATGCCTCATTAATAGTTGTTGGTTCAATTTAAGAAATTAAACATATCTCTTCATTTGTCAGTCTTTCTCTTGTCATTACACCTTGATGCTTATTCCCAATTATCTGACTTTCAGAGTGATTCAATCTTACATACTTGGGCGTATTCACTTGATATTGTTCTTCAGTCACTCTGGGATTCTCAGATGATGTCGGTGTGACTGGATCAACATTTTGTACTGGTGTATTATGTGTAGGTTCATTTGTGATTATCTCAACTGCCGGTTTAGAGTCTATGGACCTTGAATTACCTCTAAACTCTTCATCAATCTTCACATTTGCACTCTCAATGATTTTCTGCAATCTCTTATTAAAACATCTATATGCCTTGCTCTTAGATGAATAACCAAGAAATATTCCTTCATCACTTCTAGGATCAAATATACCAATATAATCATCTCTCCTAATATAACATTTGCTTTAAAATATTCTAAAATAGTTAAGAGTAGGAGTATTACCAAACCATAGTTCATGAGGGGTCTTACCGGTTTCAACTTTGATGTGAACTCTGTTGAATGTGTAAACTGTTGTATTCATTGCTTCTCTCCAATATACATGAGGTAGGTTTTCTTCTCATATCATGCTTCTAGCTACATCCAAAATAGTTCTATTCTTCCTTTCCACAACTACATTCCGATGGGGTGTCTGAGGTGCTGATAATTGTCTTCTGATTCCATTCACTTCACAGAATGTATTAAATTCCTTAGATGTGAATTCACCTCCTCGATCTGATCTCAAACATCTGATTTTCTTACCAGTTTCATTTTCTACCATTACCTTGAATAGTTTGAATTTCCCAAAAGCTTCTGATTTCTCCCTGAGAAATGTAACCCAACACATTCTAGCATAATCATCAATGATTAGCATAAAATATCTATCTCCTTGTAAACTTCTAGTTCTTCCCGGACTACATAAATTAGTATGAATTAAATCAAGAACATTATTGGATTTCTCTGGAATACTCTTAAAAGTTTCTCTAACTTGCTTTCCAAATTGGCATTCCTTACATACGGATTGTGAGGTTTTACAATCTTAGGTAAATCCTTTACTGCCTTAGTTATACTGATCTTCACAATGCAATCAAAATTTACATGACAAAGTCTCTTATGCCATAACCAACTTTCATGAATATGTGCAATCAATCATGTCTTCTCATTGTTATTCAAGTGAAAGATATTACCTCTAGTCTGATTACCAGTTGCAATTTCTAAACCAATTCTATTCATGATTTTGCATTTACCATTCTTGAATTGTAGCTAAAATCCCTTCTCAACTAATTGACCAACACTCAATAGATTATGATTCAAACCTTCAACATAGTAAACATTCTTAGTATTGTGCTTACCATCAAAATATATAGTGCCTTTTCCTCTGATCAAACAAGCTTTATCATCCCCAAATCTTACTAGACCTCCATTGTATTCCTAAAAAGTTAAGAATTTACTTTTATCACTAGTCATATGATGTGAACATCTGGAATCAATGATCCATTCATCCTTTTCTTCAATTTGAGCTTCCAGGGCCTGCTCTACCGGTTGTACAGTAGGTGTCGGTTGATCTTTTTTTATTGCAACAAAAGCCCATCCATTATCTGTCGGTTCCTCATAAGAATCATCAGTAACTCCTTCATCAACATAGTAAGATGATTTGTCTCTATTCTTCTTAAATCTGTATCTTTGATATTCAGGGTTAGGCTTATATGTTCTTTTAGATTCTTCTTTCAATCTTCCATGTCTATCAGGACACCTAGATGCCATATGACCAATTTTGTTGTAGTTAAAACATGTAAATGGTGCTTTACCTTCATACTTACTTCTAACTGGACCTTTAGGCATTTTCCTTGTAAATAGTGCTTCAAGCTCTTCATTCTCTATTTTGATTTCTTCAAGTTCTCTTGCATAGAGTGCTTTCCAATCAGATTTCTCAGATGATGATGATGATGATGTAGATGATGATGCTTTGAAAGCTAAATCTGTCTTAATTGTAGCAACAAGACCAAATTCCTCAAGTTCAAAAGCTGAAAGTTTTCCAACCAAAGTATCTCTAGATACTGATGTATTAGGCATTGTTCTCAATTCATTAATATCATTCAATTTCATTTTGTATGCCAGTGGCAATGCTCTTAAAACTTTAGAAATAGTTTCATCTTCACTTAAGGATCCTCCACAACATTGTATACCCAAAACAATTTTATTTACTCTTTCCATAAAAGTAGAAATCCTTTCATCTTCTTCCATTTTCAGATTTTCATACCTGAACTGGAAGCATTCCAATTTTTCAATTTTGATAGTGGTATCACCTTCATTCAATGTCTCCAATTTATCCCAAATAGCTTTAGCAGTAGATTGGTCTGATAATCCCATGATTTGCTGATCTGACAATACACTCAAAAGTGTTTCTGTTGCTTTGCAATCAGTCTCCTGATCTTTAACCAAGGTAGGTGGATTAGGTTGACTCTGTGTAGGACCAACATAGCCATTCTTTGTAACATCCCATATATCTTTTCCAATGCAATTCAGATGTGTCTCCATTCTGATCTTCCATATACCATAGTTAGTTCCATCAAGCTTTGAATTGTCCTTCCTGAAATAGTTAGTTGCCATAGAATCTCCTCAAGCTATTAAACTTCTGTAAAAAGAGGACTTAGCTCTGATACTAATTGTTAGGACCTGGAGGCAACTGAGAGGGGGGGTGAATTAGTTGTCTATTAATTTCAACCCAAATATAACTTAACCAAACTTAATGCATAATATCGGTAAACCAAACTTAATGTCGGTTGACAGTTTAATAGTTAATAACAGTACTGGTAAAGTTTAATGCATGAAACAGAAAGATAAATAACATCCACAACACATAACATAGATATTTGTACATGGAAACCCTGTAAGGGGAAAAACCACAGTGGGAAACCTTACCCGCAATTAGATGATACTACTGCAGATAGTATGTGTGTACAAATGGGGTCTGCACATGCAGAAAGGCCAACTGCCTAGAGCTCACTGCTCAATCAAAAAATGGGAGTAACACTGACTACAATTGGATGGTTAAATGCAGTGATAATGTACTACTCAAAATAGCATCTTCATGTGCTGGATTCAGTATCGGTTAAGCTCTAATTGTCTTCTTCATACTTTCCTTGAATCTTCAAATTATGTCTGCTAGTATAGGTCTACTTATATTCGCATATACTGAATATCACAACCTTGTAATACCTTATTACATTTCCTTTATTGATCTCACAAATGAGATCTCACTTATATACCAAAACCTAAGACCAAATGTGTAGGTCAGCTCACTAAGAATGTTACAATTAAATCAATTATAAATGAATCAATATGCGATGCATAATGTCGACTCAATGCATTTACAATAATAACCAATCAATAAATCATCTCCATAATGTGTCATGATGATCTAGAATAGATAATTCTTGTTGGTCCATAACCTAGACCAATTTGCCAGTAATAGCAAATATGCATACTTGATTAGACCAATAACCAAATCACCAAAACCAAGTGTGCAAACAATGTCTTCGACATAACCAAGTAATCTCCAGATGATAATAGATCATCCTCAGTGCCGGTGAACAATATAACCTGCCAAAGAACTAGATACCAATGACTGTGCATAAGTCACTGAACATGCTAGTGAATCATAACCAAAAGTCTTTAGTGCTGATAAGTGTTCACAAGTGTTGACATCAATGAAAAAACCAATGCAACACATCCATAATACCAACACAATGACCTTGCAACACTTACCACCTGATTTGCATACCGTCCAGAAAAGACTCTTCCTCTTAGTAGATATGGTATCTTTGCTTCTGAACATAAGGGATTCTCCTTGCTTTGGTGCATAGTCAGATCTGGTACCATCTGGTTCTTCACTTCTTTCTATTCCTTTCTTACATTCATCGGATCTATGTCTGGCTTCTCAACACTTGAAACATTTGCGAAGAAATTCTCTACCGGTACTGCTGTTACCTTTCCTTGGTGTCTTCTATTCTGGTTTTGACTCCTCTTCTTCAACCAGTTTCTTCATACAATGATTCATCTTGAATTTCTCCTTTCCATTATTTGGTTGTCTTCCTCTCACCTTCTCCTCAGCCTTCAAAGCATATTGGTAAGCTTATTCAACTGTTGAAACCTTCAACATACTCATCTCATCTTGAATGTTAAAAGAAAGTCCATTGATGTACCTCACCACCTTTTCTCTGTCCATCTCTCTATGTCTAGATCTGATTACCACCTTGTAGAATTCCTCAGTATATTCCTTCATAGTCATGTTTCTCTGTTTCAGGTTCTTAAATTTCTTGAACAACTCCAATTCATAGTCTCTCGATATAAACTTGGCCTTCAACCTTGCAACCATCTGTCTCCACCAAGTGATCTTCAATTCACCATTCTCCACTCTGTCTTTCTGCAACTCTTTCCAGCACAAGATAGCATGCCCTTTCAACTTGGTCTATGCGAACCAGACTCTTTGAGGGTCCTTGACATCCTCAAACTCAAATTAGTCCTCCAACTCTCCAATCAAATCGATCAGATCCACCGGGTTCAACATTTTGAAAAAGTTATAAACCTCAACTTTATGCACTTTACTTGCTTGTACCACTTCTCATAGGAATATTTTCTCTCTCTCATCTTCCGGTCCTTCATCTTCCTCAAGCTCTTCACTGGCTTCCACATACTCATCCTTAGAGTTAGGGTTTCTTCGCAAACTAGCCAAAGTATTGTGGATTTCATTCCTCATTTCATTCTTGAAGTCTTCCATCATTTGTTCTACCCTCCAGGGGTTTGATCTCCTTAGCAACATCTCTCCTTCCACTCCGGTGAACTACCTCAACTCGGTGATCTGACTATCAATTTCAATTGCCTCCCCTCAATGATCTATTGAATGCACACGAAGCCTACTCCAATCGATGATCTGTCCACCTTAAGGAATGCCTCAATGTTCGCAAATGATTCTTCCACCAGCCAATCCATAACTAGCTCTGATACCAATTGATGCAAGCATAACTGGTAAAAACCCTCAAAAGAGTCAACCGACTTATCCAACAAGAGAGACACAATGAAAGCAGTAAGGAAAAATAACAAATTCACATAAACAGATCAGATTATAGCCTTAGAACTTTCGGCAATAATCCGACAATCTTCATATTATCATCAAAGAACATCCCGTAGGTAACCGGTTACATGCAGGCTTCAAGCCAGATACAATCCAACCAGGTCACAACATGCAAAACTCAATCATTATTCTCAGTTCTACTTCCTCTTCACTTACAAATGATTACATAACATCATATTTATACCCACCGAAACAGTTCTGGGTCGGCCTCAAAGGATTACATTCACCAATACAAAATAATGAAATGTGTAATTAGGTCTGCCCTAAGATTTAAGAAATCCTTCCAAAAAAAAACAACCAAGTGATGCAGTTCAGCAGGAAGGTTGGCCACATGCAAAAGAACATCAGACAAGACCCAAGATGGATCCGCATGCCAAGAATCATGTCGGTAATGAAGGAAAACCAACCGGTAAGCACAAGAACTATCTCGAGAGACCAAAAATAGCCAATAGGAAACGATAACTAACCAGAGAAGGCCCCAAATGAACAAGAAATATGGATTCAACCACATGAAACCACCAAGAAACTACAAACAAGATCTTCCATGGAGAACAAGCAACTACCAATACATACCGATAAGAATACAAAAAACTAGACAAGGAACTAAACAATAACAAAATTGAAAGGAAATATTTTTGGTTGATGCAAGATTGCTCATTGACTGGGGATGCTCCTTCATCACACATGGTGCTTCTCATTAGGATTTATTCCTCTAGTGCTTATGTCTATCAAATGGCACTCATCTACCCTAGTTCTTATGTTTATCACATGGTGTTGCATCCTATTAGTGTAAATGTTTAGCACATTGCACTTGATCCTATTTCTGCTAGAGCACTTGTCGGATTTTATCAAGTCAATGGCTTATCCTAGATTTTATTAGAATTTTATCTACCTAGGGGCACTTATTTGAGTGTATCCTCTCAATAGTTTATCCAATTCGCTATACATGTTTATCACATGGTTGGTGTTTCCTGTTATAATCCTATCTTGCCCTAGCTAGGGCACCTATCTGAGTGTATCCACTCGACAATTTACCCAATTGATAGCGTATATTTATAAAAAACTATCAATTTAACCCTTCTTGGACATAGATGCATTAATACTCTACCAACAAGCTTTTTTATTGCACAAATGCAGTTTTACTCTACCCAAACATGCTTTTGCACACAGACATGACACTCCTCCGTATATACGCGCCTATACAACCTAGACACCGTAACATACCTTAGACGTGGATTTAAGTCACAGACGTGCACGTATTAAACTTAGATGTGATTACATTCCTAAAAGCACACATATTGATGATAGATGCGCGTACGCATCACAGACACACCCTAAAGTGACCTAGACGCAGTTTTAACCCTAGACACCGATTTCACGTTTTTGCTAAACCTACCTATCTAGCATAATAAATGCATCATAAATGTAAAATTAGTAAGAAATTTTGAGATACATACCAGCTCACCCATGTCTTTAGGCCACTCAAATTGTCAGACAAGATCAAACCAATGCAATCTAATTGCCATGATCTCCTGACTACTAACTACTCTCCTAAGCTCTCTGAGTGCTCTGTGCTTTGATCTCTCAACTGTTGTGGATAAAAATGAGGATGTTTCACCCTGTGGCCTCAATATTTAGGTTGTGGAACCCTAATTGGCCATGCTCACCTCCCATCATCATTGTCCTAGCCTAATTAAATAAATACTTTATTTATTTAACTATTTTATCCCAAGTCTTCTGTTAATTAAATAGATTATTTTTTATAAAACTAATTCACTAAGCCTTTTCTAGCCTTTCTTGATTTAAATAAATATTTTTATTTATTTAGATTATCCTTTGCCTAAATTAAATAAATATTTTATTTATTTAGTTGGTCTTGCTTCCTCTATTAAATAAATGAATATTTATTAATTTAATTAGTTCATTATTTTTTTCCCTCTATGACACTTATCATTTATCTCTTGATTTTATCCTAACCACCTTTCTAACATTTTATCCTTTTCTCTACCTACCCTTTAATCCTAACTGACCATTTATTCTTTCACCTCTTAATCCTATCCCTTCATTTTCTAAGTTGTTCTCTATATAAGGGGATTCCTTCATCATTTTCAACCCTAATCATTCAAGTAACTGAGCCTTCGAGTGATCAAGCAACTTTACAACCACAATCCATTCTTTGTTGAGCTCTCATTCACACATTAAATTTGAGATAAATAATATCAAACAAGATTAATGGAGATAGGACACAATTAAGAGAAAACCCTACCAAGCATGTGACTGGTATAATCTTTCTATTTTGTTGTGATTTGCATGCTTTAGGTTCTTCATTGGTGTATGGTCGATTCTTGATTGTAGAACTAGGGCTTATGTGCTTGGATCTTTGTTGGTTTTGTAATAGTTTAATGTTCCAAATTCCATTGTATACAAGGTGAGTGCTGGTTGACACTTGATAGACACTTTTATTTGAGCCTCCAGAGCTTTTGTATCATTGTACTCTGATATATATATATTGAGATGCAGTTTTGATGGTGCCCTACATGATGTTATTAATTTATTTTTATGCATGATGATATGATGTGATGTGATGTCTTATGATCTATGTATGCATTTCCTATATATGATGATGCTATGATGATTTTATGACCTATATAATCTTATGATTCTAAATGCATTATTGACTTACACTATGTGATCTTTATGTGAAATACAATTTATGAATGTCTTTTTCATGTATGCAGTTATGTGATTTATAGATCTATATGATAGATTATGATGGCAAGGTGGTGTTTTATATGTCAATTGTATGAATATTATGCAAAGTGTATTGACATGACCTTATATGCATAATAATATATTGCTTATGTCTATCATGAGATGAAAATAGTAATTTTGACATATGTTTTACATATAGTTGTGCAAGTCATACTTACTATACTTAGTAACTTTTCTTCGATTAGGACTCTGCAACTCGGTTGTTTTAAGCTCCTCGAAGTAATGTTTTGATGTATATTTTTGAGATTGTTATAATTCTGTAATTCCAGAAAAATCAATACAAAAGATATTTTGCCCGTGGTTTTTACTGGTACATTTTTACCAGATTTTTCCATGTAAATCTAAATGTTATGCGATTTTATTCTTCTCTGCAATTTTCTACACTTATATTTTTTTTCTTACAAAAGAGCAATCAAGAAAGGAGATGCATGATGGCTTTGACCATTAATTGGTAGAGTGTGAACATCTCTTGTAAGATGGTGTTGAAGAACAAATCGATCCTACATGCTAAAGTGACACAAATATGGCAGCCACCTTCCTAATGAAGATCATTGAAGTTCACGAGCAGCTTGCAGCAATTGGAGTAGGGTGGAGGATGATCGATGGGTACCCATAGCTTTAAATGGGTTCTTTCGAGGAACCAGCTGTTCAAGGCGTTTGTGCTTGTGAAAGGCTTTCCATATTTGAGAAGCTTTGATGCCTTTGAGCCAAGATGGCATTATGGATTGCAGTTACAGAGTAGTCACGAAATCATAGAATAATCAAGGCACCGACATTGTTGATGAAGTTGATCTAGGCACCCACATTGTTGATGAAGTTGATCCAATGGTCCTTGCCAGCTCCCTTTCTAACAGCTTCTCTCACAATCCTTGTTGATGAAGTTGACTTGGGGGTGTGCATTCATCTCATCAATCTCCACTGCAGAATGAAGATGGGTTGGCATATAAACTACGACCCAAAAGTGATTGTTAAATATTTGAAAGAGAAACCCAAAGATCATATGTGAGCACACTTTGTAAAGGTAGGCTTTGATGAACTTCGATAAAATAAAATAGAATAATGGATATGGGTACTCGTTGAATCTCAGTTATATCTTCCTAGCGCCCCCATCATCTCGTTACTTCTTTTAATAGTGTTTTGTATTTTGGTCAACCGTTTAACGACAAGAATTCTTGCAAGACAAGTGTATAATAGAAATTTTAGATAACATTTGCTTTAATAACTAACGTAAAACAATATGCGGGTTTCCGAAGATGTCAATTATATATTCTATAAACAAAATTTAAGTTTTAGATTTACCTATTGACGCATCAGATATTCGAAGTAGATATGAAAGTGGCCATGATATCACAAACCATAAATAATATGTTAAAGGATACAGGGGATACAGGTTTTGAGATTCCCATTAAATTGGCAAATGTTTCCAGTAGAATTTTCAATCTTATTATCGAATACAGCAAATACCATGTTGAAGCCCAAAAGTCGGATACAAGCAAACCAACTGCGGATTTGAAGAAACGGTTTAGAGAATTGGGAGTTGATGATAAAGACACTATCTTCGAGTTGGTTTACTGGTTCTCATGGAAAACAAAAAAACATTGCTCTCTTAAACCTTAGCTGCATTATTTGCTGCTTTTTTTTTCTCACTTGATTTATTCAAAAATTCTTTTGTGCAGGCAGCAAATTTCCTTCACATTCAGAGTCTTCTTGATTTATCATACCAAATTGTGGCTGAGGACATTGCTGCATGTAAAGACCAAAAATATAACATAGAAAATGACTCTAGTCCTGAAGAGGAGGAAGAGGTTTTAATGCTGTATAATATATTTGAATGATAGTTTTGAGTTTGACAAACATTTAAGTTTTTGAATTTGAATCTATATTTAATATGAAAACCAATGAAAATAATTTTTTATTTTGAACTAGAATATGAAATAAACCTTATACTATTTATCCTTTTTAATATAAATAAAATTATTTATCATTTTTTAATATTTTATATTTCAAAATACTTGTTCTTCATGTATTTATATATTCATTTTATATTACATTTAAAATTTAGAAATATTATTTAGAAATATTGATGAAATTCAAAAAAAAAAAAATTAAAAAGATTGTTTTTAATGGCATTTGTTCAATTTTGATTGTTATATTTGTGCATGTGTAGATCTTAATAGTTTTTTTCCACAAGTAGATGCACTTGGAATTCTACTTATAATAATAGAGAAGATGTTTCTAGTTCACAAAATATTTTGGCATTGGTGGTGGATTTGGATGGTATTAGATGTGCATTACATTTAGTCTTGGTAATTGGCATCAATAATTCTAATGCTACTACTTATTTTCCACCTACTTCTAAACCTTCCTAAAATTTTAATGCATGTTTTCAATCTAAACTCACTTCTAGAATTAAATCTATTGTTACAAGAAAAGTCTAAGCTCCTCATGCTTCACAAATAACCTCATACTTTAACTCAATAAATAAATATCTTGAAATAGATGAGCCACTTATTTCCATGTGTCTTGCCAGTTTGTATGAACCCTCCACTTAATTTTCCAGTTTGAGGAGGTTGTTCATTCCAAATAACTCATGCAATGGATAAAGAAATCATCATTAGAATACAATATATTCTTGTATGGTTTTAACCACTTCCAAGAACCAAGCATTGTGATCTTTACTCTCATTTGAACCAACCATTGATCTTAAACATCATGATCTTATCATGTTCATAGTATACATCAACACTGAAACTGTGATATCTTTTTTATTTGAAATTGCATCCTCCTTCATTTGGCAATGTCTTGTATTTTATAGGACCACCTCTATTACATCATTTTCTCATTATCTCATATTAATGCATTCTATTTTATATAAATAAAGAACATGACCTGTTGCAACAATCAACCATATTATCATTCCTCAAACAAATAATACACATGTTTCTTTAGTTATTTAACATCTTATCTATTAGGTGCATATTATTGATATCCCCATCATGACATTTTGATCATGAAATTTCATAGATCCATCCTAGAAAATCTCGAAGTAATAAAAAAACCTAGAATATTATAAAACTTTGACACCGGGCATTGTGCAATCCAATTATTACCATGCCACTTGTCTTTTGAGTTGACCATTGCATCATCCCCATACAATTGCAATAAAGCATGATCTTGGGGATTATTTTGTGTTGATTAATAATCACTATGCAATGATGCTACTTGAAAGATTTGAAACAAGCGACATCCCCTAGGATTAGGTAAACCATTAATCTTTATATTATTTGATGAATCTTTTTCATCTAGCCATATTATGAGTTCATCCTTGTTACATTGTGCCTACATGGCCTAATATATGTTCCCTCAAAATTATGGTCAGTTCTTCTTTTATCTAGATATATTTCTCTAGGGATATCATAAATTACAATGACATTATTAAATTTGGTGGCTATAATCCTTACAATGTTTTCTCTCATGTTTCCTTCCTCTACTTGATGGTATGTGATATTGAGTCTAAATATTTTATTGCGAACATCAAAACACATGAGAGCTAAAAGGTAACAAATTTCACCCTTAATATTAAATATTGATTAGAATAACAAGTCTAAATGATATCGTAATTTAATTATGAACTTAAAATATTAATATTCCTTCATATTTATGATAATCTCATGTTAATTTGATGTAGCTAATTTTTTGTAACATTAGTGATTTTGTTGAATAAAAACTTCCTTTCTCTTACTTTGATCATGATAGGAGATATTTTATACTAGTATAACATCCAACAAATTAATGGAATAAATTAAATTTTAATCATTAAGATTTTCATATGAGGTGACCATGCAATAACATTGCTAGACACATTCTAAACATTCTTATAACCTTTTAGATGATGGTTATATCAAGTCATCATGTTTTTAAATTTATTCAAGTTAAATTTGAAACAAACATTTTACCATTTAATTTACTAATTAATCAAAAGTAAAGTACCATGTTACATTTATGATTAGAAGAGTGAAAAAAAAAACTCTCATCAGTTGCCACATATGCAATTTCAATAGTTTTTATAAACTAAAAGTTCTAGAGAATTTACCTTGAATTACTTTGAGAAATATATTTAATAGAATTTTTAAATATATAGAGGTTACATATTTATTTATGTATATAGATATTTTTCCTCACTCTAGATATCAATGGTGTGAAAATTGAAAATATATTAAATATTCAAAGAATAAGAATATGGCAACGACAAACAATAAACTCTTTATTGTATACAGATTACATTTTTGTAACTACATTTTGTCTTGTATAAACCAACATCCAGGAAAAGTATTAATAGAGTTTGGAGCCTTTACATTAGCAAAAATTTGATGCTACTAACTTAATGATTGCATCTTACATTGGTAGAGAACTAAATGAACAAGAATACCAATGAAACATTACATATGAAGGATACAACAAGTTAAACAAGTTAAACCAATATCCTCTCAAACCTGTTCCATTATTTGCTATCTCATAAGATTCCTTGAGTCATGATTGCTCTTATATCATTGAGCAATTGACTCTTGGAATGACAACTCCAAGAACGAGTGATACATTTGATAAGATGATCTATATGCAAAGAAACTAAGATCTATATGATGATTAACAAAAATTGCTAAGATGAGACATTATGCTATGATAATGAAACTAACTATGATATGATACAGATATTAAGTTATACTAACATGCTATACTAACATTAATATACTATGCTAATGATATGGAATGCTTTTAAATATTAAATATTATGATTAAATAAAGAGAGGAAAAGCTTAAGACTTGATGAAATAGACTATAATATGGATGCATGAAACTTGGATAATTAATAAAGAGAGAAATGAGGCCTATTTATAGAAGGAGTGGGAAATTGGATGATTAATATTGAGTAATCTTAACAAGGGTTGGGATTGAAGGATCTTTAATCCATGTGATACTTTTAAACCAATCCCATGTTGACAAGTGTCAATCTGAGAAGGCTTGAGAGGGGAGAAGAGGCATTAAATGCCTAATGAGACATGAGGATTACCCTAGGAGAGTTTGGTTAGGGTTGAGTTAATGGATAAAGTTTTTATCCAAAGGATAAACTCTTGCGCAAGAGTTAAAGGGATAACTATGGTCAAAGCAATGAATGCTTGAACATACCCATGAGTTAAAATGATGGTTAAGTTAGAGGAAAGTCTATAACCAAAGGTAGAAGGTGAATTAACCATTAATGGTTATATAAGAGCCTTTAATGGTTTGGAAGACTTTAGAGGTTAACCATATGAAGACATAAAGCCTTTAATGGTTATTGAAGACTTTGGAGGTTTTTGAGAAGTGAGCTTTTTTCTTAAGGAATGTGCAAATGATTATGAGGGGGATTAGGCTAAAATGGAATTGATTAGAAGAATCTAGAAGGGGGTTTAGGCATGCAGGTGGATTTGTAGGAGAATGCAAGTGGGAGGGTTTTTAGAATTTTATTTGAGATTAATTTATTTCAAAAAGTGGGTTGCAACTTGCATTGGGTTAATTTAAATAGATATCAATTTATTTAAATGTTAAAACAGGTTTCAATTAAATGTAAATTTAATTAAATAAATATGATTTATTTAATTTAGAGTTTGGCCAAATGAATTAAATTAAATAAATTGAATAAGTTATTTAATCAATAGAGGAAAGGGGAGAATTAATTAAATATTAATTTAAGTAATAGAAGAATTGTTAATGAATTAAATAAACATTAAATATTTATTTAATTTGGTGGTTAGATTTATGTGTCTACAGTTTGCCCCTCTTTGAAGTGATGTGTGTGCACACGTTGATTCAAAGAAAAATTGCTTGATGATGTAGAAGAAAAAAATTGATTTTCCCAAGATGTTTGCCAAATGATGGTATGTTGATTACTGGATAATGATATGATTGATGTCCCATCGGGCGATTAATTGAGAAAAAAATATTTTTTTGGATATTTGTAAAAAAAAATTTGTTTTAGTTTTTTTAAATTTAATTTTTTTTTGGATTTTTTTGGATTTTTTAAATATTTTTTTATTTTTTTGGGTTTTTCAAAATTGATCTCCTGATAAAATAATGATTTGATTTTGAAAATATGAATTGACCACAAAAATTACAAGCTCCACACGTCCATCTATGTGGCATGTCCCACTTGCATCACCACTTGGCTATATAAACCCTTGGGGTCACTTTTCAGCTCGTTTGTACTTTTGTCATTTGGTGATTTGAGCTTGGAGAGAAGAGGAGAAAAATGGTGCCACCATATGCCACCCACAAATTTGAGAGAGTTCATTGATTTGAGAGGCCAACAACATATGGACCTCCGGTAAGTTAATTTTTGACCTCCCTCATGTGATTTTGAAGTGATTTTTGAATGATTTTTGGTGATTTTTTTTTATGTTTTTCCCCTTTTTGCACGCTAGGGTTTTTTTTTTGCTTGTTTTAGTACTTTCAATTTTTAGTTTAGCACTTTTGGTTTTTCATTTAATGCATTTGACTATTATCATAGCTCATTTGATTAAGTTTTTAGCACTTTTGATTTCCTTTATGGCGCATATGATATATGATGTGGCGCATTTGATAAATATTTTAGTGCTTTTGATAAAATGTTATAGCACCTGTGGTGAATGTTTGAGTGCTTTTGATAAACCTTCCTAATTGATAAGAGTTTATGATATAAACTCTCGATTTGATAAATGTGTGACTTTCATCACTGATAGCTTAGATGAACCCCCTTGATTGATAAGAGTTTATGATATAAACTCTTGATTTCAAAAATGCATGACTTTCATCACTGATAGGTGTTCAGAGAGATTTATTAAGATCTCATGTGAGTAGATAGGGTAATTGATTGATTGAGTGATGGCATCGATTAGTCGGATATAGAGATGACATTATGTTGATATCTTGGTGTAGGCATATGCGGGTGTACTGATGTCTCAAAGCGATAACCGAAGACATTCTCCATGAGGAAGATCTTACTGATGTTGACAAGGTGATCATTGAATTGTGTGGGTTGTCTCATATCGTGTTCATGCCTGATTACCAGATGAATAGGGATTTTCTAGCAGAGAGGTGGCATAGCGACCACAACACCTTCCACCTACCTAACGAAGAGATGATGGTGATCCTAAAGGATGTATACAGGATTCTATAGATTCCAATCATAGGAGAGCTAGTGCAGTATGAGCGTGTGTTGGCAATAGGTGCAGTGGCTTTCCAGTGAGTTTTTAGAGATGAGGAGATCAATAGTCCAGGTATGACGTGAGAATACATGGTCAAGTTTTACTTGCAGCTACGATTGACATTGGTAGGTTTGGTAGGAGGCTTCCTTTGTCTAGACAGGAGGTCTCATGGATTTGCAATGGGATGGGGTCTTGTGCTAAAGCACATGGTTACACGGGGGACTCGGTATGCTTGGGGATTTGTGTGTTGGCCCACCTCTATCATGATTTGCACCAGGTGGTTTATGAATAGGCTTCCAGCCTATCTGCGAGTGTGACATTGTTACAAATATAGACATGAGAGAACATATCAGTGACATGACCTATTATGGAGAGATCTTGAGAACTAGGGCACCCTTACTTGTACGCATACATGCACGCAAGTTCCTAGCCTATGCTTGGGAAATTATATTATTGGAGTTGAGTACTGGATGTTCTAGATTAGGTGATTTGGAGGCAATACCTTGATTGTGAGGTGTGGCAAGAGGATGTGACTAAGATCCTAGTCTTTCTACAGAGCTGATACTTGATTGGGAGGACCCCATATGTGAGAGATTTATTTTGGGTCGTGTGTAATAGAAATTTTGTCTAACCCAAGGGATGCCTCAATGTTCTTCCATGCATGCATGTACACACAAGGATACCGAAGATTGGTAGCCTACACTTGATTTTGATATAGCTCGTGTAGAGTTCTATGCACCACCCTCGTGAGCATGGGATATACCATTGGGGGTTGTGGATGCTGGGATGACCACACAATACGCATAGTATATGGTTAAGGATCCCTTTCCGCGACTAGCAAGGCCAGGAGAGCCAATACAACCCTTAGAGGAGGAGGATGATGATGACGACCATCTGGATCCACGGGGGTTGAGACCACTTGGTGGTCAAGGTTAGGGGAGAGGTGGGCATAGGATTGGGAGGTTTGGAGGAGAGGTTGGTAGAGGTAGGGGTGGTGGGAGACATGAAGGCCGAGGTAGGGGTGTGATTGGGAGAGGTGAAGGTTCGAGGGATGCAAGAATAGGTGGACCATTATAGATGGGAGAGGATATTGGTGGGGTTGGGGGTGATTAGGGAGAGGATTCCAACTTCAAGGAGACAAAGGAGGAGGAGGAGGAGCCACTGATTAGGAGGAGGAGAGTAGAGATGGATCCACCTTCATCTTTGCTATAGTATATCCCGGTACATGTAGCATAGGATCTATAGCCTCCACAGCATCTAACAACATATATTACCGTGCCCCCTCATCAACAATAGGCATAGATAATAACTTTGTAGTCTATGGTGTAGGGTTTACAGGGACAATTAGCCCAAGCTGAGGCACAAATTGCCTCTCTCACGACAAAGAGAGATGTCGTTATCATAGAAAGGGATAGAGCACACTAGGACTTTCATGCTGCTTAGGGTCAGATGGATACCTTGCAAATACCAGTCGATCAAGGTTCTACATGGGAGGAGATGAGGGAGATGCATCGAGCGGGATCAGAGATTCAATATTGGAGATCTCTCTACCAGTAGGTTGTCCCTCCTTCTCGGTGGGCACCTATTTTTACAAAGGCCACATGGACTAGATCACAACACATTCGGTCCCATATGGGTAGTAGACGAGTGACATGACCACTCCGTAGAGATACACCAAAGGGAGATCCAGGTGCAGGACCCTCTACTTATGTAGGTGCTATGAAGCCTACAAGCTTTGGGGATAGCCACACATAGACCTTATGTGCCCAAAGATTTTTGTATCATTTGATGTATACACTGATTTACTTTTGATAGTGATGGTTTCGATCATTTTATTATGTACATTTTATTTTGATATGATATATGGGTACTTTTGATAGTTATTCCTATTTGATGTTTATGAGATGCAGTAGCGATTTCCTTCGGATCCATATGTGTCACCTATGTATGATGATATAATGTTGGATATTCTTATACATGTTATGGATGTTTTTGTATGTGATGGATGCATTTACTTTATACTCTATATGCCTATATGCATGTCTATATGATTTTATGTTTATGAATTCCTATGATGTCTATGTGGTGTGTGTTTTCTATGTGATGATGTGATCTATATGTTTTGAAGGTGATATATGATTAGTATTCCTATATAATGATTTGTTGATTCTGGTTTATGTTCATGTATGATGATGGATTAAGCAATAATGATGTTGTACATATGATGATGTTAATGCATATGGATGTGTATAATGTTCTATGATATGACTATTTACAATTTTATGGATGGATGCCATGTGATTATGCTTATATAATATGATGCATTTGCTATGATGATGAGATGTAATGTATGTAATGCATATGTGATGTATGGATGCAATGATCTTTAAAATGTGCAATGGGTATAATTGAATCAAGATGACCTGAGTGTTACTTGCATAAAATAGGCAAGAGTTAACCTTTATCCTATACAAATCCTTAATATCCTCGATGATGTGTTACTAATCACATCTTGCGACAAATTTGTATAATATTAAGTATTCACTCATAGACAATAGACATAAAAAAATATCAAACTCCTTCCTTTCTCCTCTAGTTTTGAGACATCCTTGAGTTTCGTAGGAGATATGATAACAAAAATCAAACTCCACAAATGAGAATTCATGCTTCTCATGCTACTTCTCAGATAAAAACATCCTGCTAATGGATCCTTGTTTGGATTTGTTGCGGATATCACTTGTGTGCTTGGATCTTGTTTTAATGTTCACCATTGAGTTTCATGCTCTTTTTTTAGTGAGGTATGTATTTGTTTGTGTGGCTGTCCACTTGTTTAAGCCCAAAAGGCAAGTTGCCCATACTGAGTTCAGTTTCGTCCCTAGTCCTAGACATAACTTCTGATATGGATATATACACTAATTACCAAGCCATTGTGAGACATTGTGTGGATGACTATTTTAACAATTAAGGATAGTGACTATGCTAAGTGTATCCAAAATTATACTTTGTTAAAAGCTTCATGAGTTGCGAATACTTGTTGATGGATTAGATGAAATGAATGAAAAGGGTATGACATATGTACCAATAAATAGAAGATACGAGCTATCAAAAATAACACCTATTTCCAGGTTTTCACCACTTTCTTTTATTGCACTTTTTGATTTTTATGATCTTTTTGTATTTTTCTTGATTTTCTGATTTTTTTGATTTCATACATTGGGCGACTCAAGTGTAGAACTTCTTGAGATGTATGCTATTGATAGGATCATCTAACACATCTCCTTTTGAATTAGAGAGCTAATATGCCCTTGATCCATATGTTGATATGATGACAAAAGGACCTACTCGGTTTGGTTCAAACTTGCCTTTCTTTTCCCGATCCTGTTGATTGTAGGGTTTTTCCTTCAATACCAAGTCATCGACTTGGAACATCCTTGGTGTCACTCTGTAGTTTTAGCTCCTAGACATACATTGCTGATATGCTTTTAGATGATCAAAATCATGTTGACTGCATTCATCTAGCAACTCTAATTCTTGCAATTTGTTTATTCGGTACTCCTCATCTAGGATGAGTCCATTCTGTGATACTTTAAGTGATGGTATTTTGGCTTCAATGGGTAAGATGGCATCTGATCTATATACAATTTCATATGGTGTGGCTGCTGTAGGTATGCAAATGCTAGTTTCATATGCCCATAAGACAAGATTTAATTGGACATGTCAATCACGACCAACATCATTCACTATTTTCTTTAAGACTTTCAGGATGGTTTTGTTTGAAGCCTCTTCTTGGCCATTCCCTTGAGGATAATAAGGTGTGGAGAAGAGATGCTGGATATGAAATATTTCGCAATTTTCTTGTACATCTTGGTTTTTGAAATGTCTTCCATTATTAGTGATAATGGAACTGGGAATTCCATACCGGCAAATGATATAGTTCATGATGAAGGAAGATATTTGCTTGCCAATAATAGTAGTCAATGGAACTACTTCAATCCACTTTGTAAAATACTCAGTGGATGTGATTATGAAATTGTGTCCATTTGATGAGGAGGGATGGATATTATCTATGAGGTCAAGTCCCCACTGGCATAATGACCATGATATAGTAAATGGTTGCAATTCCTGTGTAGGTACATGTATAAGATTTCCATGGATTTGGCATTTCGGGCACTTTCTAGAAAAGTGGTAGGATTCCTTTACCATGGTCGGCCAATAGTACCCCATCCTTAGAATTTTCTTGGATAGAGTAGGAGCACTTGAATGTGTTCCACAAATACCTTCATGAAGTTCTTGCAAATCAGTTTTAGATTCATTCATGTCAAGACACAGAAGGAGAGTACCATTAAGACCCCATTGATAAAGCGTATTAGTGGTTAGGGTATAATGGGTTGCTTGATGTATAAATTCATGTTTCTAGTTTTGGGATAAACTTGGTGAAATGGTATTATCCTTTAGGTAGGTATAGATCTTTCCATAGAGTGGTGATTCATAACTGACTAGGTGGTATATGACTTGGGCTTCAAGATTGTCATAAGAAGGGGAAAACAATTGCTCCACCAGGAACTCATAATGATTTAGTTTTTACAATATTTGCAAGAGTGAGGTGATGGTCTCTAGGGCATCCATAGATTTGTTATCCCGCCTTGGGATTTTCTCAAATTTGATATTCATAAAGTATTTCTTGAAGTCGTCCATCATTCTTTTGTATGGGATCAACTTATCATCCTTGGTTTGATAGTCATCATTTACCTAATTGAGGACAAATTAGGAGTCTCCATAGACCTATAACTCCATGATCTTCCACTCTACTGTCACTTTGATTCTTGTGACCAGAGCTTCATACTCAGCTATGTTGTTTGTTCAAGGAAACATTAATCTGTAAGATCTTGGGATGGTGTGTCCTTTTGGGGTGATGAATAGGATTCCAACACTTGATACATGTTGTGTGTATGTGTTGGAATCAATGAACACTGAGAGGAGGGGTGAATCGGTGTTCTGCAATTTATAAATTTCTTTAATTGATTCCTAAACCACCAAATGTAAAAGAATAAAAGTAAAGTATAGAAACTCAACACACACAAGCATAAAACCATAACACCAGAATTTTTACATGGAAACCCAAAAAGGGAAAAAACATGATGGGATTGAAACCCACAATATCATAATACTGTGATTAGGAGTATAATAATATTACAAGGGGTATGCACATGCATTCAGGCACACTACCTAGAGCTCACTACTCAATTACAAAGAAGAGGGTTGCAACCCCCGAAGGACTCACTACCCTACAAATGAGTAGAAGTGGTAAATGATTGTCTGAACTGATGAATGGAATCTACAAATACCAAAATGCAATTCCATTTAAGCACAAAAAGTCTTCTTCCACTGTTCTAGCATACTACTCTATTTTTCTCTACTCTGTCATATACCAGAGGAAAAATCTAAGGATAGAACAGATAAAACTACACACAGACTCTTATACAATCTTTGTACACTCACATTGATCATGAAAATTCTCAAATAGATCAGTCTTATATATCCACATCACTTGATTAGGTCACCAACATGTCGGCTTCAAACATATTCACAAAATTTAAAACGTGTAACAAGAAGTCGGCTCAATCAAATTACCAATGTGTTATCCATTTAGTGGAATTGATTATGTGTTGCATTGATGTTTTGTCATTGATGCCAACAGTAGCTATTTGGATGCTTTATCGGCACCCTTTTGGTCCTGGTAGGTTGAGGGGTTTCTAGTTAACTTGGATCCGACATGATCCGATAGGCTTCGGTATAGTTTGGTAATGGAATTGGCTTGTTCATGATACTCATGCTCATATCTGGTCAGTTGGTTTTGGTTTGGTGATTGGATGCTATCCTGCTTGCTTAGAAACTTAGTTTCTAGGTCTGGCAAGGGTTTCACCGATAGAGCTTTTGTGTAGATCTTTGATAAATTGCATAAGTGGTGTTGGTGCAACTTCTGGTGGATTTTTTGGATGTTGTTGGTGATCATGTTCAAGACTTGGTGGATGGATTTCATTGTTGTAGCGTGTGGACCTATACTGGGTCCCGGTTGTTCTAGGTTATGGACTAACTTTAATGTAACATGTAGATTGGTCTTCTCTATGTATTTTCAAGATGCCTTATGTGTTGGATATAATTTGTTTGGTCTAAGCCTGACATGGTTTGTAATTATGTAATTGATTTAATATCTGGTAGTTGACCTAATTATTTATGGTTGAGGGTTTGTATATATATATGTAAGATCTCATTGCAAATCATCGTGGTTAATGTTCGAGGTCACAGTTAATGAATGTAATGTGCAAATAATCTAATATCATTCAGGCATAGGATTTGGTCGATAATTGGAGATCGAATTGGCTTTATGTAAGAGGACTTAGTCCTTCAGTCTTGAGCTTAACCGGAACTGTACTCGGGCATAGGAGATGCTATCTTTTGCAGTTCAACAATTCTCTGGATTGTAGTCTAGACTTCTATGTAGTTAGTGAGGCTCCTTTTATGATGAGTAGTGTGATCTAGTCTATTGGCCTTCTTGCAAGTGTAGGCCCCTCAATTGTAATTCACATACTTACTGCAGAAGTATTATCTGACTATGGGTAGGCTTCCCACCATGCTTTTTCCCTTTACCGGGTTTTCCATGTACAAATCTTGGTGTTATGTGGATATTATTTATTTTGTGATTACTGTTTATGATTAATTGGTTTAACTTCTATTCCATTATTAATGTTCTGGGTTTCGGTATTAAAGTTTAAATTGCTAATGGTTCTTGTAATCTATGACAACTGATTCACCCTGCCTCAGTTGTCTTCTGGTTATTTTAATTGTCTAACAATTGGTATCAGAGCTTTGGTCCTCTCTGTAGAGAGCTTAATCGCTTTTGAAGATCCTATGGAAACTAATAGTTCAAGTTCATCCAGTTCTTCTTGAGCTATCTTTGGAAGGGATATTTTGAGGCTTGATGGAACAAATCACACAGTATTGAAGATTTGGATGGAGACTCATCTGAGATGTCTTGGCAAGGAGATTTGGGAGATCACACAGAATGGTGTCACACCCTATAATCTGGGATCTGGAAATCCTCCTTTGACAAACCTAGACAAGGATCTTGAGAATGATTGTAGAGCAAGAGAAGCCCTCTTGTGTGCACTTTCTGATCAACAAATAATGGGATTAACAGACAAAACATATGAAAAGTCTATATGGGATAAGTTGGAGACTCTTAATGAAGGTGACCCTACAGTGAATATTGCTAAACTTGATGGTTACCGGGTGAGATATGAAAACCTGAAGATGGAAGAAGATGAAAGGATTAGTACATTCATGGAAAGGGTAAATGAGATTGTTATCAGAATTGAATGTTGTGGTGGAACTCTGAGTGAAGATGAAATTGTTTCTAAAGTCCTGAGCACCCTACCATGGGCTTACAAAATGAAGGTTACTTCTATTAATGAGTTGAGAAAAATGGCTAATACATCTGTCAATAGAGATACCTAGGTTGGGAAACTATCTTCTTTTGAGCTTGAAGAATTTGGACCTACTGAAGCTATGAAGTCTAAACCTTCTTCTCATGCATCTACATCTACAACTAGTAAGCAAGACTGGAAAGCTTTGTATGCAAAGGAATTGGAAGATATGAAAAGAGAAGATCATGAGTTTGAGCAACTTGAAGCTCTATTTGCTAGAAGAGTACCTAAAGGACTGATAGGAAGTAATTATGAAGGAAAAGAACCTTTTAAATATTTTGCATGTAATAAGATTGGTCATTTTGCATCTAGATGTCTTGAAAGAAATTCAAGATTTGAAGAAAGAGTTAGAAGATCATTTGAGCCTAACCCTGGATATAAGAACATGTATAAATACAAGAAAAATAGAGACAAACCATGCTACACAGTGGATGAGGAAGGCATGACTGATTCTGATGATGAACTAGCAGAAGACTCTGCTAGTGGATCCACCAATGGGAAGGAATGGGTGTTCTTGGCTATCAAGGAAGATGATCTGGTACTGGAAGAGAATGTACCTGAAGAGAAGGCACTTGCTGCTAAAATTCAAGACAAGGATGAATGGGTAATTGACAGTGGTTGTTCACATCATATGACTAGAGATAAAGGGAAGTTTCTGTCCTTGCAAGAATTTGATGGCGGTCTAGTTAGATTTGGAGATGACAAAGCATGTATGATCAAAGGAAAAGGAACTATATCATTGAATGGTAAGAACAATACTAACAATATTTATTATGTTGAAGGTTTTAGGCATAATCTTTTGAGTGTAGGACAATTGGTAGACAAGGGACTTCAATTATAGTTCAAGGATGGAAAATGCAAAATCTTTACCAGATCTGGTTTGGAGATTTCAACCAGTACACAGAAAAAAGGTAATATATTTCATTTGAACTCTGGTGACAAGACATGTTTGATTACACATATTGTGTTGGCCATTTGGTGGAATTGATTATGTGTTGCATCAATGTTTTGTCATTGATGTCAACACTAGCTATTTGGATGCTTTACCGACACCCTTCTGGTCTCGGTAGGTTCAGTGGTTTTTGGTTAACTTGGATCCGGAATGATCTAGTAGACTCCGATATAATTTGGTGATGGAATTGGCTAGTTCATAATGCTTATACGCATACCTGGTCAGTTGGTTTTGGTCTGGTGATTGGATGTTATCTTGCTTGCTTAGAAGATTGGTTTCTGGTTCTAGCGAGAGTTTCACTAGTATAGCTTTTGGTGGAGATCTTTGATGAATTGCATAATTGGTGTTGGTGCAGCTTCTGATGGATTTTTAGGATGCTGTTGGTATTCATCGTCGAGACTTGGCATTTGGAGATCATTACTGAAGCATGTGGACCTATACTTTGTCCCGGTTGATCTAGATTACTGACCAACATTAATGCAACATATGGATAGGATCTATTGTTGTATTTTTGGGATGTCTTATGTGTTGGATATTATTTATTTTGGTCTAAGTCTGACATGGTTTGTAATTATGTAATTGGTTTATTGTTTGGTGGCTGACCTAATTATTTATTGTCGAGGGTTTGTATAAATAGATGTAAGATCTCATTGTAGATTATAATGGTTATTGTAAGAGGTCATGGTCAAGGAACGTAATGCGCGAATAATGTAATATCTTTCAGGCAAAGGAGTTGTTTGATCATTGGAGATCAAATTGGGTTTGTGTAAGAGGATTTAGTCCTCCGATATTGAGATTAACTGGAACTGTACTCAGGCATAGGAGATGTTATCTTTTGCAGTTTAACACTTCTCTAGATTGTAGTTTGGATTTATATGTAGCCAATGAGGCTCCTTTGGTGATGAGAAGTGTTCTCTAGGCTATAGGTGTTAGACAGTTTAGATAACTAAAAGACAATTGAGAGGGGGGGAAGTGAATCAGTTGTCACAGATTACCGGAAGCATTAGTAATTTAAAACAACAATACCAGAATCCAAAATAATAATACTGGAATAGAAGTTAATCCAATTAAACATAAACAATAATCACATAATAAAAGTCATCCACATACCACCAAGATTTGTACGTGGAAAACCCGGTAAAGGGAAAAAAAACACTGGGAAGCCTAGCCACAGTCAGATAATACTTCTGCAATAAGTATGTGAATTTACAATGAAGCGGCCTATACTTGCTGGAAGGCCAATAGCCTAGAGCACACTGCTCATCACAAAAGAAGTCTCACTGACTATATATAAATCCAGACTACAATCCGGAGAAGTGTTGAACTACAAAAGATATCATCTCTTATGCCTCAGTATAGTTTCAGTTAAGATCAATACCGGAGGACTAAATCCTCTTATAGACCCAATTTTATCTTCAATAATCAATCAAATCCTCTATCTAAATTATATTACATTATTCGCACATTACATTCATTGACCATGACCTCTTACAATAACCATGATGATCTACAATGAGATCTTTCATCTTATTTATACAAATCCTCAACCATAAACAGTCAGATCAGCCACCAAACAATAAACCAATTACTTAATTACAAACCATGTCAGCCTTAGACCAAAATAAATAATATCCAACACATAAGACATCTTGAAAATACAACAATAGATCCTATCCACATAATACATCAATGTCGGTCCATAACCTAGATCAACCGGGACCAAGTATAGGTCCACATGCATCAACAATGATATTGAAATGCCAAGTCTCGAACATGATCACCAACAACATCTTGAGACTCCATCAGAAGCTGCACCAACACCAATTATGCAATGCATTAAAGATCTCCACCAAAAGATCTGCTGGTGAAACCCTCACCGGAACCAGAAACCAATCTTCATAGCAAGCATGATAGCATCCAATCACTAGACAAAAATCAACTAATCAAATATGAGTCTAAGAATTATGAACAAGTCAATTCCATCACCAAATTATACCAGATTCAAGCAAATCATGTCGGATCCAAGTTAACCAAAAACTACTTAACCTACTGGGAATAGAAGGGTACCAGTAAAGCATCCAATATTTTAGTGTTGGCATTAATGACAAAACATCAATGCAACACATAATCAATTCCACCAAATGGCCAACAATCTCCCCCTTTGGCATTGATGGCAACACTAGATGTGAAACACATCTAAGTACCAATAAATGCCAAACAAGTCTCCCCTTGTGGAAGACAACCAACAATCTCTTGCATATAGCTCTAAATATCAATGTCTCTCTCCCTTTGAATAATATATCTATAAATTTCTGAGTTTCTTGTTTTCACATCACTCTCTCCCCCTTTGACATCGATGCCAAAAATTTGACAAAAATTTCAAAGCAAAAACATAAGCCTCTGAATCTCAAAGCTGACTACTCCCTCTGAGTAATAGCATCCCACATCAGTGCCAGGATGAATAGTATCTCTCATAATGCATACCAGACTGATGCCAAACCACATCAATCAAGTCTCTGCCATAGGGGTAGAAACCCCCAATCTATCTCTCAGGTACTCAACTGATTCCTTTGATAAAGGTTTAGTGAAAATATCTGCAATCTATTCTTTAGTGTTCACATAAACTAGTTTAACTTCATTTTCTTCCACCTTCTCCTTCAAAAAGTTATACTTCATAGATATGTGCTTTGTCTTAGAATGAAATATTGGATTCTTTGATATATCAATAGCAGTAGACTTATCACAATGGATAACTACGAATGCATCACAATCCACCTTTATATCTTTCAACATTTGCTTCATCCATAAAACTTGTGCACAATTAGTAGCAAAATCAACATACTCAACTTCAGCAGTAGATAAAAAAGTACATGACTATTTCTTGTTGATCCATGAAACCAACTTCTTTCCAAGAAAGAAAGCTCCACCAGAAGTAGTTTTCCGGTCATCAACATCTCTAGCCCAATCAACATCTTTATATGCACATAAAGTAAAGTTATCATTCTTAGGGTACCACAAACCATATTCTGATGTATCTTGCAAGTATCTAAAAATCCTTTTCATCGCAATCTCATGATTTTCTCTAGGATCACTCTGAAATCTTGAAACAATACAGACAACATTCATAATGTCAGGCATAGTCCGAGTTAAATAAAGTAGACCTCCAATCATAGATTTGTATCTTGTAGGATTTATCGGTGCAGAAACATCTTTCCTTGTCAATTTCTCACTTGTAACCATAGGTGTACTTATCGGTTTAGAATCTCCCATACCAAATTTATTCAAAAATTCCTTAGCATATTTAGTTTAATAGATAAAAATACCTTTGTCAGTTTGAGTAATCTGCAAACCTAAGAAAAATTTCATCTCACCAAACATAGAAATCTCAAATTCTTTCTCCATTTTCTTAGAAAATTATATGCATAATTTATCTTCACCTCCAAAGATAATGTCATCAACAAATACTTCAATAATCAGTATATCATCATCAATAATTTTATAATATAAATTATTGTTAGCATTGCCCTTAGTAAAACCAAGCTTCAAAAGATATTTATCCAACTTTGCATACTAAGCTCTAGGTGCTTGTTTCAATCCATATAAAGCTTTTCTTAACCTGCAAACCATATCAGTATCATCTAATAGTGAAAAACCATCAGGTTTCTCAATATAAACTTCCTCATCAAGATCCCCATTCAAGAATGCACATTTAACATTTAATAATCTTATTGCTTCAATCCTAGCTACCGGTGCAAAATTTTCTCCATAATAAATTCAATGCTTCTGAGAATATCTTTTACAAACCAATCTAGCCTTATTCCTTATAACTTGACCATCCTCATTCAATTTATTCCTAAAAACCCATTTAGTTCCAATAACATTTTAATTTTTAGGTCGGGGAACCAAAGTCCATGTATTATTTTTCTCAATCTGATGTAATTCTTCTTCTATAGCTTTTAAACAAAATTTATGTTTACATGCCTCAATTAGTGATACCGGTTCAACTTGTGAATTTAAACATACCTCATTAGTTGCTAGTCTTCTTCTTGTCATCACTGAATTGTTTTTATCCCCAATGGTTTGATCTTCGGGATGATTCAATCTCACATACCTAGGAGTCTTCTGACTCTTTGTTCCTCTTCCATATTTGTCAGTTACTATAGAATTTTTTGATGTTGCCAGAGTAACTGGTTCAACTCTCTATTCCAGTAAAGGTGCTACCAATTCAGATATAATCATTTCCACTGCTAGTTCCTTCTCATAAATTCTGATTTGACTTTTTCTCAGCTCATCTACTTTGATATTAGCACTCTCCACAATTCTTTGCAATCTCTTGTTACAACATCTTTATGCTTTAATTTCATTAGAATAACCAATAAATATGCCTTCGTAACTACTAGGATCAAATTTACCAATAGTATCATCTTTCGTGATATAACATTTACTACCAAACATTCTAAAATACTTAATTGTAGGTACATATTGCCAAACCATAATTCATAAGGTGTCTTACCAGTTTCTCCTTTGATATGTACTTTGTTGAATGTATAAAAAGTTGTACTCGCTACTTCTCTCCAGTAGATATGAGGTAGATTAGCTTCCATCATCATTTTTCTAGTAGCATCCAAGATAGTTCTATTTTTCCTTTGCACAACTCCATTCTGCTAAGGTGTTCGGCGAGCAAAAAGTTGTCTTCTAATACCATGCTTGTCACAAAAGTTTTGAAACTCACCAGATGTGAATTCTCCACCATGATCTGATCACAAATGTTTTATCTTCAATCCTGTCTTAGTTTCCACTTTAGCCTTTAAGATTTTAAACTTTTCAAATGCTTTAGATTTTTCTCTCAAAAAAGTAACCCACATCATTCTAGAATAATCATCAATGTTTAGCATGAAATATCTATCACCATGAAAAATTTTAACTCTAGTAGGACCACACAAATCAGTATGAATAAGATCAAGAACATCATTTGATTTATCTTGTATACTCCTAAATGAGGTTCTGACATGTTTATCCATTTGACATTCTTTACATAATAGATTATAGGGGTTCATAATCTTAGGTATATCTCTAACAGCCTTAGTTGAACTGATCTTCACAATGCAATGAAAATTCACATGACACAACCTTTTATGCAATAACTAACTCTCATCAATCTTTGTAATCAAACATGTCTTCTACCAGAGTTCAAATAAAATATCTTACCTTTTGTTTGTGTACCGGTTACAATCTCCAAGCCAGATCTGTCAATGATTTTGCATTTTCTATCCTTGAACTGTAATTGAAATCCCTTAGCTACCAATTGTCCTACACTCAAAAGATTATGCTTCAAACCTTCAAAATAATAAACATTGTCAGTATTGTTCTTACCATCCAATGATATAGTTCCTTTTCCCTTGATCATACATGCCTTATCATTTCCAACTCTAACTAGTCCACCATCAAATTCTCGCAAAGACAGAAACTTCCCTTTATCTCCAGTCATATGATGTGAACAACCACTTTCAATTACCCATTCATCGTTATCCTCAATTTTAGCAGCAAGTGCCTTCTCCTCAGGTACATTCTCTTTGAGTGTCAGATCATCTTCCTTGATAGCCAAGAATACCCATTCTTTCCCATTGTCAGATCCACTAGAAGAGTCTTCTATCGGTTCATCATTTGAATCAGTAATGCCTTCCTCATCCGCTATGTAGCATGATTTGTCTTTGTTTTTCTTGAATCTATACTTGTTCTGATATCTAGGGTTAGGTTTAAATGATCTTTTAACTCTCTTCTCAAATCTTGAATTTCTTTCAGGACATCTAGATGCAAAATGACCAATCTTATTACATCCAAAACATTTAAAAGGTTCTTTTCCTTCATACTTACTTCCTACCAGTCCTTTCGGCACTCTTGTAGAAAATAGTGCTTCAAGTTTCTCAAACTCATCATCTTCTCTTTTCATATCTTCTAATTATTTTGCACATAAAGATTTCCAATCTTGCTTACCGGTTGTAGATGTAGATGCATGAAAAGCAGGTTCAGTCTTCATAGCTCTAGATGGTCCAAATTCCTCAAGCTCAAAAGTAGATAGTTTCCTAAACAAAGTATCTCTATTGACAAATGTATTAGCCATTGTTCTTAACTCATTAATAGCAGTAGCCTTCATTTTGTAAGCCGGTGGTAGGGCTCTCGGGACTTTAGAAACAATTTCATCTTCACTCAGAGTTCCACCACAACATTGAATTCCCATAATAATCTCATTTACCCTTTGCATGAATGTAGTAATCCTTTCATCTTCTTCCATCTTTAGGTTTTCATATCTCAACCATCAAGTTTAGCAATCTTTACTGTAGGGTCACTTTCATTAAGAGTCTGCAACTTATCCCATATAGCCTTTATAGATGATTTGTCGGTTAATCCCATAATTTGTTGATTAGAAAGTGCACACAAGAGGGCTTCTCTTGCTCTACAATCATTCTCAAGCTCCTTGTCTAGGTTTGCCAGAGGAGGATTGACAGATCCTAGATTATAGGGTGTGACACCATTCTGTATGATCTCCCAAATCTCCTTGCCAAGATATCTCAGATGAGTCTCCATCTGAATCTTCCATTATGTATAGTTTGTTCCTTCAAGCCTCAGTATTATCCCTTAGAAAGATAGCTCTAATTAACCAGATGAAATTGAATCGTTAGTTGCCATAGGATCTTCCTCAAACGGTTAAGCTTTCTACAAAGAGGACCAAATCATTGATACCAATTGTTAGATAGTTCAGATAACCAGAAGATAGCTGAGAGGCGAGGGGGTGAATCAATTGTCTCAGATTACCAAAAGCATTAGCAATTTAAAACAACAATACTTGAACCTAAAATAGTAATAGCGGAATAACAGTTAATCCAATTAAGTATAAATAGTAATTAGAGAATAAAAGTCATCCACACAACACCAAGATTTGTATGTGGAAAACCCAGTAAAGGGAAAAACCACGGTGGGAAGCCTACCCATAGTCACATAATACTTCTGCAGTAAGTATGTGAATTTACAATGAAGGGGCCTACACTTCCAAGAAGGCCAACAGCCTAGAGCACACCGCTCATCACAAAAGGAGTCTCATTGACTAAATATAAATCTAGACTACAATTTGGAGAAATGTTGAACTGCAAAAGATAGCATCTCCTATGCTTGAGTACAGTTCTGGTTAAGCTCAATATCGGAGGACTGAATCCTCTTACAAACCCAATTCGATCTCCAATTATCAACCAACTTCTCTGCCTGAATGATATTACATCATTCGCACATTACATTCCTTCACCATGACCTCTTACAATAACCATGATGATCTACAATGAGATCTTTCATCTTATTTATACAAACCCTCGACCATAAACAATTAGGTTGGCCACCAAACAATAAACCAATTACATAATTACAAACCATTTCAGCCTTAGACCAAAACAAATAATATCCAACACATAAGACATCTCGAAAATACAACAATAGGTCCTATCCACACATTACATCAATGTCGGTCCATAACCTAGATAAACCGGGACCAAGTATAGGCCCACACACTTCAGCAATGATCTCCAAATGCCATCTCAAACATGATCAACAACAGCATCCTAAAACTCCATCAGAAGCTACACCAACACCAATTATGCAATGCATCAAAGATCTCCACCAAAAGCTCTGCAGATGAAACCCTCGTCGGAACCAGAAACCAATCTTCATAGCAAGCAGAATAGCATCCAATCACTAGACCAAAATCAATTCACCAAATATGAGTATAAGAATTATGAACAAGTTAATTCCATCACCAGATTATATCGGAGTCAACCAGATCATGTTGGATCCAAGCTAACCAAAAAACCACTTAAGCTACTGGGACCAGAAGGGTGTCGGTAAAGCATCTAATCAGCTAGTGTTGACATCAATGACAAAACATCAATGCAACACATAATCAATTCCACCAAATGGAGAATAGTTGGCCTTCTTTCAAGTGTAGGCCCCTTCATTGTAATTCACATACTTACTATAGAAGTATTATCTGACTGTGGGTAGGCTTCCCACCCTAATTTTTTCCTTTACCGGGTTTTCCATGTATAAATTTTGGTGTTGTGTGGATGGCTTTTTCTCTATGATTATTGTTTATTCTTAATTGGATTAACTGCTATTCTGGTATTATTGTTTTGGGTTCCGGTATTAAATTTTAAATTGCTAATGCTTCCAGTAATCTATGCCAACTGATTCACCCCCCCCTCAGTTGTCTTCCAGTTATCTAAACTATCTAACAATTGGTATAAGAGCTTTGGTCCTCTCTACAAAAATCTTAACCACTTGAGAAAGATCCTATGGCGACTAACAGTTCAAGTTCATCCAGTTGATCAGGAGCTATCTTTCCAAGGGATATACCGAGGCTTGAAGGAACAAATTACACAGTATGGATGATTCAGATGGAGACTCATCTGAGATGTCTTGGCAAGGAGATTTGGGAGATCACAAAGAATGGTGTCACACCCTTTAATCTGAGATCTAGCAATCCTCTTCCAACAAACCTAGACAAGGAGCTTGAGAAGGATTGTAGAGCAAGAGAAGCCCTCTTGTGTGCACTTTTTGATCAGCAAATAATGGGATTAATAGATAAATCATCTAGAAAGACTATATGGGATAAGTTGCAGAATCTTAATGAAGGTGACCCTATAGTGAAGATTACTAAACTTGATGTTTATTGGGTGAGATATGAAAACTTGAAGATGGAAGAAGATAAAAGGATTGCTGCATTCACGGAAAGAGTAAATGAGATTGTTATGGGAATTCAATGTTGTGGTGGAACTCTGAGCGAAGAGGAAATTATTTCTAAAGTCCCAAGAGCCCTACTACTGGCTTACAAAATGAAGGATACTTCTATTAATGAGTTAAGAACAATGGCTAATACATCTGTCAACAAAGATACTCTAATTGGGAAACTATCTTCTTTTGAGCTTGAGGGATTTGGACCTTCTGGAGCTGTGAAGACTGAATCTTCTTTTCATGCATCTACATCAGCAACTAGTAAGAAAGACTGGAAAAATTTATATGAAAAAGAATTAGATGATATGAAGAGAGAAGATGATGAGTTTGAGAAACTTGAAGCACTATTTGCTAGAAGAGTGCCGAAAGGACCAGTAGGAAGTAAGTATGAAGGAAAAGCACCTTTTAAATATTTTGCATGTAATAAGATTGGTCATTTTGCATCTAGATGCCCTGAAAGGAATTCAAGATTTGAAGAAAGAGTTAAAAGATCATTTAAGCCTAACCCTGGCTATTAGAACAAGTATAGATTCAAGAAAAATAGAGATAAATCATGCTACATAGCGGATAAGGAAGGCATTACTAATTCAAATGAACAACCAGCAGAAGAATCTGCTAGTGGATTTGACAATGAGAAAGAATGAGTATTCCTAGCTATCATGGAAGATGATCTGGCTCTAGAAGAGAATGTACTTGAGGAGAAGGCACTTGCTGCTAAAATTGAGGATAAGGATGAATGTGTAATTGATAGTGGTTGTTCACATCATATGACTGGAGATAAAGGGAAGTTTTTGTCTTTGCAAGAATTTGATGGTAGACTAGTTAGATTTGGAGATGATAAGGCATGCATGATTAGAGGAAAAGCAACTATATCCTTGGATGGTAAGAACAATAGTGGCAATGTTTATTATGTTGAAGGTTTCAAACATAATCTGTTGAGTGTAGGATAGTTGGTAGATAAGGGATTTGAATTACAGTTAAAGGATGGAAAATTCAAAATCATTAACAGATCTGGCTTGGAGATTTCAACCAGTACATAGACAAAAGGTAACATATTTCATTTGAACTCCAGTGAGAATACATGTTTGATTATACAGATTGATGAGAGTTGGATATGGCATAAAAGGTTGTGTCATGTGAATTTTGATTGCATTGTGAAGATTAGTTCAACTAAGGCTATTAGAGATATACCTAAGATTATGAAGACCTATAATCCAGTATGTAAGGAATGTCAAATGGGTAAATAGGTGAGAACCTCTTTTAGGAGTATACAAGATAAATCAAATGATGTTCTTGATCTTATTCATACTGATTTGTGTGGCCCTGCTAGAGTTAAAAGTTTTCATGGTGATAGATATTTCATGCTAATCATTGATGATTATTCTAGAATGACATGGGTTACTCTTTTTAGAGAAAAATTTGAAGCATTTGAAAAGTTTAAAATCTTTAAGGCTAAAGTGGAAACTAAGATAGGATTGAAGATTAAATGTTTGAGATCAAATCATGGTGGAGAATACACATCTAGTGAGTTTTTTAATCTTTTGTGACAAGAATGGTATAAGGATACAATCTTATGCTCCCCAGACACCTCAGCAGAATGGAATTATGGAAAGGAAAAACATAACTATCTTGGAAGCTGGTAGAACCATGATGATGGAAGCTAATCTACCTCATATCTACTGGAGAGAAGTAGTGATTATAGTGGTTTACACATTCAAAAGAGTACATATCAAAGGAGAAACCGGTAAGACACCTTATGATTTATGGTTTGTCAATACACGTACAGTTAAGTATTTCAGAATTTTTGGTAGTAAATGTTATATCAGGAGAGATGATACTATTGGGAAATTCAATCCTATATGTGATGAAGCCATATTTCTTGGTTATTCTAATGAAAGCAAAGCATATAGATGTTATAACAAGAGATTGCATAGAATAGTGAAGAGTGCTAATGTCAAAGTAGATGAGCTGAGAAAAATTCAAATCCAAGTTTATAAAAAGGAACCGGTAGCACCTTTACTGGAATAGAGAGTTGAAAATGTTACTCCAGAAAAATCAGATAATTCTACAGTAACTGAAGAATAGGGAAGAGGAATAGAGAGTCATAAGACTCCTAGGTATGTGAGATTGAATCATTCTAAAGATCAAATCACTGGGGATAAGAGAAATGGAGTGATGACAAGAAGAAGACACTAATGAGGTATGTTTAATTTCACAAGTTGAACCGGTATCAGTAATTGAGGCATGTAAAGATGAACATTGGTTAAAAGTTGTGGAAGAAGAATTAGATCAGATTGAGAAAAATAACACATGGACTTTGGTTCCCCAGCCTAAAAATAAAAATGTCATTGGAACTAAATGGGTTTTTAGGAATAAATTGAGTGAGGATGGTCAAGTTATAAGGAATAAGGCTAGATTGATTTGTAAAGGATATTCTCAAAAGGAAGGAATTTATTATGGAGAAACTTTTGCATTGGCAGCTAGTACTGAATCGGTAAGATTATTTTTTTCCTATGCTACTTATAAAACCTACAAGGTTTATCAGATGGATGTTAAATGTGCATTATTGAATGGGGATCTTGATGAGGAAGTTTATATTGAGCAACCTAATGATTTTTCACTATCAGATGATATTGATATGGTTTGCATGTTAAGGAAATCATTATATGGATTGAAACAAGCACCTAGAGCTTGGTATGCAAGGTTGGATAAATATCTTTTGAAGCTTGGTTTTACTAAGGACAGTGCTGAAAGTAATTTATATTATAAAATCATTGATGATGATATACTGATTGTTGAAGTATTTGTTGATGACAATTATTTTGGAGGTGAAGATAAATTATGCATAGAATTTTCTAAGAATATGGAGAAAGAATTTGAGATGTCTATGGATGGTGAGATGAAATTCTTCTTAGGTTTGCAGATTATTAAACTGGTAAGTACACCTATGGTTATAAGCAAGAAATTGACAAGAAAAGATGTTTCTGTATCAGTAAATCCTACAAGATACATATCTATGATTGGAGGTCTACTTTATTTGACTCGGACTAGGCCTGATATTATGAATGTTGTTTGTATTGTTTCAAGATTTTAGAGTGATCCTAAAGAAAATCATGAGATGATGGTGAAAAGGATTTTTAGATACTTGCAAGGTACATCAGAATAAGGTTTGTGGTACCCTAAGGAAGATAACTTTACTTTATGTGAATATACAGATGCTGACTAGGCTGAAGATGTTGATGACTAGAAAAGTACTTCATGTTGGTCTCAAAATAATAAAACCAAGTTCACCTGCAAACTATCTATGAAAAAGCCAATCTCAATCAATAAAAAGCTTCAGAGCTTGGACAACATAACAATGATAACAATCCTTCTACTCTTTAGGCTCTGTAAAACCTAGGTGGGTGTACCTTTGATGCATTAAATTAGACCCTTTACACACATAAAAGCATCAATAGAAAGCAGATAAATCTCATAGGGCTCAACAACAAGGAGGTTATTGTAGATGGGCTAGATCTACATTGATATCTCAACTAGATTGGAGCATGAGATAGGTAGATTAAACTAAACCTACAACATAAAAGTAAATGGATATTGATTATTAAAACTCTCTGAGAATCCCCAGAATCTGCAGGACCATTGCCTTATCCAAGGGCATGGAGTCATACATCAATCTGCAAATGAAAACTTCTATTGCAAATCCAATTTATTAAGAAAGATATCCCTATATCAATGCATGACATTAATACATTCTAAACTCAAATGGAGGACCATACATATCCAGACATTATCCTGAATCCAAAATGATTATTCATAGAATTTAAACTCTTCCTTGAAGAATACCTAAGAACACCCATTACACTCCCAATATGAGAGGATAAACCCAAACTCCCTTGAAGACTAAATTTATTGAAAATAAGAGAAGGCCTAGAGACAATCCAATAAACTGTATATATGCGTTACATATATGAGACCCGCAACAGAAAACATTTATAGCAAGGAGATACTCTATTACTTGAAAAGGGACATTGTATTACAAATTTGGAAAAAGCTCAGAATTGGAAACCGAGATTTAGGAGCCTTGCTAACAAAAAATCTAGAACCCTTACCAAATGAGAAGACTCCTGAATAAGAAGGCAGGGAGGACAAAATCAGATTTCATTATCTGACAATAGCAACTACCCTATCCTTCAGTAATAATTGTTTCACACAACTTGGCCTGCAGAACATCCAATCTCTCTAACTGAAACATAACTTCTAAGATCCCAAGATCACTCCCCCAAAAATACTTGACATTGGTTACACTTGATTGTAGAATCAGATTTCTCGGATTGAGAGCTTTCCAACGATATATAACACTTATATATCGGGCAAAAAATAATCCTTTGGGAGCATTAATCTCTCTGCAGGTTAGTCATTTAATTTTCTACCTGTTCACCATAGTCAGAAATTATATTTTTAAATCTTTTAATTTCCCATGCAAACATCTGCCATGCATCTCCGCCACATGGCACCATCTAGTTCATTCTGGGGCCCTTATCCTACCACCTCAGCACGGGCTGGACTCAAAATGAAACCATGACTGTCTGATCAACCTTGATCTACTCTCTTAGTGGGCCCCAGCACTCAATCGCCAAGTCATGGTGAATAAACATCGCACGTCTTCCGATCACGGTATAGCGACCACTAGCCGATCAACTCAGCCAAACGTTGGATCTTTCTTAACTTGCTCGATGCTTAGTCCCTCTGAGCAGCTACATCCTATGCCACATTGTCACCACGTGTCCACCACTTGTCTACCACCTCATCATGCCCTGGACTCATCGCTGTAATGGAGCTCTTCTTTGTCACGGGGTCACGAGGGATATGCCAACTAGCAGTTTCTCACCGCAACTTAGTAACCACCGTTGGATCATTTGCAGATTTTCTCGCTTGCAAGGTCTCTAATCTTTTGGGTGTTAGTATTTTATACTAGCGAGTTGGAGAGTGGGTTTAAGTCATGAGGTCTTGAATTGGTCTTTGCCGTTCACCCCTTCTGTCGGGCCTGCCACATGTTAGCCTCTAGTTCACCTTTGGATCCAACTGGGCACCACCTTAACTGACATGTCACTTTAGGTTAGACCCTCCACTTGACCTGGGCCTACCTTGTCGCCAAGTCGCGATGGATATTCATCAAGCCATTTCCCATAATGGTTTAGAGACAGTCGTTGATCTTCCTCGGATCACCACCCGATCTTCCTGATCTGCTCGACCTTTACCCTGGTTGATCTGCTCCCTTATGCCACATGTCAGCTTATGGCCTACTCGTGGATCCACCTGCCTTACCACTGTTAGGTCCCAGAGACAACTAAGAGGGGGGATGAATCAGTTGTCAAATAAATTTAAACCAAGAACAACTTAACGAAACTTAATGCTTAATACCGGTAAACAAAACTTTATGTCGGTAGACAGTTTATCAGTTTAATTGTAGTACCGGTAAAGATTAATGCATGAAACAGAAAGACAATAACATCCATAACACATAACACCAATGTTTGTACATGGAAACCCTATAAGGGGAAAAACCATGGTGGGAAACCTTACCCACAATCAGATGATACTATTGCATATAGTATGTGTATACAAATGGGGTCTGCACATGTAGAAAGGCCAAGTGCCTAGAGCTCACTGCTCAAATGGGAGTCACACTGACTAGAATTGGATGGTTAAATCCAATAAGGATGTATTGCTCAAATTAGCATCTTTCTATGTTGGATTCAGTACCGGTGTAGTTCTGAATGTCTTCATAAAACCCTCCTTCAATCTTCAAATGATGTCTGCATGTATAGCTCTGCTTATTCTCGCATATACCTTCACATAATTCTTTTTCGCATTCCACATTCAATCTTACAAATAAGATCTTACATTTATACCATAACCTAAGACCAATTTTAGTAGGTCAGCTCTAAAAGATATTACAATAAAATCAATTTACAAGTAAAACAATATTCGATGTAATAACTGATTCAACATGTCGGCTCAATGCAATTACAACATTAATAAATCATCTCCATAACGTGTCGTGCTGATCTAGAAAAGATAAGCCTCCCGGTGCTTATTCTGGACCTATTTGCCGGTAACAGTAAATATGCAAACTTGAGTATACCAACAAACAAATCTTCAAGACAAAGTGTCCAAACAATATCTTTGACATAACCAAGTGTTTTCCATGCCATTCCAAGTGCCGGTGAACATTATATCCTGCCGGTGTACCAGATACCGGTGACTGTGCATAAATTCACTTGCTTGCCGGTGAATAATAACTGTGTTCTAGAGTACAAGAGTTGATAAGTGATAGTAGGTGTTCACATCAATGAAAAAACCATAGCAAAATACCAACAATCTTCCCCTTTGGCATTGATGGCAACACAAGATGGAAAAACCATCAAAGTGCCAAAACAGAAATGCCAAATACCAAAAACCAACAATCTCAAAAGAGATCATAACCAGACATCAAAATTTAGATACAGAGTATAACAATCTCTCCCCCAATGAATAATATCTCCCCAAAAGATAATGTGTTTTTCTATAGATATCTCTCCCCCTTTGACATCAAATGCCAAAGTTAAAAACAGGTTCAAATACAAAATACCGACTACCAACATACCAATTTCTCCAACTACTCCCCCTGAGAAGTAGCTCTCCTCATCAAAGCCAGAATAAAAGATTTCTCTCTTAATTCTGTCAATTGATGACAAACATCAACTGTCTAAGTCTCTACTGGTGGGGGTATGACCCCAAGCTGATATCTAAGATATTCAAAAGTCTCCTTAGATAGAGGTCTAGTGAAAATGTCTACAATCTGCTCTTTAGTATTCACATAAACTAGTTTTATTTTTTTTGCTTCAACATTCTCCCTTAGAAAATTCAGTTTGATAGAAACATGTTTGGTTTTAGAATGTAATACTGGATTCTTAGATATATCAATTCTTGCAGTGTTATCACAATAGATAGTTATAGGTTCCTTGCATTTTACCTTTATGTCCTTCAACATTTGCTTAAGCCATAATACCTTTGTACAGTTGGTTGCTACTGCAACATATTCTAATTCTTTTGTTGATAAAGATGTACAACTATGTTTCTTGCTCAAACATGAAATTAATCTGCTTCCAAGAAAAAATGCTCCGTCGGTGGTACTTTTTCTATCATCCACATCTCCTGCCCAATTTGCATCTATGTATGCACATAAGTCAAAGTTTTCATCTGTAGGATACCATAAGCCAAGATTTGTAGTCCCTTGTAAGTACCGGAAAATCCTTTTTACTGCTGATTCATGATTTTCTCTAGGATTACTCTGAAATCTTGAAACTATACTTACTGCATTCATAATATGAGGTCTAGTTTGTGTCAAATATAGTAGGCCTCCTATCATAGATTTGTACCTAGTAGGATTAACAGGTGTAGATTCATCCCTTAGAGATAATTTGTCATTTGTAGTCATAGGTGTGCTTACCAATTTAGAGTTTTCCATCCCAAACTTCTTTAGTAACTCTTTTAAGTACTTAGATTGGCTCAAGAATATACCTTTATCAGCTTGTGAAATCTGCAATCCTGAAAAGAATTTTATCTCTCCAATCATAGACATTTCAAATTCTTGTTGCATTTCAATAGAAAAGTCTTTACATAATCCATCTTCTCCTCCAAAGATTATATCATCAACAAAAACTTCTATAACCAAGATTTCATCATTAGTCACTTTATAGTATAAGTTGTTGTTAGCATTACCTTTAGAAAAACCAGTCTTCAAAAGATATGTATCCAATCTTGCATACCAAGCTCTTGGAGCTTGCTTCAACCCATACAAAGCTTTCCTTAACTTGCAAACCATATCTTTATTATCTGTCAAAGAAAATCCATCAGGTAGTTCAATGTAAACTTCCTCTTCAAGATCTCCATTCAGAAATGCACATTTAATATCCATCTGATATACTTTGTAGTTCTTGTGTGCTGCAAAAGCCAAGAATAATCTGACTGCCTCAATTCTAGCTACCTATGCAAAGGTTTCATTGTGATCCATTCCTTCTTTCTGAGAATATCCCTTACACACTAGTCTTGCTTTATTCCTGATTACCTTACCATCTTCATTACGTTTGTTTCTGAATACCCATTTAGTTCCAATTACATTTTTATCTTTAGGCTAGGGAACTAATGTCCATGTGTTATTCTTTTCAATTTGTTCTAATTCTTCTTCCATATCTTTAATCCAGTGTTTGTCTTCACATGCCTCATTAACTGATGATGGTTCAATTTGAGAAATAAGACATACCTCTTCATTTGCCAGTCTTCCTCTTGTCATAACTCCTTGATACTTGCTCCCAATTATCTGATCTTCAGAGTGATTCAGTCTTACATACCAGGGTGTCTTCGTTTGCTGTTGTTCCTCAGTTATTGTGGAATTTTTAGATAATAGCAGTGTAACTGGATCTTCATTCTGTACCAGTGTGGGTTCATTTGTCAGTATTTCAATTGCCAGTTCAGAGTCTATGTACCTTGAAGTTCCTCTAAATTGTTCATCAATCTTCACATTTGTACTCTCAACAATTTTCTGCAATCTTTTGTTAAAACATCTATATGCCTTGGTCTTAGATGAATAACCAAGAAATATCCCTTCATCACTTCTAGGATCAAATTTGCCAATATACTCATCTCTTCTAATATAGCATTTGCTTCCAAATATTCCAAAATATTTAAGAGTAGGAGTAATACCAAACCATAGTTCATGAGGGGTCTTACCGGTTTCTCCTTTGATGTGAACTTTGTTGAATGTGTAGACCACTATACTTACTGCCTCTCTCGAATATACATGTGGTAGATTTGCTTCTAATAACATACTTCTAGCTGTATCCAAGATAGTTCTATTTTTCCTTTCTACAACTCCATTCTGTTGTGGTGTCTGAGGTGCTGATAACTGTCTTCTAATTCCATTCACTTCACAAAATGTATTACATTCCTTAGATGTGAATTCTCCTCCTTTATCTGATCTTAGACATTTGATTTTCTTGTCAGTTTCATTCTCTACCATTGCCTTGAATAGTTTTAATTTCCCAAATGCTTCTAATTTTTCTCTTAGAAAAGTAACCCAACACATTCTAGAATAGTCATCAATGATTAGCATGAAATATATTTCACCTTGTAAACTTTTAGTTCTAGCTGGACCACATAAATCAGTATGAATTAAGTGAAGAGAATTATTGGATTTTTCTGGAATACTTTTAAAAGATGCTTTAACTTGTTTTCCAAATTGACATTCCTTACATACCAGATTGTGAGGTTTAACAATCTTAGGTAAATCTCTAACTACCTTAGTAGTACTGATTTTCACAATACAATCAAAATTTACATGACAGAGTCTCTTATGCCATAGCCAACTTTCATCAATATGTGCAATCAAGCATGTCTTTTCATTGTTATTCAAATGAAAGATGTTACCTCTAGTTTGATTACCGGTTGCAATTTCCAAACCAGTTTTGTTCATGATTTTGCATTTTCCATTCTTGAATTGTAACTGAAATCCTTTCTCTACTAATTGTCCAACACTCAATAGATTGTGCTTTAAACCTTCAACATAGTAAACATTGTCAGTATTATGCTTACCATCAAGAGATATAGTACCTTTACCTTTGATTGAACAAGCTTTATCATCTCCAAATCTTACTAGAGCTCCATTGTATTCTTGAAAGTTCAAGAATTTTCTTTTGTCACCAGTCATATGATGTAAACATCCTGAATCAATGATCCATTCATCCTTAACTTCAACTTTAGCTACTAGGGCCTGCTCTACTAGTTGAATAGTAGGTGTCGGTTGATCTTCTGTTATAGCAACAAAGACTCATCCATTGTCTTCCGGATCCTCATTAGAATCATCGGTGACTCCTTCATCAACAAGAGAACAAGATTTATCTTTATTCTTCTTGAATCTGTATCTCTGATATTCAGGGTTAGGCTTGTATGTTCTTCTAGCTTCTTCTCTTAATCTAGCATGTCTATCAGGGCATCTTGAAGCCATATGACCAATCTTATTACAATTAAAACATTTAAAGGGTGCTTTACCTTCATACTTACTTCCAACTGGACCTTTAGGCATTTTTCTTGCAAATAGTGCTTCAAGTTCTTCAAGTTCTTCATTTTTTCTCCTACTTTCTTCAAGTTCTCTTGCATAAAAGGCTTTCCAATCAAATTGTCAAATGATGGTGCAGATGATGTTGATGCCTTAAAAGCTAAATCTCTCTTTATAGTAGCAACAAGACCAAATTCCTCAATTTCAAAAGCTGAAAGTTTTCCAATCAATGTATCCCTAGTTACTGATGTATTAGGCATTGTTCTTAACTCATTTATAGTAGTAACTTTCATTTTATATGCCGGTGGCAATCCTCTTAAAACTTTTGTGTAATGCCCCGCCAGGAAACCCCTAAGGGTTTAAGTTAAAAACACTCAAATAGAGTGTAAATTTTTTTTTTATAATAATTAAGAGAGTTAATGAAAAGTTACAAAATTAAGATAGCTGAGGTTAACTCAATTCATTATTGGACACGACATTAAAATACAATGGAGATTATCTGACAACTAGATATCACAGCGGAAGGCTCAGCCAATCCTAAGGAGTTTCCTAACGTGATTACACAACCTTACACTTAACTCTACTTGCATCATTAGATCCGTTAAACTGGATAACTTAATTACGAGGTAATGCATAGTCCTTGATTAAATATGTGTTCAATGGTTTAACACCTTATATCTTTAGGAAGCGTTCAATTACTTTGATGGTTAGGAGGCCATTGAGAAGTTATTTATTCATTGCACTTTAATTCATAATTACATTAGTAGGTCTCCAAATGGGTTCAAGCTTTTTAAATGTAGCCAAGTTCATTCACTAGAGTTTTAAGGTAACCATCCTCGCTTGACATCATCCTTTAATGCTATAAATGTGCTTAATGAGATTCATTCTTTTAGGGTTAAGCTACGATTAGTTAAACGAGGATTCCTTCATTTGATTTTATAATACTCACCCACATTTGATATATATTTCTTATATATTAACAAGCATGGTTGATAAGAAGAATTTTCGTTTCTTAAGGATTGACCACAATTAATAGAGTGAAGTCCCCTCATTTGGTTTCATGCATATTCAACTAATGAGTTGTAGTGCTTATATGAAGGGTAAAGTATGAGTAGCCATAGATCTCATTTGAATTTTTTAATAATGCAATAAATGGACTAACTTCATTAAATTGGATATGCATTAGAACCCCCGAGAGCATCCTTCAATTTAAAGTATCGTTAATGAGATTACATTCATCATCTCAAGGTTTGAATAATCAGACCATAGTGATGTTCTTCTATTAGGATTTGAATACAATTATCTTTTTTGCATATCTCTTCTTATAAACGAAGTTAATATGAGATGGTACATATATTAAGATTAAGGTTTAAATAACTATACCAAAACTTCCCTTTTTTTTTAGATCCATTTCAGCATTCATAAGGGATTCGTTATTTAAGTTTACAAATATAGTTACTAGTTGAGTTCACTCTTGTATGAAATTAATCTGATAAAGAATATTTGTTAGGATTAAAATGTAAACAACTAAGTAATTTCATTTGATAAAGTGAATTACAATTAACATTGTGATGTTCATTTACAAGGGTAAGAAGGTAATTGCCTAAATGAGTTTCACCAATTATCAAGTTAAATTTCGGTAAGGTTGATTTGTTAAGATTAAACGTATTTGACCAGACAACTATATCCAATATAATGAAACATAATTAACATGACATTTTCCATTCTAGATCAATCTTAGCCAACATGAGGAATTCCTTTTATTAAGATTAACATAAGGGTTTTCTAGTTGGGTTCACCCGGTTTTAGAAGTAATCTGGTGAGGGTTATTGATTCAAAATTACAACATAAATTACCAAGCGTATTCGTTCAATATACAACATGAATACTTGATTGAGTCCACACGATTAACAAATTAATCCGGAGGAGGATTATTGTTAAGATTAAACGTGAAATAACTCAACAAATTTAACCAATGTAATGAACCATAACTGACATGGCATGATTCATTTACTAAGGAGAAAGGATAGATATTTCTATGATGTTCTTCCTTTAAATTTCAATCCAAGAATTGTGACATAATTTTTTTTAACTTTGTTTCCCCCTTTTTACATTCATTCCAATTAACATACTTTTTAACAATTAATCCAATGAAGTAATTCTAATTAGATTTCTGCCACTATTACAATTTAAATTTACATTACCAATTTACTTTTTTTTTTTTCACACTTTAATTTCAATATTTAAATACCATGCCATATTCATAATGCACAACGTTTTATGAACTTAAATAACTGCGTCTATCCATATGATAAATGTTATACATTCAAATTTGAATTCATTTAATTTACACCATACACTTTGCAAAAATACAACCATTCAAGATAATTTAAAACATAAAACAAGGTACGCAATAAACATCGCATGACACAGAATATGATCTCGGAGTTCACCCCGGATGGGCTACATCTCCGGGTCTGCTCAACTGCAAGACCCCTTTAGTATTATATTGTTAGGTATACCTAATTTATAAGTCTTTTACATCTTGCCACTTAGGCGAATAAAATCAATATTCAACAGACACTTCGATCGGGATATACATAATTGGTCCCTTCTAAAGCGGATCCAACTGACAATTCAAGGCAAGCACAGGTTCTAATGACTGACGTTACTTGACTTTGGGGCGAAATCGGTTATGACCAACCCAATTAACCCAACGACCGGTTTCAAGACAAACCTAGCAAGACGTGCTACTATAACAGACGCATTGACTACTAAAATAATGATGGGTCGACCTCTAGCATTAACAGGTATTTACAACATCTCCCAAGTTGTCTTAAGCATCTAGACAGTCAAGTTATATCTAAGATAAACGCTAATGACGTACTAGAATACAACAGTAATCTAATCCCTGCTATAATGATGCGAAACGAACAACCCTCTTCTACAAGAGCAAAATATATTAAGAGTAAATGGAAGAATGGGCTAATCATTACCAAGCTAAACTAAGCCTCTACTGCATACATAACCACAAAGAAATTAAGGTCCATTACCCTCATGAAATATACTCACTAGCTTATAATCAACTATCCTTTGACTTTCTCTTTCTTTTAAAACAAAATAAACAAACTACAATGAAAGTCATGGCTATACTAGAGCCCAAAATCTATATGCAAAATTAACAATATACGTTAAATAAAGGGATATCTATATTAGCCTATATTTTAATATGCACATCTATATTTTTTTTTTTTTATTTTTTAAAAGAAAAATACATTATTCACTAACCCTCTAATTCCCCAACTCATTGTTACATTATTACTCCAAATACACTTATTCTAATCAACATCACCCCTTTTTCTTTGGATAGCATAAAATAACCCATACTAAAAACCATTTTCAAACTTGTTAAATAAAAAAAAGAACTAATTTATAATTTAATAAACTATAGTAACAAAAACGAAACGAAACAAACAAATTTTAATAAAAAACTTTGGATCGCCCAAGCCCTAGCCGCGGGCTCTACCGCGCAGCGGCGCCACTGCGGTGCCCGCAGGCCCGCAGCGCCCTGCGGCCACCGCGGCCCCTGCGGCCACCACAGCGCCACTACCGCCGGTGGTCTCCACTTGCGAGCGGGGAAGGTGTGTGTGCGGGAAGACGAGCGGGGAGTGTATGCGGGGAGGCGAGCGGGGGAGGGGGAGGCGAGTGGGAGGAGCTCCGCTCCCTGCCCTCCTAACCCCCATCCCACATTCAAAACAAAAACGCACAGCGTTTTAAAACGTGGGTTTTTTTTTTTTTTATAAACAATAAAATAAAATAAAACACATGAATGTTTCGAAAATCAAATATTTTGATTCACTCATACAAATGGGTTTTAATCAAAATAAGAAACGTGGTATTTTTTTTTAACCACTCTCACTCCCAGCAGCAAAACCCCAGTTTCATCATAAAAAAAATAGTCTTAAACAAAAAACTTACAAGAGGATATTCCAAAACCCATACCATTTCCATCAAGACCCAATGATCTCCATAATTTCAACCAAGACTCAGATTTATTTAGGGAGAATCAAACATACTTCTTTTGTTTTCAGATGGAATGAAAGACAAAAAGAGACCTACCTCCATTTGCATTCCAGGCATGAATTTGAAGTAGAGCTTTAGCCACTCCAAGCAAGCAAGAAAAACTCCATTCTTTTCTTCCCAAACCATGTTTTTCCACCCAAAAATGACCAAAAAGCCCAGAACCCCCCCCAAAATGCTTGTAAAACTAAGACTAAAAGAAAACCCTAATTTTGCCCTAATTTTCAATTTCGAAATTAGGCATTTATTTTTGAAATAAAATGAATGGAAAATCAAATGGAAGTCTTTCATTTACCTTATTTAATACATCTCATTGTTTTTCCTTATTAAAATTATAATGCTTCTATTTCTTTTTAAATTTTTAATTTCTCAATATCGATTTAGTTCTACATTTATATTTTGGAACTATTGACCGGATAAGGCGTTTTGATTAACATAATTTTCTAAAAATCAAACTTTTATATTATGTCGACTTTACAAGTAAAGAGAAAATTAATTTCATTTAACTAATAATAATTTACCCCTTTTCTTCCAAAAATGCGAAAATGAGTAATTTAATTCTATCTCTCCAATGACTCTAAAATTTTTCCCTTTCTAAAATGCATAACTCAATAAATTCGTTATTTTAAAATTAGCTATTAAATTAACTCGCTATAACAAAATAAAGTGACATTTTAAAATACATGACTAATCTAGAAAAAGAGTCTTATTTATTCTAATTTCTCAACTACAAATGCATAAAAGTTACAAATGCGTAAATGAGCACACTAACCTCAGTTAAATACCTTAAGCTTGCTACAATAACAATTTAAAGAAATCTCTTAAATTAGTGATTAATCCTATAGAAGAAGCTACCCATTTAAATTTCTAAATTTCTAATGCGCTTGTCTACTCATAAATTTAAATTTAATACTTAGGATCACAAACCTCACTTACCTCGCGCATGGCATGCAAATCGAGGAAGTCCTTCAAATCACTCGACACGCATCCCATTGAAGAGCAAGCCCACGAATCAACACACGATGCTCACCTAACCATGGCTAAGGCAAGACGAGAGTTATATGACCACTAAATCCAAATTCAAAAGATGAACGAGCATACTCAACCTTGCAAATTCCAAAGGAGATGAACCTTGCCCTAAGCGGTGTTGTACCTGCAATCTCCTGCACCCATGAATTCATACAAGCATGCATATACAAATACATATTCAATGAAGGCGTTAGCTCAAGATTTATCTCAAGGGTTAGGAACAATTACATTTACACGAGAATCGATGCAAAAGCACAATAATAAGTATGCACAATTTATTTATATTATCTAAACTACACATTGCATATCGGTTAATCTACCATTCAAGAATGCCACATAGGAAGTCAATCAAGGTTAAACGGGTTTTAGAAGTCCGACTAGGGTATGGGCATTACATTCTCCCCCCCTAGGTTCCGACTTACTCCTGGAAGTCGCAAAGTTAAACGGAAGCCCTGCAACACTTATTAGTCCTTAAACTCAATTAACAATTATCAATTTGCACAAACAACTATTTAGTCAACAATTTAAAACATTATTCACCAATAAAAATGCATCTAACATCACTCACACCTTCAAACATTCTATAATCTACACTCAATCATAGCAAGGATACGAGACTTTTCCCTTTTTATTTCACCAAATTTAAAGCAATTAAAATATATAAGCACAGTTATCATACTCATCTATCCAACATGGCAAGGAAATGTGCTCTCAAGGTCTATTTCTTTCACCAATTCATCTCTTTCACAATATTTTATCACATAAAACTAGCCTCAATAGAACAATTTCTACGACCAAGTTAACTTTTCAACATATAAGAACTTTTCCAATGACTATGCCCCATAACATAGTGACAAGTTAATACCATTTAATCCATGATTACACATAATATCCATCCACAATACTGGTTTGGACAACACAATAGTCCACATGTGAGCATGTCTAATGCTCGGTCAAAGGTAACATATATGATCCACATCTCTATGTCTGCTCTCAGAATACATACATGATCAACAAATATCCATCTTCTCACTCAAGGGCTTGATGGTGCTAGGGTACACCATAGCGGTGCCACCTTCCATACAAGTCCCTCGTGAATATCCCTTGTTGTGTAAGGTGTTTAGCCTCCAAGAGATAGTCACCACTCATAGGTAGGTAGTGGATCCTAGCTGTTTTCACAGCCTCACATACCTCCATCCTCAAGGTTCCTTGCGTCTACTTCCTCATATACACTCATCCAAGCCTGTCTCCTACGTTCTTGGAGAGGAATTCACATTACAACACAAGACCAGCATACGAAAACAACAAGGATAAACCGGTTTAGCCACTAAAGTACAAAAGATTAAAGATAATATTTGTCAATTCCAACAATAAAACAAGAAAATAATTTCCGGATTTGCAACATCAAAGCAAGTAAGATCAAGATCGCAAGATCGTGGCTAAACTGTCAAGGTCAAAGTAAAATAATTTGCTGGCCCATAAGAAAATAATTAAATAAATAAATAAACGAAATTCATAAGTGCACATTACATCACTATGTGACTAGTAGCTAGCCACCAACGAGGAAGGAAGGAACAATCGTCTAGCTATCCTAGTAGCTCGTCATGTGGTGTGACCAAGTCACACATCCACATGGCATGGCAGTGTGCACCTCGGCATCACCCCGCATCATGTCGTCACGTGGCATGGCTCTACCCTATACCTATTGGTAGGCCGCATGGCAATGTCTACTACATCCCGCATCGTGTCTCAGCACGGCATGGCGATACTCCAAGCGGACAAGGCACGCAATGGACGTATCCTGCATGGCAGTGTACCCCACGGACAAGGCACGCGCTGGTCACACTCTGCATAGCGATGTTCCTCTCAGGATACTCGTCGTAAGCCAGAGGTATACATGGCTAAGGTCTACCCATAAGTCTACCAACACTAGCCAGTTGGTAACTTATGTAGAACAATAACACGCCTCTCATGAAGACAAGGCAACAAATGCTCCAATATGTAAGAAAATACCATGCCTCTCATGAAGACGAGGCAACAAATGCTCCAATGGAATCCAACAATATGCTCAAAAACTGTCATCTATATGCTCAAGATAAAGGATAGGAATAAGGCTGGCACACATGAACCTCATAAATCGGTTCATCACAAGGGGAAGTATTGAGTACACCTATGTTATAGTTTCATTACAAAACCATACTTTTCCCTCAAAATAGGGAAGCTAAAGTCGCTTCGCGTCGACATTACTCGTACGCTGTTCATACTATTCGAGGAATGGTGACTTCTACTACTACCCCTTCACATACTGACTTATCAACAACCCGTGGGTTGGCACTCAGTAAGGGAAACAAACAAGCAACATCACATAGATAGGTATGGTTTCCCATACTCATAAACAAACACGTTCCCCATGGTTGATTACTTCACCATCCCATGGGCACACAAAGCAAGTACGGGTTTTCTCACAACACACACAGAATAGCACTATTACTGGTTTAGTCACATTTATGGGGAGTGCTTTACATTATGCTAACACAAACTTAAGGGAAGTTTTAATTATGCTTTACACATGAATCACCAAACAAGGTTTACTCTAGATCCACGTTCTGAAATTTGCAACAATTCAATTTTACACAAATAAATAACATCATTCTGATATCTTTCTCAATTTCCCCTAAGCATTTTCACTCACATTACTAACTATGCAATTTCCCTTTTTTTTTTTTAAGATGCAAAAATGTTCCCCTTTTAATTAGAAGCCCAAAGCAACATAAAATTTCATATGCATAATAAGAATTTCTTTAAATCACTGCATTCTAAATAATGTTTCAAAAACAACAATTCCTATATTTTAGACAAGAGGAGGAAAGGAGTTGGAAAATCAACTATTTCCTACGAGTACACAAAAATTTCAAAATCACACCATATGCTCGGACATAAGTTTATCACTTGAGTTGCACGGTTTTCATTTTGCTATCTTTTAGAAAGGTGTCAAAGCATCCTAACATGACACTTCTAATCATTATTGCTGCACTATAATGTTCTAGTTTTCCGAACAAGAATTCAAAATAACCAAATTTTCTTTTTGTAATACAAGTCTTCTAGAGCACAATCTCCATTCGTAATACAATACAATACAATAATGCCTCAAATCTAACATTGGAAATTCATAATATAACAAGGATGTACATGAAGAGCTATCTCCTAGATTTTTTTATTTTATTTTATTTTTTTGCATGCAAATCAGCAAGTCTTTTATTTACTCATTTCGAAACATAATAAGACAATTTCCCATATCCAAAGTAAGTTAAAAGTGCACCACTTAATAGGTCCTAATTCACACTAGTTGAGTAAGCACATAAAACAATCCTTTGAGGAGCACATCATTTTACTCTTGAAGCTACTACGACATGTCCTCTTTTGGTTTTCCTTTCACATCAAACAATTTGCACAAAATCAACTATACGCATATTAAAGCACCTTACTTAAGATGGAATTTATTTATATTACTCCTACCAAGCACCTGGAGCACCCTTTAATGCAACCATACAATTTTCTATCATTAACCAAAAATTAACTCCTAATTCAATCCTTCCCACAATCTAAAGCACAAAAACATTATGAAACTCACACAAAGCTCAAGAAATATCATCCTTTCTCTTACAATTAGAAAACTTAACTAAGGGGTAACTACACATATCAATTCATTTTAATTTACTTAGAGAAAGAGAAAAGAAAATGAGTCATAATCACTCAATGTACTACATGATAAGCATTAACATTTGTCATACTAGTCTTTCAAGTGGACTATCATGAAGATAGAGCCAAAACCACAAACAAACACATTTCGTTCTTTTAGGTTCAAGACATTAACAACCAACTTAGATGGATTAGTCAAAAAGTAAAACAAAGCAAGAATGAAGGTACATACGAATCCTTTTCAAGGTAGAGAAGTCATAGACCACGACCTCAACAAGCAGACAGAACACCCATAATTTCTTCTAAAACACTCACATCATTAAGGTGAAAACAAGGTGTGAACACACACGTTACACACAAGTAGGGTTTGTCAAATCACACCCTAGCAACAAGGTGGGCAAGCATACAACATAGGGTAGACCCACACACACCAACTAAGAGCACAAGTGAAACCAGAGATCCCAGTGTTGCAACTTGGCTCTGATACCAAATGTAATGCCCCGCCAGGAAACCCCTAAGGGTTTAAGTTAAAAACACTCAAATAGAGTGTAAATTTTTTTTTTATAATAATTAAGAGAGTTAATGAAAAGTTACAACATTAAGATAGCTGAGGTTAACTCAATTCATTATTGGACACGACATTAAAATACAATGGAGATTATCTGACAACTAGATATCACAGCGGAAGGCTCAGCCAATCCTAAGGAGTTTCCTAACGCGATTACACAACCTTACACTTAACTCTACTTGCATCATTAGATCCGTTGAACTGGATAACTTAATTACGAGGTAATGCATAGTCCTTGATTAAATATGTGTTCAATGGTTTAACACCTTATATCTTTAGGAAGCGTTCAATTACTTTGATGGTTAGGAGGCCATTGAGAAGTTATTTATTCATTGCACTTTAATTCATAATTACATTAGTAGGTCTCCAAATGGGTTCAAGCTTTTTAAATGTAGCCAAGTTCATTCACTAGAGTTTTAAGGTAACCATCCTCGCTTGACATCATCCTTTAATGCTATAAATGTGCTTAATGAGATTCATTCTTTTAGGGTTAAGCTACGATTAGTTAAACGAGGATTCCTTCATTTGATTTTATAATACTCACCCACATTTGATATATATTTCTTATATATTAACAAGCATGGTTGATAAGAAGAATTTTCATTTCTTAAGGATTGACCACAATTAATAGAGTGAAGTCCCCTCATTTGGTTTCATGCATATTCAACTAATGAGTTGTAGTGCTTATATGAAGGGTAAAGTATGAGTAGCCATAGATCTCATTTGAATTTTTTAATAATGCAATAAATGGACTAACTTCATAAAGTTGGATATGCATTAGAACCCCCGAGAGCATCCTTCAATTTAAAGTATCGTTAACGAGATTACATTCATCATCTCAAGGTTTGAATAATCAGACCATAGTGATGTTCTTCTATTAGGATTTGAATACAATTATCTTTTTTGCATATCTCTTCTTATAAACGAAGTTAATATGAGATGGTACATATATTAAGATTAAGGTTTAAATAACTATACCAAAACTTCCCTTTTTTTTTAGATCCATTTCAGCATTCATAAGGGATTCGTTATTTAAGTTTACAAATATAGTTACTAGCTGAGTTCACTCTTGTATGAAATTAATTTGATAAAGAATATTTGTTAGGATTAAAATGTAAACAACTAAGTAATTTCATTTGATAAAGTGAATTACAATTAACATGGCGATGTTCATTTACAAGGGTAAGAAGGTAATTGCCTAAATGAGTTTCACCAATTATCAAGTTAAATTTCGGTAAGGTTGATTTGTTAAGATTAAACGTATTTGACCAGACAACTATATCCAATATAATGAAACATAATTAACATGACATTTTCCATTCTAGATCAATCTTAGCCAACATGAGGGATTCCTTTTATTAAGATTAACATAAGGGTTTTCTAGTTGGGTTCACCCGGTTTTAGAAGTAATCTGGTGAGGGTTATTGATTCAAAATTACAACATAAATTACCAAGCGTATTCGTTCAATATACAACATGAATACTTGATTGAGTCCACACGATTAACAAATTAATCCGGAGGAGGATTATTGTTAAGATTAAACGTGAAATAACTCAACAAATTTAACCAATGTAATGAACCATAACTGACATGGCGTGATTCATTTACTAAGGAGAAAGGATAGATATTTCTATGATGTTCTTCCTTTAAATTTCAATCCAAGAATTGTGACATAATTTTTTTTAACTTTGTTTTCCCCTTTTTACATTCATTGGACAATTAACATACTTTTTAACAATTAATCCAATGAAGTAATTCTAATTAGATTTCTGCCACTATTACAATTTAAATTTACATTACCAATTTACTTTTTTTTTTTTCACACTTTAATGTCAATATTTAAATACCATGCCATATTCATAATTCACAACGTTTTATGAACTTAAATAACTACGTCTATCCATATGATAAATGTTATACATTCAAATTTGAATTCATTTAATTTACACCATACACTTTGCAAAAATACAACCATTCAAGATAATTTAAAACATAAAACAAGGTACGCAATAAACATCGCATGACACAGAATATGATCTCAGAGTTCACCCCGGATGGGCTACATCTCCAGGTCTGCTCAACTTCAAGACCCCTTTAGTATTATATTGTTAGGAATACCTAATTTATAAGTCTTTTACATCTTGCCACTTAGGCGAATAAAATCAATATTCAACAGACACTTCGATCGGGATATACATAATTGGTCCCTTCTAAAGCGGATCCAACTGACAATTCAAGGCAAGCACAGGTTCTAATGACTGACGTTACTTGACTTTGGGGCGAAATTGGTTATGACCAACCCAATTAACCCAACGACCGGGTTCAAGACAAACCTAGCAAGACGTGCTACTATAACAGACGCATTGACTACTAAAATAATGATGGGTCGACCTCTATTGTTAACAGGTATTTACAACATCTCCCAAGTTGTCTTAAGCATCTAGACAGTCAAGTTATATCTAAGATAAACGCTAATGACGTACTAGAATACAACAGTAATCTAATCCCTGCTATAATGATGCGAAACGAACAACCCTCTTCTACAAGAGCAAAATATATTAAGAGTAAATGGAAGAATGGGCTAATCATTACCAAGCTAAACTAAGCCTCTACTGCATACATAACCACAAAGAAATTGAGGTCCATTACCCTCATGAAATATACTCACTATCTTATAATCAACTATCCTTTGACTTTCTCTTTCTTTTAAAACAAAATAAACAAACTACAATGAAAGTCATGGCTATACTAGAGCCCAAAATCTATATGCAAAATTAACAATATACGTTAAATAAAGGGATATCTATATTAGCCTATATTTTAATATGCACATCTATATTTTTTTATTTATTTTTTTTAAAAGAAAAATACATTATTCACTAACCCTCTAATTCCCCAACTCATTGTTACATTATTACTCCAAATACACTTATTCTAATCAACATCACCCCTTTTTCTTTGGATAGCATAAAATAACCCATACTAAAAACCATTTTCAAACTTGTTAAATAAAAAAAAGAACTAATTTATAATTTAATAAACTATAGTAACAAAAACGAAACGAAACAAACAAATTTTAAAAAAGAACTTTGGATCGCCCAAGCCCTAGCCGCGGGCTCTACCGCGCGGCGGCGCCGCTGTGGTGCCTGCAGGCCCGCGGCGCCCTGCGGCCACCGCGGCCCCTGTGGCCACCGCAGCGCCGCTGCCGCCGGTGGTCTCCACTTGCGAGCGGGGAAGGTGTGTGTGCGGGGAGACGAGCGGGGATTGTATGCAGGGAGGCGAGCGGGGGAGGGGGAGGCGAGCAGGAGGAGCTCCGCTCCCCGCCCTCCTAACCCCCATCCCACATTCAAAACAAAAACGCACAGCGTTTTAAAACGTGGGTTTTTTCTTTTTTATAAACAATAAAATAAAATAAAACACATGAATATTTCGAAAATCAGATATTTTGATTCACTCATACAAATGGGTTTTAATCAAAATAAGAAATGTGGTTTTTTTTTTTAACCACTCTCACTCCCAGCAGCAAAACCCCAGTTTCATCATAAAAAAAATAGTCTTAAACAAAAAACTTACAAGAGGATATTCCCAAACCCATACCATTTCCATCAAGACCCAATGATCTCCATAATTTCAACCAAGACTCAGATTTATTTAGGGAGAATCAAACATACTTCTTTTGTTTTCAGATGGAATGAAAGACAACAAGAGACCTACCTCCATTTGCATTCGAGGCATGAATTTGAAGTAGAGCTTCAGCCACTCCAAGCAAGCAAGAAAAACTCCATTCTTTTCTTCCCAAACCATGTTTTTCCACCCAAAAATGACCAAAAAGCCGAGAACCCCCCCCAAAATGCTTGTAAAACTAAGACTAAAAGAAAACCCTAATTTTGCCCTAATTTTCAATTTCGAAATTAGGCATTTATTTTTGAAATAAAATGAATGGAAAATCAAATGGAAGTCTTTCATTTACCTTATTTAATACATCTCATTGTTTTTCCTTATTAAAATTATAATGCTTCTATTTCTTTTTAAATTTTTAATTTCTCAATATCGATTTAGTTCTACATTTATATTTTGGAACTATTGACCGGATAAGGCGTTTTGATTAACATAATTTTCTAAAAATCAAACTTTTATATTATGTCGACTTTACAAGTAAAGAGAAAATTAATTTCATTTAAATAATAATAATTTACCCCTTTTCTTCCAAAAATGCGAAAATGAGTAATTTAATTCTATCTCTCCAATGACTCTAAATTTTTTCCCTTTCTAAAATGCATAACTCAATAAATTCGTTATTTTAAAATTAGCTATTAAATTAACTCGCTATAACAAAATAAAGCGACATTTTAAAATACATGACTAATCTAGAACAAGAGTCTTATTTATTCTAATTTCTCAACTACAAATGCATAAAAGTTACAAATGCGTAAATGAGCACACTAACCTCAGTTAAATACCTTAAGCTTGCTACAATAACAATTTAAAGAAATCTCTTAAATTAGTGATTAATCATATAGAAGAAGCTACCCATTTAAATTTCTAAATTTCTAATGCGCTCGTCTACTCATAAATTTAAATTTAATACTTAGGATTACAAACCTCACTTACCTCGCGCATGGCACGCAAATCGAGGAAGTCCTTCAAATCACTCGACACGCATCCCATTGAAGAGCAAGCCCACGAATCCACACACGATGCTCACCTAACCATGGCTAAGGCAAGACGAGAGTTATATGACCACTAAATCCAAATTCAAAAGATGAACGAGCATACTCAACCTTGCAAATTCCAAAGGAGATGAACCTTGCCCTAAGCGGTGTTGTACCTGCAATCTCCTGCACCCATGAATTCATACAAGCATGCATATACAAATACATATTCAATGAAGGCGTTAGCTCAAGATTTATCTCAAGGGTTAGGAACAATTACATTTACATGAGAATCGATGCAAAAGCACAATAATAAGTATGCACAATTTATTTATATTATCTAAACTACACATTGCATATCGGTTAATCTACCATTCAAGAATGCCACATAGGAAGTCAATCAAGGTTAAACGGGTTTTAGAAGTCCGACTAGGGTATGGGCATTACATTTTGAAACAATTTCATCTTCACTTAAGGTTCCTCCACAACATTTATTACCCAAAAAAATTTCATTTACTCTTTCCATAAAGGCAATAATCCTTTGATCTTCTTCCATTTTTAGATTTTCATACTTGACCCGAAAGCTTTCAAGTTTTGCAATTTTGACTGTGGAATGTCCTTCATTCAATGTTTCCAAATGATCCCAAATAGCTTTAGCAGTAGACCTATCTGATAATCCCATGATTTGCTGATCTGATAATGCGCTCAAAAGTGCTTCTCTTGCTTTGCAATCATTTTCCTCATCTTTAGCTAAGGTAGGTGGATTAGGCTGATTCTGAGTAGGAGTAGTATAGCCATTCTTTGTAACTTCCCAGATGTCCTTTCCAATGCAATTCAGATGTATCTCCATCCTGATCTTCCATATGCCTAGTTGGTTCCGTCAAGTTTAGGACTACCCTTCCTAAAATAGTTAGTAGACATTGGATCTCCTCAAGTTGTTAAACTTCTGCAAAAAGAGGACTAGGCTCTAATACCAATTGTTAGGTCCTAGAGACAACTAAGAGGGGGGCATGAATCAGTTGTCAAATAAATTTAAACCAAGAACAACTTAACCAAACTTAATGCTTAATACTGGTAAACCAAACTTTATGCCAATAGACAGTTTATCAGTTTAATTGCAGTACTGGTAAAGATTAATGCATGAAATAGAAAGACAATAACATCCACAACACATAACACCAATGTTTGTACGTGGAAACCCTGTAAGGGGAAAAACCATGGTGGGAAACCTTACCCACAATCAGATGAAACTACTATAGATAGTATGTGTATACAAATGGGGTCTACACATGCAGAAAGGCCAAGTGCCTAGAGCTCACTGCTCAAATGGGAATCACACTGACTACAATTGGATGGTTAAATCCAATAAGGATGTACTGCTCAAATTAGCATCTTTCTGTGCTGGATTCAGTACCGGTGTAGTTTTGATTGTCTTCACAAAACTCTCCTTCAACCTTCAAATGATGTCTGCGTGTATAGCTCTGCTTATTCTCACATATACCTTCACACAATTCTTTTTCGCATTCCACATTTGATCTTACAAATAAGATCTTACATTTATACCATAACCTAAGACCAATTTTAGTAGGTCGGCTCTAAAGGATATTACAATAAAATAAATTTACAAGTAAAACAATATTCGATGTAATAACCGATTCAACATGTCAGCTCAATGCAATTACAACATTAATAAATTATCTTCATAGCGTGTCGTGCTGATCTAAAAAAGATAAGCCTGTCGGTGCTTATTCTGGACCTATTTGCCGGTAACAGCAAATATGCAAACTTGAGTATACCAATGAACAAATCTTCAAGACAAAGTGTCCAAACGATGTCTTTGACATAACCAAGTGTTTTCCATGCCATTCCAAGTGTCGGTGAACATTATATCCTACCGGTGTACCAGATACCGGTGACTATGCATAAAGTCACTTGCTTGCCGGTGAATAATAACTGTGTTCCAGAGTACAAGAGTTGATAAGTGATAGTAGGTGTTGATATCAATGAAAAAACCATACCAAAATACCAACAACCACTTGGACCCACCACCTGGACATGCCACCTCAACATGCCATGTGTCGTGAGGGTATTCATTCCGGGCACTTCACAACCACGGTACAGCAACAATCATGGATAGCCTTGGAATTCCACTCCACCATTGATCTTCCTCGAATCTATTGTTGGATCTCAGTGATCTGCTTGATTTTTAATCTCTTCTCGCTAGCCTGTTCCAAAAATTTTGACGTCTTGAGATGCATGTGCACGCGGGGTCCACTGGGCCACGAGCCACCTCTTGCCAAAAGCCCGTAAGCTTTGACACTTAATATGCATGGGGCTTTGCATTTAAATACAAAATATTTCCTTCATACAACCAATTTCGGATAAATGTTTATGCCTAGCGACATTTACTTGGAGGTGTCTCTGGCCTTTTAAAACCCTCTTCATTGCATGCAGGGGAGAATGCCAACAAGGGTCGTAGAGATTTGGTTTTACACCTGACAATTGCATTTTCTTGGAAGTTTCTTTTTTTAAATGCCTTTACCTTTCTTAGGCACGCGAGGAGAATGTTGGCTTCATTTTACCCTTCTTTGAAATGGGCGTCAAGAATTAACTCAAATTTTTATGAGTTCCAACACTTCTAGTGGAGTTTTCTTTCTTGGAAAGAAGTTGGTTTCATGGATCAGCAAGAAGCAGTCATGTACTTCTTTATCTACTGATGAAGCTGAGTATGTTGTTGTTGCTACTAACTATACACAAGTTTTATGGATGAAGCAAATGTTGAAGGATATAAAGGTGGATTGTCATGCACTGGTAGTTATTTTCTGTGATAACTATGCTCCTATTGATATATCAAAGAATCCAATATTTCATTCTAAGACAAAGCACATATCTATCAAGTATAACTTTTTGAAGGAGAAGGTGGAAGCAAATGAAGTTAAACTAGTTTATGTGAACACTAAAGAACATATTGCAGATATTTTCACTAAACCTTTATCCAATGAAGCATTTGAGTACCTGAGAGACATATTGGGGGTTTCTACCCCTTCGACAGAGACTTGATTGATGTGGTTTGACATCAGTCTGGCATGCATTATTAGAGATACTATTCATTCTTGCACTGATGTGGGATGCTACTGCTCAGGGGAGTAGTCAGCTTTGATATTTAGAGGCTTATGTTTTTTCTTTGATATTTCTGTTAGATTTTTGGCATTGATGTCAAAGGGGGAGTGATATTGATGTGAAAAAGTAAAGATGTCAAAGGGAGAGATATTATTCAAAGGGGGAGTGATATTGATATTCAGAGCTATATGCAGGAGATTGTTGGTTGTCTCCCATAGGGGGAGAATTGTTTTGTATTTCTTAGTACTTTGATGTTTTTTACATCTAGTGTTTCCATCAGTGCCAAAGGGGGAGATTGTTGGCCATTTGGTGGAATTGATTATATGTTGCATTGATGTTTGTCATTGATGTCAATACTAGCTATTTGGATGCTTTATCGACACCCTTCTGGTCTTGGTAGAATGAGTGGTTTTTGGTTAACTTGGATCCAACATGATCTGGTAGACTCCAGTATAATCTGGTGATGGAATTGGCTTGTTCATAATGCTTATACTCATACCTGGTCAGTTGGTTTTGGTGTGGTGATTGGGTGCTATCCTGCTTCTTCAGAAGATTGGTTTCTGGTTCTGGAGAGGGTTTCACCGATAGAGCTTTTGGTGGAGATCTTTGATGAACTGCATAATTGGTGTTGGTGAAGCTTCTGATGGAGTTTTAGGATGTTGTTGGTAATCATGTTCAAGACTTGACGTTTGGAGATCATTGCTGAAGTGTGTGGACCTATACTTGCTCCCAGTTGATCTAGGTTATGGACTGACATTAATGTAACATGTGGATAGGATCTATTGTTGTATTTCTAGGATGTCTTATGTGTTGGATATTATTTGTTTTGGTCTAAGGCTGACATGGTTTGTAATTATGTAATTGGTTTATTGTTTGGTGGATGACCTGATTGTTTATGGTTGAGGGTTTGTATATATAGATGTAAGATATCATTGTAGATCATCATGGTTAGTAATGTGCGAATAATGTAATATCTTTTAGGAAGAGGAGTTGGTCGATCATTGGAGATCGAATTGGGTTTATGTAAGAGGATTTAGTCCTCTGGTATTGAGATTAATCGAAACTATACTCAGGCATAGGAGATGCTATCTTTTGTAGTTCAACACTTCTCCAGATCGTAGTCTAAATTTATATATAGTCAGTGAGGCTCCTTTTGTGATGAGCAATGTGCTCTAGGCTATTGGCCTTCCTGCAAATGCAGGCCCCTTCTTTGTAATTCACATACTTACTACAAAAGTATTGTCTGACTGTGGGTAGGCTTCCCACCATGGTTTTTCCCTTTAACGGGTTTTCCATGTACAAATCTTGGTGTTGTGTGGATGGCTTTTATTCTATGATTATTGTTTATGCTTAATTGGATTAACTGCTATTCCAGTATTAAATTTTAAATTGCTAATGCTTCCGATAATCTAAGACAACTGATTCACCCCCCTGCTCTCAGTTGTATTCCAGTTATCTGAACTGTCTAACAGATTGATGAGAGTTGGCTATGGCATAAAAGACCGTGTCATTGTAATTTTAATTGCATGGTGAAGATCAATTCAACTAAGGAAGTTAGGGATATACCTAAGATTATGAAGCCCTATAATCTGGTATGTAAAGAACGTCAAATGGATAAACAGGTTAGAACCTCTTTTAGGAGTATACAAGATAAATCAAATGATGTTCTTGATCTTATTCATACTGATTTGTGTGGCCCTACTAGAGTTAAAAGTTTTCAATGTGATAGATATTTCATGCTAATCATTGATGATTATTCTAGAATGATATGGGTTACTTTTCTAAAAGAAAAAACTGAAGCATTTGAAAAGTTTCAAATCTTTAAGGCTAAAGTGGAAACTGAGACAAAATTGAAGATTAAATGTTTGAGATTAGATCATGGTGGAGAATTCACATCTGGTGAGTTTTTAAATCTTTTGTGACAAGAATGGTATAAGGATACAATCTTTTTCTCCGCAAACACCTCAGCAGAATGGAATTATGGAAAGGAAAAATAGAACTATCTTGGATGTTGCTAGAAAAATGATGATGGAAGCTAGTCTACCTCATATCTACTGGAGAGAAGCAGTGAGTACAACGGTTTATACATTCAAGAGAGTACATATCAAAGGAGAAACCAGTAAGACAACTTATGAATTATGGTTTGGCAATACACCTATAGTTAGGCATTTTAGAATTTTTGGTAGTAAATGTTATATCATGAGAGATGATATCATCAGAAAATTTGATCCTAGATGTGATGAAGGCATATTTCCTGGTTATTCTAGTGAAAGCAAAGCATATAGATGTTATAACAAGAGATTGATGAGAATTGTGGAGTGCTAATGCCAAAGTAGATGAGCTGAACAGAAGTCAAAATAGAGTTTATGAGAAGGAACCGATAGTGGAAATGATTATATTTGAATGGTAGCACCTTTACCAGAACAAAGAGTTGAACCAGTTACTCTGGCAACATTAGAGAATTCTATAGTAATTGAAGAACAAGGAAGAGGAATAGAAATTCAGAAGACTCCTAGGTATGTGAGATTGAATCATTCAGAAGATTAGATCATTGGGGATAAGAGCAATGGAGTGATGACAAGAAGAAGACTGACAACTAATGAGGTATGTTTATTTTCACAAGTTGAATCGGTATCAGTAATTGAGGCATGTAAAGATGAATATTGGTTGAAAGCTATGGAAGAAGAATTAGATCAGATTGAGAAAAATAACACATGGACCTTGGTTCCCCGACCTAAAAATAAAAATGTTATTGGAACTAAATGGGGATTTAGGAATAAATTTAATGAGGATGGTCAAGTTATAAGGAATAAAGCTAGATTGGTTTGTAAAGGATATTCTCAGAAGGATGGAATTGATTATGGAGAGACTTTTGCACCAGTAGCTACGATTGAAGCTGTAAGATGGTTTCTTGCCTATGTTGCTTATTAAAACTACAAGGTTTATCAGATGTATGTTAAATGTGCATTTTTGAATGGGGATCTTGATGAGGAAGTCTATAAGGAGCAACCTGATGGTTTTTCACTATCAGATGATACTATAGATGTATAAAAATGACCATATTCCTAAATGAATATTTAATGTTCATTTTACTCTCATTCCTCTATTTAGTTAAGTAGGTGTCTACCAATTTTTCCTGGATGGGTGCGATAGTCAATCTATGTGCCTACTGTGTGTTGTTTTGAAATTTTTTTGATGTCCGATATGAGTTTCGATATAGTTTTTGGATATGGATTTTTGATACATAACTTGATTTGATTTGTGTTGTTTCAAGTTGATGTGAATGTGATGTTGATATGGATTTGATATGATGTGGATTTTGATTTGAAACTTGATTAGATTTTCAATGTTTCAAGTTGATATGAATTTGATATGAGCTTGATATGATTTGCAGTGTTTCAAGTTGATATGAATGTGAAACTTGATTTGTTTTTCAATGTTTCAAGTTGATATGGATTTGAAACTTGATTTGTTTTGCAATGTTTCAAGTTGATATCGATGTGAAACTTGATTTGTTTTTCAATGTTTCAAGTTGATATGGATGTGAAACTTGATTTGTTTTACAGTGTTTCAAGTTGAGATGGATGTGAAACTTGATTTGTTTTCCAATGTTTCAAGTTGATATGGATGTGAAACTTGATTTGTTTTCCAATGTTTCAAGTTGATATGGATGTGAAAATTGATTTGTTTTTCAATGTTTCAAGTTGATATGGATGTGAAACTTGATTTGTTTTTCAATGTGTCAAGTTGATAAGGATGTGAAACTTGATTTGTTTTTCAATGTTTCAAGTTGATATGGATTTGATGTTGATATGAATTTTTTATTTGATGGGGGAACTGATATTGGACATGTTTTGCTTGTGATAGGAGCGGCTTGGTGTTGTGCAGTCGTGACAGAGATTTCCAAGGCCGTGGTATCTAATTCCATGATTAACACGGGCAGACAAGGATATTATTAAGAGATGTGGATTATCCTCTTTGTTAGAGATGCCTCGATATATCATTAACTGGGGTTTATTGATAGCTTTGGCAGAGAGGTGGCATAGCAACACTAACACCTTTCATTTGGCCACATGTGAAATTATAGTGACACCAGAGGATTGCTATCGGATTTTGCGGATTCCTATGGTAGGTGTACTTTTTCCATATGAGCAGACTAAGGAGGGTGGAATAGAGGCTCTTCAATAAATTCTGTAGGATGATATGATTTGTGGATATGAGATCACCTAGCAGGAATTTATTGATTTGGATTATGCTCCACTACCATCAGTACTGGTAGGTTTCATAGGTGGCTTCTTATGTCCCGACCGTTGGTCAAAGGGATTGGCAGTGGGATGGGGGTTGGTCCTGGAGGATATGGTGACACAAGGTCGCCGGTTTGCATGTGGGTATGCTATGTTGGTCCACCTATACAGAGACTTTCATCAGGTGGTATACTTGGGGTATAGTAGTTTATCAGCCTAGGTTACTTTGTTACAGGTATGGGCATGGGAGCACATTCCCGCAGCGAGGCCACTTGCAAACAAGGATAGGCCAGTTGGATGAACCTATGCATATGGATATACAGGGATAGTTGTCTAGCATAAGTTGGGCAAACTAGAGCATTGGAGGAGGGTGCTTGATGATATTGATATGGTCATCTAGAGACCATATATGGAGTGTGAGGTGTGGGAGGAGGATGGGCTAGAGATGCCCTATGTGTACATGTCCTGATTTTTGATAGGGCAGATGCCCTTTATTATCGAGAGATTCTTGCATAGCCGAGTTCAGCAGCAGTATGGATGACAGCAAGGGATACCACAAGGAGCATGCTAATATGCTTGACGGAGGTAGGATGTGCCAGAGTGGGGTCTGACCATTGATAGTGTTGTGGTGGTTGAGGAGTATATGCACCTAGCCAGCCAGATATGGGACTATGCCTACGGGGTAGTGGATGCAGGGATGACTGAGGAGTTCTCGGTGCTTTTTGTGGCTCATGTTGTGGCCAGGATATATGATCCAACCAAGATGATTCCTGCTTTTGATGACGATGATGATGAGCAGCCCGAGAGGCTAGGGAAATGAAGAGAAGAGGGAGAGGAGATTGAGGATGGAGGTGGGGATGGTGGAGGTGATGACGGTGGAGATGGTGGAGGAGGTGGCCGAGGTCGGCGTGGAGATAGAACAGGGAGAGGAGATCGAGGGAGGAGAGGAGATTGTTGGATATCATTGGCATATGATGAACCGGTATGTTGATATGATGATAATGTATGTTATCATTGATGTCAATAAGTATAAGTGAATCAGTATGCAGATTGAAGAAGTTGGTGAACCGGTGTCGAGGTTTCACTAAGTGTGATTAACGGTTGGTAGTCTTAGCTCTATGGTTATCAATTTGGTGATCCAGCTTGTGTGATGAACTGATGATACTCTGTGATGAATTAGCTAATAGATGTGATCGAGGTGCCATGTTAGCTTTGTGTGTGTGAAGGATTGAGGCATAAGAAGATTGACCATGTTTGAAGTCTACCTCGGGAATGATCATTCTTCTTAGTGGTATGAGAAGAGAGTGTCATGGGTTACTGATTCCCATGTGCGGTGATGAATGAATGATGCAGATTGTCTTGTGATCTGTTTGAAATTGTAATTCTTTATGCAATATGTGTGGACAGTTAGAATTGGACTGCATATGTTGTAAACCTAAGCATCTTAGGGTTTAGGGTTTATGATACCAACTTATCTATTGTCTATAAGGTCAATGATGTTTGTTATTGAAAATTTGTTGGCAAATGTTGTGTGTATGTATTTGAGTGAAGAGATACTTGATACTTGCCAGACTAGTAAGAGGTAAACTACAGAGTGTGATTGCAGAGTAGAGGATATGAAAAGGATCTACCTTGGCATGTAGTGCTATTATCAGATCATAGTTTTTCCTATTGTCTTCTAATCATTTCCATAGATGGAAAATCCCTTTACTGGGTAGCTTTAACACATTTATTGTAAAACCTATAACCAGGTGACTCAAGATCATTGAGTTCTTTAAATCCTCTAGCAAGGTAACCTTTAACAAGGTTTCAACCTTTAACAGGGTATATAGACATCCCTTAACTGAGTGATCTCTAACAGGATCAGTTCCTAGTAGAACCTTATTGTAAAGTCTTTAACCAGACTAGGCTCCTAATAGGGTGAGCTTCAAAAGAATTCAAAACAAGCTTGTGGGTATTCATCCCCACCGTGGTTTTTCCCATTTGGGTTTCCACATGAAAAATTTGTGTGTTATGTGTTATGCATTTTTCATGTGATGTTTATGAAGTATTTGGTTGAAGGATTATGCATGCAGGGTTAATAGGTTATGTTATTTTTAGTATACCACATGCATATGTTTATGGGTAATGTTGATGTTGCATAATTGATCGTATTTGAAGTATTCAGACCTATTATTTTATGGTGTCTAGTGTCTTACTGTGTTTAACTGATATTGCCATGGTTAAGTTCAGTAATGCTAATAACCAGTTGGTTTTGCTTTAGCTAGATAAGTTGTTAAGAGAACTTTTACCTGTACTGATTCATCCCCCCTCTCAGTACCAGTTGGGGTATCTGTTGTTAATCATTATTCATAAGAGATAGAAGTGGAGTTGGTGGGGATAGAGGGATACAGGTTGAGAGAGTAGTGCAGCAGGCAGTGGAGGATAGAGGCAGGGGAGGTTTGGCGAATGGAGCTGGGGGTGGTGGGTGAGCAGGGGAGGTGATAGCAGCTATGGGTGGGATGAATGATTTCAGATGACCTACTCAGAGGAGGAGATTAGATGTTCTACCCCCATCATTTCCAAGGACAACAAGAGGGATAGGGGGTAACACGACATAGGTACCCCTCTAGATTTGGATTCCCACTCACTGAGAGGATGCTCAGATTAGATCCTTACAATTGTTAGTGCAACATCTGCAAACATAGTTATTGGTGCATCAGTGTCAAATTACATGGCTGACCACAGAGCGTGATACAGTTTTGGAGCGCTTGGGTCGAGCAGAGGCTCGGACAGATAGTCTAGAGAGAGTGATGGTTGGTGGCTCGATGAGAGACACTTTGAGGGAGATGCAGTATACAACCAAGGAGGCTGAGTACTACCGATGGCTATACGAGGAGTTGGTACCTAGGGAGCGTAGAGCTCCTAGTTTTATGGCAATGAGATCAAGTCAATCTAGGATGACCGGTTCGAGGACAGAGAGTAGACATGTGACCAGGCCAACTCGTCAGGATCCACCTGGAGATCCAGGTGCTGGGACATCTGCTGCGAGACTATCACCCTCAGGAGATAGTCATATCTGAGAGACCTTGTCTCTATTGTATTTTGATCATTTGTTGTATTTGGGACAGACATGACATTTGTTGTGTACTTGATCATTTTTGATATATATATATATATATATATATATATATATATGTATATATATATATATATATATACAACACCATTTTCTTTGATCCACATGTGATGTGTTTGATGGATGATGCTTTATATATGATCTTGATGATTCTATGATGATGTTGCAATGCTTAGATAGATGCATTTGATTTGATATTTGATGGATATGATATGATGATGCATGATGTATGATATGTGAGATGTATCTTGAAAAAGAGATGTATGATAATGATATGATGCGAGATGTATCTTGAAAATGAGATGTGTGATAATGATATGATGTGAGATGTTTCTTGAAAATGAGATGTATGATAATGATATGATGTGAGATGTATCTTGAAAATGAGATGTATGATAATGATATGATGTGAGATGTATCTTGAAAATGAGATGTATGATAATGATATGCAACTAATTGATCATCCTCATTCTTTCGTTTGTCATTCCTGTATAGTCACATGTTGTTGCTTTCTTTGTGTTTATCATCATTGAGCTATTGGGAGATGTTGAAAATTTATACAAGAATAATGATATAATTGAACCATAATGACATGAGAAAAATTTACATGATTTTTGATTTTTTAAGATGGCACAAACATCAAGGTATAATTGAACCAAGATGACCTAAGTGCAGCTTGCGTATAAATGGACAAGATTAAACCATTTGTATGCACAAAGTGGAACCATGTATTCAGTGATATGCTTTGAATCATGTCATGAGACAAGTATTTGCATAGTACGAGTGATCACTTCACAGACTAGAAACTAAAAAATATTGGAGTCCCAATTACTTTCTCTAGCTCGATGCATTATTGAGAAAATTTAGAGGATCCAATAGTTCAAAAAAAGTTCAAGTGCAAAAATAGTCAAAACTTCAGGCAAGATGCAAACATTTTATACTTCAGAAAATCATCCATCATGTGTTGTGGATCTGTTAAGCGATCAATGTTTTGTTCTCTTGATTGTTGATTTGTTTGCTGGACATGATGCTCTCAGTCTGCTGCAAGTTTTGACTTAGGACAGAATGTTGATCAATGTTTCCCCTAGCTAAATTTACCTCCTGATGTGGATATGTACAGTGATTACCAAGCCATGGTGGGATATGATGAAATGATTTTTTGAATAAACCAAGATAGTGACTGTGCTAAGTATATCCTAGATAATGCTATTTTGATAAAGTGTTGGGTGGTGGCCGGTAGTGCTTGATTATGGATATAAAAGTTCAAGAGTATAGATAGATAGAGGAGTTGTCCTCTCACAATAGCGCCTGTTGCCAAGTTTTCACCAATTGTTTTTATTGCACCTTACTTTTTCTGATTTTTTGATTTTTTGTAGTTTTTGATTTTTTTGATGTTTTTGATTTTTTGACTTTTCCGTGCATTAGACTACTCAAGTATAGTATTTCTTCAAATGGATGTTGTTGGTTGGTTTGTCGAACACATCTCCTTTTCAAGTTGTTAACTGATAGGTGCCTGATCCATAGGGTGATATGATGACACAGGGACCTAACCAGTTAGGTTCAAACTTCCCTTTCTTTTCTCGATCTTGTTGATTTCTGGGATTTTCTTTGAGTACGAGATCACTGATTTTAAAAATCCTAGGGATGACCTTGTGGTTGTAGCTTTGGCACATGCATTTCTGATATGCTTTGAGGTGAGTATAGGCATGTTGTCGCTTTTCATCTAGAAGTTCTAGCTCTTGTAGTCGGTTTACTCAATACTCTTCATCTAGAATGAGGCCTTTCAAAGATACTTTGAGAGATGGGATTTCTACCTCCAGGGGTAAAATTGCTTCTGATCCATACACCAATGAATATGGCATAGCTCCTGTAGGTGTGCAGATGCTAGTTCTGTATGCCCAAAGTGCTCGATTGAGTTGCACATGCCAATATTTTCCTACAGCATTTACTATTTTCTTGAGGATTTTCAATATTGTTTTGTTGGATGCCTCGGCTTGACCATTCCCCTATGGGTAGTAAGGTGTAGAGAAACGATGTTGGATTTTAAATAGTTCACATAGTTCTCACACATCCTTGTTTTTGAAAGGTTGTCCATTATCCATGATGATAGAACTTGGAATGCCATATCTGCACATCAGATAATTAAGAATGAAAGAGGCAATTTGTTTTCCAGTGACTGTGGTCATGGGAACCGCTTCAATCCATTTAGTAAAATATTCTATTGTAGTGATAATGAACTTGTGTCCATTAGAAGATGAAGGGTGTATTTAACCTACTAAGTCCAGTCCCCACTGGCAAAAAAGCCAGGATGTTATGAATGGCTACAATTCCTACGTTGGTACATGTATAAGATTACCATGGATTTGGCATTTAGGACATTTCTTTGCAAAATGATAAGAATACTTTTCCATTGTCGGCCAGTAATATCCCATTCTTAGAAGTTTTTTAGAAAGAGTAGGACCACTTGAATGTGTGCCCTAGATACCTTCATGAAGCTCTTGTAAAGTAGAATCAGATTCATTACGATCAAGGCAATGGAGAAGAGTACCATCTAGACCTCGATAATAAAGAGTATCAACAGTCAGAGTGTAACGGGCGGCTTGCCGGATAAAGTTACATTGTTTATTTTGAGATAGGCCAATGGGTAGGGTATTGGTTTTGAGATAGTCATATATTGTTTCGTATAATGGAGAGTTTGAACCAGTTAGGGCATAGATAACATGGGATGTGGAATTGTCAGGGGCTAGGGAAAACAGTTGCTCTACCAAAAACTCATAATGATTTTGTTGTTCTGGAATTTGTAGGAGTGAAGCGATAGTAGCCATTGCATCGGCTACTCTGTTGTCCAACCTTTGTATTTGTTCAAAGGTGATGTGTACAAAATATTGTTTAAAATCATCCACCATTCATTTGTATGGTAGCAGCTTGTCATCTTTCATCTGATAGTCATTGTTGGTCTGATTGATGACTAGTTGTCAATCTCCATAGACTTTTAATTCTGTAATTCTCCATTCCATGGCCATTTTGATCCTTGTAACCAGTGCCTCATATTCAACAATGTTATTTGTGCATGGAAACATGAACCTATATGATCTTGGTATGGTGTGTCCGTTAGGAGTGATGAATAGAATTCCAGCACCTGAGCCATGTTGAGTGTAGGAACGATCAAAGTATAGGGTCCATTGCTTGGTGTTAATTGAAAGAACATCCCTATCTGGATATTTGATCTCCATTAGTTGTTTATCTGGCAGTGGTGCATCAACTAATTGATTCGCGATTACTTGTCCTTTGATAGCTCGACGCTCTATGTAGTGGATATCGAATTCGCTGAGAATCATTACCCATTTAGCCAATCTTCTTGTGAGAGCTTCTTTGCTGAGTAAGTACTTTAGAGGATCAATTTTTGCTACTAGCTTGATTGTGTGAGCTAGCATGTAGTGTCAAAATTTTTGAGAAGCGAATACCATGGTTAAACAAGCCTTCTCAATGAATGTATAATTGAGCTCATATCCATTCAAAGTTCTACTGTTGTAATAGATAGCTCTTTCTTTGCCTTCTTGATTTTCTTGTGCTAATAGTGCCCCCAATAATATGTCTATTGTTGATATGTAGAGAATAAGTGGCTTCCTTGCTGTGGGTGGTACCAAAACTGGTGGGTTCATTAGCTATTGCTTGATTTGATAGAATGATTCTGTACATTTGGCTTCCCATTTAAATGGTACATTCTTATGTAGCAAATGATTGAATGGTAGAATTTTATCTACTAGTTGGGAGATGAATCACTTGATTGACTGGAGCCATCCCTACAAGGATCTAAGTTGGTTGATGTTCTTGGCTTGTACCTTTGCTGGATCTACTTCAATGCCTTTTTCTGATACAATGTAGCCTAATAACTTGCCTGATGTTACCCCAAAGACACACTTCTTAGGGTTGAGCCTGACTTGAAATTTCTCCAACCTTTCAAAAAAAATTCTAATATGCCCAGATGTTCTGCTCGAGTAAATGACTTAGCTAGTAAATCATCCACATAATCCTCCATGAAGGTATGCATCATGTCATGAAAGATTGTTGACATTGCTTGTTGATAAGTTGCCCCAACATTCTTTAAGCCAAAAGGCATGACATTCCAACAATACATTCCCCAAGGACAGGTATGTTAGGATTCCCACAGATACTAAGAGGGGGGGGGTGAATTAGTATCTAACCGGTAATTAGATTTTCTCAACTTAAAACATGCAGAACATATTATAACAGTGTATTGGTATGCAAGAGATAATGCAATAAATAGAAATGAAAGTAACCACATAAGAAACACACCATAACACAATGATATAATGAGGAAACCCGGTGTGGGAAAAGCCTCGGTGGGATTTGTGACCCACAATATTCACTTGCTAGCCAATAAGAGAATATTACTTACAATAGGGGCCTACACATGCAGGAAGGCCAAGTGCCTAGAGCTCACTACTCAAATGGGAAGTCTCACTGACTTACAATGTGGATTATATAAATCGAATAACTTGTACTACTTTACAATAGCATCTTCAATGCCAGATTCAGTACCAGTTTCTGCTCTATTCTTTACATATACCCCTTAACCTATATTTCGCATAATAGGTCTGCCTAATTATTTTTCCTTTCTTGTTACAAAATGTCCTACAATGACTTCTTATAAATATAAGTCATTTTACAATAATATCAAGTTAGCTTACAAAGTTTTACAATAATAAACAAAATATAATATATCAAAAATCTTGTCGGCCTCTGTGTTGGTATGCTTTCTTTCTCTATGCCGGTGCCAGTGTGGAGTGTGATTTGCTGATGCCAGTGTAATGCCTTACCAGTTCCATAGGATTGTAAGGTTTCCATCAATGACAAAACCTTCAATCACCTTCAATGTCTCATTGGAGTGTGCATATTCCAACAATCTCCCCCTTTGACATTGATGGCAACACTCATGAGAAATTTTAAAAGTGTATCCAAAAACTTGTAATCCAAAAATGTGAAGTCCAAAAAGGTGTTACCAAAAATGTGTGCTCCCCCTGAGCATATGATTCCTATAATATTGAATTTTCTCATACCACTACTCCCCCTTTGGCATCAATGACAAAGGTTGTCAAGATGTCAGTAGAGTTTACAGTTTCAACCTTGTACCTATGTGATCACAATTTGAAAAAGATCTACCAAAATCAAGTTTATACTCTCCAAAAACTTTTTACTATCTCTGATAGCTATCTCTATCCTTTGAACTATACCATTGAGATACTGCATGTGCTCTGTCGGTGTCCTTTGTTCCTATACAAGTGCCTTAGATATCTCTTTCTGCATGAATGCTAGATAGTCTAGTCTTGGACTTAGTCTTAACCTTAAACTTTTTGCCTTGTCCACTATTCTCTCCTTTTCTCTTCCCAATTTAAGTAACTCATCCTCAAAATTTGTTATCTTCTATTCAAAAATTGATAGTGTATCCGGTGAGTTCACAAAACTATCTGCAAGTTTATTTATTTCATCTTGTACCTTTCTCATTCATTTATCTATATCAGCTGTGAGTAGGTTTGTCTTACATATGTCTTTATATAGAGTCTTGAACTCTTTTAGTAAATTACATAGTTCCAGTAGAAGTGTGTCAAATTCTCTTGTACACTTCTTTATCTTATCTTCAAAGAATCTTTGTTTTTCAATTTCCATTTTATCCTTCAATACCTCTTCCTTTACTTGCTCAATTGTCATTGTGTTTTCATTGATGTATTTGGACAAAATTTCAATTTGACTCAATGAATCCTTATTGTCTATGTTACAGTTAGGAGCTAGCCTCTTCAAAATTGATATGGTGTCATCTATAGCTTTATAAGCTTGTGAGATGTAATCTATTATAATCTTAATTGAATCTAAAAGTACTTCAGTCACATTAGTTGGTTTAAAGCCTATTGATGAGGAACCTAAATTGTGAATACCACTGGTGGTGGAAGTAACCAAACTTGTATTGACCCCTGGTAGGTCTGTTTGTGTTTGTGTTTGCATTCCCTTAAGCAATGGTTTATCTACTTCTCCAGTTGTCGGTTGCACTATTTCCACATGAATCTGTTCCTATTTCTGTTCCAGAACCTGTTGCTCTGTCTGTTTCTCTATTTGTTGCCCTGTCTCAGTCTGAGTCTGAGTTTCTACCTGTTGCTCTTTGTCATCTTCCAGTTTCTCTTGTGTGTTATCAGTTTTCTCAACTACTGATGGCTTACTAGCCATTTCAGTCTTACCAGTTGTATCTTTGTCTACCACAATGTTGATCTTTTGTGTATCAACATCCACTGTATATAAGACTTCAGGAATAGGATTGACATCCTCTACATCCATACTTTCAACTGTCGGTTGATCTTCTGTAATTGTTGTTGTTGTTGTCGGTGGATTAATCAAAGGAGGTGGGGGTAAGTTGTCTTTAACTTTGATACTAGGTGGTCCACCAACTTTACCTTTACCCTTGTCCTTGTCCTTCTGATAAACCTTTATAGGTTTGTGGCTCATGTATTCTTCCTGTTTTTCTTTTTCAACTAGGAAAATATCCCATCCATTTTTTGTTTCTTTAGTCACCTCATTAACTCTTCCAACCATTAATGCAATGTGCCTGTGTGTAGTAGAAAATACTAACCAGTTGGCTTCAGCAATTAGATCATCAATTTCTTTAGGTGAGTTCACAGGGTACACAATGAGTAGCTTTTCTATCTTGATTTTCTTGTCAAGTTCTACTATTGCTTGTCTCCTTGCTTCCAGTCTTCTAAACAATTCTTCAGGTAATTCATCTACCACTTCCATCAAAAATTTCTTGTACATGTCCATATGCAATATAACACTATTTTCTACTTGTTCTTTTTCATCTGCACTTAGAGTGTCATATAATTTTTCTATATTCTTTAGTTTCCCTTCCTCTGTAATTTCATTTAACAATATGTCAATAGGGGCCATGTCCTATTTTGTCCTCTTCTTCTTCTTGGGTGTCAGTTTTTTCTTAGGTCTAGTCTTCTTAACCGGAGATCTCACTGCTTGTTGTTTATGTCTTGTCCTCCTAGGTGAGGGTGTGGTTGCCAGTGAGGGATCTCTTTTCCTTACAACTCTCTTGAAAGTTGTAGGCATGTCATTTTCTAAAGATGTGCCTACCGGTGATAGGTGAGTTTCAGGTTGTGGAGCTTCTAACTCATCCTCTATGATGCTGGTTTGCTTTAGTACATCTTCTTTTATAGCCTTTGCATGTCTATATCCTCTTCTTACTACTGCTTCAACCTATTTCACTCTTTTATGGGATTGTATTTGGCTTTCTATGGTTTCTGTACTACCAAATACTTCTTCCTTAGGTTCTTTAGGAGCTTCCAGAAGTGCTTTAGCATATGTTTCAATGATAAGGTCATCAGGCTCATAACCCATTTCTATTACCCAAACTGTCCTAGGGATGACTGCTTCCATCCAGATCTCATCCTTTTTAATTACAAAGCATATTTTATCCTTATATTTGTCAACAATCTTTTGTGATAATCTGATTCTCTTCTTCATTTTGGCCTTAAGTGCTTGAAAATGGTCATGGATATTGTTTTCCTTATGTTCTCCCATATTGTTGAATAGTTCTATTAGCTATTTTCCTACCAGTATATCAAATCCAAGTTCTTTGTAGCCTATACCAGGAACCTGTTTGGTTATATGTAGCATCAAACATACTAGCAAATTTCCAAACCTAAAAGTTCCTTTCTTATCCTTCTTAATCTTGCCTAAGTTGTCAATTAACTCATCCTTCAACCACTCACATACATCAATCTTTACTTTATCTGTGATCATGTCATAGGCACTCTTAATGCATAAACTTGAAACTAAATTGAGTTCATTTGCATGAGTTGCCTTATACCCTAATATCATGCTAACAAATCTCACATTAGTATCTGTTACATCATTTACTTTCAAGGACCTTCTATCTGATGTTGCACCAGTTAGCTTAGTAACTAGGTCATTTGAGGCCTTCTTGGTTTTGTCTGGTCTTTTACCGGTTGAGGGTAACCCTGTCACTACTTTGACAGCTTCCTTGGTAATTTTATGAATTGCATCTAACCAGAAAAATTCTCTATGTACCCTGCTTAAAACTATCCTAATCACATCCTTGGGAAATTCAGGAATGCTAAGGATCTCTATAAATCCTAGGGTTTCAACAATTTTATGTTCATCTTTTACATTACCGGATTCATCACATATGACAGATTTAAACATAGTTTTAATCTCTTCATCTCCTAATTCTTCTATGTTGCAATGGATGTAAATTCTGGGGTCTTCAGCATTAACAACTCCTTTAGGAATTTGAGAAAAAGCACCTACAATATCATCTTTCTTTGCTATTTTAGGAACTAATTGAAATACAGGCCTAGGGCATTTTACAACTTTGACAATAGTAGGGTTTGCTATATATTCAAGTGCAGAGGTGGATGCCATGATAAAATACTTTTCTCTACCTTTAGGATGGATGATTTCTTGAAGTGTTCTTGCCTCTTGCTTGAAATACCTTAGCTCGGAATCTTCGTGCTCTTCGAAAGTTTGAAATCTCGGTGAAGTGAAATGGAGCAAAAATCATAAATTTATAAGGTCTATTTGCCATCTACCACTTTTAATGTATGTTGGTTAAGTAGTAACTTAACATGTCTACCGATATATAAGTATCTTTCAACTTCTCATCTTTAACCGAGGGAATAATAGCACATGTGTCATTTGTTTGCCAAACCCTCAAGGAAACTTTCTTCAATTTGAAGAACTTCCTACCAGTGGAGCACTACTCTGTCCTGTCGGTGAGTTGTTGATTGGTTCTACCAGTGGAGGAGTATTCTCAACATTTAGATCTACTTTTCTAATCCATTATTTTGAGAATTCTTGCTTTACCTCTTCAACTTTTTCTTTCCCTTTCAAGCTAGAACTTTCGTTGTCTATCGGTGATCCTTTGCTTCTACAGAATTTTACAATATGCCCAATCTTGTTACATGGATAACAAGTCACATTGTTTTTTCTAAATAGCTTTGCCATAACCTATGCTGGTTTGTGTTCTACATTGATTAGATAGGTGTCCAACTCTTCCACAAACATAACATCTCACATTCATTCTAAAATTTTTAGAGTTGTGACCAACTTTGTTGTATTTTGAACATTGACCGGTGGGTGTGTTGATATTCTGATAATTTCTAGATCTACATTGATTTTCTGTATGCCCATACTTATTATAGTTAAAGCATTTTCCATTGAATTTATAAGCATTAGGTTGCCTTACCGGTTTACTATGATCTTGAGTGTTTACAGTACCGGAGCTTTCACCTGCTTCAAAGCCAATTCCACAAGTGTCACCATTAGGTTTCTGAATCTTCAACAAGTCACCAAGTTCTTCTAACCTTTTCTTGAATTTATCTTTGTGTTGATTTGTAATATCCAGTTCTCTTTCTAAGATATCTTTCTATCTCATCAGTTCATTTGAGTCATTCTGTGTATGCATCAGATCTGTCTTCAATAGGTCATTTTCATAGCTAAGTCTTGTGTTCTCATTTGCTGCATCACTTAGTCTTCTGGTCAATTCTTCTTCATTCTTCTTCCTATCTTCAATTTCTTTATAGAATCTCATGGTCATATCTTGCATCTCCTTCTTTTGTGTTATGTTTTCCAGTTTTAGCTTGCTTATCTGGTCATTAAGTGATTCCTTTTCATCATTCTCATTTTGCATCTTTTAACATAATTCTCTTCTCTTGTTCCTTGCAATGGTAAAATTTTCTTGAAGTGCCTAAGTAATATCCTAAGCTACCTTTAGATCATCTTCAAGTTTAATGTTCTTCAATTTTTTTGTATCATAGTCTAAAAGAGCTGCTTCTAGTTGCTTCATCAAATTTTCCATCTTTACTGGTGTCAAGATCTTCCTCAAGCTGTTAGGCTTCTAAAAATAGAGGACCAAGCTCTGATACTAATTGTTAGGATTCCCACAGATACTGAGAGGGGGGGGGGTGAATCGGTATCTAACTGGTAATTAGATTTTCTCAACTTAAAACATGCAGAACATATTATAACAATGTACCGATATGCAAGAGATAATGCAATAAATAGAAATGAAAGTAACCACATAAGAAACACACCATAACACAATGATTTAACAAGGAAACTTGGTGTGGGAAAAATGTCAGTGGGATTTGTGACCCACAATATTCACTTACTGGACAATAAGAGAATATTACTTACAATAGGGGTCTGCACATGCAGGAAGGCCAAGTGCCTAGAGCTCACTGCTCAAATGGGAAGTCTCACTGACTTACAATGTGGATTATATAAATCCAATAACTTGTACTACTTTACAATAGCATCTTCAATGCCAGATTCAGTACTGGTTTCTGCTCTGTTCTTTACATATACCCCTTAACCTATATTTCGCATAATAGGTCTACTTAATTATTTTTCCTTTCTTGTTACAAAATGTCCTACAATGACTTCTTATATATATAAGTCATTTTACAATGATATCAAGTCGGCTTACAAATTTTTACAATAATAAACAAAATATAATATATCAAAAATCCTATCGGCCTCTGTGTCGGTATGCTTTCTTTCTCTATGCCGGTGCCGGTGTGGAGTGTGATCTACTGATGCTGGTGTAATGCCTTGCCGGTGCCATAGGATTGTAAGGTTGCCATCAATGACAAAAACTTCAATCACCTTCAATGTCTCATTGGAGTGTGCATATGCCAACAAGGTAAACGTTGTTTTATCTTGATCCTCTGGAGCTATCTTGATTTCATTATAGTGAGAAAAACCATCCATTAGTGATAACATTGCATGTCCTACTGTGAGGTCTACAATTATGTTGATACTGGACAAAGGAAAGTCATCCCTTGGATAGGCTTTATTGACATCTCTAAAATCAGTACATATCTTGATGCTACCATCTGATTTTGAAACTGGCACAATGTTGGAAATCCATTCAACATAGTCTATAGGTCAAATAAATCCGATGTCTAATAGTTTCTTTAGCTTAGCTTTGACCATGAGTGCTACATGTGGATTCATCTTTCTCAATTTTTTCTTAATTGGCTTGGCTCCCAGAGCAATGGATAAGTGATGCATGATTAAGTGTTGATCAATCCTGAGCATATCTGCATATGACCAAGCAAAATTGATTTGCTTTTCTTTGAAAAATTTGATAAACCCTTGTTTTTCTGCATCTGTCAAAGACTCTGCTAAGTTTATGTTTTTGGCTACTTTTGTTGTACCAATGTCGATTGATTGAGTGGGCTCAATCAATATGGGTGATCGCTCTTGATAATGTTCAGGAAGAGTGTCAAGTCTCTCATCCTTAGGTGCCTTAAAAAGGTTTTCACCTACAGATGCGTCCTTTATTTTTACTTTTTTGTGATCTAGTGCTGCCATTGACTGGTTTTCAGTAGTAGATCCCTTATTTCGTTCATTTTTGCGACTAAGACACTTGGCACTCCCCAGATTACAGATGTCATTACTTTGTTCACTGGTAAAGTTTGTTTCTGGGTTGACGGCACATAAGTAATGGATAATGGAATCATCATTTAGGAAAATTGGTATGTCATGATTTTCAGGTTCATCCCAATCTATGAGGTCAGGAAAGATGAGTGGTAAAGAGTCATTGGGTGGGTCGAGTTTAGCTGTTGTAAGTGTTAGGATGGAGGTATCATCAAGGTTGGCCAGGATATTAAATAAGTTAATGATTTTTTTGAGGTCTTTGATGGTATCATCTTCCATGTAAACTTGCTCGTAATGTTGCTGCTCATTTTCCTTGGCGTCATAGATATTTTGTGGACCAAATTCAAGTAATCTAGGCTCTGTGCCTTGTTCTTCTTGAGAAAGGGGTGTATGACTAGCATTTTTAGCAATATCTTTAGTAATATTTGAACAGTTGCCCCATTCATATTCATTTGAATCAGTCTTAGAGGTATTATCCCAGATTCTTTCAGTGCTATGGACTAGTATGTAATAGGGTGAAAACAGGTCTTTGATGATTGATACTAATCTAACAGTCTTCTCTGATTCCGTATCAGATCCCACTTCTACTCATTGCATCTGTTCATATACTGTCTCTCCTCAAGGAGTAATGATGTTGTCTGGGTTTGATTCTTCTTTGTTTTAAATAGGTTCCTGAACATGATGTACTTCTGCACAAGGTGGTTCTTCTTGTTGAATGGATGACTCCTCGTGTTGTTTCTCTTTTTCTTGGTATTCACGTTCCTTTCATATTGTTTCTGCTAATTCAAATAGTGCCTCTTTCCATGAATCCTCCTTGTATTTCTTATTTTCTTTCCATTGAGGTTTTTGATATTTACTTGGTGTCTTCTTTGGGGGTAGAGTGTGTTCATAGCCCAATGATTTCCCTAATGGTGTGTAAATGCGTTTAGGAAAGTTGTTGGCATTACCTTGTGAGTTTGTATTAGGTCCTCAATTGGTGTTATTATTGTGGGCATTATTGGTGTTGTTTGTGTTGAGATGGTCTTGATTGGTATCGGGTGTATAAGTGTTAGTGCCTTGGTTAGCACCCTTTTGATTCTTGGTAGCCTAAGGATTTCCTGATAAAGCTAATACTGGTTGTTTGGATTTTACATAATTAGCTTCATTTCCTCCATTTCCAATATTTTTATTTTTGGTCTAGAACCTGGATTTGTCTAAGTTATTGTTGTTGTTCTAGTTATTGTAATGAGAGTTGGATGAATTTGTTCCTTCTTTGAAGAATTTCAATGTTCCTTTCTTTACACAGGCCTCCTCTACTTGGATGCCATTTTCAATCAATTTGGCAAAAGATGGTATGCATTGAGCTTGAATCTGTAACTCATCTCTCTATTCAAATTGTCAATGAAAATTTCCATCTTTTCCTTTTCAGGCACATCTCGAGGATATCTCGAAACCATTTGTCACCAATGTTAAAGTAATACCATGAATGTTTCGTTGTTCTTCTGTTTAGTATTGTAGACATCTAGCATGGTGATGGCATGTTGAATGTTGTAGGAATATTGAGTGATAAATTTGTTGACTAATTCATCGAAGGATCTGACAGGAGGTGTGATTTTGGATAACCATTCTATTGTTTGCCCTCCCAAGATTCTTGGGAATAATCTCATCAAATAGGTGTCATCATGGGCAAATTCCAGGCTCATGGTACAAAATTCCCGAACATGATCATGCAGATCACTTTTCCCATCATATTTGTCAAATTTGGGAATAACTGAATTTGGGGGAAAAGGTACCATGTTTAACCTTCTGTCAAAAGGATAAGGACAAATTTCATTCAAGGAATACCGTACTGTTGATCCTTGTTGCATGTCTTGCATTTGCTTTTGCAGCATTTGCATTTGCTGTGTGAGAGCAACCAAGGGTGCATTTGTTTGCCGAGGGAAGAGTTCTTCCTTCTCATTGTTTCTAGTTTGGAATGGCGTGTGTAGTGGTATATTTTGCTCAGGGATGTTTTCTTCATGTATGTTTTGCTCAGGGTCGCATGTGTCCTCTTCTCTTTGTTGTTCTTGATAAGTATAGAGTCGAGACCTTGTTCTAAAAGTGTATTTATCAAAGTCTTCAGGAATCCTAACTCCTTTTCTTGCAAGCATGAGTAGGTATTTTTCTTTGTCAGCCTCTATGAGTCTTTCCATAAGTCTTTGAAATGAGGCACTTTCTTGACATTCTTGGAGGAGCTCTTCAGTGATCTCCGTGTCTTCAAGATTCAGATAGTCGAAGGGATTTGATAATCTTCGCCCCATACTGGACTCTGGTTGTGTTTCGCTTTGTTTTTCTCATTGAGAGCGAGTGATAGCGGGCATCTAGTAGAAACTTTCTATGATGAAGGGAATGAATTCCTTGTCTGTGTTTTGTTCAGGAGTTGGGGGCTCTACTCGAGGTACATTGTAAGTAATGCAAACTTCTGGGAAGAAAGATGGATTGATTTTTCCTCCATGATTCAAGCGCTGGCTGAATGCCTCTTTTTGATAGAATTCTCTGTTCCTCAATGGTTCCTCATCAAATTCATTTGATTTATCTTGAACATACAAGCGCATATGACGAAGGATTGTTCAATGTGATTTGAAGAGTTGGCGATTGATGTATAGAAACCTATTTCGTTTAGCAAGTTTCTGAGAATTAGGTTGTTGTTTCCTCAACTTAGTGTTGTGATAAATACTCTTTCTTCTCAGAATATGAGGAGTAGTCATGCAGAGGTGATCAATGATTTCCTTTGATTAGTTTTGGATTCAAGATATCTTGTTTGGAAACTTAAGTCTACTTTTATCAAATGAAGGTTTAGATGCCCCCTCATGACAAAGTGCGTCAAATGTTATGGAATAAGAGCTTTCCTAATATGCAAACTCAATTTGACAACTTTAGTTTGAAACAAGTATGTTTTTGGGATAAAATGCATTTGATTGGAGGATCTTTTGATGTGTGTGATGATGTTACCTGATTCTGATAGAAAAAATTTGTTTATCTTTTGACTAGTTTTTGGATTTTGACAATTTTGTTCTAAGAAAATCTTGTTTTTGGAATAGTTTTGATACTCTGATTTTGAATTTCTTCCTGATGGTTGTTTTTTGTGAGGAAAAATGGCTTCCTAAACTATTTTTAGATTTTTTCAAAAAAAATTTTTAGTTTTGCTCTCTGTTTTCTCAGTTGCGGCTATGCGCTAAGCTAGAAACCCAATGCGCTACCGAATGCTGTCAATGCGCTAGAGAATGATCGAAACGCGCTAAGATACCCTTTTGAAGCGCTTAATTCATACTGTTTTCTTTTGATTTAGTTTTGAAGGTTATGCGCTAATATGTTCTGCTGACGCGCTAACTTTTGACCTCAACGCGCTAATTTTTTATCTCAATGCGCTAAGCTGTTGCTCCAAAATGCTAGGCTGTTTTCAATAAGTGCTAAGGTTTGAACTATTGAATACTTGGATTATTTACGCGCTAAAATTTAGAACTGATGTACTATGTTGAATCTTGTACGTGCTAAAATATGGTTCCAAAGCGCTAAGATGTTACTCTAATGCACTAAACTGCCCTAGTTTTTGGTTTTTCTGTGATTTTTAAACTTTTTCTCAACTGTGATGGATGATTCTCTGAAGTATAAAATGAAAACACAACATGAAAAAGATAACCATTTTGCTTAGTCTAAACAACGAGTGTATATTCTATGAGGATGTGTTCAAATCTCGCCATGCGCTACCGACTTTACCCTATGCGCTAGGTTTCACCTATGCGCTACCCTTTCCCCCCTAAGCGCTAGCCTGTTAGCCCTTTGCACTAAAAGTGCTCGATGTGCTATCCTAAACTGCCTATGCGCTATGCACCCTAACCCTAATGCTACCCTAGTTTTTAACACTCTACATGCTATAGTTTTTATCATATGCGCTAGGGTGCAGACCCCATGCGCTAACTCGTTAAATTTCATGATAAAAAATGAAAAAGGTGACCAAAAATGATAAAACAAAAAGCAAAAGGGGGCAAAAATTGATGACTTACTGGTGGTCCATACGTGGTGGGCCTCCGGTACCAACGAACGTGCCCGAATCGATGAGAAGCATGGGGAACCGACATTTTATATTTCTCTCCAAATGTCACTTTCTCCAAAGTCAACAAGCACAAATGATACAGATAAAACCACTTTTGACCTTTTTATAGGGTCAATGGAAATTAGGGTTAGGCGGTGGAACATGTAAATTCCTCGTGGTCTCGCTTCTAACCCTAATAAACATCATTATTGGGAGATGAATCAAATTAACACATTCAACATAGACAAAATTTTAAAATACGATGAAATTTATCAACAATTATCAAAATCACATCAAATTTTCATTTTTTGATTCATCTCCTGAGGGGGCATTATCAACATCATTTATCAAATCTGGGCACGACATGAACATCTCGATACATGACATCACACTGATCATGATTAAATTTTGGGGACACATCAATTTTCTTTGAATCAACATGTGCACACACATCACTTCAAAGAGGGGCAAAATGTAGACGTATAAAAATGACCATATTCCTAAATGAATATTTAATGTTCATTTTATTCTCATTCATCTATTTGTTAGGGTTCCCACAGATACTGAGAGGGGGGGGGTGAATCAGTATCTAACCAGTATTCAAATTTTCTTAAGATAAAACATGCAGAACATAAAGTAACAGTGTACCGATATGTAAGAATTAATGTAATAAACAGAATAAAAAACATCCACATGAAAAGAACACCATAACACAAGATTTTTAATGAGGAAACCCATTGTGGGAAAAACCTCGGTGGGATTTGTGACCCACAATATTCACTTACTGGCCAATAAGAGAATATTACTTATAATAGGGGCCTGCACATGCAGGAAGGCCAATTGCCTAGAGCACACTGCTCAGTGAGAAGTCAGACTAACTTACAATGAGGATTATACTAATCCAATATTCTATACTACTTTATAATAACATCTCCAATGCCAGATTCAGCACTGGCTCTTGCTCTATTCTTTACATATACCCTTGACCTATAATTCACACATTAGGTCTGTCTAATAATTTTCTTTATGCTCGCTTACCTATCACTACAAATGTTTATAATGATCTCCTTTATATACAAGAGTCATTTTACAATTTGCCAAGTCAGCTTGCAATAATAATCAAAATATTACATATCAAAAATCTTGTCGGCCTTTGTACTGGTATACATCTTTTCTTCTGTGCCGGTGCCGATGCTGGTGTAAAGTGGTCTTGTTGATGCTGGTGCACTATCTTGCTTGAATAATGCTTTGCCGGTAGAATGTCTTGTCGGTGCCATAGAATTGCAAGGTTGCCATCAATGACAAAACCTTCAATCACACACAATGTCTCATTGGAGTGTCCATATGCCAACAATCTCCCCCTTTGGCATTGATGGCAACACTCATGAGAAATTCCAAAAAGATGTCCAAAAATATGTAGACCAAAAATTTACCAAAAAAAATGAGGAGCTCCCCTTGAGCATATGATCCCTGTGTTTTGAATTTTCTTATCCTACTACTCCCTCTTTGGCATCAATGACAAAGGTTGTCAAGATGTTAGTAGAGTTTGTAGTTATACCTATCCATAACCTTAACCTTGTAGTTGGGTAGTTATTATCTGAAAAAGATCGCCCAGAATTAAGTTTATACTATCCATAAACTTTTTGCTATCTTTTATTGTTGTTTCAGTTCTCTTCACAGTGTCGGTGAGATGCTACAATTGCTCTGCCGGTGTTTTACTTCTCGGTGTTAATGCCTCTGAGATTTCCTTCCGTAGAGATGCTAGATAATCCAATCTTGGATTTAGTTTAGATCTCAAGTGTTTTACCTTATTTATTATTGTCTCTTTCTCTTTCTCCTGTTTAAGTAATTCTGTCTCAAAATTTGCTAACTTATCTTCAAAAACAGATAATGAATCCAGTGAGTTGACAAAGTTGTCTACAAGCTTGTTTATCTCTTCCTGTGTCTTACTTATTTTCTTGTCTATATCTATAGTCAGGAAGTTTGTTTTGCATGTGTCTTTATACAGGTTTTTGTACTCTTTTAACAAACTACACAGTTCTGGTAGAAGTGTGTCAAAATCTCTGTTACACTTCTTAATTTCTTCATCAAAGAATTTTTGTTTCTCCTTTTCTACAATGTCCTTTAAAGATTCTACCTTTATTTGCTCAATATTTCCAAAAATGTATTTACATAGTATATCCAACTGTCCTAAAGAATCTTTATTATCTATATTACAATTAGGAGTGACTGTTTTCAAAATTGGTATTTGTTGGTTAATAGATTTGTCCTTCTTAAATACCTTTCAACAATGACTCCTGAATGCCCAAATTGAAAGACAAAAACTAGAACCAACAGTTGAGTCACTTGTAATGGTGAGTGCAAGTGCTCTCTGAATTTTGATATTAAGGTACAACTCCCTTCGTTGGATAAAAATGTATATTTTTTGAATATGCTTTTAACCAGAAAGCAATAAAGGCAACTAACATCTGCTCATAGCCATGACACAAATGCGGATAGCAGATTTATAATGAAGTGAATGAAAACAATTAAAACACAGTTTAATTATCCACACCCAAGAAAATACCCTTTCCAATAAGTAAAAATGCTCTGGACTCTGATCGATTCTCTCTCATGTCTCAAAGGACAAGGGGGATCAGAATACCCAAACAAAGAGTTAACAAAAGATTTCTTTTCAAATACAAATTATTTATGAAATCAAAGTTTCAGAATCAAATGCATATACACAGTTTGATGTAACAGAACAGACAATGAAAGGAAATTACAAGAGAGACAAAGCTCATTGTAATCAAAAGAAAATATTGACAAATTCACAGATCAACAAAATCTTCTTTATTCTAATAATGCCAAAAAATGTGAGCTCACAGACTCAACACTTCTGAGAAACAAAACTGTGTAGTCCAGAAAATAATGCTACCTCTTCCCTTTTTACAGTAGAAAGAGAAAGAAAATAAAAGGAGAACCCTTTCTCCTTTCTTTCATTACATATATATAACTGAGAATTTTAGTTATCAATAACTAATTCTTGAAAAGATTATTAATTAATCTTTTCTTTTATGTTTCATCTTCTTTTTTCTGTTTTGAATCTTTTATCTAAGAATTTTTAATAGACCCGTACTCAGAGATTAATAAATTTTGAACGGAATAATATTTGTTCAATCGCTCTGGTAAGGATTTAGAAAACTGTGTTTTCTAAAATTTGTCAAAATTTCAGCCCGATCCAACGGTTTAATTAAAAGTTATGCTCCCCACACCGAGACTGATTTTTCAGTCTCATAAAATTCATGGTTCTAGATTACATTAAAAATTACAAACATTAGACATGCCAATGTTAATGGATTATTGAAATTGTTGAAATTTTGAACTCACACACTCTAAACTTGCATCTGATGAATCTCTAAATTCTGAATTTGAACCTCTGAAATCAAACCTCGAACTTTGAACCTTTTTGAACTTTGAACCTTGAACCTGCGAGGTTCAAGCAAATGGCTCAAAAACACAAACTGCACCCACAGTATAATGCATTGATTTTTCTCTTTCCATTTTCCTGCGTGTTGAACCTTGAACCTAAACCAAAAAGGTTCAATGGTTCAAGTTCAATGACCAAAAATTATAAAGCCCGAAATTTGGACTTTGAACTTTTTGAACCTGTGCGCTTGAACCTGCGGGCTTGAACCAAAAAGGTTCAATAGTTCAAGTTCAATGAACAAAAATTACAAAGCCTGCTCCAATTAAATTCGACCTTTGAACTTGAACCCAAACTTTGAACTTTGAAAAGGTTCAAGGTTCAAGTTCAATGACAGTTGTTCTTTGGGCTGCCATAAAAAAACTTGCATAACTTTTTACTGATAGCTCTGTTTTTTATAAAATTTTAACTATAGAATAAATGGGGCTAGTAGAGAATAACCCAGAAATAATTTTTGCATAGGAGACATAAGACTTGAGATTTAATTGTTTGAGTATATGTGTAAGCCAAAAATAAAACAATTAAAATCTCTCAGCCGACATGGAGTTTGGGCATAAAAACTTCAGCATTAAAACATTAACAATAACTGATTTTAGCTAATTATGAGACTTTAGGTATGAGCAAACATATGGGGGTAACATTGGCTCTGATTGGGGACCACGACTGTAAAGGACTAGGAGAATCCAGAATGTCCCTTAGAGAGAAGAAGAATAGTGCCTAGCCATTGGGTAACAGAGTCAAGGAGAAACAGAGCATGGGGATCTTATTGTAGGTGACGGAAGAGGTAACAAAACAAAACAAACAAGCCATAACTCACACTAAAACAAGACTAAAAACTAAGACAAGCTACACCTAAATCAAACCAAAAATTAATTTACAAAAGATTGGGCAAGCAACCCATGTCTCCAAGAATGCAACTGGTTGTTCATGTAAAGCCATCAACTGGTTGTGAGAAGTATGTGTCAGTGCGGAAAAGTGGTCGATAAGTAAGAAGCTTCATTCCCAACTGCCATTCTGCAACCACTGTGAGAAGAGACCCAACAATAATGTATTGTAAAATATTTTCAAATAAAATATTGGGTCCAAAAAGCCACTCTCTATTATGAATTTCTGAATCAAACTGAGATATCTTGACATTATGTTGTACATGCTGATTTAAATTTGCATCAGAATATTGTGCTAGATTGTCTAAATAATTAACCAAACTCTGAATTGGGTAGCCCTTGTAAATATTTTCAAAGCAACACTCATCCTCATGTGTTAGTTCCTGAGATAGAGCTGATATGACATCATTTTCAAAATAAAAAGACTCCAGCATTGGGTAACTGCATGACTCTTCTAAGCACAATTTATTTTCAAAACTCTCATCACCAAATCTGATAGTTTCAAGGTCTGGCTGCATATTAGATATTGTAGCAACAGTAAATAATGCATTACCTTCCACTTGTTTTCAGACACCCTCATAATTTCTCAAAGACTCAGTCTGCAAGCATCCTTCACCATAGCTGCAAGTGAATTGAAAAGAATCATAATCCATTGACATAACTTCTAGCTGTCCACAATTATCTATTTCTTTCTCATTCTGGCCCTTTATGCTTGTTTGATCATTTGCTGAAACTGTATCAAAAGTTTTAAATGTGAGATTCAAAATCAGAAGAAGAAAAATTTTCTTGAGAGCTTTTGTATAATTCCTCATTATTCATATCATCAAAAGTTGGTTTAATAACAGATATGGCTGGGCAAGCTGCCAACTCTTTTGGTTGAATAACATGATCATCTGCATCTCCAGAAAAATCAAGTCCATTGGCCTGAAAATAATAAACTCTTGCAATGTTAGAAGTGTCATTCTTGGTTTCAGAAGGTGCTTGAAAATCCTTTCCATTAAAAACTGTCAAGTTTTGACAACAAGAAATAGATGATGTTGGATTTGTTTCTTTCATTACAATATTCTTTTGTAAAGGCTGCTTTCTTGGATAAAAATTTTGATTATGAAAGTAAATTTCAAATTCTGGAACTTTCACAACACATTTACTCATGTATTTCATCCCACTCAAAATCATATCATCCTTTATCTCAACAATCTCTTTATTTGCATCTTCTAGATTTTGCACCTTCTTACATTTCAACAAAAACTGAATCTCGGGATGTAATGCAGCAATAAATACACATAATTGATTATTTTCAGTCGGTTGACACCCATGAGGAATCTTTCCAACACATCGGTTAAATCTTTCACTGAAACTTCTAATGGGCTCATCTTCTTTCTTTTGTATTTGAAAGAAATTAAGTAGCAAATCATATGTATCAATCACAATTTTGAATCTTTCAATAAATTTTACCTTTAAATCATTCCAGCAGGTAATGCATCCATATTCTAAATTCTGAAACCATTCTGCAGCATTTCCAACAAGGTTGTCCACAAACAGTCTCACAAAGACATTCTCTTCTTGCACTCCAAGAATCCCACAGGTAACCATGACTGCTTTTATGTGATCATTGGGATCTTGATTCTTATCTCTAGCAAACTTTGGAAAGCATTCCCTTGATCCTTTACGAAGGGCTGAATATTGAGGTGAAGCAAATGGACCAAAATGAGTCCTCCATGGCTATGTCACAGCCAAAGCCATGATTTCAGACTGGAATTCTTCAACCAGACATAAACAGAGTCGCCAATCTCTTTGCATACAAAGATGTCTATAAAACTTGGGGAAAAAACAAAAATGATTGATCTTTTGATTTTGAATCCTCAGCAAAGTCACCAAAAATCTATTGGTTAACAGATTTGTCCTTCTAAAATACCTTTCAACAATGACTCCTGAATGCCCAGATTGAAAGACAAAAAATAGAACCAACAGTTGAGTCACTTGCAATGGTGAGTTCAAGTGCTCTCCGAATTTTGATATTAAGGTATAGCTCCCTTCGTTGGATAAAAAAGTATAGTTTTTGAATATGCTTTTAACCGGAAAGTAATAAAGGCAGCTAACATCTGCTCATAGCCATGACACAAATGCGGATAACATATTTATAATGAAGTGAATGAAAACAATTAAAACACAGTTTAATTATCCACACCCAGGAAAATACCCTTTCCAATAAGTAAAAATGCTTTGGACTCTGATCGATTCTCTCTCGTGTCTCAAAGGACAAGGGGGATCAGAATACCCAGACAAAGAGTTAATAGTAGATTTCTTTTTAAATACAAATTATTTCTGAAATCAAAGTTTTAGAATCAAATGCATATACACAATTTGATGTAACAGAAAAGACAATGAAAGGAAATTATGAGAGAGACAAAGCTCATTGTAATCAAAAGAAAATATTGACAAATCCATAGATCAGCAAAATCTTCTTTATTCTATCAATGCCAAAAAATGTGAGCTCACAGACTCAACACTTCTGAGAAACAAAACTGTGCAGTCTAGAAAATAATGTTGCCTCTTCCCTTTTTACAGAAGAAAGAAAAAGAAAATAAAAGAAGAACCCTTTCTCCTTTCTTTCATTACATATATATAACTAAAAATTTCAGTTATCAATAACTAATTCTTGAAAAGATTATTGATTAATCTTTTCTTTTATGTTTCATTTTCTTTATTCTGTTTCGAATTTTTAATCTCAGAATTTTTAATAGACCCATACTCAGAGATTAATAACTTTTGAATGGAATATTATTTATTCAATCGCTCTGGTGAGGATTTAGAAAACTAGGATTACTAAAATCTGTCAAAATTTCAGCCCAATCCAATGGTTTAATAAATATTATGCCCCCCGCATCGAGACTTCTTTTTCTGTCTCAGAAAATTCATGGTTCTAGATTACATTAAAAATTACAAACATTAGACATGCCAATGTTAATGGATTATTGAAATTGCTAAAATTTTGAACTCACACACTCTGAACTTGCATCTGATAAATCTCTAAATTCTGAATTTGAACCTCTGAAATCGAACCTTGAATTTTGAACCTTTTTGAACTTTGAACTTTGAACCTGCGAGGTTCAAGCAAATGGTTCAAAAACACAAACTACACCCACAGTATAATGCATTGATTTTTCTCTTTCCATTTTCCTGTGTGTTGAACCTTGAACCTGAACCAAAAAGGTTCAATGGTTCAAGTTCAATGACCGAAAATTACAAAGCTCAAAATTTGAACTTTGAACTTTTTGAACCTACGCACTTGAACCTGCGAGCTTGAACCAAAAAGGTTCAATAGTTCAAGTTCAATGAACAAAAATTACAAATCCTGCTCCAGTTAAATTCAAACTTTGAACTTGAACCCAAACTTTGAACTTTGAAAAGGTTCAAGGTTCAAGTTCAATGACAGTTGTTCTTTGGGTGTCCATAGAAAAACTTGCATAACTTTTTACTAAAAGCTCTATTTTTTATGAAATTTTAATTGTAGAATAAATGGGCCTAGTAGAGAATAACCCAGAAATCATTTTTGCATAGGAGACATAAGACTTGAGATTTAATTATTTGAGTATATGGGTAAGCCAAAAATAAAACAATTAAAATCTCTCAGCTGACATGGAGTTTGGCCATAAAAACTTCAGCATTAAAACATTAACAATAATTGATTTTAGCTAATTATGAGACTTTAGGCATGAGAAAACATATGGGGGTAATAGTATTGAATCATCTATTGCTTTGTAAGCTTGTGAACTATAGTCAGTTATTTTCTTGATGGATTCAAGTAATACCTCAGTCACATTTGTTGACTTTGATGGTGACCCAACAAATTGAGTACCAGTGGAAGTGACCATGCTTGTATTGACCTCTGGCAGGTCAGTTTGTGTTTGCATTTCCTTTAGCACTGATTTTCCTACTTCATTGCTTACTGGTGGCATCTTTTCTAGAGCCTTTAGCTCTGTCGGTTTCTCTGTTTGTGCTTCAGATTCCATCTTTTTCCTTGTATCCGCTACCGGTTGCTCTGTATTTCCTGTTACCAGAGGCTCTTTGGCCATATCTGATTTTTCACTTGGGTCTTTATCAACTGTTATGTTGATCTTTTGGGTATCAACATTTACAATGGATAGGACTTCAGGATTTGTATTGCTATCCTCTGCATCCATGCTTTCAGTTGTCGGTTGGTTTTTAGGGATTGCAATTTTTACAGGTGGAGGTAGGTTATCTTTAACCTTTATGCTTGGAGGTCCACCAACTTTCCCTTTCCCTTTGTCTTTATCCTTCTGATATACCTTAATAGGCTTGGGATTCCTATATTCTTTTTGTTTTTCTTTTTCAGTCAAAAATATGTCCCAACCATCTTCTGTTTCCTCTGAAACCTCTGTAACTCTACCTGCCATCAATGAAATATGTCGGTGTGCCATGGAAAAAACTATCCAGTTGGCCTGAGCTATCAGATCATCAATTTCTTTTAGGGAATTTATCAAATATGCAGCAAGTAGTTTTTGTACTTTTATTTTCTTATCCAGTTCAATTACTCCTTGCCTTTTGGCCTCAAGTCTTTTGTATAAGTCATCAGGAATTTCATTTATGACTTCCATCAAAAACTTTTTAAACATGTCCATGTGTAGTATTACACTCTCCTCAACATGCCCTTTCTCATCAGCTTTTGCTAAGTCAGTTTTTGCCCTTTTCTTTTTCTTAGGAGTCAGCTTCCTGTTAGGTGTGACTTTTCTGACCGGAGATCTCACAGCTTGTTGCTTTTGCCTTGTCCTTCTAGGTGAAGGAGTAGTTGTCGGTGAGGAATCTCTTTTCCTAACAACTCTTTTGAAGGTTGCTGGCATGTCTCCTTCTGAAGAAGTACCTACCGGTGATAGATGAGCTTCAAGTTGTGGGGCTGCCAACTCATCTTCAGTTATGCCGGTTTTCTTTATACATCTTCCTTGATGGCTTTTGCTTGTCTGGATCCTTTTCTCACAAAAGCTTCTACCTTCTTCACTCTTTTCTTGGACTATATTTGTTTTTCTATTGTTTTAGCACTACCAAATGCTTCCTCCTTAGGTTCATTGGGGGCTTCCAGAAGTGCTTTGGCATAAGTTTCAACTATGTGATCATCTATTTCATAGCCCATTTCTGTTACCCAGATTGTCCTAGGGATGACTGCTTCCATCCATATTTCATCCTTTTTTATAATAAAACATATATCATCTTTGTATTTGTCTACAATTTCCTGAAATAACCTTGACCTTTTCTTCATTTTTTTCTTTAGTGCTTGGAAAAAGTCATGAATGTTGTTTTCCTTATTCTTGCCCATGGTATTGAACAGTTCTGTCAGTTGCTTTCCTACCGGTATGTCATATCTGAATTCTTTATATCCTATACCGGGAACTTGTTTTGTTATATGAATCATTAGACACACTAACAGATTTCCAAATCTGAAGGTTCCTTTCTTATCCTTATTTATCTTTCCATGGTTGTCTATCAGTTCATCCTTTAGCCATTCACAAATGTCAATTTTTGCATTGTTGGTTATTATGCCATAAGCACTCTTAATGCATAAACTTGAGACTGAGTTGAGTCTATTGGCATGAGTGGCTTTGTAACCTAATATCATGCTTATGAATCTCACATTTATCAGATGTTTTCCCTATTAGGTCAATGACTAAATCATTTGAAACTCTCTTATTTTTATCTAGTCTTTTACTGGTGGCCGGTAACCCTGTGACAGCCTTTACCGCTTGCTTGGTTATCTTATGAATTGCATCTAACCAAAAAAAAATTCCATGAACTCTGTTTAACACTATCCTAATCACATCCTTAGGAAATTCAGGAATACTAAGGATTTCTGTGAATCCTAGGGTTTCAATGATTTTGTGTTCAGCTTTTGATATTGTCGGTATCATCACATATCTCAGTTTTGTACATAGTTTTGATTTCCTCGTCTCCTAGCTCTTCAATATTGTAGTGAATATACATTCTAGGGTCTTCAGCATATACAACACCTTTAGGGATTTGACAGAATGCACCTAAGGTATCATCTTTCTTTTCTATTTCGGGGACCAACTGAAATACAGGCCTAGGTCTTTTAATTACTTCCACAACACTAAGGTTTGCTATGTATTCAATTGCAGAGGTGGATGCCATGATAAAATACCTTTTTCTATCTTGGATGAATGATTGCTTGGAGTGTGCTTGCTTCTTGCTCAAAATACCTTAGCTCGAAAATCTTCATGCTCTTTGAAAGTTTGAAATCATGGTGAAATGAAATGGAGCCAAAACCTTATTTTATAAAGTCTTTTTCGCTACCTACCACATTAATTGCATGCCGGTAATGTATTCACTTAGTTTTATTTGCCGATAATAAGTGATTTTCAAATTTATTTATTTTTTTACCAAGGGAATAATAGCACATGTGTCATTAGATTGCCAAACCCTTAAGACAATTTTCTTCAATTAGATGAAGAGCTTCCTGCCGATGGAGCACTGCTCTGTCCTGCCGGTGGAGCATCACATTGTCCTGCCGATGGAGAATTTGTTGGTTCTACCGGTGGAGGAGTATTCCCAATATTTAGATCAGCTTTTCTAATCCATTTCTTTGAGAATTCTTGCTTAACCTCTTCAACCTTTTCTTTACCTTTCAAGCTAGTACTTTTGTTGTCTACCGGTGTACCTTTACTTCTACAAAATTTTGCAATATGACCAATCTTGTTACATGCATAACAAGTTACATTATTTTTCTGAATAGCTTTCTCATAACCTATGCTGGTTTGTGTTCTGCATTGATTTGATAAATGTCCAAATCTTCCACAAGCATAACATCTTACATTCATTCTGCAGTTTTCAGAGTTATGACCAACTTTGTTGCATTTGGAGCATTGACCGGTGGGAGGATTGATATTTTGATAATTCCTAGATCTACATTCGTTTGCCCTATGACCATATTTATTACAGTTAAAGCATTTTCTGTTAAATTTATAAGTATTAGGAGGTCTTACCAGTTTGCTGTGATCCTGAGTATTTGCAGTACCAGAGCTTTCTCCAACTTCAAATCCAATTCCAGAAGTGTCACCTTTGCATTTTTTATTCTTCAATAAGGTACCAAGTTCTTCTGAGTTTTTCTTGAATTTTTCTTTATGTTGATTTGTAGTTTCCAATTCCCTTTCCAAGATTTCTTTTTGTCTCATTAGTTCATTCAAGTCATTCTGAGTATGCATCAGATCTGTCTTCAACATGTCATTTTCATAGCTAAGTCTTGTGTTCTCATTTGTTGCATCACTTAGTCTTCTGGTCAATTCTTCTTCATTCTTCTTTCTATCCTCAATCTCTTTGCAAAATCTCATAGTCATATCCTGCATTTCATTTTTTGTTGTCATGATCTCTTGTTTCAACTTGCTTATCATATCATTAAGTGATTCCTTTTCATCATTCTCATTTTGCAATTTTTCACAAAGTTCTCTTCTCTTATTTCTTGTAACAGTAAGATTTTCTTGAAGCGCCTGAATGATATCCTGAGCTGCTCTTAAATCATCTTCTAATTTGATATTTTTCAACTTCTCTGTATCATAGTCAGTAAGAGCTCCTTCAAGTTGCTTCATCAAATTTTCCATTTTTACCAGTGTCAAAATCTTCCTCAAGTTGTAAGGCTTCTGAGAATAGAGGACCAGACTTTGATACCAATTGTTAGGGTTCCCACAGATATTGAGAGGGGGAGGGGGTGAATTAGTATCTGACCGGTATTCAAATTTTCTTAAGATAAAACATGTAGAACATAAAGTAACAGTGTACTGGTATGCAAGAATTAATGTAATAAACAAAATCAAAAACATCCACATGAAAAGAACACTATAACACAAGATTTTTAATGAGGAAACCCATTGTGGGAAAAACCTTGGTGGGACTTGTAACCCACAATATTCACTTACTGGCCAATAAGAGAATATTACTTACAATAGGGGCCTTCACATGCAGGAAGGCCAATTGCCTAGAGCACACTGCTCAGTGAGAAGTCACACTGACTTACAATGAGGATTATACTAATCCAATATTTTGTACTGCTTTATAATAGCATCTCCAATGCCAGATTCAGTACCGGTTCTTGCTCTGTTCTTTACATATACCCTTGACCTATAATTCGCACATTAGGTCTGTCTAATAATTTTCTTTATGATCGCTTAACTATCACTACAAATGTCTATAATGACCTCCTTTATATACAAGATTCATTTTACAATTTGCCAAGTTGGCTTGCAATAATAATCAAAATATTACATATCAAAAATCTTGTCAGCCTTTGTGTCGGTATACATCTTTTCTTTTGTGCCCGTGCTGGTGCTAGTGTAAAGTGGTCTTGATGATGCCGGTGCACTATCTTGCTTGAATAATGCTTTGACAGTAGAATGTCTTGCCGGTGCCATAGGATTGCAAGGTTTCCATCAATGACAAAACCTTCAATCACACACAATGTCTCATTGGAGTGTCCATATACCAACACTATTTAGTTAAATCTAATTTAATTAAATCATCCACATTTCTCTATTTGATTAAATAAATTATTCAATTTATTTATTTAAATTCACTTAAACCTTTCACATCATTTAATTGAATAAATCATTAAGTCCCTTCTCTCTAGTTTTAATAAAATTTACATTTAATTAAATAGTTCAACCCAAATAAATAAATCTAATTTATTTAATCCTCCACTTGCAACCACAATTGAAATAAATCAATTTATTTTATTTAAATTCTATTATCCCTCACCCACTTGCATTTTCCTACATTTCCCACTTGCCTCCTAAACCCCCTTCCTAAATTATTCTAGAACCCATCTAATCCTAATCAATTAGCCTAAATCCTTCAATTATCCCTTTTCCCTAAATTTGAAGATGTCACTTCTCAAATTTGGAGTAAAGTCTTCCAAAGGCATTAAAGCCTTTATGCCTTCAACAAGATAACTTGTTGAATACCCCCAAATTTGGAAGGACTCTTACAAATTTGTCCCCAAAGTCTTTTAAACCATTAATGGTTAACTAACCCTTTGTGGCATGGTTAGAGACTTTTTGCCTAGCTCAACCCTCATCTAACCTAGGGGTTTCATCAAGCATTCATTGCTTTGACCATGGTTATCCCTTTAACCCTTACACAAGAGTTTATCCTTTGGGTAAAATCTTTATTCAATAGATAATCATAACCTAACCTTAACCCTTACCTTCTAAGGTAACCATGCGGTCTTCTCAAGCATTTAATGCTTCTTACATCCCCTCTCAAGAAGTCTTATGTTGACAATTGTCACCATTTCATTGGTGAGAATTGTAAACTTGGATTGATAACTTTCAATTCTGACCCTTGATAGGATCATCCAATACTGACCATCCATTGCCCTGTTTCTCCTATAAATAGAGCCCTCATCCCTCATTCTCAGAATCCAAGTCTTTAGCATCACACTTATACTCATATTTAGCAAGCATTTAGTCTCTCTTTGGAATAGAAATATAGTCTAATAATCATTTTTAGAAGCATTTCCATTATCTTAATTAATCATATAAACTGGTATACCATGTTAGGATATTATTTTACTAATCTTTTCATCTTATCATCACTAGTTTAGTTCATATCTAAAATCATACATAAATAGGATGCATTCATACTAAGATTGATTAAAAGCATCCCTCATTCTCATGATTGTCATTGCTAAGTCACTTTGCTTAGTGATATAAGAGAAAAGGCATTGGCTTGAGGGGTCTTGTGAGATAGAGAACAATGGAACACACCTTGGGAAGTTGAGCTATTCCACATAGCTCCATAACTTGCACAAAGAGTCCCATTGGTGTGTGGGGAAGTCTTTGAATATTTTTTTGTAATTTCTGTTTATTTGCACTGCTTTTCCTGCATATAGAAATAAATATGGTTTGCAGGTTAAGGAAATGTTTATATGGATTGAAACAAGCACGTAGAGCTTGGTATGGAAGGTTGGATAAATATCTTTTGAAGCTTGGTTTTACTAAGGGCAGTGTTGATAGTAATTTATATTATAAAATCATTGATGATGATATATTGATTATTGAAGTGATTGTTGATGACATTATTTTTGGAGGTGAAGATAAGTTATGCATAGAATTTTCTAAGAATATAGAGAAAAAATTTTAGATGTCTATGATTGGTGAGATGAAATTTCTCTTAGGTTTGCAGATTACTTAGATTGACAAAGGCATTTTCATCTGGCAAACTAAATATGCTAAGGAATTGTTGAAGAAATTTTGTATGGGAGATTCTAACCGGTAAGTACTCCTATGGTTACAAGTGATAAATTGACAATATGTTTTTGCACTAGTAAATCCTACAAGATACAAATCTATGATTGAAGGTCTGCTTTATTTGACTCAGACTAGGCCTGACATTATGAATGTTGTTTGTATTGTTTCAAGATTCTAGAGTGATCCTAGAGAGAATGATGAAATGGTGGTGAAAAGGATTTTTAGATACTTACAAGGTACATCAAAATATGGCATGTGGTACCCTAAGGATGATAACTTTACATTATGTTAATCTATAGATGTTGTCTGGGCTGGAGATGCTGATGACCGGAAAAGAACTTTCGATGGAGCATTTTTTCTTGGAAAGAAGTTGGTTTCATTGATCAACAAGAAACAGTCATGTAATTCTTTATCTACTGTTGAAGCTGAGTATGTTGTTGCTACTACTAACTGTACACAAGTTTTATGGATGAAGCAAATGTTGAGGGATATAAAGGTGGATTGTGATGCACCAATAATTATTCATTTTGATAACTCTGCTCCTATTGATATATCAAAGAACCCAGTATTTCATTCTAAAACAAAGCACATATCTATCAAGTATAACTTTTTGAAGGAAAAGGTGGAAGTAAATGAAGTTAGCCTAGTTTATGTGAACACTAAAGAGCAGATTGTAGATATTTTCACTAAACCTTTGCCCAAGGAATTATCTGAGTACCTGAGAGATAGATTGGGAGTTTCTGCCCCTCTGGTAGAGACTTGATTGATGTGGGTTGGCATCAGTTCGACATGTGCTATCAAAGATACTATTCATTCTGGCACTGATGTGGGATTCTATTGCTTAGATTGGTGATTCATTGGTTTATGTTTTTGCTTTGATATTCTTGTCAAATTTCTGGCATTGATGACAAAGGGGGAGTGATATTGATGTGAAAAATAAAAAGTGAAAGGGGGAAAAATTCAAAGCTTTAAAGAGATATTATTCACAAGGGGAGAGAAACTAATATTTAGAGCTGTATGTGAGAGATTGTTGGTTGTCTTCCATTGGGGGAGACTTGTTTGACATTTTTTGGTACTTAGATTTTTTTCACATCTAGTGTTGCCATCAATGCCAAAGGTGGAGATTGTTGGCCATTTGGTAGAATTGATTATGTGTTGCATTGATGTTTTATCATTGATGCCAACCTAGCTATTTGGATGCTTTACTGACACCCTTCCTGGTCTCAGTAGGTTGAGTGGTTTCTAATAGGCATGATCTGATAGGCTCTGATATAGTTTGGTAATTGAATTGGCTTTTTCATGATACTCATGCTCATATTTGGTCAGTTGGTATTGGTCTAGTGATCGGATGCTATCCTACTTGCTTAGAAGCTTAGTTTCTAGTTTTGACAAGGGTTTCACCAGCAGAGCTTTTGTGTAGATCTTTGATGAATTGCATAAGTGGTGTTGGTGCAGCTTCTGGTGGAGTTTTTGGATGTTGTTGGTGATCATGTTTGAGACTTGGTGGATGGAGATCATTGTTGTAGTGTGTGGACCTATACTGGGTCCCGGTTGATCTAGGTTATGGATCAACTTTAATGTAATGTGCAGATTGGTCTTCTTTATGTATTTTTGGGATGTCTTATGTGTTGGATATTATTTGTTTGGTCTAAGGCCGACATGGTTTGTAATTATGTAATTGATTTATTATCTAGTGGCTGACCTAATTGTTTACGATCGAGGGTTTATATATATAGTTGTAAGATCTCATTGCAGATCATCATGGTTAATGTTAGAGGTCATGGTGAAGAAATGTAATGTGTGAATAATGTAATATCATTGAGACAAAGGAGTTGGTCTATCATTGGAGATTGAATTAGGTTTATGTATGAGGACTTATTCCTCTGGTATTGAGCTTAACTGGAATTGTACTTAGGTATAGGAGATGCTATCTTTTGCAGTTCAACACTTCTCCAAATTGTAGTCTAGATTTCTATGTAGTCAGTGCGGCTCCTTTTGTGATGAGCAGTGCACTCTAGGTTGTTGGCCTTCCTACAAGTGGAGGCCCCTCAATTTTAATTCACAAACATACTGTAGAAGTATTATCTGACTATGGGTAGGCTTCCCACCATGGTTTTTCCCTTTACCAGGTTTTCCACGTACAAATCTTAGTGTTATGTGGATAGTATTTATTCTATGATTACTGTTTATTCTTAATGGTTTAACTTATATTCAAGTATTAATGTTTTGGGTTCCGGTATTAAATTTTAAATTGCTAATGGTTCCGGTAATATGTGACAACTGATTCAGTCCCTGCTCTGAGTTGTCTTCTAGTTATTTGAACTGTCTAACATAATGCTCATGTGGACTAAAATAAATTGATAATACGCTTCACATAAGTCAGAAAAAAAGTTTTGAGCATGACACCAATCAACAAAATCATCTCAAAGATTTTGTATAACATGCTACACCAAAATAACCTTATTTTTCCTAAAATATCAGATACCGGATCATCAAACTTGCACTAGAATCAGCACTGAAAGCTAACAAAAATATGCACCCAAAATTGAGTTGTGCTCAATATACTCATACTTTGTCGAGCACTTTGTTCCACCTTCTAGACTTAAGCAAAATGGGCTTACAACTCCCGGTAGAATATATTTGCATATACTAGATAACACATCAAATATAAGTTTCCATCTGTAACAACCTCTAAATAATTATGAAGAACTAATCTCTTCTAGAATAGTGTCTCTTGCCAACAATCTCCTCCTTTGGCATTGATGGCAACACTTAGTGAAAAATGACTAAGTGTCAAACCAAAAATGTCAAACATTGCAAAATCTCAAAATTTGGATTCTATTAGGCTCCCCCTAAGAATATACATCATTTTCACTCTTCTCTCCCCCCCTTTGACATTATTGGATAAGGCAGGTATCTGCTCAAAATTGTATTTACAATGGTATACACTACAACTTACAAAAAATTGAGAATGCAAAAATAGTCTTCAATGATTGGACATGGTCATCTTGTCCTTTCTTTAGGTTCTCCAAAATGTTTATCAGAGCACTAAAAATATAGGTATGCATTTTTGGTCCTTTGAGATTAGAAGGAACACTCTTATTTAGTGCATTCAAGGCATCCTGATGACTGCTCAAAAGAGTATCCAATCGGGGAGTGATCATATTTCTCAACTCTCCCACTCTACCAATTACCCTATCCTTCTCTTGATTTAATTTCTTTATTTTATCTTGTAGATATATTACTTGAGCCTCATAATTACTTGCAAGAATGGCCTAGGGTGAATAGGACTGAGATATACCGACCAGTTGACCTTCACATTCTTTGATTTTCTTGTCAAGATCTATAGTTAATTTTAGCAATAGAAGACACGACTTATATATTTTTCCACCTTAATTCAATGCCTCTTTAATTCCCTTCACACCGGTTATTAGATTGGCCCTATCACCTTCAACCATTCTCAAAACTATCTTTAACCTCATAGCATTGAAATGGTTCAAAACTTTTACATTTGTCGCTTTTTCAAGAGATTCAAAATGAGAATCTACTACCTTAAGCATATTTTGTAGCTTACTGGAGGTCAAGTCAAGTGTATCTTGCTTGAATGTCAAAAATTTTTCTCAAGAACACTTGTGGCCAAAGATATAAGCTTTCTATCTTAGAGTGAGACTTCAACAAGTCTTCACTTACTTTCGCTTGGGCTAGAGCTGCAAACTTTAGTACTTGTACAAGAGATAATGAAATGAGATTTATAGGCCCGTAGATGAGATCAATGCCACTTATTATCTTCTTACCCTTATAGTATTATAGAGTGTATCCTGTGTTGGGCATAATGGATCACTGAGAGGGGGTGAATCAGTGATTTAAACACTTTTTCTTCAACAGAGATAAACCTGTACTAGATATAACGATCTGAGTGTTAACTGGTAGCCCAAACAGTGTAGACTAAGTGTGTGAAAGTATTTTCTATAACATCAACATAACTCATACACAAGAATGCATCACATAATACCAGATATACAAAGAAAGCCCAATGTGGAAGAAACCTAGGTGAGAATAGTTGTTGGAGATCCTCTGGTTCAATCCAGCCTCACAATGTAAAAGTTCTGATTACAATTTTAGGGCACCAACCTGTGATTAATGAGTACCAACTCAAAGGAGCACCAACCCTTGATAAATTTATAGGCTACAACCCCTGCACTAAGAACCTACTTAGTGAAAACAATATTAAAACTCAGTTATACAAATGAGATCCTTGCTGCAAATGAAGTTTTACAACCATTCAAAGTTCTGCACTACTGGTTTAGAACTTACCAATTTGTATCAGCTCAATACACACTGCCGATCAACCTCTCTACTGATTCTAATTCTTCTTAATCTTCTATCCCTCTATTCTGTTGAAATCAAATCACACTTGATTACACTCTATCGGATACTGCTTCCTTTAGATTTTACACCTTTGCATTCTATGCTCACTTTGTCGGTTTATTCCTTACACCAGTTTACCCTACTTCTCCTTACTGGTATAGTCTTCACTCATAAAAACTTCAAGTTTTTATCTCTTTGGCTCTTAGACAACAATTTCACTCCCTCCTTCACAATGCAACAACTTCTCTATATGTCTTAAATTGCAATATTTTAAACTCAAGCTTTCCTGCCAAAAATCAATTCAAATAGAGGGTGGCTAGGGTTTCCTTCTCTTGACCAAATTTGCATGCAATCTACATCCAATCTGATCTGATCCACCTTGGATAGCACACCTACATTAGGGGAATAAGCCATCAAACATTTTCCATCTATCCAAAGTATGTTTGCCAAAAATAGAAAACCTGACAATGATTTCCGGCCTTGAAATCTGTCGACCCATTTATGATCCAACTATTTCCATCTTGAGATCCTCTTGCAATCCAATTTCCTTTCTTCGATAAAGGTGCCAACCACTCCTTGATCTTTCTCTGTCATTCATTTTTCCCTGAGCCGCATTGATCTAATATGAACCTATGATTTTTGGCTATTTCATTTAATGTCGACTAACCACTCCAACAACTATCGATAGACACTTCACCGACTTTTGCATGCTCACCACCTCAGCTCCATATGGCATCACATCGGCATACACTTAGCTCACAGACATAAGGTTGATTTAAACTTGAACATACAACAAACTCATACTAAAATAAGCTCTTACCGGTGACACCTTCTCCTTCTGCTAACTGGTAGTGCACACTACTCTAGTAGCACAACTTCACCTCTGGTGGTTTGTGATCTCTTTGTCATTCTGCCTCTTTATCATGAACATTATCACAAGCAAATAGCCAACCTTTATACCAGTTACAACCTTCTTCATGTTAGGTTGACAAACCCTACCAGTAGCATCCTGCAATACTGGTTGACATCAATGACAACTCAATGCTAACAATCTCCCCCTTTCGCATTGATGTCAATATTATCAGTTCCCGTTTATATCCACGTTTGACAGCAATAGCAAAGAGAACCTTAGTCTGACACCAATAATCTCCCCCTTGTCTACATCCAGTTAGGAGACATACTCCCCCTGTGTCCATACTTCATGGTTTAAGAGTCATAAGATAGTAGTAGTTGTTGACTCCTCCTAATCCATACATCCTCCTACACATTTAAGTGTTGTTAGATGGTGGGACTACTCCCATATTTTTCCTTCAATACTCAAATGGGCCCAAAGGATGTGGCTTGGTAAATATGTCAGGAATTTTCTCACCAGTGGAAACATATTCAACAATGACCTCCTTGTTAGCTACCTTCTCGCTCAAGAAGTGATACTTGATTGCAATGTGTTTTGTTCTTGAGTGAATTACTAGATTCTTGGAGATGTTTATTTCACTTGAGTTATCACACTAGATTGGAATAGGAGTCAGTATCTCCACCTGTATGTCCTTCAATGTCTGCTTCATTCATAGTACTTGTCAGTAACATGTAGCAACCGCTATATATTCAGCCTCAATAGTGGATAATGACACTGAGTCTTGCTTCTTGTTGTGCCATGATACTAACCGGTCACCTAAGTAGAAATAACCTCCACTTGTACTTTTTTGGTCATCAATACTTCCTGCCCAATCTACATCAGTATAAGCCTACCAAGAGAAGTCTCCTTTCTTTGGATACCACATGCCATAGTTGATAGTTCCTTGCAGATATCTAAAGATTCTTCTGACTGCATTTAGGTGAGACTATTTAGGAGTAGCTTGGAATATTTCTACCATGCAAACAACCTGTACAATATCTGATCTAGATGTTGTTAATTATAATAAACTACCAACCATAGACCTATATAGTGTTTTCTCAACTTCCGGTGACTCATCTAGTTGTCTCAACGTATAATCGGTAACCATGGGAGTACTTACTGGTTTGTTATCCTCCATTTGAAATTTCTTCAGCATGTCTTTCTCATACTTGGTTTGGGAGATGAAAAATTCCTTTCTCCTACTGTGAGATTTGCAATCCAAGAAAATAGGACAACTCACCCAGCATTGATATCTCAAATTTTGTCTTCATCTAAACTGAAAATTCTTTGCACATGATGTCCTTGTATCCACCAAAGATAATATCATCCACATATACAACCACTATAATCATGTGATCTCCATTTACCTTGACATACAAATTACTATTTGCATTCCCTTTATGGAAGCCTTGCTCCTTCAAGTATTTATCCAACCAGGAATACCATGCTTTGGGAGCCTACTTCAAACCATACAAAGCTTTCTTTAACCGGCATACAAAACTCTCATCAACATGTAAAAGATAACCCTTTGGTTGTTCCATATATACCTCTTCTTCATTCAAAAAGGTAGATTTGACATCCATATGGTATACTTTGTAACCTTTATAGGCAGAGAAAGCTAAAAACATTCTTATGGCCTCTAACCCAGCAACCAATGCAAAGGTTTCTTCAAAGTCAATACATTCCACTTGAGCATACCCTTTGCAAACTAACCTTTCTTTATGTTGGATTATCTTGCCTTCTTCATTCATCTTATTCCGGTAGACCCACTTGGTACCTATAACATTCTTGTCTGTCAATCTAGGAATAAGTTCTGATGTTTGATTCTTCTCAATTTGTGTGAACTCTTCATCCATGGCATCTACCCATTTCTCACTTTTCCTAGCTTCATCAAAAGTTTTGGGTTCTAGTTTTGTCATGAGGAAGAAATTTACCTGCTCATCACTCTGGGCTAGTCTTCTTCTAGTTTGCACACCTTCATTTTGTCTCCTATGATTTTTTATTCCGGATGGTTCTTCTGCACATACCAGTTGGAGTTCTTGCTTGGTGCTTCCTCTACTGGTCCATTTTCAGATTGATTTTCATGCTCATCATCTGAAACATCAATATAGGGTGTTGATACAGATTCTTTCTTATGTAGGTCTTCATCTATTCTCAGAATTATACTATCAACCATTTTTCTCAAATTCTTGTTGTAGCATTTGTAAGCTTTGCTCTTGGTTGAGTATCCCAAGAAGATTCCTTCATCACTTTTGGAATTAAAACTTCCTAATCCATCTGCATCTCTCTTGATGAAGCACTTAGTTACAAACACTCTAAAATTCTTGAGTGATGGTTTTTAGTTGTATCATAACTCAAAGGGAGTCATTCAACTATTAAATCATAGTTGTACCTGGTTTAATGTAATGAATTGCTTCATTCCAGTATGTATCCGATAAGCTAGCCTCATTAAACATTGTTCTAGACATTTCTTTTACTGTCCTATTCTTCCTTTCTGCCACACCATTTTGTTGTGGTTTTCTTGTTGCTGAATACTATCTCTGGATTCCATGTTTCTCACAGTAGTCAATAAACTCATTTAAAGAATATTCTCCACCCTGATCTGATCTTAAACACTTCAACCGGTATCTATTGTTATTTTCAACCATCCTTTTGAATATCTTGAATCTTTCAAATGCCTGTGATTTTTCATGCAAAAATGTCACCCAGGTCATCCTTGAATAGTCATCAATAAACAACATGATGTATCTCTCACTGGTCAAAGCCCTTGTCCTTGATGGCCCACATAGATCTGTATGCACTAATTGTAGAGGTCTTGAGGTATTGTACTCTTTTGTTTTTCAACTTACTTTGATTTTCTTGCCTCAGATACATTCATCGCAAAAAGTACTTGTTGGTTTTGTTAATTTTGGAATGTTGCTTACATACCGGTTCTTACTTATCTTCACCAGATTGTCAAAGTTCACATGACCTGATCTTTGGTGCCACAACCAGCTTTCATCAACTTGTCCCATCATGCATTGGGACTCATAGCATTCCTTCCAATTGTAAACATTACATCTGTTTTCTTTCCTTTTGCCACAACTTGCCTGATATTCTATTTTCTTATCTTACAACCGGTAGAGTCAAATGTGAACTTATACCCTTTGTCACACATCTAACTTACACTTAGAAGATTATGCTTTAGTCCTTCCATGTAGTACACATCATGAGCCTTAAGCTTGCCATCAATATTTAATGTACCATGACCTTTAATCTTGATGGACGAGTTGTCACCAAAATGGACAGAACCACCATTCCAATTATCAAGCATGATAAATGTTTTCTTGTCTCTGGTCATGTGATTTGAGCAGCCACTGTCAACTACCCATAAATTTTTTCTTTTAGCATGTAGAGCGGTCTGCACAATCAAGCTGTACTCTATCTTGTTCTTCTCCTTCTCTATCCAAACCTGTTTTTCTTATTTCTTCTCCTATTTTGTCATATTGTGTTCCAGTTTAATCTTTATCTTCTGATCCGGTATTGTTTTCTTTTGCTTGTTAGTTCTCATCTTACAATGCCTTGCTATGTGACCAAAATTTTGACACTTGTAACATTTTACATTAGCATTGAAAGATGTATCCAAAACATTCTTGTAGGACATTTGCATATTTCTCCTGCACTCATAACTCTTATGACCAAACTCATAACCATTATAACATGTGACATTTGTACTTTGTAATGCAGCAAATGAGTTTCTACTCTCAAAACTGGGGTTGACATTCATTTCCCTATAATCTGCCATTCTATGACCGAACTTATTACACTGGTGACAATAACCATGAAAATTTGAAACATACCAGTTGGATTGTCTTGGTCCTAGAGATGACTTCTTTACTGGGGTTCATCATTTCATGCTACTAACTCAGGTGAATCCCTCATAATCAACTCTTGTATTTCTCCTTGGATCTGCATATCGGTGCATTGAGAATGGCCTCCAGTTTTTGTGGCAGTTCTTAATAGAACCTGCATATGTCTTCTTACTGGTATCCTTGCTTAGCATAAATGTCTTCTTCTCTTCACCTTCATTTGAAGAAGTAAATTGTATCTCTTTGCTAGATATATCTTTGCTATTTGAACTCTAACCATCTTCAAATCCTAAGCCACCGGTATCCTTAGATTGCTTATGTTTGCTCAACATCTTGTCTAAAGCTTCGGTGCTACCTTCATATTTGCTTCTCACTTTCATTTCTTCCTTACTTTTCTCTAACTCCTTCTGAAGCTTAATAATTTCTTCTTCTAGGTTTTGATGCTCCTTCTCCTTTTTACTCAAACCAGTGCTAGTAACTTCACAGATTCTCTTGGCTTCCTCTAATTGAAGTTTTAGATATGCAATTGTTTTCTTGGACTCTTCAAGATATTTCTCCAACATCTCTTGTTCTTCAGCTGCAACCTTTTTCACCTTCTTCAAATCTCTTCTTGTTTTCTCTAGTTCTTCCAAGGCACTGATGAGCTCTGCTTCAAGATCTACTTCTTCTTCTTGCTCTTCCTCTTCTTCTTCTTCAGGTACCAAAACCTCTTGAACCATCAAAAGGGTTGCATTGACATCATCTTTACTACAACAATCATCTTAGAAACTCTCCTCATCTGTGGTATCATTTTCATGTGTGTAAAGACTATTCTGCTTCTAGTTTCCTCTTTTACCATATCGGTAGACATTTTTCTTCTTGTCCTTATTGTATGATCTTCTACCACTTGGTCGATCATCTTCATTCTTATCACATTAGGGACATTTTGCAGCAAAATATCCAGTCTTTCCACAGTTGAAACATATTAGGGGCAGTTTGCCTTTGTATTTGCCTGAACCCGTCTTGAGTCTCTGACAAAGTTTTCCATGATATCATTATGGTTTTCATCTGTTCCATCATGAGCCAACTCTTCTTTTCCTTTTCTTTATGTTTTGAAAGCAACTTCTTTCTTCTCAGCCTCAATACTGACAATCCTCATTTCATAAGCAATTAGGGAACCATACAACTCATCCATTGACTTTCAGATCTTTTGCTTCTATTGTTGAAACCTTGTATCATACTTAGGTGTGAGGAATCTAAGTACTTTCTTTACTACCACCTCATCTTTTATTTCTTCTCCAAGCCCTCTAAAGATGTTTGTTGTTTCATCAATCCTTTGGAGATAGTTAGCAATGTTCTCTTCATCTCTCATCTTCAAACCCTCAAGTTGTGCTCTCAATGTCTGTAGCTTGGCTTCCTTGACTTTAGCATCACCTTCAAATATCTTCTGCAACTTATCCCAAGTTTCTTTGGCAGAGGAGCAGTGCATGACTTTAACAAACTCATTATCAGATAACCCACTAAGAATGACATTTTTGTCTTTAGCATTTTTCTCATGTTCCTTCTTAGCATCTAGATCAGTGGGGGGATTATTAGGGACTTTATACCCATTCACAACCGACATCCATACATCACAACCTAGAGAGGACAAATAGGTTTCCATTCTTCTACTCCAAAAAACATAGTTGACACCATCAAAAGTAGGGACTTTTGAGGAGGCCGATTCATTTCTTGCCATTGTGAACACTTAACAGGATCTACTTAAGCTAGAGAACGCTTTGACAAAATAGGGTACCTAGGGTCTGATACCTATTGTTGGACACAATGGATCACTGAGAGGGAGGTGAATCAGTGATTTAAACACTTTTTCTTCAACAGAGATAAACCTGTACAAGATAAGATGATTTGAGTGTTAACCGATAGCCCAAACCATGCAGACTAAGTGTGTGAAAGGATTTTCTATAACATGAACATAACTCATACACAACAATGCATCACACAACACTATATATACGAGGCAAACCCAATGTGGGAAAAACCTCGGTGAGAATAGCTGCTGGAGATCTTCTGCTCCAATCCAGCCTCACAATGTAAAAGTTTTGATTACAATATTAGGGCACCAACCCTTGATTTATGAAGACCAACTCTTGATTTATGAAGACCAACTCAAAGGAGCACCAACCCCTAATCAATTTATAGGCTACAATCTAAAGGAGCTAGAACCCTTGCAGTAAGCACCTACTCAGTGAAAACAATATTAAAATAGTTATACAAATGAGATCCTTAATGCAAATGAAGTTTTGCAACCCTTCAAAGTTCTGCACTACCGGTTTCAAACTTACCGGTTTGTATCAGCTCAATACACACTGTGACTCAGCCTTTCTGCTAATTCAAATTCTACTTAATCTTCTCTCCCTATGTTATGCTGAAATTAAATCACGCCTGATTACACTCTATCAGATACTACTTCCTTTAGATTTTACACTTCTACATTCTATGCTCACTCTATCAATTTATTCCTTACACCAGTTTACCCTGCGTCTCCTTACCGGTATAGTCTTCACTCATAAACACTTCAAGTGTTTATCTCTTCGGCTCTCTGACAACAATTTCACTCCCTCCTTCACACTTCAGCAGCTTCTCTATCTGTCTTAGGTCATAAAATTTTAAACTCAAGGTTTCCTGCCAAAAATCAATTCAAACAGAGGGTGGCTAAGGTTTCCTTCTCCCAACCAAATCTATATCCAATCTTCATCCAATCTAATCTGATCCACCTTGGATCACACACGTGCATTGTAGGAATAAACCATCACATGTTTTCTATCTATCCAAAGTATGTTTGCCAAAAATAGAAAACTCGACCATGATTTCTAACCTTGAAATCTGTCAATCCATTTATGATCCAGTTGTTTTCTTCTCGAGGTCCTCTTGAAATCCAATTTCCTTTCTTTGATCCAGGCACCCACCACTCCCTGATCTTTCTCTATCATTCATTCTTCCTCAAGCCTCATTAATCTATTATCAACCTGTGATTTGTGGTTGTTTCATTTAATGTCAACTAACCACTCCAACAACCATATCGATAGACACTTCACCGACTTCTGCATGCTCACCACCTTAGCTACATGTGGCATCACATCGATATACACTCAGCTCACCGATAAAAGGTCGATTTAAACTCAAACATACAACAAACTCTTACTGGAACAAGCCCCTACCAGCGAGACCTTCTCCTTCTACTAACTGGTTGTGCACACTACACCGGTAGCATAACTTCACCTCTGGTGGTTAGTGATCTCTTTGTCATTCTACCTCTTTATCACAAACATTATCACAAGTAAACAACTAACATTTATACCATTTACAACCTTATTCATACCAGGTTGACAAAGCCTACCAGTAGCAACCTACAATACAGGTTGACATCAATGACAACTCAATGCCAACATCCTTCCATCAGAACTTGTTCAATATTGCCTTCATCTTTCTCCTTCTCTCCCATCTCTGCATCCTCTGCCTTCTCATTACCAATCTCATCAGCAATCTTTTCTAAATCAATATTTATTACCAGAGAATCTTGAATTGCTTCACCAGATTCTGCAATGTGTTGACTATCATCAATATCATCTGCATCAACAGGTTCAGTTATTTGTTTGATTGGTTTTGCAATTTTTGGTTCATCACCTTTGGATGGCATCCCAAAGACTTTAGACACAGACTTGTGAACACTTCCATGAGATCTTTTAGGAACTACATCATAATCATATCTCTTTATTATTTCACTCAAAATTTATTGTGTCTCCTTGTGAACCTCAGCATTCTTAAAAATCATTACGGGTTTTACTTCTAAATATTTCTTTATTTTCCTTAAAGAATCTATCGACTTTTGTCGTAGCAATCATTGGACAAAGTTGCACTAATTCATACTCCCTAATTTTCTCCTCTTCTACTCTTGTTGATTCTTTTCTCATATCTAAAATATCATATAGACTCTTAGGGATTTTAGATGCAATCTCTATAAGCATCTTGCTATACTTATTCAAATATACAATAGTAGCTTTTTCTAGAGATCTTTTTCCTTTCCCATCCAAACGATCATAAAATTGGGAAAGCAATTTAAGTTTACCTTGTTCTATGATTTCTTCCTTGAATTTCATAAGAGTTATGAGCTAGATGGATCAATAACAACTCTTGGCTTCTTGCTTGTTTGACTTCCACCAGAGGATACAATCCTAGCAACAATAGTATTCTTCTTTACTTCCCTCACTACTTTATCTAATTCAATCTCTTTTTTCATGGTGGTTGTTGCATAAAGTCTTTCAGGTTTCCCTTTTTGCCTTTTCTCCTCTCCACCAAATGGTTTTGTTTGAGGTTTAGATGGACGAGTAGGATCCTGAGTACCAGAGGGAGGTGTTGGCTTCCCTTTTTTCCTTGTCTTTAGGGAAGGAGATTCTGGTTTGGTCTTCTTAGGTTTCACCATATCCTCTTCCTTCAGAATATTCTTCTCTTGGGCTCTTCGAACTGCCTCCTTTGTATTTCCCATGTCCTCTACAAGCTAGTCCACTTCCTTCCTTACTCTCTTCTACATTATGAGTTTGGTGAACTAAGAATGCAGACTCAACCTTTTCTCCTTATAAGTTGAAAACCTTTCCTCATTTGTGTCTATTGTCTTGCTCAAAAGATGTTGAGCATATGCATCAAGAATGTCACCACTAACCTCATACCCCATGGGCATGATTCAAACTATCTTGGGTTCGACAACCTCCATCAAGAATTGATCACTATCCACCATGAAGCATATGGTCTCTTCATACTTTTCAACAATTTATTTCTAGGGATCCTTTCCCTACTCTGCATCATGCCTTGGAAGGTTTTAAAGTAACCCCATAGAGTATCTCTCTGAGCTTGTGCATCACACAATCCACTTAGAGTTTCCTTTATCTATACTACCACTAGCCTTTCATAGGCTTATTGAACTTTTCCTACATTGGGGACCTCATTCATAAAATTAAAGTACAAGAAGATAATCAGGGTACCAAATTTTAATATATGCTTTTTGTCCTTCTTTATCTTCTTTAGATTATTCAAGAGGTCATTCTAGAGCACCTCACATAAATCATATAGCTTATCTTCCTTAAGGATTTGAAAAGCAACATAAATGGATGTATCGGATACAAAGTTATCTCTGTTGGACTAATAGACGTTGTATCACATGGCCATGGATGCAAATATAATATCATACTCAATAATATCACTAATTGTCATCGATCTTCCTTCATGTTCAAAATTGATTGCATCTGTCACGATCATGTTCTTCACATTCCTTAGGGAAGGAAAAACAACAGTTGCATTCGAGCATGTTACGACTTTGATTGCTTTCTTTGTGATTTTGTGCAGTGTAGCAAGCCATATAAAATCACCATGAACTCTACTTAGAATGAATATTACTCATTTAGGTTTGTCAAAGATTGGAAAATTCATGAATTGGATGAAACCCTTGTCCTGGAGTGATTTGAATTTGGGTTTGAGGTTATCCATGCCATCTACCATGTGCTTTGTGTAAAGATATAGCATTTCAACATTCCCAAGCTCTTCAAAATTACAATGAGTATATTCCCTAATGTCTTCAACATGCAAAACACCATATGGAATGGATGAAAATGCCCCTTGCGGATCATCTTCCATCGATTTATATGGATTCTTCTTAAACTTAGGTATTTCCCTATCATCTATGTCAACAACTAATGGAGTCGCTAGAGAAGATGATGCTATTATCGATTTTTAGGTTATGAAAAGAGAAAATTATTGGACTCTAAAAAATACTTGTTTGTCTTCAACTAGATGCAAGAAATCTTCACCGAATCTTTTAACGCATTGGGTTCACTTCACAATATCTTCACCAATCTCTCCATCTCTTTTGCTTTAAATGTAAAGTGAGAAATGAGAGTTAAACCGCTTTTTGATCCACCACATACCTAAATTTTAGGTATAATAAATGCTCAACCCTAACTCTATTGAATGCTCTATATCTCATGAATATTATTTCGAAGTCTTGAATCAGCATGAAGTCTTTCGGAGATCCTCCAAGATCGATTGCACAATCATTTGCAACCATATGCAACCTCCCACAAGAAGTTTTAAATCTCAGAGAGGGGGTTTTTAGGATCTATATGAAAAGCTTCCCCCTAAGGCCAAGTGCCTTAGATACGAGATGAAGTTCCAACAGCGGAATCATGTGCAGACTCATCTACTGCATCTGAATCACCCTTTTTGAACCATTTATTCTTTTGATGCTCTCTGATATCTTCAATCTTTGCTTTTTCCTTATCATCTGACTTAATTTAATCTGTCAGAGTTCACATTCCTGCTTCTGTAGAATTTCACAATATGACTGGATTTATTGCAAGCATAGCAAACAATGTTATTTCTCTTATTAGGTCTAGAATTACCTCAATTCCCCTTTGATATGCATTGATTAGCAATATGTCCAAATCTTCCACAAGCATAGCATCTTACATTTCTCCTATTTACCATACTTCTGCATTCAACTAACTTGTGACCATATTTATTTCAATTACAACATTGTCCAGAGAATGATGAATTATTTTGATTTGCCCTATTTTTGCATTGACTTTCCATATGACTAAATTTAATGCAAACAAAGAATTTATCATTGAATTTATAAGCATTCGGTTTCCTTACTAGAAATCTCTTGTTCTTATGAGGTTTAGCATTCTTTAACCAGATCCAAAGCTTTCTCCTTTCTCAAATCCAAGTCCTCCCATATCACCTTTATTATTCTAACTTTGTAGCATCTCATCTAGCTTTAGCTGAGCTAGCATTGAATTTTTATTTTTACTCATTAGTAGTGGTAACTTCGTCTCTCACAATTATGATCTGTCTTTGTAGCTATTGCTCATTATTTATAGATTGTATCAATTCAAGCTTTAGCGGGTCATTTTCATGATTTAGTCTACAACATCAATCAGATCTATCCTTTAATGATTGAGTTAATTTTTACTCATTCTTCTTCCTATCTTCAATCTCCTTTGTTAGCTTCATTACAATGGATTGCATCTCATTCTTCAAGACTGCATTATCTCTAGCAAGTTTTTCACATTCATCTGTCTTGTCTTTCAAGGTTTGGTTATCAAGACTTTGATCTTCTTTCTCTTTCAAGTTTTTCCATAAGCTCCTTTCTCTTTTCTCTGGATGTGTTCACTTTCTCCTTCAAACACAATGAAGTCTTCAGCATCACTCAAATTTCTTCATAGGCTATTTACTACATTTCTTGTTGTATCTAGATCTTCAAGTGACACAATGATTTATTTCTATAAACTAGAGTCCATTGATTCTCTCTCCTGAATCTTCTTCAAGATGTTAGGATTCCTCATAGGAACTAGGCTTTTATACCAATTGTTGGAATCAATGAACACTGAGAGGGGGGGTGAATCAGTTTTCTCCAATTTATAACTTTCTTTAACTGATTCTTAAACCACTAGATGCAAAAGAATAAAAGTAAAGTGTAGAAACTCAACACACACAAGCATAAAACCATAACACAAAAAATTTTACGTGGAAACCGAGAAAGGGAAAAAACATGGTGGGATTGAAACCCACAATATTATAATACTATGATCAAGAGTATAATAATATTACAAGGGGAATGCACATACATTCAAACACATTGCCTAGAGCTCACTACTCAATTACAAAGAAGAGGGTTTCAACCCCCCAGAGGACTCACTTTCCTACAAATGATTATAAATGATAAGTGATTGTCTGAACTTATGAATAGAATATACAAAATTCCAAAATGCAGTTTAGTTTAAGCACAAAAAGTCTTCTTTGATTGTTCTAGCATATTGCTCCATTTTGCCTTGCTCTATCATCTATTGGAGAATAAATATAAGGATAGCACAGGTGAAACTATGCATAGACACTCATAAAATCTTTTCACACTCACATCGATCATAAAAATTATCAAATAGATTGGTATTATATATCCACATCACTTGATTAGGTTACCAACACGTTGGCTTCAAACATATTCACAAAATATGAGACGTGTAACAAGAAGCCAGCTGAATTTGATTAATAATGCTTATGTGGACCAAAACAAATTGATAATACACTTCATATAAGTTGTCACAACAATCTCTAACATCGCACCAATCAATAGAATCATCTGAAAAATTCCGCATAACATGCTACACCCAAAATAAACTTGTTCTTCCTGAAATATCGGATATCAAATCATAAAAATTGCACTAGAATCAACACCAAAAGCTAGCATATCAGTATCAACCAATAAATAAACTACCTCTTCTATCACTAACAAAAATATGCACCCAAAATTGAGTTCTTCTCAATGTACTCATACTCTACCAAACACTATGTTCCACCTTCTAGACTTAAGCAAAATAGGCTTAGGACTTCTGTTAGAATGAATTTGCATATACTAGATAACACATATGATCTGAGTTGCTATCAATGACAACCAATACATAATTCTCAAGCACTAATCTCTTCTAGAATAGTGTCTCATGCCAACAGTATGATCCGTCAAAGTACAATACCCATGGTTTTGTTATGATTGTTAGGACATCTGTATCTGGTAATTCAATATGCAACTGATGATTGTCTTGTAATGGTGCCTCAGCCAATTGATCTTCTATTTATTTACCTTTGATTTCCCTTATGTCTATGTATTAGATGTCAAAATCACTCAAAATCATCACCCATTTAGCTAGTCCTCCTATTAAAGTAGCCTTGTTGAGTAAATACTTGAGGCTTATTTTTTCTATTAGCTTGATTGTGTGAGCTAACATGTAATGCCGCAACTTTTTGGAATCTAGCACTACAACTAAATAGTCCTTTTCAATCAATGTGTAGGTTATCTCATGTCCATTCAATATTTTGTTGATGTAGTAGAGTGCCCTTTCCTTACTTGTTGAATCTTCTTATGCTAACAAGGCTCATAAAGATAACTCAATAGCTTATATGTAGAGTTGTTGAGACATGGACCAGCTAGGACTTGAACCTAGGACCTTCCATATACTGTCAGAGTGCTCTACCACTAAGCTACTAGCCCCTCTTGGACCAGTCCATCGTTGGTCCAGGTGTGGCTTATTTCCAACACCAACACCCCCCCTTAAGCCACACCTCTCATGTGCTTGGGGCTCCTAGCCTGGACCTGGCTCTGATACCATGTTGAGACATGGACCAGCTAGGACTCAAACCTAGGACCTTCCATATGCTACTGGAGTGCTCTACCACTGAGCTACTGGCCCCTCTTGGACCAGTCCATTATTGGTCCAGGTGTGGCTTATTTCCAACACCAACAAGAGTGATGGTATGATGAATCAATCAGGATCTAGACAATTACTAATTTTAACCAACTTAAAAAATAATGTCGCAAGCCAATCTCTGAACTAACTGGTTCAAACACTGAACCGCAAACTTCAATAGCATTGACAGTTTACCAATTTGACTGGCATATCAAAATAACAGTATAACAGCTCTGAAACTCTCAAACCTTTTAACAAAAACATTCAAATACTTTACTAACAATAGTAAAATCCCATTTCATATTACTGTCAGTCATCTTATCATATCTAAGTGGATTTAACAGTTAAGAAAATTAACCATAACAAACATAACCACAAAAACCATTCACCACTTGACATAATGATTTTGACATGGAAACCAAAATGGGAAAAACCATGGTGGGGATGAATACCCACAAGTATTCTATACTCTTCTAAAGTTCACCCTATTAGGAGCCAAGCTTGTTAAAGCTTTAAAAAAAGTCATGTTAAGAATAGATCCTGTTAGGGACCACCTGGTTAAGGGATTGACTATAATGCCCTGTTAGAAGCAATACCCTATTAGAAGTAACCTCTGTAGAGGATTTGAAATCCAAGCTAATGGATCACCTTGTTAGAGGATTTAGATAGCACTAAGCCTGTTAAAGCTTACCCAGTTAAGGGATTTGACTATTGTAACTGTTAGAGAAGAACATGGGTTTGCTGATAGGGTAAATAGCACTATTATTCTTGATCAGATCCTTTTCATGCTCCTATATTCCTCTACACATATTGTAGATACACCTTTTGGTTTGGCAACCAGTCACACTAACACTTAACTAAAATTACTAGCACTACAACAAAACAACTCATCGACCTTATAAGAAAAATAATAGGTCGGTAACACATCACAAGCCTAAGATCTCTCATAGAGATTATAAACAAATCGGTTCAAGTATGACCATTGTATTACATAGAAATCATTTCACATTGTTCAAGACAACCTTCATCGCTCCTTGATCAATGCTTCATCAATTCCTGTAACTCATCACGCAGTTTCATCTTCATGCAATGTACTCCCTCATTCCCAAGATAAAACTGTTATCTCTACATGCCAAAAACCATTTGAAACTCTTCACATACAACATGCATATATGGATAATCATTACAGTTCATCATTTAATCATAAACCAATACAACTGATTCACCAAGCTCCATCGATTAGGGTTTGGCACATCAATAGGTAGGGTTACCAGTTGATCTCACTACTTCTTAAGTAATACCAATTTCCTTTACTAGTTCACTTACCGGTTGCAAAACAATATCATAACAACATCATATACTAGTTACAATTGACATTAATGACAACATAATAGTTCATCAATGCAATCTTCATGCAAATGCCAACAATCTCCCCCTTTGGCATTGATGGCAATACAAATATCAATTCCCTTGATTGTGATGATTGAGAGTAATGCACATACACAAATATAGGAATCATATTTTACATTTTACCATGTACTCTCCTTCAACTAAGTCTCCATGTCTTCAGTTGGTAACTGACTATAGATCTTCTCTCCATAAATCATACAGTTCTTCTCCCCATAATCATATAGTTCTTCTCCCCATTTGAAAACAATGCCAAAGTGAAAGTAAAACATGTAGTGTCATTCTTCACTATTCTGCATCAATAATCTACAACTTGATGCTCCCCCTGTGGAATAACTCTACTCTACACCAATCCTGCTTCAAGATTCTTCAATTAGCTTTGGGACTGATATATTCCACATCTGCTCAATTGACCTCATGTAGGGGCACAACCCCTAGCTTACCTATAAGATACTCAAAAGTAGTCTTAAGCAGAGGTTTAGTAAAGATATCTACTAGCTTCTCCTTAGTAGATACATGCTCCAGTAACACATCTTTACTCTGCACTTTCTCCCTCAAAAAATGATATTTTAGCTCAATATGCCTAGTTCTAGCATGCAACATCGGGTTCTTTGAGATATTTATTTCATTGGTGTTGTCATATAAAATCTTTATTGGTTCTGTAATCTTCAAATTCAATCCTTCAAGAATGTGTTGCATCCATATTTCCTGGGTACAATTCATATATGTTGCAACATATTCAGCTTCAGCAGTGGACTATGATATACAACTCTACTTCTTGTTGCTCTAAGATACAAGTCTTCCTCCAAGAAAGAATGCACCACCAATTATGTTCTTCATGTCATCAACATTTCCTTACCAGTCTACATCTGTATAAACCTTCAAATCAAAGTTACCTGCATATGGATACCATAATCATGTTGGCATTATGTTGTCATTGATGTCAACCTATATAGGATGCCTACTAGTATAAGAGATGTATGTGCAACACTATCTTGAATGCATAAAGGATGTGATATCTTTGATATTACCTTGTGTTGCAGTGCACCAGTAAGGTAAGGGAGTGAATGTCATTCAACAAAATGACCTTTGGAGTCACTAGTATACAAGTTGGTGTTTGAGTTGTGTGAAAGAGATGGAGCAGGTTGCCAGTATAATCTATCACCGCTAAGGAGAAGATGTCAACTGATAAGTGATGAGTTGACATGAAGAAGACAAATCAACCAAGTGAGTAGTTGCCAACCGACAAGCTTATGATCAGTGTACAAGTGTGAGTGGGCAAGATATTGAGCTATTATTTGTGATGAAGAGGCAGAATGTTACCTAAATCACATCAACACAAGAGGAGAAGAATGTACAGGTCACTGATATACTGTGTGGATATAGAAAGGGAAGGATTCCCATTGGATGAAGATGCAGTCAACATGTGAAGAGATGAATGACAGTGAGTGTGTTCCAAACTGGATCACATGTGCCTGTTTGAAGGCTAACACTAGATCTACTGGTGAATCAAAGGGATGCCTCAAGTACATGAAATCAGGGATATGCATAGGACTGACATAGAAGACATGTTATGCCATCATGACAAAAAAGGAAGAGTGAAGAATTGATGAGTTTGTCAACTTGACAAATCGGATAAGATGGTGTCCGGTCTGATGATGAAGAAGGCAAAGTGGAGTAGTTGCAGAGAGAGTATGTGACCGGTATACAGATGGCTTAGATGGAATAAGTTCAAGGTTGATGACAAAGTGTCATTGGGATGGCTACTAGTGTGCATGACAACCGGTAAGGAAGAAAAGAGGCTAAATGATGTTCCCCTACCTAATCAGAATGTGCATGCTATGGATAGACATGTCTGGCGATCGGTTAAGGGGTTCCATCGACAGATCAACAAAGTGCAGACATGAAGGGTAATCGTTAAAGTGCAAGATACCGACAGAGTTAGTGAACCAGTAGAAAAGAAGGACCAGTTGAGTGTTTGGTTGTGTTATCATTGTTTTAAATATGTTGAAAATATTGCCTTTTAGTTATTGGAGTCTACCAAAATTCAAAAATTTGACCTTTGTCTACAAGTTTATAAATCTAAGGGTTTAGGGTTTTTGGCATTTCAAGACCATTTGAAAGAATTAAACCTTTGTGTCTCTTTTTCTCCAAATATTCTATTTTCCCATTACCTTTTTCCACTTAAATGGAAGGGTCGTCACATCATTGAAAGGGGGCCCACTTTATGTTTTAGGCTTAGGTAGGTTCATTTATTTTTGAAGTATTTCGCATATTTTCCTAAGTCCTAAGTCTTTCCTTATATCTATTGAGGTCCTTAAAGGCCGGATGGGTTCCTGTTGATCTGGTGGTTGTTGCTGATCTACCATGCAAGGTTGCCCAAATATTATCCTTCATGGACCAATGACTAGATGGTGGGACCCGCTCTTAGGAAGCATTCTAAGTGTGTTCAAGTGCAGATAAGTTTTTGCGCATCGACGGTTGTCGCTATACCGTGACATAAAGTTGCTCGACCATTATTCTTCGTGGTGGGGCTCGTGAGAAAGGTGGGTCTGATGGTGCAGACATGGCAGGTGAGTTGGCAAACAAGTGGATCTACTAGCCCAAGCCTAAGGTGACATGTGGCAGAGCCGAGGGTATAAGACCAAGGTCTGGTGGTGGGTCCGGCGGTGATGAGATGGTAGTCAAGTGGCATGTCATCAAACTCATAAAGTGACTTATCAAACAAACCTTTGCCATGATGGATCTCTAAAAGGATTCACCAAAAGCATTAGTTCCATCAACATAAAGTACATCAAAGAAATCAGAACTGGTCCTGCCGATAAAATAAAAAGTATCAATGAAACTACAGAATCAATGAGACATGTGAACAACTCACCAAGGGAGGAAGTTTGGCCGAAAGAATAATATCAAACAAATCAACAAAAACTTTAAGTGAAGCAGTGGATGAAGTGGCAAGTCAAATGGTGGCCAGTTGGATGCACAGACAAATCTGGAAGTGACACTAGGTAAAAGGGAGCAGCTCAGATAAGTTAAAGATCGAGAAGGTTAGAGATGATCCAATGGTGGTCGTTGTACTGCGGTTGTGAAGTGCTCTATGAATACCCTTTGTGGATTAGCGACAAAGCACGTGTAGTTAAGAATGAGTTAAAGGTTGAGTAGATTGAAGAAGATCCAATGGTCGTCACTATACCATGAAGGAAAGTTGCATGATGAATACCCTTCGTGGATCAGCGACCAAACGGTGGGACCCATTCTAAAGTGGGTATTGTTAGGTCCCAGGGACAACTGAGAGGGGGGGGTGAATCAGTTGTCTTAAAACTTTAAACCAAAAACACTTTAAAAAATTTACTGCTTAATACCGGTGAGACAGTCTGTTATACCGGTTAACAAAATTAACACTTAATGCAATACCAGTAAATATTAATGCATGAAACCAAAAGATAAAATCATCCACAAAACATGACACCAATATTTGTACATGGAAACCCTGTAAGGGGAAAAACCACAGTGGGAAACCTTACCCACAATCAAATGATACTACAGTAGATAGTAAGTGTACATAAATGGGGTCTGCACATGTAGAAAGGCCAAGCACCTAGAGCTCATTTCTCAAACACAAATGGGAGTCACACTGACTATAGTTGGATGGTTAAATCCAATAAAATGTATTGCTCAAAATAGCATCTTCATATGCTGGATTCAGTACCGGTGTAAAGCTAATATGTCTTCACAAAAACCTAGCTTCTCCTTCAAATGATATCTTCATGTATAGCTCTGCTAAATCTCTCATATACCTTCACAATATACCTTCTTTGCATTCCACATTCGATCTTACAATTAAGACCTTACATTTATACCATAACCTAAGACCATTTTAGTAGGTTGGCTCTACAAGATATTACAATAAAAACATTTTATAAACAACATAATATCCAATGCAATAACCGATTGAACATGTCAGCTTGATGCATTTACAACATTAATTAATCATCTCTATAGCATGCCATGCTGATCTGGAAAAGATAAACCTGCCGGTGTAACCCTGGATAACCCTGGACCTATTTGCTAGTAAAATCGAATATGTAAATATGAATATACTGATAAACATCTTTCTAGGATACAATGTCCAAACAATGTCTGCGACATTACTAAGTGTCTGTCATGCCATTCCAAGTGCCGGTGATCAATATATCCTGTCAGTGTACCATATAACGGTGACTGTGCAATAGTCACTTGTCTGTCGGTGAATGTTTTGCTAGATCTCCAAAGTGCTAGTGTTTTAATAGGTGTTGAAATCAATGACAAAACCATACCAAAATACCAACAATCTCCACCTTTGGCATTGATGGAAACAAAAGATGGAAAAACCATCAAATTGCCAAATTAGAAATGCCAAGTGTAAAACCAACAATCTCCTCAAAGTAACAATCTCTCCCCCTAAGAGTTGATAGTTCTGATACTTAATATAACTACAGATCCAATACCCAACAAGATGAGAGGGGGGGGTGAATCATACAAACTTAATCATCAATGAAAACATCAAATTCAACCTCGGTAACATATATCAGTCATAGAATAAAACTGTCAAACATGCAAACTCAAAAGCATATGAACTATATAAACCTCATAACACTAGACTTAACGTGGAGACCCAAATAGGGAAAAACCACTATGGGATTTCAGACCCACTAAGAAATATACTCTTCTAGAGTATGCTCGGTTAAAAGCCAAATCTGTTAAATATTACAAAACACATTGCTAGATGTGACCCGGTTAAGGGATTTCCCTCAGATCTGTTAGGATCTTCACTTTGTTAGAAGTGACCTTGTCAAAGGATTTCAAACACTCATTTAGAATGTCACCTTGTTAGAGGATTTACTTATAATACTATTAAGCCCACTCGATTAAGAGATTTTCTGTTACTTTCACAAGCTAACAGTAATACAATCTATCTGCAACTTTACATCTAAAATGCTAAAGCAGATTCTTATTTGTTCAATCACAATCTAGACATAGAACTAATCTTGTATATCTGCTGGGCATCAATACTCTGTTATTCCAATAGGTCTTCAAGCTTCTGTGCTCGGTGATCACTATGTAGCATCCCTATGCATACTCTTGCCCGCATACATTGTTTATCAACAATTCCTTATTTATAAACAATCATCTAACCACTTAATCTCCTTGATCACATTTCCCATGATCAATCATAGCCATCAGATCTTTAATCTTGTCTAGGTTCATTGTATCTTACGATCTGAAAAACATTTTACCCTGCCTCAGAACTTGCACAATCATCTTGGAACTTATATTAGGGTAATGCGGTTCAATCTGAGCTAAAGATCTTCTTGCCAACTTTCCATTGCCTTAGATTTGTTAACAAACTTCTTCCACGGCTTGCCAATCATTGATTTGCTCCCTCTCATTAGCTTCTTTCATTAAATATCATATGTAAACATTTAATGCATTTTGTTATAGCTCGGTTACAACTTAGTGAATACTAAACTTTACTCAGTAGACATTTTGTCTTCATTAACCGACTACGATAACCTTAGGGTTTACTGACTAGGTTCCTTAGGGTTTACCGACTAGGTCCTTTGGCTTATAACATAGTGTAGTATTAACCTTTACATTTTACAACATATGTATGATGTTAAAACAATCTAAAACATCAAGATCTCATCATTTTCTGACTCGGTAGAGTTGGCCATTGAATAACTTATCCCTTTATTCATCATATTCTTTCCTATGTCTTTACTAACTTCTTTATGATCTTCATATCATATTTCTTAAGATATGGCAACATCATACTGAATTAGAAAATCAATTTCTTGACATCAATGACAAAATAATAATATCAAGATAGTAAAACATCTTTAATCAGTTATGTCCATAATCATCAACAACCTTCTCAATATCCTTGTTATATTGCCAACAATCTCCCCCTTTGGCATTGATGGCAAAACCAATTGATTTGATCATTAAGAATTTGGATTGCTGTGATTCTGAAATGATGAAATGCTCTCCCCCATACATTAGACTTCTCTCAATCTTCTCAGGTCTTCTCCTCCTTTAGTCTTCTCCCCCTTTGGTAGGTCTTCTCCCCCTTGGGTAGTCTTCTCCCCCTTTGGTAGGTCTTCTCCCCCTTGGGTAATCTTCTCCCCCTTTGACAACAATGCCAAAAAGAAAAGAATGAAAACATAAGTTGTTTCTATAGGAAGTTATTCCCTACTGGTGTGTATCAACTGAGTCTTGGTCAGAGCATTTGTTTACAATTCATGTTCCCTATATCATTGTTTGTATTATCTCAATATTGTTCCAGTACACTTTCAGAAAAGCTTTCTTAAAGTGTAACACTCCAGCATCAGCTCCTTAAAATATATTCAATAGATTCATCGAAGTGATGCTTTCATCGAACTCTATTAGGGAGTAGAAGATAGGGGTAGGACCCCTAACTTACTTCTGAGATATTCAAAAATATCCTTTGGTAGTGGCTTGGTGAAGATATCAACTATTTGTTCCTTTGTGTTAACATATTCTGACACCACTCTCTTTTCATGAGCTTCTTCTCTAAGATAATGATATTTGATAGATATGTGCTTTGTCTTAGAGTGCATAACAGGATTCTTTGAAATATTAATGGCACTAGTATTGTCACAGAATATAGTTACTAGCTCAGTAATTTTCTCATTTATACCTTCCAACAATTGTTTGATCCATGCAATGTTGGTATAATTTAGTGCTGCAGCAACATATTCAGCTTCGACTGTTGACTGAGAAACACATCCTTGTTTCTTGCTAAGCCAACTCACTAGTCTTTCCCCTAAGAAGAAAGCTCCTCCACTTGTGCTTTTCCTATCATCAATGTTGCCTACCCAATCAGCATCAGTATAGCCTTTCAAATCAAAATCATTTCCTTTCTAATATACTAAGCCATAATCTTTAGTGCCTTTCAAGTATCTGAAAATTCTTTTGATTGCTATCATGTGTATTTCCTTAGGATCTGTAGAGAATCTTGCAACAATACCAACTGCATGTGCTATATCAGGCCTACTGTGAACAACATATTGTACTTTTCCAATCATGGATCAGTAGAGTGTCTCATCAACAGATGCAGATTCATCATTCTTTGATAGTTTGTAGTTTGTAGTCATAGGAGTACTTACTGGCTTTGAATCCTCCATTCCAAATTTCTTCAATATTTCCTTTATGTATTTGGATTGAGTAATGAAAATTTCATTTTTCATTTGCAGTATCTGTAAGCCTATAAAATACTTTATCTCACCGATTAATGACATCTCAAATTCTTTGCTCATTTCCACAAAATATAATATCATCAACAAATATGGCTGAGATTAGTATTCCATTTTCATCATTCTTCATGTACATGTTACTATTCTCACTTGTCCTTATAAAACCAATCTTAATCAAATAAGAGTGCAGTCTTTCATACCATGCTCTAGGTGCTTGTTTCAGACCATATAAAGCTTTGTTCAATTTACATACCTGATCTTTATTATTGTCTTCAACAAATCCTTCAAGTTGTTCAATGAAAACTTATTCTTCTAATATTCCATTCAGAAACACAGATTTGACATCCATTTGATATACCTTGAATTTTTTGAAAGTAGCATATGCCAACAATGTTCTAACTCCTTCAAGTTTGGCAACAGGTGCAAAAGTTTCACCATAATCAATTCCTTCTTCTTGGGCATAACCTTTGCAAACCAGTCTTGCTTTGTTCCAAATGACCTCTCCTTTCTTGTTTAGCTTGTTTCTAAAAATCCACTTTGTACCGATTATATTTTTGTCCTTAGGTCTTGGGACTAGTGTCCATGTGTCATTCTTCTTGATTTGATCAACCTCTTCAGTCATAGCATTTATCCAATCTTCACTATTCAATGCCTCTTTTATTATTCTTGGTTCAAATTCAGATATTAAACATGTGTTCTGTCTCAGTTTGTTCCTTGTCATCACTGGATCATCCTTATCTTCTATAATCTGACTTAGTGCATGATGTCTTCTGACATATTTGGCTAATACAGGCTCGGTAGGCTTTGTATGATCCTCTTCATCACTCGGTAACTGGATATCTTCCTCATTTCCTTCAATAGTTATCTTGGTAGGACTTTTCAGTTGTACATAGACAAATTCATCATAGTCTTCTGGTTCTTTGGAATTCCTATCATCAGTTCTTTCTACAAATTCATCAATTTTCACATTTGCACTTTCTACTATTTTGTTACATGATTTGATCAGACATTTAAATGCTCTGCTTCTAGGGGAATATCCTAGAAATGTTCCTTCTTCACTTTTCTTATCAAACTTGCAATTTCTATCATCTTTGTGAACATGGCATTTGCTTCCAAAGATCTTAAAATAACTTATATTAGGTTTCTTGCCATACCAGATTTCATAAGGTGTCTTCAAAGTACCTTTCTTCAATTGAACTTGGTTCAAGGTGTAAACAACTGTGCTTATTGCTTCTCTCCAAAATGTTTGTGGAACCTTCTTCTCAATCATCAGTGTTCTAGTACAATCCACAATAGATTTGTTTCTTCTTTCAACTATTCCATTCTGCTATGGAGTCCTCGGTGCAGAGACTTGTCTTTTAATAACATGATCATTGCAAAATAGGTTGAACTCATCAGATGTGAACTCTCCTCCTCTATCTGATCTAAGACATTTCAGTTGTCTTCCTGTTTCATTTTCAACTCTAGCCTTGTAACATTTAAACATTTGAAAAGCTTCTGATTTTTCTTTTAAAAACATTACTTACATCATCCTTGAATAATCATCCACAAATAATATGAAATACTTATCACCATAATAACTTTGAACTTTCATAGGACCACAAAGATTAGTGTGCACAAGATCTTAAATTCTCTTAGAAGTGTAGGACTTACTTGTAAAGCTGGATCTTGTCATCTTGCCCATTTGGCATCCTCGACATATAGCATTCTCAAATTTTTCAAGATTCGGTAGACCTCTTACTCTGTGCTTCTTACTTATCTTGATCAGATTATCAAAATTAACATGACAAAACCTTTTATGCCATAACCAGGTGTTATCAATCTTTGCATGCAAGCACTTGTTGTGAGTAGAGTCAAGGTGAAATGTATTACCTTTTGTTTGTGTCCCGGTAGCAGCTAACTTTCCATATTTGTCATGAACTTTGACAATTCCTTTCTGAAATTGTATTCTGTAACCTGTGTTGTTTAGCTGTGCTACACTCAACAAATTATATTTCAAACCTTCAACCCAATAAACATCATTGCATCTTACATTATCAAGAAGTGTTATGGATCCTTTACCTCTTACCGGACGTGGTGCATCATTACCAAATCTAACATAGCCTCCATCATAATCTTCTAACATAACAAACTTGTGTTTATCTCATGTCATATGATGTGAGCATCCACTATCTATAATCTAAGAATCATTAGTGTTTATGTGAGATATTAGGGCTTTTTCTTCATACCTTTCTTCATCTGATCCATCCTTGATAGCCACATAAACAACTTCCTCTGTATCAGTCTCATCTAATTTATCATCTTCAGATTCCTCATCAGCAATTAAGCAGGTCTTTCTATCTCTTCTTCTGAAGTCTCGGTGACCTTTGTAATGATTATCTTTTTGATTGTCATCTCAGTAATCTCTTTGTTCAGTGAAATCTTTGTCAGGACAGTTAGAAGCCATATGTCCAATCTTATCACAATTGAAACATTTCAAGCGTAGTTTTCCCTTATACTTACCTTTGCCTCTTGGTAACCTTTTGGCCAATAGTGCTTCAAACTCTTCTTGCTTTCTGATTTCTTCATACAGTTTGTGTACCTTCTCCATGTTCTTCCAAAATCTTTCACTTACTCCACTATGATCTCCTCCAGAGTACTTATACTTTCTTTCATTGTAATCATTAGATTCATTCAAATGAAAAGAACTAAATGCAGATTCAACTTTATTTACCAATGACCCATTGTTATCAAAATTACTTAACTCAAATGCATGTAGCTTACCAATAGTAGCATCCAAGGAAACTGGCATATTAGGTATAGACCTTAATTCATTGATTGCAGAGACTCGGATTGCATAAGTAGGTAGAAGGGTTCTTAACAACTTACTTGTCACATCCTTTTTTCAATAATTCCTCCTGCTCCCTTGATTTGATTTACAATCTCCTTTAGTCTTGTACTGTACTGGGTTATGTTCTCACCTTCATTCATCCTCATAGATTCAAGTTGTCCTCTTAGACTATCAACTTTTTCTCTTTGAACATATTCATCTCCTCCATATACAGATATGAGCTTAGTCCACATAGCCTTCGCATCATTGCAGCCTTCTAGATCATTAAACTCAGAATCGGTCAATGCAGATGTTATTTCAATCATTGCTTGAATGTGTTCTTGCTTTGCCTTTATCTCTTCCAAAGTTAATGGATAGGTGCTCGGTGTAACAAAATCATTCTCCAGATAGTATATAGCATATTCTCCAACTCCTTATAGATGTAGCTTCATCCTTTTCTACCATGTAGAGAAACTTGACTTATTCAGCTTGGGTGCATCCCTCTTATACATCTTTGGATCTTTAACTCAAGTGCCTTTAAACTTTCCTTTAGGAGTCCAAAGCTCTGATACCAATTGATAGTTCTGATACTTAATATAAGTACAAATCCAATAGCCAACAAGATGAGAGGGGGGGGTGAATCATACAAACTTAATCATCAATGAAAACATCAGATTCAATGTCGATAACATATATCAGTCATAGAATAAAACTGTCAAACATACAAACTCAAAAGCATATGAACTATATAAACCTCATAACACTAGATTTAATGTGGAAACCCAAATAGGGAAAAACCACTATGGGATTTCGGATCCACTAAGAAATATACTCTTCTAGAGTATGCTCGGTTAAAAGCCAATCCTGTTAAAGATTACAAAACACATTGCTAGATGTGACCCAGTTAAGGGATTTCCCTCAAATCTGTTAGGATCTTCACTTTGTTAGAAGTGACCTTGTTAAAGGATTTCAAACACTCATTTAGAATGTCACCTTGTCAGAGGATTTACTTATAAGACTGTTAAGTCCACTCGGTTAAGAGATTTTCTGTTACTTTCATAAGCTAATAGTAATACAATCTATTTTCAACTTTACATCTAAAAAGCTAAAGCAGATTCTTATTTGTTCAATCACAATCTAGACATAGAACTAATCTTGTCTATCTGTTGGGCATCAATACTCTGTTATTCCAACAGGTCTTCAAGCTTCTGTGCTTGGTGATCACTATGTAGTGTCCCTGTGCATACACTTGCCTGCATACACCGTTTATCAATAGTTCCTTATTTATAAACAATCATCTAACCGCTTAATCTCCTTGATCACATTTCCCATGATCAATCATAGCCATCAGATCTTCAATCTTGTCCAGGTTCATTGTATCTTACGATCTAAAAAATGTTTTACCCTACCTTGGAACTTGTGTTAGGGTAATGCGGTTCAATCTGAGCTGTAGATCTTCTTGCCAACTTTCCATTGCCTTAGATTTGTTAACAAACTTCTTCCACGGCTTGCCAATCATTGATCCGCTCCAGCTCATCAGCTTCTTTCATTAAATATCACATGTAAACATTTAATACATTTTGTTATAGCTCGGTTACAACTCAGTGAATACTAAACTTTACTCGGTAGACATTCTGTCTTCATTAACCAACTGCGATAACCTTAGGGTTTACCAACTAGGTTCCTTAGGGTTTACCGACTAGGTCCTTTGGTTGATAACATAGTGTAGTATTAACCTTTACATTTTACAAAATATGTATGATGTTAAAACAATCTAAAACATCAAGATCTCATCATTGTCTGACTCGGTAGAGTTTCCCATTGAATAACTTATCCCTTTATTCATCATATTCTTTCCTATGTCTTTACCGACTTCTTTATGATCTTCATATCATATTTCTTAAGATATGGCAACATCATACTGAATTAGAAAATCAATTTCTTGACATCAATGACAAAATAATAATATCAAGACAGTAAAACATCTTTAATCAGTTATGTCCATAATCATCAACAACCTTCTCAATATCCTTGTTATATTGCCAACAAGAATAACATGAGTTTCCTTTTGTTTTTCTGTACCAATTTTTCACCATAGATATCTCTCCCCAAATGATAATATGTTTTTCCATATATCTCTCCCCAAATGATAATGTGTATTTCCATATATCTCTCCCCCTTTGACATCAAATACCAAAGTTACAATAAAATACCAAAATACCAATTGTTATATGCAAAATACTAACCAATATCAATATACCAACTACTCCCCCTGAGAAGTAGCTTCCTCATCGAAGCCGGAATAAAATATATCTCTGTTTATTTTGTCAGTTGATGATAGACATCAACTCTCTAAGTGTCTACCGGTGAGGGTATGACCCCAAGCTGTTCTCTGAGACACTCAAAGGTCTCCTTAGGCAAAGGTTTAGTGAAAATATCTGCAAGCTGTTCTTTAGTATTC